>NC_088842.1:23590815-24790815 GCF_904066995.2 Poecilia reticulata
AGAAAGAAGATCCACCCGGTCGGGTCGCTGAGCTTCAGGAGAGGCCAGGACTCCACAGCTCACACCTGGGGATGCTGGAGATGTGGAGGCCGTGGTGAACTGGTGGATCGACGATCTTTGTTGTCCGTTTTGTTAGACCATCCTCTGTTATGTATCTTATAGATATTCAGAAGACAAAGAAGTGGGGCGGTTTTGTTCCAGTGCTTTTAGGTGTGCTATGATGACTCAGACCTTTTCTCAGTACTTCCCTAAAGAAGTGGATTTCTTGTAGCCTGCATTATAGAAGGCTCTTATTAATATTTCCTTTATTTATTGTATTAACGTCTATTTATTTCTTAATATATGGCATGATTTTGCTTCTCTGACCTCTTGTTTGGTGTTGCATAGATTTCTGTCCTCATTTCTTTACTATTTAACCTAAGCATTAATATTAATGATAATAAAGTCTTTTACTCACACATTAAAAGCTTAATCTATTTTATTTGTCTGCAATTGTTCTTGAAAGATGTGTGTCGACAATAAGACTTCGCAAAAAGACATTGGATATATTTTGCATAAAGTCGTCTTTGCTGGTTATTAATGATACATTAGTTTAAATCTAAAATAAAGAAGAATTATTTTTATTTTAAAGTACAATCTTTAGTTTGTTTGACATAATTTTAAAAGTCAAGACCATTGAAACAAATCGATTATAGTGGCTCCAATCCATTTACATTTCTTTTTTCCTCTTTGGGTCACTGTTTCCAACTAAAAACATAAATACATTACTAAGCATTGGCATCAAACTAGCATTTTTTTCTCCCATTACATTAGAGCAGTGGTTCTTAACCTGGGTTCGATCAAACCCCAGGGGTTCTATGAGTCGGTCTCAGGGGTTCGGCGGAGCCTCTGCCGCGGAGGTAAAGACACACTTGTGTAAAGTTGTGATGACGCCCCGCTTTGCCATCACTTGCTCCAGAGGTTCACGTTACATTGCTTTAGCCAATCAGTACTGATTGAAGGAGCTCCACTCTCAGCATGGATTTGAACTTTTGTCTTTAATTACTTCAGCAAAGCTCACAGTTTTTACCAAATTCTATAGTCTAAATCTGCTCCTAAGTTGCATCTTTTTGGGGTTTGTACTGCCTCTAGTGGTGTGGGGGTGGTAACACAGCTAATATAATTACATTACTGAATCAGAATACCGCAAAGTATTTTGTGTGTGCGTGTGGGTTGGAATAAGAAGGGTTCGGTGAATGCGCATATGGCAACTGGGGGGTTCGGTACCTCAAAAAAGGTTAAGAACCACTTCATTAGAGTAATGGAGCAGAAAAAGACAGACACACTGTTTCTTGGAAGACAGAAATGTACTTTTCCTGTATCCCTTTGATGTTAAAATGATGTATGATTATGTTAATGTCAGAGGGTTGTACTAATGTTATCGGTTCACTACAGCATTTAAGATGTTGTTCACTAAATCTAAATTTAAACTTTTACCTTTTATGTAGTTTGCACAAGTAAGTGAAATGTTTACCATATTACTCATTGACCAAAAAATTGGTGATAAAGTCCATATAAATAGGCCCCGTTTAATGTTATTTTTCAACCTTCTTGTCATAATGTAGACCAGTTACTCAAATTCATCTTTTCAATTGAATACTTAACTTAATATGTTGTGTTAAACCCAAAACCAAGCCCGGTTCCGGTAAATCTATATTTGTCCTCGGTTAGCAAAATACCCTAAACTTGTTCATTTTTAATGCATAAGATGTGATACATTTATTACAGTGTAAACGATCAGATAAATGACGACTCTCCCAAGTTGCTGCTTGAAATATTTCGTGGATTGTTGATGTTTTCCTATTCCATAAAGTCATTCCTTTCTGCTATAAATGACATTTTTAATTAAAAGCATAACACTTCTGCTTTCTTCATCAAATTTATTGCTTCATAGCCGACAGCATATCTTCACAAAAGGGCTGGTTAACGAGCCGCTGCAAGTCGTAATCGGATTTTATTTGCACTTTAGAATAAATTTATCAGATGATTTACTATTGATTGTTTTCTGCGAGGATTTCTCAGTTTGGAAAAAGGCGATGTGAAAGCAATTATGTTTGTCATTTACGAGTTCTTAGATTATTTTTCCTCTTGCTGTTGTTGTTGTTATGATTGCCTAACGGATGCAGTCAGGTGGATGGTCCAAAATAAGAGGGAGAAAGACAGAGAGGGAGGTTGAGGGGGGGCGTCTGGTCCCTCAGCGCAGCTCCGCAACAAAAGCAAGCCGAGACAGCTGCTCTCTCTGCACCATTACAGCCCCGGGAACAGTAATGTGAAGGTGGCGAGGTGCCAAAAACACAAAACTCCACTTCAAAAGTCTGCAGCGCTTCTTTCATTTGTTTCCAGACATCTTGCGCGCAAATTGGATAAATACTGAGAGCGTAAAAAAAAAAAAAAACGCACCTGGAAAACGAAATCAATTCATTTACCTGCATGGCTTCACAATTGCTTGCTGTCTTTTTTTTTTTTTTTCCCCAAACAGACGGCTCTCCTCCATTATGGGGACGATTAGCATGATAATGGTGTGTACAGAACATGTATAATAAGGAGGGCAGAGGGCTGAGGGGCCTCGTTGGACAGAAACAAATAGACATTGTGCGTAAGGACTATCCAGACGTAGTACCGCACACATTTTACCAAAACAGAAAACAATAATATGCTATAAATAATCTGCAGGGTGCATGGCGCTTAATTTTAGCAGGACATCTTCATAGTTGTCACTGCACTCAAGAGACACCGAGTCGCGGTCGCAGTGGAGCAGGTTATCAATAAAAATCATCTCTCACGCAGCGGGGGCAGACTATACGTGAGAAAGCCGCTACGCTCAAATACGAAGACACCAAACAACAGAGGGAACAAACGAGGCGCAGGCCAACACCTGTCGCTTTCTTTTCGGAGAAGGGCCCTTAATTCCCCCGGCTGATTCAGTTCTGGCCGAGGGGCCGCCAGCAGCAGCTGCCAACTGAAGGCATCGCGTTACATCCGCCAAAGAGCAGGGTGGATCTGCTGAGGCTCAGGCAACAACGCCCAGCGCAAAGAGAGGCGGGAGGGCAGCGAAACTTATGCACACAAAATCTCTATTAAGTACATTGAAATTTGGAGGGGAAAATGGAAAAACGTTGAACACCGTTAGTCCAATGGAGTGGCATTAAAAACTGTTTGACTATTCAGAATATTACTAACAGTCAGAGGTGGGTAGCTATAGGGCCCCAAATTGTACTCAAGTAAGAGTAGCACTACTTCCACACGTTTACCTCAAGTGAAAGTAGTAGTCATCCAAAATATTACTCAATTAAGAGTAAAAAAAAAAAAAGTATTTAATAAAAAGGCTACTGAAGTAATATGATTTTGGAATTTTAAAGACTAAAATGGAAGATAAAATCTTACAAATAACTAACATGAAAACAAAATAATAAATTTAGGCAAAAACAAAAACTCTTTTCCAACTGAAATTTGTTTAAAATTAAACTAGAAACATGAAATACCGTAGTATTTACAGTACTTCCAGTGACAATAGTGTTCGCGTTGCCTAATCAAAGCCAGTCAGCAGGTAGAAACTAACTTTAGAGCAACAAATCTGATTACAAACAAGTCTCACTTTTCTTGTGCATTGCAGTTATTCTTAGTAGGTCGAAATTTTACTTAAGTAAGAGTAGCAATACTTTTAATTAATCATCATCATCAACAACTGTAAGACACAAGTTGGTCCATATAAAAGCACTAATTAAAATATTGACAAATAATAAAAATATAGTAATGCTCAACTAAAAGTAAAAAGTAAGGTGTAGTAAAGAAAAAAATACTTCTACAATTTTCAACTCAAGTAAACATCACCGAGCAAATGTAACTGGTTGTCACCCACCTCTACAAACAGTACTTGACTTAATGCATGCTTTATTTTATGCAGCGGATTTAAAGCGCCAGCTGCTCATTACTTGGGGAATAACTGCGCCGCCGTTCCCCTAACCCAACATATTGTGTGATTAAAGCCGGTCCATCTTCTCGGGGCGCTCACCGGGGTTGACCGCAGACAAAGGAGCTGATCGCTGATTGGCTCCGGCCGTGTGCGCTCTGTTGGCCCTCAGCGCCTGCAGCTCCAGCCTCTATTCACATGTTAATGAGCCCCTATAAATACCAACAACAGCCAGTCAGCGCCAGCAGCACGACACACAGGGGTGGTACAATAAACACAGGGCGCCTCGCCTGCCTTTCTCCCCTCCTCCGTCTGCCTGTAACCGGTTCTGTTTGCCAGCTGCCCCCCCCCCTTCCCCCTTCACGGACGACACAGAAGGCGAAAAGCTGCAGTGGAAGAAGCCACAGACGCGGCGTTCCGACCAACATGGCCCCCGCTGCCCGGCCCGGTATCGCCGGACTTTGCATGGAGGAGGACGAGTCCTGCTACGGGATTCAGAAAGCGGACAGAAAGGTGCGGCAATGATGGTGTGGCGCACTTGTCACGCTGCGTGCAGAGACAAGGGGATGTTTTGCTTACATTTCTAAGTTAATCACACTTCTATTCCAAGTGAAGATAAACGCTCGTTTTCTTTCTGGAATCCTTTAGATCAGGAAACCTTTGGTGGAGAAGAAGAGACGAGCTCGCATCAACGAAAGTCTGCAGGAGCTGCGGACTCTGCTGGCGGATACAGACGTGAGTATACGGCGCACACGCTGGACCGCAGTATCTTACTGCAGGCCGGTTTATTTCGTGGAGCTGATCTGACTTTTACTTTCCATTTCCATAGCTCCATTCCAAAATGGAGAACGCAGAGGTCCTGGAGATGACAGTGAAGAAGGTGGAGGATGTTCTCAAGAACCGGTCTCAAGGTCAGATTCACTTTTTAGTAGATTGAGAGTTACAGGATGGCCCAGCTTTTATACTTCTGTGATGCTAAAAAAAAAACCAGATTTTTTTTCTGAATAAACTGATTCATTTCAGTTGTGATAACATGTATTGATCGATTTTTGTATTCACGCACCGCTGAAAATTTCTTCGTTATTGGTCCATGTTAGCAAATATTTTGAATCGACGTGATAGATTTATTGGGAGATGTTGTATCATAAATAGTATCATGATTAAAATAATATAATTATCATCAGTTATTATCAGCTAGAGAAACATGAGCTATAGCATTGATATCTTAGTTCCTTAGATCAGTTCAGACATGAGTCTTTCATAGTTTCTGTTTAAAAGAGTAAAAGAAAATGCTTAACATAATTTAACTGCTTTAAATGGTGATTACCAAGTGAAATGTGGGGAAAAAATGCTTTTCTTTTTTCTTAAGCGAAATCATAAGCAAAGAAAATGTTTGGAGGATTCCAAACTACTGTACTACTTTTCTCCAGCTTCATGTAGCAGATTTTTACTCATATCTTTTAATCAGACCTAAAATAAAACTGGGGATCAGAAACCCTGACCAGTTCATCTTTCAATAGTTACTATGACATTTTATTTATCGTTGATTTACTTTTGATTCAAAGTCATACAGAAAAACATAGAATAAATTCTGAGTTTTAAAATAGTTTTTCCACTGTACGTTATCCCTTCAGCTGTTTTGCTCTTTGGAAGAGTGACACTTCTTTATTATTTTCCTACATTACTATTAGAACTTTCATGTGATTGGATCCATGTTTAATCTTACTGTTAGGAAAAACTGCAGCCGTCCATTTTCAGCCTGCTGACCTGCAGTGTGCGGCATCTTCTGGAGGAGGGACAGCAGTAATATTCTGTTCAACCTGGCACTTTGTTTGGGATTTTATTAAAAACGTTTCATATCATAGCACTGATGCGTCAGAAACTAGTTTGTTTTTTCTTCTTGATCAGTTTATTGCCTGCAGAGCCGGTGTGCAGCAGTACTGTAATGTCATTTCCTTCGACTCTCCTCCCTCAGAGGCCGATGCACTCAGCCGGGAAGCCAGCGAGAGGTTCGCAGCCGGCTACATCCAGTGCATGCACGAGGTCCACATGTTTGTGTCCAACTGTCCGGGCATCGACGCCACAGTGGCGGCTGAGCTCCTCAACCACCTGCTGGAGTGCATGCCGCTGAACGAGGACCACCTCCAGGACGTCCTGATGGACCTGATCACGGACACTCCAGGGACCAACGGCAGCACTTGGCTCGGCGCCGCTGAGGGGCCCTGCCCGACCCCGGCCCTTTCCAACTCGTCCACCGATGAGTTGTGCTCAGACCTGGACGAGACGGACAGCGAGCACAACCAGAGCTCGACGGAGGGAGCGGAGAGAGGGGAGGCCCTGAGCATGCCCACCGTTACATACCCTCAGTGTATGTGGAGGCCTTGGTAGGAAAGGTCTGTAGCTGCAGCTGGGATCTGCTGGAAACAGGAATTGTGGGATTTCATTGATGTGAAGCACCTCCTTCAGAAAGAGAAAACTCCACCCTACAACACATGAGCACCATTTGCTGCTGAAGCATTTCTGGACTTATTTAACCAATTCAAGAACTGCCAACTGACATGCACTGAAAGTCTTAAGATGATCGCCCCGCACTGAGTTCCATTTCTATTAACGGGACCAAACCTAGCTTCTGTGGACCTGGATCTATTCGCTCTTATTGAGGTGCAGCTACTGTACATCCTTTCTTCTTCATTCTGGGAAGTGTAGAAATTCACTAAATAAATTACAAGTTTAGGCAGAAGGAGCAACATTTGACCCATAAGCACACGTATAGTTCTTTTGGAAATCACAAAAAAAAAAAAACTTAATAAGTGCACTAAAGGGTGGAGTTTTTCCTTTTCCTTATCAGCAGGGCCCCAATTCTTGTGGGCCGCTGCAGCTTGGGACCTCCTGAAAGGACTCTCCTCCTTCCTTCCTCAGTCCTGACACCCTGGCTTTGAGTACTCTCTTAAGACTTCTCTTCACACCTGGGGGATAAAAGAACGTCCCCTCTCAACACTTAGAACCCAACAAAGGACAGAAAAGGACCAGTTGAAGGCGGTCACACTTATTCTGTGTGTAACTGTGTACATGGAGTTTGGATGAGGAGAAAAGCTCTTTTTAGCACCTGAGAGGTTTGGCAATGCCTCTGATTAATATAAATAATGGTATTTTGTGTATTGCTGTAGCTTATGAGACACATAGCCTCTTTACGTTGTAACAATGTTTAATTAACTGTTTGAATTTGCTGAATAAAATAATGTAGCTGAAATGCTTTTGGCTGATGTAGTGAAACTAAATCAATGCACAAAATATGTGTGGCGGTTCTAAGGCCTTTTCAGATTTTGTCACATAAGCACAAAATTTGATGCGTTTCATTGGGATTTATGGTATAAGTCAACACAACCTGTTCGCTCTTGGGAAAATGAACTTGAAGGATAGGTCTTAAAATGTTTACAAATAAAATTCTGAAAAGGTTTTTGGCAATCTTTTGCAATTTTTGCTTGAAACCTCTGCATGCTCAGTCAGTACGTTCAGGTTGTCCTGTTGAAAGGGGAAACTCTGCTTCAGTCTCAAGTTGAACACAAGCAGCCCCACATCATGAGGCTTCACACCTTGTTTCACTTGTAAACTTGTTTATTTATCTTGAGCTGAAATTAGTTTTCTGCCATGTTTAGCATCATCTAAGTAGGTCAAAAAGCTAAATTTTTGTCCCATCTGCTTCTTCCTCAGCATGGCTTGTGGCAAACATCAACGTGGACTTTCTATGCGTTTCCACCAAAAAGGACAACCTGGTCAAGCTTATGCCACCTGAGCTGCAGTTATCTGCAGCTCCTCCAGGGATAACATTGGCCTCTTGGCTGCTTCTCTTAACATTGCTCTCCCAAGTCTGTTCGGTTAGGTGACATGCAATGACTTCTAGTTTTGTCTTCCAATTTTCAGATGATGAATTGAACAAAACTGGGATATTGTTGTTTAACTGAACTCTGCTTTGAATTTTAAATCACAATGTTTTTAGTGACCTACCTGCTGTGTTCCTCGGTTCCCTTTATGATGCTGGCGGGGTTTTTGTGCTGTTTTTTTTTGTAATGTTCTCTAACAAACCACTTAGGCCTTCACAGAACAAATGGATTTACAATGAGATAAAATTTTACAGAGCTGGACTCTTAAATGTATATGCACGTGATACTTATTAGATTATTATTACTCAAAAATTAGGAATCCTTTTCTCTTTACAGTTTTGCATCACTTTGTGTTGGTCGCACAAAATCCCATTGAAATTTGTGGTTGTAACGCGATAAAATGGGATAAAGTTCAGCGGTTTGGTGAGGTTCATTTTGCAAGGTAGAGTAGATTCAAGTGTTTCGACCAGGGGTCAGCAGGTTCAGTCCTCGAGTTCCCGCAGCGTTTGGATGCATCCCTCCTCCACCACCGTTTAATCAAATGAATGGTTTAATAACCCGCCATCTGCAAAACCTGCTGACACTCTAAGGAGGTAATTTGTTAGAACCGGGATGCATCCGAAAGTAGCATTTCTCAAGGATATAAGTTGCTAACCCCAAGTTTAATCTGAAAAACAGTTCAGGATTTAAACTTCTCTGTCTTGGCTTTTTAACACATCAATACGATTTAAGTTGTTAAATCAAAGTGTGCTCCCCAGCATGATGCATGCTGAAACAGTCGCACCTCCTCATAAGTGTTTTTAGTCTCACCCCTGCTACAATGAACGTTAACAAATTCCTGTTACATCCTGTCTGGACCAGTGGTGGTCCTCACAGCACTGCGCCCCCTTACTCCTGATCAGTAGTTTACTAAATAACCAGCCAGATTTCACCTCTTAAAAACCCTTAGGAGCCATCTTTTCCGCAATTTACTTGTGAGCATTATTCAGTTAGCGTTGCAGATGAAGCATTTTGTTTAATATCTGCTGGCCTTGTGAAGGGAACAGGATAATTAGCTAACAGTGAAATGGGTGGAGGGTGGAGGGTCCGGGTGTGAAAGTGGAAGGAAACGCTCATGATTGGGATCAAAGTCAGTGGGTTATGTGTGACAGAATAGCTTCAAAGTCAGAGAAGGACAGTAAAACGTTACAGTTCCTATTTAAAGGGATCAAGTTCTCTTCCTTTCTTCCTCATGCCTATACACACACGCCTTCCTTTTGACCTTTATCCCAGAAATAATAGTCTAGCAAAAACATCCATTTTCTAACACCCTTGTCCCTAGAGGGGTTGGGAGGGGTGCTGGTGCCAATCTCCAGCGAACGTTTTGGGTAAGAGGAGGGGGAAACTCTGGACAGGTCGCCAGTCTGTTGCAGGGCAACACAGAGACACACAGGACACACACACATGCACACTTTCTAGAGAAACCAATTTACCTGACAGTCTTTTGGACTGTGGGAGGAAGGCAGAGAACTCAGAACATGCAAAGACCGGGAATCAAACCCAGGATCCAGACAAAGCAACAGTGCTACCAAATCCACCACTGTGCAGCTCTAGCAAAAACATAAAAGCATGTATCAAGAAAAACTGGCGAGGTAGAGGCAAATTTCTATTACAGTTAATTTCCATTAAAAAGTTGAATTTGTCTTGAAAACACAAGTTCTGAGCTTTTAGGCCAACAGGCCAGCTCAAAATATGCTTCTTGGTCAAACAGTAGCATCCCCTAAACGGGGGTTAAGGGGGCCATGGCCCCCTCTTGAAAAATGTTGGCCACCCCACACATACATGCACCAGAATCATGTTCAGGTCATAGAGTGGCATAAATCTTCCTCAATCAAGACATAAATGTAAAATCATACATACATACATACACACACACACACACACACACACACACACACACACACACACACACACACACACACACACACACACACATTAAAAATATATATATATTCCTGTCTCACCTTTGTCCAAACTGCTGATCCTGTTCACCTGCAGACTCAATTTAAATAGACAAACTGTTTAATTCACATGTATTTACCCTTATCAGTCTTTATTAATTTATAAAAATCCAAGTTTTTAACAGTTCGACTAACTGTTAGAGATTTGTTTTGTCTCGTAAGGCATTTTTTTGATGAGAAATATTAACGGAAATGAACTGATAATGTCGCAAAATTGTAATCAACATAGTCAGAAGACCAGATTGCACTAAATCAAATTAGAATAAAAACCTGACTTGATTTTAAAAAAATGGATGTCTTTTTTTTTATTCAGTGATGCAAAATATTCCTAATTCGGTTGAAAAAACATGGACAACTTCCAAAAAATATTTTTTGTAACCCAGTGTTATTCCTGAGTATGAAAGTAGTCCAACAGAATCTCAAAAGTGCAGAAATGTTTACAAATGTCTTTCCTTTAGCTAAAATTGAACTTAGTCTCTTAATTACGCCAAAAGTGTAACACAACTTCATATATCCAAAAAATGTATAACACCAAAAAGCCAAAATGTTCTACTTTAATACCGTCCATAAAAATAATCTAAAAATTGCACCTGGACTAATGACTGTGGGAAACTTTGCTCCATCAGACCCCAGCACATCACTACGATCTGCTGACTGCAAGTGACGGATGAAAATCAGAGATGTGGGGAGGACTTCTGAATCCAGGCCATCAGCTGCGAGTTTGTGAGCGAGCATCTGAAGTGTGAGGTTGAAGGTCAGTGCAGTGCAACAGTTGGCGTGGTGGCAGGGAGGGGTTTGGCAGCAGAGCAGCATATGGTGCTGAAACAGATCCCCGGGGGATATCCGGCCATCCTTGGGTGCTTCTCAACCGCCATTGACTGTGAGAGAACAATGGCCTCCGCTAGGGCCACAGCACCTGCATCTGCAGACCGTTCACCAGCTTACTTACTGCTTATAAAAACACGTTATAGTTATCTTCTGTCTTCTTCCATAAAATATTAGACTGAATTTAAAGTCATACATCTTGTTGTCTCGCTGTATGAAGTTAAACCAGGCAAAATTCTTATTTCTCATTTTCCATTCACTGAACAGCGCACACACCATTTTCAAAACTTCGTCCTACAACTATCAATTTTAAATGAGTCAACAAGGCCTATGGCAAGCACACTGTTCTTAAAATGGAACACAGAAGATTGTTGATGGTCATCAGTAACACTGTGGGAAAATTTGCATCAATATTGTGTGCTTATTTGCTGATATTAGTGGTTGGCAGGCTGTATGTGGATTTCTAATTTAAGGTTTTTCTGTTCCTTGTATTTGGAACAATGAACAGTATTAGTTACAGCATTTTTTCTTTTTTGAATATACAGCAACTTTTGAAAAATGCAGACATTTACTCCGGAAATGTTCTTCCAAAAAAAACGTCCTCAGGATCTATCAGATAGGAGGCGCTTATGCGCCACCTTGTGGTGAACTTAGTGTAGACTTTGGACCACTTATGCATCCTTTGGCAGCGACAAGGCAGTTCAGACTGGTTTACATCATAGCCATCGATTAAACATTACATTTTCTCAAATGTCATTAAAGCCATTTTGCAAACAAAAATCAAATATGTTGATCAGTGTTTCAATAACAACTAATATTGTATAATTTTTGGCTCGATAATACTATAAATGTAAAATATAGCAAACAGTTAATCTACTTTATTGAACAAGGAAAATCTAGGGTATGTAAACTTTTCTAATAAAAAGAGTCTACATGACCAGGGCCTGTGTTCTCAAATCCTAAATCTAGAAGTCGCTCAGAGAGACATTTCAGAAAATTCTTAGAATTTCAAGATTTTTTGAATTTTACCTTAGCAAATGACTGTCTTACAAATAACTTTTTCGGGGAATAACTTTGGGAATAACCTAAAAAGCATCAGGCAAATAGAAACTCTTGTGGCCAAGAGTGTCCTAAGAAATACTCTCTGTAAAATGAATAGAAATGTCAATAGCAGTCACTGCATATTGATGCTGTGTAGAAAGAAATGCATAAAATTTTGCATAATTTTGTTATGACATTTTTCGGAATCACTTTATTTGAAGGGGTGTGCATAGACTGACATGACACTGTCATAATCATGACATAACACCTGTCATGAACATGAAGGAATCTTTATGAATGTTTATGACGGTTGTCATGAAGTGTCATTCGATAAATAATGACACTTTTAATGCAAAGTTGCTCTAAAAGTTTCATTTAAAGTCCATTAAAAGTGCCAACTTTGGATTTTTGGCTCGATAATCTTAGTCATTCATTCAGGTTATTTTAATATTTGGTGGAGGTAAAAATTAACATCTGCTGAACGTTTAAACAGCGTTTCATTTTGATTCCCAGGTACAAACTTCTCCAAACAGTGATAACGTTTAGGGGATGTTACCTGCACGCTTAATGTTAGCTGCATAGGTCACCTCTTAAAGTAGTGGCCCAATTCATTAATTGCCAAAAGACAGGGCCAAAAAAAGACAATTTTTAGGGAGGTGACAAGGTTTTATTTCGATGACAGTACAACTGAATAGAACACCAAGAATTTAATACGAAGGGGTTTTTCCCCCCACAAAAATGACACTTAAAAATGAGTTTGTTTTTTTCGATACATACTATAAATGTAAAATATAGCAAACAGTCAATCTACTTTATTGAACAAGGAAAATCTAGGGTATGTAAACTTTTCTAATAAAAAGAGTCTACATGACCAGGGCCTGTGTTCTCAAATCCTAAATCTAGAAGTCGCTCAGAGAGACATTTCAGAAAATTCTTAGAATTTCAAGATTTTTAGAATTTTACCTTAGCAAATGACTGTCTTACAAATAATAACTTTTTCGGGGAATAACTTTGGGAATAACCTAAAAAGCACCAGGCAAATAGAAACTCTTGTGGCCAAGAGTGTCCTAAGAAATACTCTCTGTAAAATGAATAGAAATGTCAATAGCAGTCACTGCATATTGATGCTGTGTAGAAATGCATAAAATTTTGCATAATTTTGTTATATTTTTCAGTAACACTTTATTTGAAGGGGTGTGCATAAGACTGACTCGACACCATCATAAACATGGCATAACACCTGTCATGAACATAAAGGAATCTTTACAAATGTTTATGACGGTTGTCATTAAGTGTCATTCTGTAAATAATGACACTTTTAATGCAAAGTTGCTCTAAAAGTTGCATAAAAGTCCATTAAAAGTGCCAACTTTGGATGATTTGGTAAATAATAATTTAAAGCAAAGTTGAATTGAACGACACTTCATGACAACAGTCAAAGATTCATAAAGACTTCTTTATGTTCATGACAGGTGTTATATCAGTCTTATGCACACCTCTTCAAATAAAGTGTTACCCATTTTTCTTAATCCAGTCTAGACTGCATGAATTACCATAGATTGTATGAGGTGTATTTGATTTGGGGGGTTTTGCATCATATTTCAATTTAGGAATTAATGTATTTCAGAAAAACTCAAGAAGTAAAAGTTACTCAACCATCTTGAATTTGTAAGAGAGTTATTTGGGATATAAGTTTATCTTTGCAAACATTTGGTTCACATGCTTACCAGTCTAAGGCAGAAAAGAGTGTTTACACCACTAAACAAGAAGAACCAATAATCCCGAGAAAACAGCATTACACAAACAAAGGGATCAAATACGCTGTTGAATCCTGTTTCTCTCTCAGCAGCCGACTAAACCACTTAAGCCAAGACTCCTTGGTAAGAGTAGGACTCGGAATTGTAAAATGCAGGCCCTGAGAAGACATTTCTAACACAGAAAATCCATCATTTTAATCCACACTCCTATTCTAAACATTCACTTAGCTAGAAAAAATTTTAATATTAGGTATTCAAATAAAGAAACGTATAGTGCAGGGATCTTCAATTCAAATCTTCAAGGGAAAGTGTTCTGCAACTTTTAGATGTGTCCAACAAACGTAAATTCAATGGATCTAATGCAGGGGTGTCCAAAGTCGGTCCTCAAAGGCCGGCATCCTGCATGTTTTAGTTCTCTCCCTAGTGGTAGTAACAACCTCCGCAGCAAGTCAATGTTTTCCTTAAACCTTCTAAGGAGCCATGATTTGATGCAGGTGTGTAAAACCAGGGAGAGAAATGAAACATGCAGGATGCCGGCCCTTGAGGACCGACTTTGGACACCCCTGATCTAAATATTTTTTTTGAGATTATCTGTCTCATGTTAGGACAGCAAAAGTTTTAATACGTATGTAAAATTTATTTTTTTAGGTTAGATGCTGCAGCTTTAAGCAGAGGTTCGATACCAGGTGAAGCAGAAGTGGCACTCCGTCTGTGAAATATTACTACCTGTAGCGTGTAGTATCGGTTCAATAGCGAGAGCAGAACCAGCATCTTACATCGCAGCTCGTAGACTTAAATAATTTTGCGGGTTATTTGTTTAGCTTTCTGACCATCATGCTAATCCGGGTGAGTGTTTGTAGCTGTGCGCTGCTTTACCTGCTATCTGATCCTCCATATTGTCTGTTATGAGCCTCGATGTAGCCAAACTCCATCAAGTATGGCATTGTTTTTATGTCGTATTAGCTTCTTTGTGTTGATGCATTTTGACGTGCTTCAATTTTCCGCCACAACACGCAAACTTCCCCATTCACTCAGTGCGTTATAGTTCCACATCTTAGGGGTGTGTTTAAACTCAATTTCTTTTTATATCTGCATTCAATAAGATCACAACGCAAAGCTTTTTATCCAATGTGGATTCTCATGTGTCTGTTTAAATGTTCTGTCTAAACAAGTACCCACAAAGATAATAATTTAAAGGTTTTTCTATGTGCATTTTCGTGTGCTGGTTCAAATAAACTTAATGACTAAACCTTTAAGTGCAAATATCACGACTGAAAGGTTTGTCCACTGTGTGGATTCTCATGTGTGCATTTAAATGAGATTTTCTGCTACATCTGTATCCGCAAACATCACAACTGAAAGGTTTCTCTCCTGTGTGAATTCGCATGTGTCTATTTAAATGTGATTTTACGCTACATCTGTATCCGTAAAAAATCACAACTGAAAGGTTTTTCTCCAGTGTGGATTCTCATGTGTACATTTAAATCTGATTTTACGATAAATCTGTATCCACACAGATCACAACTGAAAGGTTTATAATCTGTGTGGATTCTCATGTGTACATCTAAACTTGATTTTACACTACATCTGTATCCACAAAGATCACAGCTGAAAGGTTTATCCTCTGTGTGGATTCTCATGTGTACATTTAAATATGATTTCTGGCTACATCTGTATCCACAAAGATCACAACTGAAAGGTTTATCCTGTGTGGATTCTCATACGTACATTTAACCTTGATTTTTTGTTACATCTGTATCCACACAGATCACAACTGAAAGGTTTATCCTCTGTGTGGATTCTCGTGTGTCTATTTAAATGTGATTTCTGGCGACATCTGTATCCACAAAGATCACAACTGAAAGGTTTATCCTGTGTGGATTCTCATGTGTACATTTAAATATGATTTCTGGTGACATCTGTATCCACAAAGATCACAACTGAAAGGTTTCTCTCCTATGTGGATTTTCATTTGTGTGTAAGTTTTTTTTGTTGTTAAATGTGTGTCCACACAATTTACAGAGATGTTCATGTCCTGCTAAGGTTCTCACATGTCTTCTTGATGTTGGATTTCTATTACATATTTCACCATTGTCATCACAGATAAACTTCATTTCAACCTGAACTTTCCTCATTGAGTCTAGGGTTTTCTTTGATGTAAAGAATTTCATTTTATCCTCAGAGTTTCGAGAACCTTTAGTTGAATGGCTCACCTTGCTGTCATTTCCCCTGTATTTACCATTTGGTCTGTAATCTGGCAAGTGTTCAAGTTGACAGAAAAAATAATTTACATCAGCTTCTTCCTCCTTTTCAATGAGTTCAGTCTGTGATGAGTTGGAATAATCTCCATGATCCTGATTCTTGATAGGTTCTGCTGATTCACAGTGATCTTTTGGCAACTCTCTGTGGTGCTGAGGAAGGTGAGAAGACAGGAGAAACTCTTCTTCATCCTCATTCATGGTTGGTGGGAGAGACTCTGGACCTTGTAGGTCAAAACCTGGACCATGTTCTTCAGGAGCATCTTCTTTAAGCAGCAACATCTGCTGAGCATCTGCAGGAACCATTGAAGCAAATTATGTACATTATAAACCACTGCAGCTTTATTTTCACATCACTTGAGTTAAAAACCATCCTACATAAATTTTTAACTTCAGATTGAACTGCGATGTTGTTCGCTCTTAGGCAACACCCCCACCCCAAATCCGCATTTTAAGCCTGTTTTTGATAGCATCTCTTCACCAGCAACAGTGATACCAAAGACCAGTTTAAAGTTGAAGCACTGAACTGAGCTGGGAGTGCCGAACAATCACACAGTCCCCACCTCCTTGCAGCAGCTTCACCTGTAGCCTGTAGCCACATTTATATAAACCATCTTGTGGCTCATTTTTGGACAAAACTGCACCACGGTATTTGTTAGGTATAAAAGTCACACCACTTGTTTGGCGTATGCAAGCTTAATGTAAAGCCCAAACGGATCTATCACTATAATTAGGCCTGTCACAATAACAAATTTTGCCGGACGATTGTCTAAAAAATTATTGTGATAAACGATAATATTGTTTCAAGACCTTTTGACACTGATTTAATGGAAATGACTAATAATACATGTGATTTCCTGATGGATCCACTTTATTTTCAAAAGAACCCATAACACTGGAACTTGTAAACTAAATTATCAAAACAACCAAAAACAAAAATAGAATGGATTCTCAGTCTCCATTAACAAAAAACGTACTTGAATAAAAACTAAAACAGAAAGCCAAAGTGGAAATAAATATTGCACTCAACCAAAAGAGTGTAGATTATGAAGTCTGTATACTATATTGCCCTTCAGTAATCACTAGATTTAAATAGAGAAAACGGGAACATCCAACTTCCTAATGCAGTAGTTCACACTACACTATTTTTTGCCCCTATTTTCCCCTCAAGATAATCTTAGATCGTTGGCCAATCTAAGATTGTGGCTGGTGATTTCGTAACCGATCATCCTGCAGTGTGTGGTGGGTTACGGTCAGTGGAGGGATGTAGCGAAGTACAAGTACTTTGTTACTGTACTTAAGTACAATTTTCGTGTATCTGTACTTTACTTAAGTAGATTTAATAATGGATACTTTCTACTTTTACTCCACAACATTTTACAGTAAGTATCTGTACTTTCTACTTCACTACATTTCTACAAAAGTGTCGCGTTATATATGGGACAACGCTGTGACCAAAGTCTGCATTGATATGACATTCAGGAACGATCCGATTCTTCTGGACGGATCTTTACTGATTAAATTCATTTCAGCTCTAAGTATTTAATATCTAGTTTTTTATGGGAATGTGGATCTTTAGGATCAATTTGAGAAGTAATTTTGATAGGTAAAAGTAAATTTCTTTGTGCCACGTTAGCGCGCGGTGCTGGTCTTGACTTGGTCTTGGGTTGGTTGTCTTGACTACAACTCTGCTACTGGATCCTTGGTTGTCTGTCCTCTCCCACCCATCTTCTTTCCATCCCCTTTCTGTTGGATTTCTTTCAAAATAAAAGCCACAAGAGGCAAAAAAGTGAAGTTCATGCTATGTTAGGACAGGAGACAAGATGTTTCCATCCCTGAAATTATGACACATAGAATCACATATCTAAGTCTAAACTATGTTACAGAGTAAACACAATAAAAACATGCTTTATCTCTGGCATTGTTCATTAAAATGACACATTTCTAATGTATTAAAATTAAATACGATCAGTACACTTAATGATATTAGCGATTAGGTAATCCATTCAGCAAGTACTTTTACTTTTAATACTTAAGTATTTTTAAAAGTCAGTACCTTTTTACTTTTACTTAAGTACAAATGTTAATGTGGTAGTTTTACTTTTACTTGAGTACATTTTTGTCTGTGTATTTGTACTTTTACTTAAGTACATTTTTTGAGTACTTTCTCCACCACTGGTTACGGTAGATTGTTGTGGCCGCTCCGATCTAAATCAGGGGTTTTCCCTGACTGGGAGCTTAACGCTAAATGTGACAGGTAGCCAATCAGAAAGCGCGGATTCTCCTCCGTGCTTTCTGAGGGGAAATTATGGAGGGGAATCCCAAACAGCTGACACGGCGCAACACAAAGTCCAGCGGACATCGGAGATGATTTGTGCCATCATTAATGTTTATTCAACATTTCGTGCACAGAATATAAAAATGACAAGGGGAGGAGCTGGAGCCAAATTGCTACCGGTAATTTTTCAGCTGTTCTTCGTTAACTTGACATAAATAGGTTATAATGATTTTCATTCAGTCAGGACTTTACGCTGACTCTAGCCACATGCATAACAGGTAGATTCTAGTAAAGCATTGATTAATGCCTGATTTTAAAATTTGTCAACTGGACCTGTAGCCATTATTATTTTGTGCCCAGGTGGCGTGACACCACAAGGCACGACGATCCCGATCGAACCGTTATACAGTCCTGCTCACCATTATTGGCACCCATGAAGTTTGAGTACATATAATGGAATATTTACTGAAGGAAATTCATCAAGTGAAACAACATTTTACTGCTGATAACTTGTGCTTGATGCAAAACAGCAAATGATAACACATTTAAAAAGATCAACATTATGAGGAAAACAAAGAAAAACATTTTTTACCATGCCAATGGTATTGGCACCCTTGCTGCAAATCAACATGAAAACCCAATTTGGCTCTCCTGTTGCAAATCACATATAAATATCACTTGTGATGGACTGCCTCCACACATGTGACATGAATTAACCAATTAATAATCATGTTGGTGCTTTAAAAGCCACCAATTAGTTCATCTCCACATGTGACAATGGTTAAGACAAAGGAGCTGTCTGAGGACATCAGAAATGCTATTTGCAAGCACAACACCTCCAAAGGGTATAAAGCCTTTGGAGGTCTTTATAGACCTGGTATAAAGACCAAAGAGTCTTTATACCAAAGGGATACCAAAGGGATTTCAACGGTGCATAATGTTATTAAGAGGTTTTCCAGGCATGGAACGGTCAAGAACCTCCCTGGACGTGGGGGGGAGGGAAAAACTGATGACAGAAGTCTTCGACGGTTGGTGCGAATGGTGGAAAAAAACACCACATCTAAAGACCTAAAGACCAACCTGGAGCAGTCTGGTGTGATTGCTTCATCAAGTACCACACGCTGCACACTAAACAAAGTGGGGCTTTATGGGCGGAGGCCAAGGAAGACCCCATTCCTGAAGAAAAGACATAAAAAAGAACGTTTGATCTTCGCAAAAGAGAACCTGGACAAACCTCAATCCTTCTGGGACAACGTTTTATAGACAGATGAAACAAAAGTGGAGTTTTTTTTTGGTAAATCACACAAACAATATGTTTACAGACGGCGCAATGAAGCCTTTAAAGAAAAGAACACCATACCAACAGTCAAGCATGGTGGAGGATCCATAATGCTGTGGGGCTGTTTTGCGGCATCTGGTACTGGAGGCCTTGACCGCATCACAGGCATCAGGAAATCAGAAGATTATCAAGCAATTCTAGAGCAAAATGTCTTGCCCAGTGTAAGGAAACTTGGTTTGCGGCGAAGATCCTGGGTCCTCCAGCAAGACAATGACCCAAAGCACACCTCCAAAAGCACACACCCCTGGTTGAAAGGGAAAAAATTTACTGTTTTAAAATGGCCAGCAATGACTCCTGATCTCAATCCAATTAAAAATCTTTGATTGGAGCTGAAATCTACCATTGGAGAAAGGAACCGTGCAAATGTACAAGAGCTTGAGCATATTGCCAAAGAAGTGTGGGAGAAAATGCCACCCGAGAAGTGCAAGAAGCTTATAGATGAGTTTAAGAAACGTTTGGAGGCTGTCATTGTTGCCAAAGGCTGCGCAACCAAATATTAAAGAGGGGTGTCAATATTAGTGCACATGCTAGTTTTCTGTTTTGTCCTTTGGAATTAAAATATTTATGTTGAAATGGTAACTGTCTTTGTTAAATTACTTTGGACCTCAAATTGAAAGATCCTGCTGATTTAAGTTTTGAACATTTCCATTTCTTTCTGAAGATATTCACTCATCTATGCAAATCATGAAGGGGTGCCAATAATGGTGAGCAGGACAGTACCTAGGATATCTGTCGGCTAAGGTGTGGTCTCTCAGGGTTTGAAAATGGGTCGACAATCGGCCGACACTTCGTGTCGTGTGCGCTGGACATTAGACTAAGGAAATTAGGAAGGGAGGGTCAGAGGAGAGCACCGGAGTTGAGCCTTTTTTCATCCAGTGTCATGAACAGAAAGAAAAAAAGACAGAAAGAGACGATAAAGCCGATAATTAAAATGAGGTCGATATGTTTTATTTATCGTACAATTAATTGATTTATCGTTTATCGCGACAGGCCTATCCGTTATCTATTTTTTCTTTGTTAGACTGACACGAGGGCCAATTATAGATTCCACAAAACTGTGGATGAGATGTTGGAGATCCCAGCTACAGATGTGGAAAAAACGATTCTAGAGGCCACCCGACTCTTTACTGCCATTGGTCTGCAGGCGGACGAATTACAGATGTGTCCTTGATCAGGCACATTGTAAATATTATTAGGTAAGTATTTATATTGCTGGGAATATAAATTAAAATTTATCAGCTTGATATAAAAAAATAATATGTCGGTTTCGTGACATGGTGCCACTAAATGATGGCATAAATCAAAACCAGCATAAATATAGCTGTGGACAAGATCACTGATGGCTATTGTTCTTGCAAGGCTGGGTAAGTCGGGCATTCATGGTTTTGAGGGCTCGAATGTGCCTAGGACTTATACACGGTACTCGGTGCTAGCGTGGCTAACACGATTACAGTTTAGTAAAAAGCCTTTTCAGGTTAAATAAAATCTTTAATGTATGTCAGATACGGTACACATTGCATAATGATCTGTTCAGCTAACGTAAGACTGTGTAACAGACAGGCTTCAGGATGTAGAAGTTGTATCGGTACTGCCATTATGCTGTACTTGGCTAAAAGATTTTCATAATGAATGTGTTTATTATTGACTTTATTTTTTTCATTCACTAAACACAAAGAAAGCAAAGCAATAATACTTACACCAGCAGACACTCCTTTGTTCTTATTGATCCTACGACGGTTGAGCTGCAAATGCGGTCGTGCACAAGCTTTGATCCAAGCAAGACATTCCGCTTCTCTATCTGAATTTTAGTTCCACAAACACGATCAGGATACCTGGCATCGCCTGTACAGATACCCCACTGACAGTGGAGATCCATTCTTTTTCGATTCCTGATGCAAAAACTTTGTCAGTCTGGTAGTCCGCAATGTATATTGGCATGAGTTTGTGAGACGGTCAAGCATGTGGTAGCTGCGCAGTGACGTAAAATGGGCATTAGCCAATGAAATGCGGCCCCTGTAGTAAGTTTCATGCGGGGTCTACTCTTATGTCTATGTTGTCGTATTTATTGAAGTTTTTCCCTAGCCAATCAGAGAGGTTTCGTCAGACGGCTAGTATCGCGGGATTTTTTGTCTATCTTGTCTTTCTTTTTTGTCTAAAATTACTGCTTTTGTTGAAGAACTTCATGCATTATCTCATCAAAGTTTTAATTCCACAGCAATATTTCAGCTCATCAGGACGCTGGAGTTCACAGATGATCCCACAACTGATCCTCAGCAGGAAATGGCCGCTCTGCGCCGCACTCAGCTCTTCTTCACCATCCGTTTCTGAAACACACCATCCTGTTAAAATATTGCCTGCTCAACACTTTACTGCGAAAGTACAAACATGTTTCAACAAACTATGAGAATATTTACCGTTTTTATCCAAGAAATATCTAATCATGAAAACCAGGACGCGTTGTCCCCACACGACCCAAAATGGAGAAACAGGAAATCCGATTATAGTTTCTTCTTCCACTTGCGGTTTTTGCAGGTTGGCAATAAAAATAAAAAAAAAAGGTCTTCCGGTGGGCATCGCCGCCACCTACTGGTTTGGAGTGCAAGTAAAATTGGCAATTTTATTCAATTGTCAGAGAGAAAACTATCAAATTTTGGTTAGGACCGTCAGTGTTAGATATTGAAAAGTACTGATAGCATTAATTCATGTTTTGTAAAAAGTCTAAGTCAAGTTTAGCTTTCACCTTTTCAACTTTTTCATATTATCAAACAATAACTATTTTCCCTAAGACCACTGGACTTCATATATTACTAGGTTTTCTCTCATATAAATATTACAAATGTCTATATGTTGTATATCTTATGTTTTTGAGAAAAACATTTTTCATAAATAATTAGACGTAAAAGTATTCATACCCCTTGCAAACTTAGTTATTTTCATTCAAAAAGCAGTTCATTTCAAATGACAAAAGGAATTCCTTAAGAATAAAAATCCAATCTACATTTTCTGTTTTCAACAGCATTTCAATAATACATTTTAAATGAGGTGTATGTTGTAAAAGCAACATTTTATATTACTACTTCTGATCAGGAAAAACCTGTGGTAACAATAAAAGATCAATTTAAATCTAGTATTAATCAGAAGTGTGAATAATTTTGAGCCGTAATTGTTTTAGAAATACTTCTTTAGGTATAGAATAGTGTAATAAAAACGCAATTTAACCTTTGTTTGGATCGTTTATTTCAATGAATTTTCAAAAAACAGAATTCCTTTCAATGCACTACATTACCAACAAAGACTAAATTTGGAGCAAAAACATGGTTTTAAGAAAACTTTCAGCTCTTCTAAATGTATGGCTTGACGACAGGAGCAGCCACAATGGATAAGGTGAAATTTTGAGATACTTGTGACAAAGTAATGAGGTATTTTGGGGAGCAGGAGACTCTCCTGAAGACCTTTGACTCTGTTGTGGCATCAGCTTATCTGCAGTCGAGAGGAAGCGGCTAGCAAATCTAATCAGGAAGACCAGCTCTGTCAGACGATGCCCCGTCGACCCAGAGCAGGACTCTGAATAAAAGAACATGACTGATGGACAATGTCTCCCACCTCCTGCATGAAGCTGTTGCTGAACTGGAACGCCTATTCAGTGACAGACGGCTGCATACCAAGTACGCAATGGCGGGTCGCAGATGAAGGATATGTCTAAGTCCCAGAATACTTGAAATGAACGTTTTCATAGGAAAAACACTGTTTTTGACTTGTATATTTACAGAAAAATCAGGAATTTTTATTACATTAAATATTACAAAAGTTGACATTAAAAAGAATCCAACTAAATTTTTGCCATAAGCCTAGAAAGCTGAAAATAACAGGATTTTCTATTTATTTACTTCTTAAGAATCGTAATTAACTGCAGCTGGAAATGGATCAAATCTGTAAATATTTCATAGACAGCTAGCTACACATATTTTATTTTAAAGATAAAATGCAGCTGAATTAGCCTCCAGGGATTCAATATGCAGAGGAATTTTTCCATCAAGATAAATTTAATTGGTAAATAACAGCCTGTACTTGTTTACTACTCGTTTGGTCTAATCCAAGTTATCTGCAGACTAGATTACTATATTCTGAAGCACAATAAACCTATGAAAGTAAACTCGCATGAAGTCATTTTACATTACTGAACATATACAACAGGCAGAATCAAACAGTTAACAAGATCAGAGAACATCTGTGGCACAGCTGTATCTACAGCAATAACAAAAATGCAGTAAAGCAATCTGATTTATTAGTATTAACTCAGTGAGAAATCACATCTCCAGCAATACAACAGAAAATGCCTAGTGTATTCAATAAAATGCTTATAGAAATCAAATCAAACCATTAGTGGAAGAGAAATGTACCTAAACACTAAAGTTGTCCTTAAAAGCACAGAAATTCTCCACAATACGCTCTACAACTATACCATTTTAAATCAGTTTCCATTGTCATTAAGTGTGTCATAGACTTCAACATTCACAGCTGAATAACTGTTTTTCCTTAGAGTCTTCCTGTCATGAAGTGTGTTTTGGAAGTGGTGAGGCAGACGCTGAGACCCAGGTTGAAGTGAAGAAAAGGTGATTTTAATGGTAATAATCCACAAGAAAAAATTAAAAGTCCAAAATCCTGGCAGCAGAGAGAGAAAGTGGAAGGCTAAGACTTGACAAGTGGTAGCATCAGGAAAAACCAATGGACAAAAACTACAGCCAGACTACAAGATAACTTTACACTTAATGAGACATACGACCAGGACACAAGTAACAAATAACACAGGTGACATTAAATACAGAGAGTAATCGGGGAACGAGACACCTGGGAACAATCAAGGGGAAGACAGGATAGCACAGACTCACTAGAAACAGAACCTAAAATAAAGAGAGAGAAACTCAAATCCACACACTTCCTTTTATAATAAGATTTATCCTCATTTACTGTTCCTAAAATATCACAACTAGAGTGTTTATCTTTAGTGAATTCTCATGTGTTTTAAAATTGGTTTCTGGATACATCCATGTCCACAAAGTTCACAACTGAAATGTTTATCCCGTGTGGATTCTCATGCGTCTATTTAAATGTGATTTCTGGCTACATCTGTATCAACAAAGATCACAACTGAAAGGTTTATCCTGTGTGGATTCTCATGTGTACATTTAATTTTGATTTCTGGCTACATCTGTATCCACAAAGATCACAACCGAAAGGTTTCTCTTCAGTGTGGATTCTCATGTGTACATTTAAACTTGATTTCTGGCTACATCTGTATCCACAAAGGTCACAACTGAAAGGTTTATCCTGTGTGTGGATTCTCATGTGTACATTTAAACTTGATTTGTGGCTACATCTGTATCCACAAAGATCACAGCTGAAAGGTTTATCCTCTGTGTGGATTCTCATGTGTCTATTTAATTTAGATTTCTGGCTACATCTGTATCCACAAAGATCACAACTGAAAGGTTTATCTTGTGTGTGGATTCTCATGTGTTCATTTAGACTTGATTTTCTGCTACATCTGTATCCACAAAGATCACAACTGAAAGGTTTCTCTCCTGTGTGGATTCTCATGTGTACATTCAAACTTGATTTTACACTACAGCTGTATCCACAAAGATCACAACTGAAAGGTTTTTCTCCAGTGTGGATTCTCATGTGTACATTTAAGTTTGATTTTTTGTTACATCTGTATCCACAAAGATCACAACTGAAATGTTTATCCTCTGTGTGGATTCTCATGTGTCCATTCAATTTAAATTTCTGGCTACAACTGTATCCGCAAACATCACAACTGAAAGGTTTTTCTCCAGTGTGGATTCTCATGTGCACATTTAATTTAGATTTCTGACTACATTTGTATCCACAAAGATCACAATTGAAAAGTTTATCCTCTGTGTGGATTCTCATGTGTCCATTCAATTTTGATTTCTGACTACAACTGTATCCGCAAACATCACAACTGAAAGGTTTTTCTCCAGTGTGGATTCTCATGTGTACATTTAAACCTGATTTCTGGCTACATCTGTATCCACAAACATCACAACTGAAAGGTTTTTCTCCAGTGTGGATTCTCATGTGCACATTTAATTTAGATTTCTGGCTACATCTGTATCCACAAAGATCACAACTGAAAGGTTTATCCTCTCTGTGGATTCTCATGTGTACATTTAAACTTGCTTTCTGGCTACAACTGTATCCACAAACATCACAGCTGAAAGGTTTTTCTCCAGTGTGGATTCTCATATGTACATTTAACCTTGATTTTTTGTTACATCTGTATCCACAAAGATCACAACTGAAAGGTTTATCCTCTGTGTGGATTCCCATGTGTTCATTTAAACTTGATTTTCTGCTACATCTGTATCCACAAAGGTCACAACTGAAAGGTTTTTCTCCAGTGTGGATTCTCATGTGTTCATTTAAATTTGATTTTACACTACAGCTGTATCCACAAAGATCACAACTGAAAGGTTTATCTCCTCTGTGGATTCTCATGTGTCTATTTAAATTTGATTTCTGGTTATATCTGTTTCCACAAAGATCACACCTGAAAGGTTTAGTCTCTGTGTGGATTATCATGTGTACATTTAAATGTGCTTTCTGGCTACATATGTATCCACAAAGACGACAACTGAAAGGTTTTTCTCCTGTGTGGATTCTCATGTGTGCATTTAAATGTGATTTCTGGCTACATCTGTATCCACAAAGATCACAACTGAACGGTTTCTCTCCTGTGTGGGTTCTCATGTGTACATTTAAACTTGCTTTTTCACTGCATCTGTATCTGCAAAGATCACAACTGAAAGGTTTCTCTCCTGTATGGATTCTCATGTGGTTGTCCAAGTAACTTCTGTTGCCGAATGTGTGACCACACAACTTACAGGGATGTTTATGTCCTACGAGGGTTCTCGCACGTCTTTTTGATTTTTGATTCGTTTTACATGTTTTACCATTGTCATCACAGCTAAACTTCATTTCTACATCAAATTTCTTCATTGAGTCTAGGGTTTTCTTAGAAGTAAAGGATTTCATTTTACCCTCAGAGTTTGAAGAACCTTTAGTTGAATGGCTCATCTTGATGTCATTTCCCCTGTATTTACCATTTGGTCTGTAATCTTGCAATTGTTCAAGTTGACAGAAAACAGTATTTACATCAGCTTCTTCCTCCTCTTCATCCTCTTCAATGAGTTCAGTCTCTGATGAGTTGGAATAATCTCCATGATCTTGCTTTCCGATAGGTTCTGCTGCTTCACAGTGATCTTCTGGTAACTCTCTGTGGTGCTGATGAAGGTGAGAAGACAGGAGAAACTCTTCGTCATCCTCATTCATGGTTGGTGGGAGAGACTCTGGACCTTGTTTGTCAAAACCTGGACCATGTTCTTCAGGAGCATCTTCTTTAAGCAGCAACATCTGCTGAGCATCTGCAGGAACCAATGAAGCAAATTATGTACATTATAAACCACTGCAGCTTTATATTCACATCAACATTACTAGTGTTACAAACCAACGTACATAAATGTTTGACTTTAGGTTGAACTGCGATGTTGTTCGCTCTGAGGTTCACTATAAGAGTGATGCCTGTTAAAATCTGTATTTTAAGCCTGGTCTTTTTTAATAAAACTAGTAAGTCTCAAATATCTTACATCATCACATAATAAATAGCAATATTTTCAACTTTAAACATACTTGTAGTAAAACTCGATGGGTTGGCGATCGGCTGCCCTGGGTCCATCTACCACCAGGCTTAGTGTCTTTTCTAGCGGAAACCCTGAATAAGATCAATGAGTTTTTGATTACTCAATCAACAACTTGCATCTGAAGCAGAAAGCCAAAGAAATGATAGTTATTTAAATGGGGTGTTTTGTTGCTAGTTTTCACTTTTTGTTTACAACATTGTTGCCAAAACATATTAGTATGGAGTTAGATTTGTTTCACAATTATTCAAAAACAAATAATTATGTCAAGCAACAAAAGTAGTATTCAATCAAAAAAAATGTCAAACAAAAAAAAATTCTTAGAAATTTTTAATCTTATTTATTTTTTTACAAAAGAAACATTTTTAAAGAGTTTTTTTCTATTTGAAATCACTCATTTTTGTTTGAAACTTATTTTTGCATATCAGAATTTCTTGGTTGACAGCCTAGGTTTTTGGTTGTGTAAGCTTTTTTTTTAAGCTCCTGTTCTTTGGTTGAACTCAACTTTATTTGGTTGCCGATCTCACATGATGGGTGTGGCTTAAGGACGAGCAATGTAAGACATGCTCCGATTGGTTAGCGTCGACTAAAGAGGATGACTCCCTGAGATCTCAGAACTCTGTCCTGAACTGCAGGGCTTCAGTGACTGGACACAGCATCTTCACAAAATTACACAGCTTAGCAGCTACTAAAGTGTCCACCCCGTTTCAAAGAAGAAATCTTACACAACTTATGACAGTCACATATTTTGTCTGCCGCCGTCCCCGGTAGCATATTGTGCTAGCTAATGTTGGCACTAGGTAAAGTTCATAAACTAGGCTTGTGTAATATTCGCCTGTCTTTATGTTGAATTCGTTAACCAGCAAACCTCTGTCGAGTGGCATTAAGCGTGGAAAATACCAAATGTATCTGGAGGAAATATGTGCTAAAAACTGTTGTGTAGTCCTCCGTGTGTGTATTAACTAGCATTGAAGCTAAAGTGGGAAAACAGCGGATCTTTGCACCAATGTTATTAGGTCCACGTTAGTCTGCACCACACGTCAAGTGACTGTGCAGATTATTTACCAAGCACATAATCAGTGTTGTCGATGAGGGTAGGCAATGTAACTGTTAAATATATATTTTCTTCCACATGTAAAATGTAAAATTAAGCTGGTAGGTCATCTAAAGGAAGATACACATAATTTCTGTGTTTATTATTTGGTGTGTATGTGTCTTGTATTAAAACTTTCACTGTCCTAACATGAGACAGATAATCTCTAAAAAAAATAATCAATCTCCTCCTTGTTCTGCATAATTACTCCGCTCAGTCAGAAACTGCCACTCAGAACTAGCAGTAATCAGCTAGCCGCCATGCTATCAGGAAGGTTTCATTCAGTATCTCAGGATTGTTTATTGTAATGGATCCTGCATTTGCCTTTGAATGCCAAGTTTTACACTTGAATTCTTTTGGCAACGTTGAGAGGTTTTATTTTAGCTCTTTGCATTATTTAGCCTATTCAAAGCCTTCATATGTTATCAGTCTGTTAAAGATAGTATTACCGATAGTTCAATTTTCAGAATGCCTGTTTGGTAGGGTTTTCTTCTTGGAAAAAGTTATTAAAAACAAGTTTTTGTCTAAATTAAGGTGAATTCATGGTTCCCTTTTCCACATAATGTAACTGGTAGTGTTTATGATAAAAATAATAATAATTATGTGATCGGTATCGGTGATCGGCCCTCATGGGTGATCGGTATCGGCAGGAAAAAACCAGATCGGCACATCTCTACTTACCATTCACATTCCGTGTCCCTTTCACCAAAGCCCTGCAGTTCGGGACAGAGTTCTGAGATCTCAGGGAGTCATCCCCTTTACTCAGCACTAACCAATCGGAACAAGTCTTACATTGCTCGTCCTTAAGCCCCGCCCAGGATGTTCATGTGATATCCGCAACCAAATGAAGTTGAGTTCAACCAAAAAATAGGAGCTTCAAAAAAAAAAAAAGAACTTAGGCTGTCAGCCAAAGAATTCTGATATGCAAAAATAAATGTTTCAAACAAAAATTTGAGATTTCAATTTATTAAAAAAACAAACTCTTTAAACATTTTTTTGTTTTGTAAAAAATATTTTCATGATTAAAATGTTTAAGATTTTTTTGTTGGATTTTTTTTTTTTGATTGAATAATTGTGAAACAAATCTGACTCCATGCATTTGTAACTTGAATTGATGGATGTTATTGTGTTCATAAATGTAAATATAAACTTGTCTCTTTTGAAAAATGTGTCAACTTCTGTTTTATGCACATTACAGACTTAAATAAATTGAAACCCAGAACAAAAAAAAACAAATCACTTTGGTCTGATGAAATGAAAATAATGAACTCATTAAGGTGAAAGTTTTGTGCCATCAATGCTCTGAATCAGATGTTTGATCCAACAGGGAACCAGGACAAAGTCACTCTGGCCTAAAGATGTTTACATTAATTTGTAAATTAATGTAAACAGGACCTGGAGAAAGTTTCTTAGGAGCTGGGCTCTTTAAGTTCGTCAAGTTGTAGTGATTGAATCCAGACTTCTCAGAACGAAGTGCCACTGGAGCCAATTTCAGAGCTGATGAGGTAGAGAGTCTCACTATAACCATCATTTAAACACTTTGTTCAAACTGGGTGAAGATCAGAAAGATAACAGACTTCAACCCTAAATGATGAGAGCCATCTAGAAAAAGAAAGCCAAAGACCTGAACATCATCTTCAATGGCTTTAGGAACCAGAGCTCCATTGAACCAGGAGCAGGAGAAAAGTTGAATACTTCAATGTTGAATCAGATTTGATACATTTATTTGTGTTGGGATTCAGTCACTCTTCCATCATATAGAAAGCTAATATGCTAACACAAACCGTTTCTCAACTTTCTGTTAAGAAGATAAACCTCAGAAAGCTGCTCCTAAACCATTACTGATAAGAAAACATACAGACCTGATCCATGCTGTAGGAATTTGGGGTTGAAATCAGCCTCCAGAGTTTTGCCTTGATGCTCCATTTCTTCTAATGGAGACCACAACCAGAGTGATGGGTGAACTGGTGGTGAGGTCAACTTGTAGACCAGCTGGGAGAGACAAGAACCACAAAAAGAACAATGTTAAAAAGCTACAAATCATTGTAAAATACAATGTGATTCTGTAACTCATCTATTAGGATCTTTAGTTGGTCCCAGTTATCCTCACAGGACAATAGCTGGGGTTCTTAATGTGCAGAATTGTACTTTTTACTTTTGTTCAACAAACAAAATAGAGACATCGGCTAAAGTTTGGTAACCAAAGACAAAATGTTTAAAGCTTACAGAATAAGAAAAAATAATTAAAACTGAAAAAGCACTAAATAAATTGGATAAAATGACAGAAACATGGCAGTGGCATCTGACCTATAGATGCAACATCCAAAAAGCTGATTTAGACAAAAGCAGTAATTTAAAGCGCGTGGAAGAACTTCATGCATTATCTCATCAAAGTTTTAATTCCACAGCAATATTTCAGCTCACCAGGACGCTGGAGTTCACAGATGATCCCACAACTGATCCTCAGCAGGAAATGGCCGCTCTGCGCCGCACTCAGCTCTTCTTCACCATCCGTTTCTGAAACACACCATCCTGTTAAAATACTGCCTGCTCAACACTTTACTGCGAAGGTACAAACTTGTTTCAACAAACTATGAGAATATTTACCGTTTCCTTACCAGGAATATTATCTAATCATGAAAACCAGGACGCGTTATCCCCGCACGACCCAAGATGGAGAAACAGGAAATCCTATTATTCAGTTTCTTCTTCCTCTTGCGGTTTTTGCGGGTTGGCAAAAAAAAACTTTTTCGGTGTGCATCGCCGCCACCTACTGGTGAGGAGTGTAGGTAAAAATGGCAATTTTATTCAATTTGCAGAGATAATATGGGAAAACTTTAAGAGCGCTCACAATAAGATTCTTTAAAAAACCCCACCTCCACCATAAATGTATGTACCCAGTGTATTTTTTTCATTTTTAAGTAACAGAATACTTAAAATGAGCATTTTCGTAGGAAAATAAAGGTTTTGACTTAACTTACTATTATATATTTACAGAAAGATTATAATTTTTTACACTCAATATTACCAAAGTTAACATTAACAAGTATCCAAAATGATTTTTGCAGTACCTCTATCCATCCATCCATTTTCTTGCACGCTTTTTCCCTCAGTGGGGTCGGGAGGGGTGCTGGTGCCCATCTCCAGCCAACGTTTCGGGCGAGAGGCGGGGTTCACCCTGGACAGGTCGCCAGTCTGTCGCAAGGCAACACAGAGACACACAGGACACACAACCATGCACACACACACTCACACCTAGGGGCAATTTGGAGAGGCCAATTAACCTGACAGTCATGTTTTTGGACTGTGGGAGGAAACCGGAGTACCCGGAGAAAACCCACGCAGGGAGAACATGCAAACTCCATGCAGAAAGACCCCAGGCTGGGAATCGAACCCAGAATCTTCTTGCTGCAAGGCAACAGCTCTACCAACTGTGCCACTGTGCAGCCGCAGTACCTCTAAAAAGCTGAAAATAACAGTACATTTGTACTTTATGAAGTAAATAATGAGCATTTGGTTTTTTTTATTTATTCTTAAGAATTGTAACTAAATGCAGTTTGAAATGGATCCAAACAAATTTCTCAATAGCACAGCTCAGTCTCAGTATCTTAAAGACAAATGCAGCTGAATTAGCCTCTAGGGATTTAATATGTAGGGAATTATTCCATTAAGATAAATTTAATTGGCAAATAGTGACCTGTACTTGTTTAGTACTGATCCTTAAAAATCTGCAGACTAGATAATATTCTGAAGAATAATAAACCCATGAAAGTAAACTTGCATTTAGTCATTTTACTTTATTGAACACACCATTCAGACTCGTCATCTAATGAAACACTTAACATGATCAGAGAACATCTGTAGCACAGCTGTATCTGCAGCAATAAAGTCCAGCACAGAAAATAAATCTGATTTATTAGTAATAACTCAATGAGAAGTCACTAATTTACCAACAATATAGCAGAAAATGCCTAGTGCATTTAATAAAATGCATATAGAAATCAAATCAAACCATAAGTGGAAAGGACGCATCCGAAAACAAACATTTTCTTTGATGGAGAAATTTTCCACAAACTCTGCAACAATACTGTTTTAAATGTTTCCACTCTCATTAGTGTTTTATAGGCTTCAACACTCACAGCTGAATACTTTTTTGTTTTGATTCTTCTGTTTAAAATATGATTTTTTTTTTTTTGTCAGTCCTGTCCCTAAAATATCACAACTAGAATGTTTATCTTTTGTGGATTCTTGTGAATTTTTAAAATTTAATTTCTGGCTACATCGATACCTACAAAGATCACAACAGAAAGGTCTTTCTTCTGTGTGGATACTCATATGTGTGTTCACATCATCTGTCACCCTTTTTTAAGTTCAAACCATGAAGGAAAAAGGAGAGGAAAGTGAATCTAGATTACCTTTAAAATGGCCAACACGCATAATGGTGTCAGTATTTATAAACTGCTGACCCACTGGGATTTTTACCCACAACTATCAGGGAACAGGAATCCTGTTTCAGCAGCTTAAGGTGTGTCGAGTGCCACCTCTGAACTCACAGCACTTTAAATCTTGAAGCAGACGGGCTACAGCAGCTGATGACCTTACCAGATGATCCTTCTGCTCTCAAGAACAGTAATTTGAGGATTCATTGTAAAAAGGATCTCCAACAATGCACAAGAACAGTTGCCTTGCCTGATAAACCTGCAGCAGCTCCAATATTGAGATGGTAAGGGTTGAAATTAGCGGTAAATAACATGAAAACTGTGGCTTTATTATAGCAGTCAATTAAGAATCACACACAAAAACACTTAAAAATTTGACTTATTTTATTATATTATAGTAATATACTATAGTTATAACAATTATATTATAATAATTTATTACATTTTGCATAATTTCATGAAGAAATTTTTCTTAATCCAGTCTGGACTGCATGAATCAATTTCCATAGATTTTATGAGGTGCATTTGCTTTAGGGTCTTGAATCTTCAGGAAGATGCAAGACGTAAAAGGTACCAGACCATTATACATTTGTAAGGCAGTAATTTGTATGATGGAATACAAGTTTATTTTTGCGAACATTTGGTTTACATTCCTCATCAGTCGGGGCGGAAAGGAGTGTTTATACCACTAAACAAGAAGCAGAAGAACCACCAATAATCCCTAGAAAACAGCATTACACAAACAAAGGGATCAAATACGCTGTTGAATCCTCAGTTTCTTTCTCAGCAGCCGACTAAACCACTTAAGCCAAGACTCCTTGGTAAGAGCATTACTCAGAATTGGAAAATGCAGGCCCTGACATTTCTAACACAAAAAATCCATCATTTTAATCCACACTCCTAAATTCTAAACATTCACTTGGCTAGAAAACATTAAAATATTGGGTGAATAACTAATATTCACCTAATATTAGGTGAACACAGTGCAGGGATCTTCAACTCAAATCTTCAAGGGAGAGTGTTCTGCACCTTTGAGGTGCGTCCAACAAACGTAAATCCAATGGATCTAATGCCTCCTCAGTGCAATCAAGTTCTCCCGAGTCCTGAAAGCAAACTTATTTGACTCTCTGCTTTGACATAGAAACCCATCTAAAAGATGCACTTGAGGAATTGAGTTCAATACACCTGCTATATTGTATTCTATGAAATACTTGCAAGTAAAAAATGAAAAGGAAACCCAAAATTAAACTGTACTCAAATGTCCAGTATTCCTGCATACTTTAGTTCTTTCCTTGGTTCAACACATGTGAACCAAATGATGGCAGGTCTCTGCAGAATATTGACTTGCTGAGGTGGGAGTAACTACCACCAGGAAGTGAATTAAAACATGTAGGATTACTGGCTCTTGAGGACCAACTTTGGACACCCCTGTCCTGAGTTAGAGAGAAATGTACAAATAAAACTGTCTTTTATTAACACAAAAATATCCAACAGAAAACTCTGCAGGAGCACTTTTAATACCACTCTATGTCCTCAGTAGTTGCCAAAGAACATGCAGCTGAACACTTTCTCCAAGAGTCTTTTTTATTATTATTTCTACCTTCCTCCTATATTTCAAATAAGATATTTAGTTCATCCCCTTTCCTCAAGCATTACAGGAGAAAAATATTCCAGTGTGGATTCTCAGGGGTGTGTTTAAACTTGATTTCTTTCTATATCTGCATTCAGTAAGTTCATAACAGGTTTTTATTCCATGTGGATTCTCATGTGTCTGTTTAAATATAATTTCTGTCTAAACAAGAATCCACAAAGATCTTAAATGAAAGGTTTTTATACAGTGTGGATTTTCTTGTGCCGGTTCAAGTGACCTTTCTGACTAAATCTTTGTGAGCAAAGATCACAACTAAATGGTTTGTCCCCTGTGTGGATTTTTGTGTGTTTGTTTAAACTTGCTTTTACGCTACAACTGTATTCACAAAGATCACAACTGAAAGGCTTCTCTCCCGTGTGGATTCTCATGTGTACATTTAAATTTGATTTAACGCTACACTTATAACCACAAAGATCACAACTGAAAGGTTTCTCTCCAGTGTGGATTTTCATGTGCTCGTTCAAGTGACCTTTCTGACTAAATCTTTGTAAACAAACATCACAACTGAAAGGTTTATCCCTTGTGTAAATTCTCATGTGTTTGTTTAAACTTGATTGATCTCTGCATCTGTATCCACAAACATCGCAACTGAAAGGTTTATCCTCCATGTGGGTTCTCAGGTGTACATTTAAACTTGCTTTTACGCTACATCTGTATCCACAAAGATCACAACTGAAAGGTTTCTCTCCTGTGTGGATTCTCATGTGTACCTTTAAATTTGATTTTACGCTACACTTGTATCCACAAAGATCACAACTGAAAGGCTTCTCTTCTGTGTGGATTCTCATGTGTTTGTTTAAACTTGATTTTACGCTACACTTGTATCCACAAAGATCACAACTAAAAGGTTTCTCTCCTGTGTGGGTTCTCATGTGTACATTTAAACTTGATTTTACACTACACTTGTATCCACAAAGATCACAACTGAAAGGTTTCTCTCCTGTGTGGGTTCGCATGTGTGTGTCTAAGTTTTTTCTGTGCTTAAATGTGTGTCTGCACAATTTACAGATATGTTTATGTCCTGCTAGGGTTCTTGCATGTCTCTTTGATGTAGAATTTTTTTTACATATTTCACCATTGTCATCACAGATAAACTTCATTTCAACCTGAACTTTCCTCCTTGAGGTTTTCTTTGAAGTAAAGGATTTCATTTTATCCTCAAAGTTTGGAGAACCTTTAGTTGAATGGCTCATCTTGCTGTCATTTCCGCTGTATTTACTTTTTGGCCTGTTATTTGGAAATTGTTCAAGTTGACAGAAAACATTATTTACATCAGTTTCATCCTCCTCTTCATCCTCTTCATTTTTGTCCTCAATGAGTTCAGTCTCCGATGAGTTGGAATAATCTCCATGATCTTGCTTTCTGATAGGTTCTTGAAGGTGAGAAGACAGGAGAAACTCCGCATCATCCTCATTCATGGTTGGTGGGAGAGACTCTGGACCTTGTAGGTCAAAACCTGGACCATGTTCTTCAAGAGCATCTTCTTTAAGCAGCAACATTCGCTGAGCATCTGCAGGAAACATTGAAGCAAATTATGTATATTATTATGGCTGTATGATTATATGGATTCTACAATATTTATCTTTTTTTTCCCACCCTCAGAAGATATCGATTTTCATCCGTGAGTATCGATACGTTAAACCGTAGAGGTCTATAGGTTTATACCAGCTTTTTAGCACGTCTGGTTAGTGACAGTGTAGCAGCAAGACTCCACCTCCCCTGATCTCAGTCAACTTGTGCTTAAAGTGCACATTATAAACTAACCACCAGTTTTTAAGTTGTGTCAATAGGCCAAGTAAAACCAGAGTAAAATCATATTTTTTCGAATGTTATGGAAATGTCAAAAAAACGTCTTTTCCGGTTATGTGAAAGGGAATGAGCTTCCAAACGTAAAAAATGAAACACAACATTAGATTCCTTTGTTTTTGGAAATCTCGACTCTTCAATAAATAATGATGGGCTGTATGTTGTTGCTAAGAAACGAAGTAAAGTTACGCACGTAACTGTGATAGAGAAACGGAACGGAGTAGCGGCAAAAGCAGAGAGATTTCAAAATTAATGCAAAGTTTGAGTGGTGGCATTGACTTCGTAATTTGTTTTTAGAGACTGAGAGCACAATGAGATCCTGGCAGTCTGAGAGGCAACTACTCAGAAATTCAAACAGGGGAATGGCAGCGCTACGCAGCTGCCAGGAGTCGATCACTACGGGTTGAGGCAGAGCCACTCCCCCAGCAGTTAGTAGTAACAGCCTTCAGTCACAGCTAACTCCGGGAGCCAAGGTAGAAAAGCTACCTATAGTCCAAAAGACTTTTTCACTCCAAAATGCAGCCACAGTATTTCCAAAAGAAAAACATGAGTGCAATCATTTGCATATTTAGACTCTACAGAGGTTGACAATCTCCCCACTCAGCTCCCAGATCACTGTTGAAACTTTGAGTTTTATGTCAAATCCACATGAATTAAATGACAGAAACTCACCACATCTTTGATTCATTTTGTCCGGCTGTAGACTCTAAATCTCTGTCCAATCAGAGTCAGGTATTGTGTAGTTGGTGCTTTTCATCAGTTTTCAGCTAATTAAATCCAAGTCTATGAACACAAAATGTCACTAAAATCACTCTGTCCTTCCAAAATCATTCAAAAAAATTGTAAAAGTGCATCGAATCGTATGCCAAATACGATGCATATCGTATCATGATCAGGATATCATATCCTGAGATTATTGTATCGCTACATCCCTACACATTATAAACTAATGCAGCTTTATATTTATATAAATATTACTTGAATTAAAAGCTAACATACATAAATATTTGACTTTAGGTTGAACTGCGATGTTGTTTGCTCTTAGGCAAAAACCTAACATCGTTCTTAGATTCGCTATAAGAGCGATGCCTGTTAAAGTCTGTATTTTAAGCTTGCCTTTTTTATACAACTGTAGTATGTCGCAAATATCTTTGATATAAATAATAAATAGCAATATTTTCAACTTTAAATATTTTTTTACTAAAACTTGATGGGTTCTGTAGCAGAAAGCCAAAGAAATGACAGCTGAGTTATTTAAATGGGGTATTTTTGTTGCTAGTTTGCACTTTTTGTTTACAATACTGTTGCCAAAACATGTTACTTTGCATCTTGAATTGATAGATGTTATCATTGTGTTCAGGAATGAAAAAATAAACTTGGTCTCTTTTGAAAAATGCATCTACTTCTGTTTTATGCACATTACACAGACATAACTAATTTAATCCCAGAAAAAAGAAAACAAATCACTTTGGTCTGATGACATGAAGATAATGAATACATTAAGGTCCCTTATAAAATGTTTGTCCTTTTTAAATAATTTACAGTATATTTACAGATCAGGACAAAGCCTTCTGCTGTTTACAGTAATTTGCTTCATTTAGGACCTAGAGAGTTTCTTAAGAGCAACGCTGTTTAAGTTCATTAAGTTGTTGTGATTGAATGCAGACTTCCCAGACCAAGTTTCAAGTCAAGTCAAGTGTACTTTATTGTCAAAGATCTATGTAAAAAGGTTAACACAGTAAAAGGGTTAACACAGAAGTTTGAAATTGTGTTTCACCAGTCTCCAATGTGCAGTTAAACTAAACTTATAAACATATAAATAAGACATTGACAGTAACCCCCCCCCAACACACACACACACACACTGCAATACACTGTGAAATAAGACAAATTTCAGAGCTGATCAGGAAGAGTCTCACTCCAACCATTATTTAAACACGTTGTTCAAACTGGGTGAAGATCAGAAAGTTAACAGACTTCAGGGTTTCCCCTAGAAAACTTGCTAAGCCTGGTGGTGGGGGCGTCGAGGCGGTCCACCGGCAGTCTACCGTGTTTTTGTATTAAAAGATGTTAAGTTGACAGAAAATATTAAAGTATTACCGTGTAATTTTATGTTACAGGAAAACATCTCCAGTGAAATGCTATTTATACCTGCAACTAGTTTAAAAACAACAAATTTGCACTTCTGTTTAATCCAAATTAAGTCAGCGGCTCCATCAGGCCCCCAAGAGCTTCAGGGGCCCCATAAATGCTAATATTTTAAAACAGACCACAGATACATAAGTGTAACATTTGTTTATTGAGATTATCAATGCTGTTAAACTTGATTCAATTTCAGTATACATAAATTAAAAGATTTTAAATTGTTTAACATTTAAATGCAAGATTTTAAAGAGCTGGCAAGTTTACTTTGTAAAACTTCAAAGAACAATATTCATAGTTAGATTGTTTTGTTACCATAGCAACAATCTGGTCAATTAAACCACTCCCTTCTCCCAAATTTCACAAACTCTAACCCAGAAGCTGTTAGTGGTGCTGATAATTTTAGCAGCTAGAGGGGCCCCTAAGTTAAAGTCTGCGCAAGGCCTCATGCAGCCTTTGACCGGCCCTGCACAATGAGAAAATGCGCTGCACTGCGCAGAAATGCGCAACAAACGGAAGATTTGGCTTTAGTAGTTGTTCCATTTCGTGTATGTTGAATTTTTAATTGTCACAGAAACTATTCTGGTTGGTCGAGTTTATGGGACTCGACTGTGTCTGACGATCAAGAGTTTCTCAGATCTATGTGCGGCCGCGCACATTAACTCTAAGTAGACAACGCATTTGATATGGTTTGATGCATCGTGTAACCGGAAAAATAATAATAATAAAAAAATAAAATAAAATAATATAAAATCAGCGTGATGCGTGACTCCGAGGAGAGCGCGAAAGCTCCTCACCGGGCTGAACCTGCATGATGAGGTTAGCGCTGGTCGTTATCCACAAACGCTCCGATCAACCGGGACCACAGACATAAACTTTACAGGGAAGACAGACACAGAGCCACACGCTGGGCAGCAAGTTGAGATGTAAACGCCACATATAATTGTTCATGCACAAGGATAAATCATTCTCACAACGCACACCTCTGAATTTGCTACAAGTTATTCCTGCGGTTCACATTGAGCTGCGCAACCAGAGCTAACGCGGCGGGCTTTAAACTCTAACCTAGAGTTCTTCATAGGATCATAATTCCTCATAGTAAGTTGATGTAAATATCCTTACAGGTCAGCCTGTGTCCAGTTTGAGTGAAAGGAGGCGTGTGCGATCCAGCTGAGGTATAGCAGTGGCAGCGATCGAGTGATCTATTATAAACCTATCCTTTAGGATAAATCTGCTCTGCTAGTGAAATGTTCAGAGCAACAGAGATGCTTGTAGCCTTTCTCAACTTTTTGTTAAGAAGATAAATCTCAGACAGCTGCTCCTAAACCATTACTGATAAGAAAACATACAGACCTAATCTATGCAGCAGGACTTTGGGGTTGAAATCAGCCTCCAGCGTTTTGCCTCGATGCGCCATTTCTTCTAATGGAGACCACTCCTCTTCACAACCAGAGTGATGGGTGAACTGGTGGTGAGGTCAACTTGTAGACCCAGCTGGGAGAGACAGGAACCACAAAATGAACAAACTTAAAAAGCTACAAATCATTGTAAAATATAATGTGATTCTATAACTCATCTATTAGGATTTTTAGTTGGTCCCAGTTATCCTCACAGGACAATAGCTGGGGTTCTTAATGTGCAGTATTGTACTTTCTACTTTTGTTCAACAAACAGAATAGAGTCTTCTGCTAAACTTTAGTAACCAAAGATGAAATGTTGAATGAGAATAAGAAAAACTAATAATTAAAACTGAAAAAGTACTAAATAAATTAGATAAAATAACAGAAACATGGCAGTGGCCTCTGACTGTACAAGCAATATACAAAAAGCTAAATTACACAAAAGCAGTAATTTAAAGTCTGTGGAAGAACTTCAGGGTTTTCCCCAGAAAACTTGCTAAGCCTGGTGGTCGGGGTGCCGAGGCAGTCCACTGCGTTTTTGTATTAAAAGACGTTAAGGTGACAGGAAATTTAAAAATATCACTCTGTAATTATACGTTACGGAAAAACATTGCCAGTGAAACACTACTTAAACCCACAACTGGTCTTAAAAACAACAAATCAAAATATACAATTAAAATTAATATAAATTATTTGCACTTCTGTTTAATCCAAATTAAGTCAGCAGCTCCATCAGGTCTCCAAGGCCTTCAGGGGCCCCATAAATGCTAATATTTTAACACAGACCACAGATGTATGAATGTAACACTTGTTTATTGAGATGATCAATGCTGCTAAATTTGATTCAATTTCAGCATACGTAAATTAAAAGATTTTAAGTTAACATTTAAATGTAAGATTTTAAGGAGCTGGCCAGTTTACTTTGTAAAAGTACAAAGAGCAATCTTCATAGTTAGATTGGTTTGTTACCCTAGCTACAATCTGATGCTGTGAGTTTAATCTTTGAGTTTGAGCTCTATTTGTTCACAAATACAATTTAGTAAACTGCAATTATAACTGATTGCCTTTTAGGCTGGTCAATTAAACTACTCCCCCTCTCTCAGATTAAATCCAACACATCTGTTAGAGGTGTTCATGTTTTTAGCAACAAAAGGGGCTCCAAAATCAAATTCTGGTGGAGGACTCATACAGCCTTGGATCGGTCCTGCATGATGAGGTAATCGGCTGCACTCCGCAGAGATGCGCAACAAACGGGAGATTTAAGTCAATCCTGCTAATGTGGCTTTAGTAGCCCTTTCAATTCGTGTCTGTTGAGTTTATTAAGCAAAACAAAAACTAGTCTGGTTGGTCGAGTTTCTCAGATCTCTGCGCCGCTGCGCACATTAACTCTGTCTGACTAAGTGGACAAAGCGTTTGATATGGTTTGATGCATTGTGTAACCGGAAAAATAATACTAAAAATAATAATATAAAATCAGTTTGACGTGTTACAGACAGGAGAGCGCGAAAGCTCCTCACCAGGCTGAAAATGCATGATCAGGTTAGCGCCAGTTTGTTAATTAATTGGTCCGGCTTTAAATGAATCAACCATAAACCTATCTTCTATAAACATATATTTTAGGAATAAATCTGCTACGCAAGTGAAACGCTCAGAGCAACAGAGACGCTTGCAATTAGGCTTAAACAAAAGAAGAAAAATAAGTTTTATTTTTTATTATTATTTTCCTAAAAACATAAACAAGAAAGGCTTAGACGGGCGGTGGCGCTAGTAAAGGACGGCGGGCCGCCAGGCTTATAATACACTGGAGGAAACCCTGAATTTCCTCAAAGTTTTAATTCCACAGCAATATTTCAGCTCACCAGGACGCTGGAGTTCACAGATGATCCCACAACTGATCCTCAGCAGGAAATGGCCGCTCTGCGCCGCACTCAGCTCTTCTTCACCATCCGTTTCTGAAACACACCATCCTGTTAAAATACTGCCTGCTCAACATTTTACTGCGAAGGAACAGACATGTTTCAACAAACTATGAGAATATTTACCGTTTTCTTACCAGAAATATCATCTAATCATAAAAACCAGGAAGCGTTGTCCCCGCATGACCTAAAATGGAGAAACAGGAAATCCGATTATGCAGTTTCTTCTTCCTCTTGCAGATTTTGCGGATTGGCACAAAAAAAAAACTTTTTGGTGTGCATCGCCGCCACCTACTGGTGAGGAGTTTAGGTAAAATTGTCAATTTTATTCAATTTGCGGAGAGAAAACTATATACTTTTAGTTAGAACTGAAATTGAAACAAGTACTGATAGCATTCATTCATGTTTTGTAAAAAGTCTAATCAGTCAAATTTAGCTTTCACCTTTTCAACTTTTTCATATTATCAAACAATAACTTTATTTTCCCTCAGACCACTGGACTTAGTATATAATTAGGATTTCTCTCACATATAAGCATTACAAATGTCAATATCAGTGGTCCCCAACCACCGGTCCGTGGACCAATTGGTACCGGGCCGTGCAAGAAATAATTGAATGTTTCTGTTTTATGTATTATTTGAGTCTGGAGGATCTTTTATTGTGAAAATCCTTTAACCGGATTCTTTTGGTTACTTGCGCGCCAACGCTGAGCCCACAAGCAGCAAAATGAGTAAGAAACAGAACAGGTGTCTTTGGAGAGTTTCTTAGCAAAGGGGAAAAGGCCCAGAGAAGAGACAGGAGAATGGATTTATCCCGGACCGGTAGGTGATAAGCAGCCCACTCTGCGTAACATGCGGCGACCAGTTCGCTAATGAGGCAATGAAGCTTCAAACTGCTTCGCCACGTAGAGACCAAGCACGCTGTGGACATAAGCAACAATTCGGGTGTCATTGTCTCTCATCACTCCCAGATGGAACCGTCTCGCTGCAGAGAAACAAGCTCAGGGCTCCCGTTAGTCATTATCGTGAGTTAAAATGTTCACAAAAGTAAAATTTTCGTTTTTGTGGCGCATCTGTATCTTATTTTGAAGGGACATGTAAATGTTACCATAGCGACCAGAGTCGGAGAGCGTTTGGGCAGTGGTCGAGAGGAGATGAGTAGAGCTTGTGAGTCTTAAGTTTGGTTTAGATGGCAAGATTTAAGAATTGTCGGCTGATTCTCCAAACCTCTGTGACGACAGAGCTGATAAAAGTACAACAGGTTCGATCGGTTCGTGTCTCCAGCCACACGGCAGGAGCAACACGAACCGATTCCAGTCACCAACGTCGCGATTCCAGAAGAAAATCCACAAGGCCCCCACATAGCATTATGGGAATTTAGAATGACCAAAGACGGATGACGATGTAGAAGCAATAGTGATAGTTTGTGGAGTCATTTTAAAAGATAAAAGACATAACAAAAAGAAAAGGCGGTGGACAAAAGACGACGGGAGTAGCCGCTCTATTTGCTGCACTATGATTTGGAGGTGAATTTTTTTTTCATAGTTAACATTTTTAACTGAATAAACATATATAATAATGACCTTTACATATAATTAACATTTCCACATATCATCTCCGATATCCAACGGACTCACAGTTGCGCGATATGTCAGCTGTTTGGGATTCTCCTCTGTTCTTACGTCACCGCGCTTTTTGATTGGCTACCTGTCACATTCAACAGGTCGTATTCTCATTCCCAGTCAGGGAAAACCCCACAGGCTGCGATAAAAGAGCCAAGACAACCCAAATTGGGTGTATTCAGGATTTAGCAGGAACACCAACATGCAGAAGCCTTATCTGACGGTTCATGCCCCGCCCCCCGGGCCGCAGCAAAATTTTCCAAGTCTTGACCGGTCCGCGGTAATAAAAAGGTTGGGGACCACTGGTCTATACGTTGTTCTTAAGTTTTTGAGAAAATTATTTTTTTCATAAATACAATTAGGCTTGAAAGTATTCATACCCCTTGCATACTTATTTTCATTCAAAAGCAGTTCATTTCAAATGACAAAAGGAATTCCTTAAGAATAAAATCCAATCTACATTTTCTGTTTTCAATAGCATTTCAATAATACATTTCAATGAGGTGTATGTTGTAAAAGCAACATTTTATATTCCTACTTCAGATCAGAAAAAAATGTGGTAACAATAACAGATACATTTAAATCTAGTATTAATCAGAAGTGTGAATAATTTTGAGCCGTAATTGTTTTAGAAATATTTCTTTAGGCATAGAATGGTGTAATAAAAAAGCAATTTAACCTTTGTTTGGATTGTTTATTTCAATAAATTTTCAAAAACTAGAATTCCTTTAGATGCACTGTTGGACTACATTACCAAAAAAGACTAAATTTGGAGCAGAAACAAACTTTTAAGAAGCCTTTCAGCTCTTCTAAATGTATGACTCAATGACAGGACCAGCCACAATGGATAAGGTGAAATTGAGATATTTGTGACAAAGTAATGATCTTTTCAGGAAGGATCAGAGCAGACTCTGAGGAGGCTGATGTATTTTGGGGAGCAGGAGACTCTCCTGAAGACCTTTGACTCTGTTGTGGCATCAGCTTATCTGTAGTTGAGAGGAAGCCGCTGGCTAAGCTAATCAGGAAGCCCAGCTCTGTGAAACGATGCCCCGTCGACCCAGAGCAGGACTCTGACTAAAAGAACATGACTGATGGACAATGTCTCCCACCTCCTGCATGAAGCTGTTGCTGAACTGGAACGCCTATTCAGTGACAGACGGCTGCATACCAATGGCGTGTCGTACAGTGGGGAGAACAAGTATTTGATACACTGTTGATTTTTGTGCTTCAATTTTCTGCCGCAACACGCAAACTTTCCCATTCATTCAGTGCGTTATAGTTCCACGTCGCTTAGGATTTGTTGCTGCGCGCTTGCGCAGTGTGAAGGAAAGAGGAGACCAGCTGCACAGGCAGGCTGCGAAATGAGATGCAGGTAATCGGTATCGGCAACAAGAGCCAATGATCACCGATCATGCACTTTTTCTATGATCGGTGACCGATTGATCGGCACACGTCTAATATATATATATATATATATATATATATATATATAAAAGCTGGGTAGCTCTTGAATTACTACAAAATAAACAAAATAAAGCTGTATTTCCCTCAGCCCACTGGCTGCAATGTTGACACCTTGAGATGCCATGAGACCTAAACTCTGATCAACATGGCATGGAGTCATCCCAGTTTTCCATGTCTGGCATATAACCATTCATTTTAGTTTTTAAACTGGTTCTATTGATCCTGTGTCCAGACAGAGGGATAATCAGTAGCCTAGCCGTTTGTTCTGAAGATCTTGCAGCTTCCACTTCTCTTCCTAACATGGCGCTTCCTCACCCTGACTCTTACACTGATAGGAGGAACCACAGAGCTCTGTTAAGTTAAAGCTCATCTTCTGAAGTTGGGATATTTTTCCTACAACAGGTTCCAGATGTATCACCTCAAACCAGATGTTGGACTGGATTTTATTTCAATGTCATTTGTGAATGTTAGAGCCTCATTTTCAACAGTGGAGCTATAAAGGTTGAAAAAGGTTGTCATTTTGGAGAAAGTCTCATCATCAATATTTCCACTAAATAAGAGGCAAAAAATAAATTTGTTTGCTAAAGGAAAAGCCTCTCAGACTCTGAGCCCGACAGCACCAAACTATTTGTTTTATATTAGACAATTCATTTAATTTCACACAATTATCACGATAGAAGCCATTTGTTTGTTAAATACTTAATGAAACACATTTACCGTGTTTGATGTTTGTTGTGATTAACGTATAGTCACAAAGAACGAGGTAATTAGTCCAAGTTTGTCGTTTATTGAATGTTCAGAAACTACAGCGGCTGTGATGCGCCAAGACAAAGGTAAAACAACCCGAACAGATGATCAGAGCCGACCAGAGATTATGTTAAAAACATTCAGTCCGTTACAGTCCGTTGCAGGCTTGATATTTATTTTTGCGATTATTAATAAGCGCTCCCTGAACACAGCGGTGGTTGGTTAGTTAATTTTAAACTCCTGCTCTGCTAGTTATTTTTGCATGGAACCGAAACGCACAGAATTGCGCAACACCTTGTTGAAACGATAATCACTGAGATTATTATTGTTGTTGGGTCATTAATATGAACACGTTTTGTTGATTTTATTGTTGTTCTTTAATAAAGTTACGAACGTTTTAAGCGAGCCAGAAAAGGATGTGCTGGTCTCAGCGTCCTGGTGGCGTTCAGTTTGTCTCCTAATGGGACAAACTCATTGTCTCCTAATGAGACAAACTCATTGTCTCATTAGGAGACAATGAGTTTCCGCGATTGCAGCCCTGCTCTAGCAAAGCACGAACAGTTCAGAAACAATATGAAATGGGAAATAAGTTATTTAATAACTGATTAAGTCGTGTTTTAGATTGTTCTTGAAAAACAAATCAGTCACGGCTAATTAGTGGGTGAACTCGCGGCTGCACAGTGAACCCACTGATTTTTTTTACAGCAGACAGCTGCTTCCCTCTCTTGCAGGTACTGCGTACCCCCGCTAAATCTTTTAGGGGTAAGCAGTATCCTGCCGTACCCCCTTACTTTCACCCCTGGTTATCCTTAAGAGCACAGAAATTCTCCACAATACGCTCTACAACTATACCATTTTAAATCAGTTTCCATTGTCATTAAGTGTGTCATAGACTTCAACATTCACAGCTGAATAACTGTTTTTCCTTAGAGTCTTCCTGTCATGAAGTGTGTTTTGGAAGTGGTGAGGCAGACGCTGAGACCCAGGTTGAAGTGAAGAAAAGGTGATTTTAATGGTAATAATCCACAAGAAAAAATTAAAAGTCCAAAATCCTGGCAGTAGAGAGAGAAAGTGGAAGGCTAAGACTTGACAAGTGGTAGCATCAGGAAAAACCAATGGACAAAAACTACAGCCAGACTACAAGATAACTTTACACTTAATGAGACATACGACCAGGACACAAGTAACAAATAACACAGGTGACATTAAATACAGAGAGTAATCGGGGAACGAGACACCTGGGAACAATCAAGGGGAAGACAGGATAGCACAGACTCACTAGAAACAGAACCTAAAATAAAGAGAGAGAAACTCAAATCCACACACTTCCTTTTATAATAAGATTTATCCTCATTTACTGCTCCTAAAATATCACAACTAGAGTGTTTATCTTTAGTGAATTCTCATGTGTTTTAAAATTGGTTTCTGGATACATCCATGTCCACAAAGTTCACAACTGAAATGTTTATCCCGTGTGGATTCTCATGTGTCTATTTAAATGTGATTTCTGGCTACATCTGTATCAACAAAGATCACAACTGAAAGGTTTATCCTGTGTGGATTCTCATGTGTACATTTAATTTTGATTTCTGGCTACATCTGTATCCACAAAGATCACAACCGAAAGGTTTCTCTTCAGTGTGGATTCTCATGTGTACATTTAAACTTGATTTCTGGCTACATCTGTGTCCACAAAGGTCACAACTGAAAGGTTTATCCTCTGTGTGGATTCTCATGTGTACATTTAAATGTGCTTTCTGGCTACATCTGTAACCACAAAGATCACAACTGAAAGGTTTATCCTCTGTGTGGATTCTCATGTGTCTATTTAATTTAGATTTCTGGCTACATCTGTATCCACAAAGATCACAGCTGAAAGGTTTTTCTCCTGTGTGGATTCTCATGTGTCTATTTAATTTAGATTTCTGGCTACATCTGTATCCACAAAGATCACAGCTGAAAGGTTTTTCTCCTGTGTGGATTCTCATGTGTCTATTTAATTTAGATTTCTGGCTACATCTGTATCCACAAAGATCACAGCTGAAAGGTTTTTCTCCTGTGTGGATTCTCATGTGTTTGTTTAAACTTGATTTCTGGCTACATCTGTATCCACAAAGGTCACAACTGAAAGGTTTATCTTGTGTGTGGATTCTCATGTGTACATTCAAATTTGATTTTACTCTACAGCTGTATCCACAAAGATCACAACTGAAAGGTTTATCCTCTGTGTGGATTCTCATGTGTACATTCAAATTTGATTTTACTCTACAGCTGTATCCACAAAGATCACAACTGAAAGGTTTATCCTCTGTGTGGATTCTCATGTGTACATTCAAATTTGATTTTACTCTACAGCTGTATCCACAAAGATCACAACTGAAAGGTTTATCTTGTGTGTGGATTCTCATGTGTTCATTTAGACTTGATTTTCTGCTACATCTGTATCCACAAAGATCACAACTGAAAGGTTTATCCTCTGTGTGGATTCTCATGTGTACATTCAAATTTGATTTTACTCTACAGCTGTATCCACAAAGATCACAACTGAAAGGTTTTTCTCCAGTGTGGATTCTCATGTGTCTATTTAAATTTGATTTCTGGTTACATCTGTATCCACAAAGATCACAACTGAAAGGTTTATCCTCTGTGTGGATTCTCATGTGTACATTTAAACTTGATTTTACACTACATCTGTATCCACAAAGATCACAGCTGAAAGGTTTATCCTCTGTGTGGATTCTCATGTGTCTATTTAAATTTGATTTCTGGTTACATCTATATCCACAAAGATTACAACTGAAAGGTTTATCCCCTGTGTGGATTCTCATGTGTTTATTTAAATGAGCTTTCTGATGAAATCTTTGCAAACAAACATCACAACTGAAAGGATTTTCTCCAGTGTGGATTCTCATGTGTACATTTAAACTTGATTTTGTGCTAAATCTGTATCCACAAAGATCACAACTGAAAGGTTTCTCTCCTGTGTGGATTCTCATGTGTGTGTCAAAGTTTCTTCTGTTGCTAAATGTGTGTCCACACAATTTACAGAGATGTTCATGTCCTGCTAGGGTTCTCACATGTCTTTTTGATGTTGGATTTTTTTTACATATTTCACCATTGTCATCACAGCTAAACTTCATTTCAACCTGAACTTTCCTCCTTGAGGTTTTCTTTGAAGTAAAGGATTTCATTTTATCCTCAAAGTTTGGAGAACCTTTAGTTGAATGGCTCACCTTGCTGACATTTCCCTTATATTTACTATTTGGTCTGTAATCTGGCAATTGTTCAAGTTGACAGAAAACATTATTTACATCATCTTCATCCTCCTCTTCACCCTCCTGAATGAGTTCAGTTTCTGATGAGTTGGAATAATCTCCATGATTTTGATTCCTGATGGGTTCTGCTGCTTCACAGTGATCTTCTGGTAACTCTCTGTGGTGCTGATGAAGGTGAGAAGACAGGAGAAACTCTTCATCATCCTCATTAATGGTTGGTGGGAGAGACTCTGGACCTTGTAGGTCAAAACCTGGACCATGTTCTTCAGGAGCATCTTCTTTAAGCAGCAACATCTGCTGAGCATCTGCAGGAACCAATGAAGCAAATTATGTACATTATAAACCACTGCAGCTTTATATTCACATCAACATTACTAGTGTTACAAACCAACGTACATAAATGTTTGACTTTAGGTTGAACTGCGATGTTGTTCGCTCTGAGGTTCACTATAAGAGTGATGCCTGTTAAAATCTGTATTTTAAGCCTGGCTTTTTTATACAACTGTATTATGTTGAAAATGTCTTACAATATCACATAATAAATAGCAATATTTTCATCTTTAGACATTTTTTACTAAAACTCAATGGGTTGGCGATCGGCCGCCCTGGGGCCATCTACCACCAGACTTAGTCTCTTTTCTGGGGGAAACCCTAAATAAGATCAATTAACTTTTGATTACTCATTAATCCATAACTTGCATCTGTAGCAGAAAGTCAAAGAAATTATAGTTGAGTTATTTAAATGGGGTATTTTGTTGCTAGTTTGCGCGTTTTCTTTACAATCCTCTAACCAAAACATGTTACTTTACATCTTGAACTGATGGATTATCTCATTGTGTTCATAAATTAAAAAATAAACTTGTCTCTTTGTCTACTTCTGTTTTATGCACTTTACATAGACATAAATAACAAATCGAATCCCAGAACAAAGAAAACAAATCACTTTGGTCTGATGACATGAAGATATTGAACTCATGAAGGTGATATTTCCCTTAAAACATGTTTGTCCTTTTTAAATAGTTTTCACGTAGAGGTGTGCCGATTATAATCGGCTGATTTTCATGAAAAAATGTATGATCGGTGATCGCTGATCTCACTTCGCAGCCTACATGTACAGCTGATCTCGTCTTTCTTTCACACTGCGGAAGTGCGTAGCTACAAATCCTGTCTCGAGGAACTGTAACGCTCTGAGAGCGAATGGGAAAGTTTGCGTGTCCTGCCGAAGAAAAACATCGGGGGTGAAGCATGTCAAAATGCATCAACACGACGAATCTAATATGACTTTTTTTAAAAAACAAACACTTGACCAAGTTTGGTTACATTGAGGCTCACTGCAGCGTTACGGAGCGATCAAATAGCAGGTAAAGCAGCGCACAACTACCAACACTCACCCGGAAGACCTTCGTGGTCTGAAAGCTAAACAAAATAACCCGAAAAATAATTTTAAGTAGAGATGTGCCGATCAGGTTTTATCCTGCCGATATCGATCACCCATGAGGGCCGATCACTGATACCGATCACATTATTATTATTTTTTTTTTAATCATAAACACTACCGGTTACATTATGTGGAAAAAGGAACCATGAATTCACCTTAATTTAGACAAAAACTTGTTTTTAATAACTTTTTCCAAGAACTAAACAAAACAGGCATTCTGTAAATTGTACTGCTATCGGTAATACTATCTTTAACAAACTGAAAACATATGAATGTTCTGAAGAGGCTAAATAATGCAAAGAGTCAAAATAAAACCTCTCAACATCGCCAAAAGATTCAAGTATAAAACTTGGCATTCAAAGACAAATACAGGATCCATTACAATAAACAATCCTGAGTTACTGAATGAACTTCCTGATAGCATGGCGGCTAGCTGATTACTGCTAGTTCTGAGTGGCTGTTTCTGACTGAGCGGAGTAATTATGCAGAACAGAGAGGAGATCGATTATTTTTTAAGAGATTATCTGTCTCATGTTAGGACAGCGAAAGTTTTAATGCGTATGTAAAATGTATTTTTTTTTAGGTTAGATGCTGTAGCTTTAAGCAGAGGTTCGGTGTGAGAGTCACTACCAGGTGGAGCAGAAGCGGCGCTCCGTCTGTGAAATATTACTACCTGTAGCGCGTAGCAGCGGTTCAACAGCGAGAGCAGAACCAGCGTCTTACATCGCAGCTCGAAGACTTAAATTATTTTGCGGGTTTTCTGACAGTCATGCTAATCCGGGTGAGTGTTTGTACCTGTGCGCTGCTTTACCTGCTATCTGATCCTCCATATATCTTTTTTACTGCAGTGAGCCTTGATGTAGCCAAACTCCGTCAAGTATGGCATTGTTTTTATGCCATATTAGATTCGTTGTGTTGATGCATTTTGATGTGCTTCACTCCACGTGCTTCAATTTTCCACCGCAACACGCAAACATCCCCATTCACTGAGTGCGTTATACTTTCACATCGCTTAGGATTTGTTGCTGCGCGTTTGCGCAGTGTGAAGGAAAGAGGAGACCAGCTGCACAGGCAGGCTGCGAAATGAGAAGGAAGTGATCGGTATCTGCAACAAGAGACCGTGATCGGCGATCACCGATCATGCACTTTTTCACGGAAATCGGCCGATTATGATCGGTGGCCGATCAATGAGCACACCTTTAATTTTAAGTCAACGAGCTAGCGGTGTTAGACGCTGGTCCTGCTCTCGCTGTTGAACCGCTGCTAAGCGCTACTGGTAGTGATATTTCACAGACGAAGCTCCGTTTCTGCTCCACAAGACAGTAAACTCTCACACCGAACCTCTACTTAAAGCTGCAGCAGGAAAGATTTTACCTACTTATTAAAAGTTTGGTTATGTAATAACATAAGATAGATAATCCCTGGAGAAAAAAATTGATCTGCCTCCTCCTGGTATTCTGCAGAATTACTCCCTTCAGTCAGAACCAATCAGAGCCAGCATTAACCAGCAAGCTGTTCTGTCAGGAAGTTTTGATTCATTAAAGTTGGGACACTTTATTTTGATGCAACCTGCATTTGACTTTGAATAAATATTTCTTCTCTTTTTTCTTTTTTTTATATTATTTGAGATAGGCAGTGTTAATAGATTTATTTGACTGATGTATAATTTATGGTACTGAGAGCCTTACTGTTAAATATTGTTTTACTAATTGCAGGGATTTCAGTTGTCCTTTTGACTAAGTAGCTGCTGCAGTGTGCCTGCAAATATTTTCCATGTTTATGTCTAAATTAAGTGAATTTATTGCCAGAAAATTTTTCCATTGTGTCAGATCATATAGCAGTATTTATACTTAAAGCGAAAAATTAACAGCCAGTCCAGGTGATCGGCAGAGATCGGCCTCATGGATGATCGGTATTGGAATCGGCAGCAAAAAACCTAATCAGAGCATCCTTAGTTTTTCGTATTTCTTTTTTGTACCCTCAATGCTCTGAATCAGATGTGTGACCCAACAGAGAATCAAGACAAAGCCAATGTGCCCTAAAGCCATTTACAGTAATTTGCTTAATTTAGGAACTAGAGAGAGTTTCTTAGGATCATCGCTGTCATTACGTTGTTGTGATTGAATGAAGACTTCCCAGACCAAAGTGCCTCTATACCCAGTTTCAGAGCTGATCAGGAAGAGAGTCTGACTCCAACCATCATTTAAACACTTTGTTCAAACTGGGTGAAGATCAGAAAGATAACAGACTTCAACCCTAAATGATGAGAGCTATCTAGAAAAAGAAAGCCAAAGACCTGAACATCATCTTCAATGGCTTTAGGAACCAGAGCTCCACTGAACCAAGAGCAGCAGAAAAGTTGAATGTTCCAATGATGAATCAAATTGTAAACGTTTATTTGCGTTGGGATTCAGTCACTCTTCCATCAGATAGAAAGCTAATATGCCAACACAGACACAAACCGTTTCTTAACTTTCTGTTAAGACGATAAACCTCAGAAAGATGCTCCTGAACCATTACTGATAAGAAAACATACAAACCTAATCCATGCTGTAGGACTTTGGGGTTGAAATCAGCCTCCAGCGTTTTGCCTTGATGCTCCATTTCTTCTAATGGAGACCACAACCAGAGTGATGGATGAACTGGTGGTGAGGTCAACTTGTAGACCAGCTGGGAGAGACAAGAACCACAAAAAGAACAATGTTAAAAAGCTACAAATCATTGTAAAATACAATGTGATTCTGTAACTCATCTATTAGGATCTTTAGTTGGTCCCAGTTATCCTCACAGGACAATAGCTGGGGTTCTTAATGTGCAGAATTGTACTTTCTACTTTTATTCAAAAACCAGAATAGAGACTTCTGCTAAAGTTTGGTAACCAAAATTAAATGTTGAAAACTTACAGAATAAGAAAAACCAATAATTAAAACTGAAAAAGCCCTAAATAAATTAGATAAAAGGACAGAAACATGGCAGTGGCCTCTGACTCTACAAGTAATATACAAAGAGCTAAATTACACAAAAGCAGTTATTTAAAGCGTGTGGAAGAACTTTATGCATTATTTCATCAGAGTTTTAATTCCACAGCAATATTTCAGCTCACCAGGACGCTGGAGTTCACAGATGATCCCACAACTGATCCTCAGCAGGAAATGGCCGCTCTGCGCCGCACTCAGCTCTTCTTCACCATCCGTTTCTGAAACACACCATCCTGTTAAAATACTGCCTGCTCAACACTTTACTGCGAAGGTACAGACATGTTTCAACAAACTATAAGAATATGTACAGTTTTCTTACCAGAAATATCACCAAACAATGAAAAGCGGGACGCGTTGTTGTCCTCGCGTGACCGAAGATGGAGAAACAGGAAATTCTATGAAGTTTCTTCTTCTTCCTCTTGCGGTTTTTGCGGGTTGGCAAAACAACAAAAAAAAAAACTTTCCGGTGTGCATCGCCGCCACCTACTGGTGAGGAGTGTAGGTAAAAATGGCAATTTTATTCAATTTGCAGAGAGAAAACATTATACTTTTAGTTCGGACTGTCATTGTTAGATATTGAAAGAAATACTGATAACATTCATTTCTTGAGTTATTTGGTAGAACGTTTTCTCAGTCAAATCTCGCTTTCACCTTTTCAACTTTTTAAGATAAACAACCAATAACTTTCATTGTCAAACTGCGGGACTTTGCATTGTATTAGGTTTTCTCACACGTACAAGTATTACATATGTCTATATATTTTATAATATATTATGTCTCTTACATGTCTCATGTTTATGAGGAAAATATATTTTTCATAAATACCATTAAGCTTAAAAGTATTCATACTCCTTCCATGCTTATGTTTACGTTCTAAATCAGTTTCCACTCATTAGTGTCCTCTAGCTCAACACACACAGCTGAATTTTTTTTTTTTTTTGTTTGTTTTGATTCGTGGTTTGTGATTTGTAAAAACGTGATTAAAACGTGATTCGTCTGCATGTCCTGTCCCTAAAATATCACAACTAAAATGTTTATCTTTGTGGATTCTTGTGTATCTGTTTAAATTTGATTTCTGGCTACATCTATAACCACAAAGATCACAACTGAAAGGTTTCTCCCCTGTGTGGATGTTCATATGTGTGTTTAAATCACCTTTCTCCTAGAATCATTGCTCACAAACATCACAGCAAAATGGTTTCTGTTCTAGGGTGGTTCTCTTGTGTGAGATTAGATTTGATATATAGATAAATCTTTTGTTTTACAAAGATCGCAGCAGTAAGTTGTGTGGCCTGTGAGGATTCTCATGTGTGTTTGAACTTGATTTCAGGATATATCAGTGTACACAAAGATCACAACTGAAATATTTTTCAAATGTGTTTCATGTAATTGTTTAAACTTGATTCCCATTTACAGTGGATATGGAAAGTATTCACACTCCTTTACGTTTTTCACTCTTTGCTTCATTGCAGCTATTTGGTAAAAAAATCTAAAAAGTTATTTCTCATGAATGTAAACTCAGCATCCCATCTTGACAGAGACAAAACAAACGTAGAAATATTAAAAGATAAAAACTGAAATATCACATAGTCATAAGTATTCAGACCCTTTGCTCTGTATTTAGTAGAATCATCCTTTAGAAGTATCAGCCATGAGTCTTCTTGATAGTGATGCAACAAGCTTTTCACACGTGGATTTGGGGATAGTCTGCCATTCTTCCTTATAGATCCTCTGCAGTTCCATTGGATGGTGAAAGTTGGTGGATCCATTCTCAGGTCTCTCCAGAAATGCTCAATTGGGTTTAGGTCAGGACTCTGGCTTTGCCAGTCAAGAATAGTCTCAGAGTTGTTCCGAAGCCTCTCCTTTGCTATTTTAGATGTGTGCTTAGGGTCATTGTTCTGCAACCAGTCATCCAGCCTCTGTGCTCTTTGAGCAGTTCCTACAACCTCATGATTCTCATTCTCTGACATAAACTGTGAGCTGTGGGGTCTTTTTTCTGGTGAGTGCCTTTCCTAATCAAGTCCCATCAGTTCAGTTGAACACAGCTGGACTCCAATGAAGGTGTAGTACCATCTCAAGGAGGATCAGAAGAAACATGAGTTTTTTCTGCAATAATGACATTGAAATAATCATCATTAAGATATCAAGATTCTGTCATTGAAAGATCTCATATTATTTTTGGAAGGATGTTTTAAAATGGATAGCCAAGTATTTCTCAACTGGAAAAATGTTGTCAGAAAGGCATTGTTTGTGTTCTTATCTTGGATTGTAAATAGGCAAACAAACTCCCCTTTAATGAACATTGATCTAATTCTTGAAAAAGTCATAGATGTACACAAATCCAAATGTAAGACAATGTCGCCTAAGTTCTGCATTGTCTCAAACATTTTCTGTTTTTGTAGTCAGGAATCATCCTGTGTTTTCACTGTTTTATTTATTTGTGTACTTATTTATAAATACATAACTAAACAAATAAAAAAAATAATACAATTAATAAATATATTAATTTCCTTTTTCTTTTTAGTTTATTGTTCGTTCTGCAGTTATGCTCTAAAGCGCTGATTGATTTGTATTTGAAAACTTTTTGTATTGCTGCCTTGTTGTTTACACATCTTCCAATAAAAGGAAATTGCCACCACCAACTTGTCACCTTTAACACACTCCATACCAGTAGATGGCGTTAATGCTACTTCACGGTTTTTGCCAACCGCCAATAAAAATCAAGAAGAAGGATGAAAAAAGAAGTTCTCACCATATGTCTATGGTTACATGTAGCAGGCAGAGCTTGTTTTGCAGGGACAAGGATTTGCCGAGGCTTCTGAAAACATGCTGGCTGCCTTGGTGTGTGGAGCTGCGGTGTTTCCAGGGCTTTTCTTCGGCTTCAGGAAGATCTTAAAACACACCAGGACGCAGTGGAGCGAAGCCGACGTCACCGTAGTCAGTGAGAGGTCAGCTTCCTCACGAGTAACAAGCTAATGTTAGCGAGCTGCTGCTAAGGTCGTGGGGACTGAACTTCTAATATTTCAGGGATAGAAGAGCTGTTAAAGTCGGGACATTTAGCTTGCTTTTCAAATGAAGAGCCTGGTTATGCTGAAACCGTCTGACCACTTTATTAGGTACACCTGTAAATCAGCTAATGCCTACAGCCCAACAACTGTGGCATGAAGACTTAAGAGAACTTCTTTAAGTTCAAACCATGAATGAAAAAGGAGAGGAAAGTGGATGTAAATAACTGTATAAAAAAATGGCCCTGAGACATGCTGGTGTTAGTATTTCAGAAACTGCTGACCCACTGGGATTTTTACCCACTACTTCAGAGGCGACTTTGAAGACTGTTTCAGCAGCTTACGGTGTGTGGAGTACAACTACTGAACTCACAGCACTTCAAACCTTGAAGCAGACGGGCTACAGCAGCCGATGACCTTACCAGATGACCCTTTTGTTCCTAAGAACTGGAATTGAGGATTTCATTGTAAAAAGGCTCTCCAACAATGCACAAAATGCCTCATGAGTCTGGAGCAGCTGCAGTATTAAGATGGTAAGGGGTGAAATTAGGTGTAAGTAACATGAAAGCATGGATTTATCCTGATGTGTAACAGTTGTTCAGGCTGGTGGTGGCAGTGTTATGGATTTTGTCTTGGCACATTTGTTCCCCCTTAGTACAAGCTGAGTTGTTTCAGCATCGATTAAATCATGAATTTGATTAAAGCTGTTGTGTTTCATTTGTCCAGTATGGTAACATAGCTGGTTTGATTTGGAGTCTTTTGGTCACATAATCTGAAAGCTATTGGAAAGTAAATCCATATTTTTTCTTTAGAGGTGACCTATTAATCTTCCTTGATAAGATTGGGATACAAAACATGTCCATTACATTTGTTGCATAAAATCTTTCTCTTTTTGCTTTGAATGTTTCTAGAAGCAAAGACCAAGGGGAAATACAAACTGTATAAAAGTACAGTATAGTTGAAAAATATAATAATTTTCTTGTGTATGCATGTCACATACACAAGAAATCTATAAATACATGTTTCTCAAGAGTTTGATAACCGTTTGTGTGGGGGCAGGGATGTTTGACCAAAAAGCTGCTTTTTGGCCCATTAATTATTTTAATAAGAAATGTATTTCTGTATTCATTCTTAATTATGGTAGGATTAGTCCTCCATACCAGTGTACCCGTCTTCTCATGGGCACTTCCAGCAGAATAACGCACCTCAACACAAACCTGAAATGTAGCTGATATGGTAAAACAGGAAATTTACATCATGAATGTAACCACGATGACAGTATTTACTAAAATCTATGAGGGCAAAAAAAGGGCAGTTTTCAAGACTAATGTGTGTCCAGCCTGGTACTAGCAAAGGGTAACTAATAAAGTGGCCTAAATTAATTTGAAAAACAAATCCACAAAAAAAAACGTATATCAAATTTGTTCTCACTCTATGCTGTTCATTTTCTTGACTAACTCTTAAAATAAATGGAAAATAGTTAAACTTTTTTTTGATTCCCCAAATTATTATTTAGTAATCAATCCATCATAAGTTTGACAGGAGTCAAATGAGTTTAAAGTCACAATTTATAAAGAATAATACATTTTTCAAGCTTTAGTTGAATGTGCAGAGGCTGTTCCAGTTAAGTTTTTCAAAAGGATCCAGGGATATTTTAGCTTCCAGGGTAAAAAAAAAAAAAAATCAGCATTAGGATTCAGTTTTACAGTAGTTTAATTTCATCTGGTTTGATGTATTTCTACAGACTGCTTTCTGCTGTCCATGGGTCGCTGGCCACTGCAGCTGGAGTCACAGTTGTTTCATCTTGCAGGGATGTGATGACTGACAGGTGAATGACTCTATAAATCTACTGGTACATTTTCATTGTAGTATAGGAAAAACAATCCAGTTAAAATGCTTCATGTCTCATGATGCACAGTCACTGGCTGGTGAACAGTTTTGTCCTGTTTGGAGTTCCCTACATGGTCTTTGACATCTACGCCATGTATCTGAGCCACTTCCACACTGAGAGGAGCAGAGCTGGGTCCAAAGCTCCCAGTGGACACTCGCTGCAGACGGTCAGGGCTTTCCTTCGCAAGGACTGGATGCTGGTTCTCCATCACACGGCCCTGGTTTTTATTTTCACACCCATCACACTGGTGAGATCAGTGAGGAAATTCATATTCATTCAGTCGAACCTTTGCCGTCACAGATTTTCATTCATTTGGAACGTTTTGTGTCAGATCTAAAATCATTAACTTTGAGTGAGATTCTTCGAATGTTTTGACGCAGCTCTTCACCGTTTGGAAATATTTCCAGATCACGAAATAGTTAATTTAGGTGAAATATTCTTTGTAACAAAGTCTTTATTGGCTAGATTAGGTCCTGATGTAAAGGGAGCATATATCTATGACTGAAACGAAACATTAAGTTGATTATTGGCCACATTGTGCCTGTTTTTAGTTTTTCAGGAGAGGTTTGGGGGATTTCTTTATTGGCTGCATGTTCATCACAGAGCTCAGCACTCCCTTTGTCTCCATAGGGAAGATCCTCATTCAGGTGAACAATGAAAGAAAAACATTCTCTTTCTCATTCTTTGCATCACATCTTGGTAGACTGCTCCAGTTTTTTAACTCGCACGCTTCTGGTTATGTTTACAAACAGCTGCGCCTCGACGGCACCAAGCTGCATAAAATCAACGGCCTCATCGTGCTCCTGAGCTTCTTCACGTGTCGCATCCTCCTCTTCCCCTTCATGTACTGGATGTACGGCCGGCAGTTCGGCATTCCTCTGCACCGAGTGGCCTTCCACCTGCCTCTGCACTGTAACGTGGGGAACCTGGTGCTGCTGGCTCCACAGGTCTACTGGTTCATCCTGCTGCTGAGGAAAGCACAGCGACTCTACCTGAGGCAGAGGAGGCCGCAGGTAGACGAAGATGTGAAGAAGGCAGACTGAGGAGCTGGTCTGTTCATTTACGACACTGAGACCGGAAAGCATGGCTTCTGTGCTTGGTTTTACTAAAGATTTATTTGGACTGAAACGTTTTTACAAGTATTAAGGCCAGTTTAAGAAAAAGAAAAAAAACTAAATACGAATAAAGTCGTATTTTGAAAATAAAGTAGTAACATTACCTAAATAAAGTTGTAGTAAACACAAAAACATCAGATTATTAACCAGTCTTTTGACGTGTAAACAGATTTTTTCTTTATCTGTAAAACCAGTAGCAAAATATAATTCACAATAATTTGTTTTACCACAGTTGAAAGACTACTTTTTCCATGTCAGTTCTCCTTATAGTCAGACTTTTTTTTGGGAAACATGACTTTATTCTTGTAATTTTATTTTGGTTAATTTTCAGGTAGACTGATTAAAAACTTGAAGTCATGCTAATGCTAACTACAGGGCACACCTTAACATGTCTCCATGGTCAAATTATTTAAAATCTTTTCTACAACTACCGCCATTTTTGCCTGTGAAAAGTTTCTTTTTTTAATGATTCAGATGAACCATAATTCAAAAGTAATGTCACATTTTCATTTGTTAATTTTCAGTAAATTCTTCTTAATTATTACTTTTATCTGTTTCGGAGTTATTTCAGAGGCCATTGTGGGATTTTTATTCATTAAAAGGGCCACCAACAATTTTTTCCACATTTTTGGCCTTCAAATTGAGCTTTATGAAAATGTTTTCTAAGGTCAAGAAATCAATCAAAAAGAAATCTAGACTAACTTCAGATGCTTTTAGCCTTAGTGGTCTACTTAACACTGGTGGATGTTATTTAACGTTACAGTTCAAAAGAGCCAACCTTGCTGAATATAACAAGGATAGCTCTCAACCTAATTTCATATCCCCTAATAAAAATAATGAACCAATCACATCTTTGCACTAGAAAATAACACGTATTTACTAGAGTTCAGGTTTTACACCTGAGTGTAAAGTGTGGATTCTGAAATTCAAAGCGCCTCATCTCTAGTAGGAAACGCGCAGAGAGCATCTGTTCAAGCTGCAGACGACACAAGCTGAGTGATCTTCTGATGCAGCACTGCCTTCATGTGCTGGTTGCTCAGGTTGTCTGTGATGGTGGAGAAGAAGTGGCGTGCGTCGTCGCTCTCCGAGTGGCTGCAGCTGTCTGGGAAAGCCGCCATGACGGCCTCGTAGTGGCTGAGGATCTCCAGGCTGCACAGGAACAGAGGCTCAGACTGGCCTCCTGGCATCATCACCTGGAATAAACAAAATGCATGTCAAATCTCAATATCAGTGCTCGCAATGACACAATCATAAGGAACTATTTGGATAAGATATTTCAGGGCGCACACATTAAAGATGCTTTCTTTTAATTATCTTCATCTTGTTATAATCTTGCAACAATACCGCCAACTCCCATTGATGAGCAAACTTTAAAAATTATACATAAATTGCTCCATTATGATTTATACTTCTGTAAATGTTGCACAGCTGTGTGACATCAACGTTCTTCTGTGCATGCGGGTTGCTTTGGGAACATAAATCGTTCACACACAAGTGTCACTGCGGTCACATTTAATTAGCAGTCTGAACGACAACCATGAGAGAAAAAACTATGTAAATCAGTAAAAAAAAAAAATGGAATTGAGCAGTAAGATCTGCTTTGTGATCAACCTATTTCCAGGCTTTATCAGGGTGCCCATATCTGCATCCATGCCTGTAACTTCATAGCCATTAAAAGCAGTTTTTCCACACCAAACCTTTGCTGCAGCTATGTTGCTGGTAAAATCCAGATATAATCATTTGATTCCTACCTGGATGTGCTGAACGTGGCAGAAGAGCTGGCTGAGAACGAAGAGGACCTCCTGGCTTGGAGCTGCAGCTGCCTCCTCCATGTGAGCATCTTCTGATTCCTGAGGAGAGTCTTCTGCATGTTCCACAGGATTATGATCTCTTTTTGCAGCTTTAACAGACGGATTTAACTCTGAGGAATCAGGAGCTTTAGGACACTCTAAAGAAGAAGAATGAAGAGGCAGTTTGGCTTTCACACAGTTCATCATGTCCCTCACAGCATGGGCGTACAGCCTGCAGATGTGGGCCCAGCCGTCAGAGGACAGCCAGTCGGCGCAGCTCGAGCCGCAGAGCAGCTGCAGGACTCGCAGCAGGAGAACCGACAGGCGCAGCTCGCACGAGAACTGCCTCAGATCCAGGAGGGGCAGGAAGTCCACGTACTCCAGAGAGAACGGGACGCTGAGGCGAGCCGACGTGATCAGCTCCCTGAGGACGCCCAGCAGCCGCTCCCACTGGGAGACGGAGCACCAGGGGAGGCTCTGCGTCAGCGCCACCAGCAGGCCCTTGCTGAACATGCTGACGTGGTCGGGCCGGTGCCGGTCCAGAGAAAGACAGGACAGCATGGTGGACCGCAGGGAGTCGGACAGGGAGCAGCACTCCATCCAGGCTAAAAGACCCGTTCCCGGGCCGTACTCGGGGAGGTCCAGGCCGGACCAGTCCTAGGGGGGGGGGGAACAAGGACAGGAACGTTGCTGCAGCCTGGTTCAAACATCCAAACCCTTTGATCATCTCAGCCCGTTTCAAATACTTAATGAAGTCTAGTTTATTTGAATAGCACATTTCAGCAACAAGGTAGTTCAAAGTTCTTTACACCTTAAAAACATCACACAGTCACCAACTGGGAAATGATCAATAAATATCACATTTGATCAAATACCATCATTAAAATCATCAATGCACATCAACTATATTGATCAATAATCCATTTTCTACTAATCAAAAGCAACTTTAAACAGATGGGATTTTATCCTTGCTGTAAAGGAACTCAGTGTTTCAGCTGTTTTGCAGTGTTTCTGGAAGTTTGTTTCAGTTTATAGATTAGCATAGAGGCTAAATGCTGCTTCTCCATGTTTGGTTCTGGTTCTGTGGATGCAGAGCAGAACCAGAACTAGAAGACCTGAGAGCCTTAGAAAGTTGATACAACACCAGCAGATCTTTAATGTATCGTGGTGCAAAACCGTTCAGTGATTTATAAACTAACAACATCTTAAAGTCTATTCTCAGAGCTACAGGGAGCCAGTAGAAGGACTTTAGAACTGTGTGATGTGCTCTCACTTCCTGGTTTTAGTGAGCGCGAGCAGCAGCGTTCTGGATCAGCTGCAGCTGGACGATTGATTTCTCAGGCAGACATGTGAAAACGGTGTTGCATTAATCATTGCGACTAAAGATAAACACATGAGATTCTCTAGAACGTGCTGGGACATTAGTCTTTCAATCCAGGAAATATTCTTCAAGTGCTAGAAGGCCGACTTTGTAACCGTCTTTATGTGGCTCTGAAGGTTCAGAAACACTGCACCCAGATTTCAGATGTCATCAACTTAAAACAAGCTTCTATGTCTTGTTGAAAAGTTAAATTTGTCTTATTTTGCACTAGAAATTAGGCAAAAAAATACTTATTACTAATATGTGTTTTTGCAGTGTGGACATGATATTCCTACCTGTTCAGGAAGGTCACAGACTTCCAGCAGAGAGGAGGGCACCTCGTTTTTAAAGTGCTCTCCCCACACGGGCCTCAGATGGAATCGAACGGTCCAGTCCAACTCCTCGGCCTTGTTGTAGAGCCAGTACAGAGGCCTGGACCAGCTGCTGGGGGCTGCCTTGATCTCCGCCCCCACCAGCTGCCCCAAAGTGGTCAGCACTGACACCAGCAGCTCCTTGTTGTCCATGGAGCGTAGGTGGACGGCGCCCTCTGCTGGCTCCTCCCAACATCTATCAGATGATTCATAATGAAGTTAAAAGGTGAAAAAGTAGAAAATATAAAACATTAGAAACTTCACATACACACACCTGTAAGCCTGGTTGTAGAGTTGGGCCAAGACAAAGAGGAGGGGGAAAGGAGAGCAGCTCAACACCCAGTGAGGGGAAGGAGCTGCTTCCACTGACAGAGCAGCATGGAGAAGCTGCAGACTGAACTCTGTGTCTATCTTATCGTCATCTGGAGATACATGGAGAAATCACAGAGCGAATCCTTCAGCAAATGTTTCAACACATCATCCACCCAAGTACATGTAAGGCCTGGCTACAAATACTAGAAGACATAAGAATTGAAGTTAATAACTACAAATAAAAGTCAAATATTTATAAAGCCTGAGAAATAAAATGATTCATAGCAGATTGTGTCACACTTTGTCAGATTACAAACATAGAGTTCAACGAATTGCTTTCCTAGACATGAAAAAACAGTAACGCATTTCCAGAAAACGGCTGGATGTTTGTTTTTTAAACAGTTTGACTGATTAGTTGAGAGCCAAATGGAAGTAAAAGACGTACGAAAAGTCAATTTGGGATAATGGGTTCCCTCTAAAGTTTATGGTTGTATCAGGACAAAATGTGAATAAATACAAATTCTTTCACAAGGCTCAGTAAGTTTTCCAGAAGATTTTTTAAGAAATAACAAGGGCATCCTCACCCATAGCTGAGAGGTTGGGCAGGACAAAGGTGTTGACGACCTCCTGAGGCAACAGGAAACTTCGCTGCTTCTTCTCCTCATTCATCAAGTCTGGTGTCATCAGAAGATCCAGGAACTTGAGGAGTTGCTGCTTCTCACTGGCTGACATGGATTTGCTCCTGATTGTGTCCTGCAAACACCTGCATAGCAGATTCCTACCACTCGCAGCATTTACTTTATCATCTTTAGGTTCCCCTTCATTTTCTCCTCCTGGCTGAGCTTTGAGTCCAGGCAGCTGCTGCAGGATCTTGGCCATCAGGGAGAAGGCTCCCTTGTTGAAAACGGCCGAGTGGCAGCAGGACTTTAACGCTGCCTCTGGGTTCTGAAACGCCACTCTGGCCACCAAGGAGACGGCGGTGGTCAGGTTGCCTTGCGACGCTGCTGCTGAGGCTCCTCCCCCTCCTTGGATGATGCAGTTGAAGGCCATGTTGAGCTCCTGTTGGAACCCCTCCGATACAGCGGAGGAGACGGGCTGCTTGAAGAAGCCCCTGCTGGATAAACCCAACATGGCAGCAAGCGTCTGGTTCTTGTCTTCTAAAGAAAGTGCAGAAAAAATATCTGCGGCGATCTTCATCAACTTCCTGCATTGACTAATATCGGAGTTCTCAGCGTGTAGGAGACTCATGAGAGTAGAAGAGAGGCTGAGGAGGGTACGATGCTGCCGGAAAGCAGCTTGATTTTCGTCCAGGCATTGAAGCCAGAGCTCAGAACGAGCCCAGGATGCCTGGCCTGCAAACAGCTCTGCAAAGCTGTGGTAGTCCTGCAGGCGGTGAGCGATGATCACCGCGGTTACCTGAGCCTGAATGTCAGGAGCGTTCTCAACAGCAGGAAGGTCCAGGGGTTTGAGCAGATCTCTGAGCGTGTTCGTCTCCGCCACAGCTTCAGGAGCTTCGTCGAGAGCCATCAGGACTCTCTGGATGCTGCGTTGTAGCCTGACGGCAGAGAAACATGGAGTCGAAGGGTTGCTGACCACCAGAAGGCCTTTATCTTTCCAAAACTGTGCGAGACCTGTGATGATCTTCAAGGCTTCAAACAGCTTCATCGTGCCGGGCTGAAACCGAGACGGCGACAGAGAGGCACTCAAGTCTTTCTGAGCGTCTCGAATAAGTTCAGCACTGAGGGTCTCAATCTCTCCTCTGCAGCCGATCATTTTACACAAAATGTCCAACTTTTCTTTTACAGGAAGAACGACTTCCTGCGTTATCAGGAAGGACGTGTACAGAGCATCAAGAGAAACAGATAAAGACTGAAAACACACATCTGTAGAAGCCACCAGATCCGTCATGTCTTTCAGCGCATTAAAGAGAACATGCAGGATGTCACCGTTTGCAGACGATGCTGTTATTTCTGCAGAGTCCAGCTTCAACCTCTTTGCAGCGTGAGGAGACTCTGAGGACAGACGTTCAAACTGGTTGGCAAACATCGTCTCTATGGTTTCTTCGGTCTCTGATTTAAGTTCCTCTCTTCCTTTCCACAGCTCCCACCAAACTTCCAGAAAAAATCTGACATCTTCTTCCCCAGCGGGATCGCTCCTGACGTGATCCGTTAGCCTTCCCAGCTCCATGGCGATCCGATCCGGAGGAAGGAGAAGGAGGAAACGGGCAAAAATGGGCGCAGCAGCAGTCGACTTCACCAACTCTAGCAGGACGGCGTGGTTCACCTCAGGGAGGCTGTTCTGGAGGGAGAAGAACGGATTCTCCCTCCACGCCTTTTCTACATCCTCCTTAGCTTCTCTGCTCAACAGCTTCAACCACACAACACAAACAATCCTCTTCTTCCAAGTTAAAGCTTGAAGGTTGGGTTGGCTGTCAGGGTCATTTGGTCCACAGATTTCTTGGAGTGCTAGCAAGATCGGGCGCCCAACATGGCTCCAGTCGGCTTTCGGAAGCGAGGACAGAGACGAGTGGAGACACAGCTTCTCCGCCTGCAGGAAAGCCCCCTGAAGAATGGCTGAATCTGAAAGAACCAGAACTTCATGATTTAGTTCAAGCACCAGACAGGTTTATAACCAAGGCCATTTCTAGCTTTCTGGGAGAGGAGATTCCTAACCCTTTAGGTAGCCCACTACTACATTTTACAAGTGGTTGAAATTATAAATCATGATACAAGTTAAACTCATAAAAAAACTATAATACAAGAAAATCCACAATCCTCTATCCATCAGTAATTACAACAGATTTTGAATGTTTCTAAAAACTCAGCTAAAATTTGAATAAACGGGTCTGGAGTCATTTATCTTTTTTTGATAGCATTTGTCTGGCCTCCTTTTCATGCTAACGAGAATGATGGAAAGCTGTCAATCACTGCCGGTGACCCGGTACATAACTCCATCTGAGAGTACAGTCCAACAAATATGAGCTAATAATGACAACAACAACAAAACACCAGCTAAAGTTCATCTTTACAGTTTATTCTGTTTACATTCTACATTTAGTTTATTAACAAAAAATGTATTAAATATATATATTTATATACAGTAGACGACAAGCGGACTTCATAGGGTATGAAAACAGTGGAAATATACATTACCTTTGTTCATAATGAGCGCCATGGCGGCTGAATGAGGAGAAAAGAAGCCCAGTCAGTAAAAGCAGCTTTACAAACCAGACCAGCGGTTCTATGTCGCGGTTCAACCCAGTTTACTGGTATCGGCGTGCTACAGTTATCCTCATTTTTTTTAACATCATGTCAACATTTCAAGAGTCCAGTGCTTCCGCTTTTTTAACGTGTGGCAGCGGTCAGCTGTAGCTACAGCGACGCCTCTGGACAGTGCCGGTACTGCGGCTCCCACAGCCACATCGATATATAAAGTAATTTTTAAAAAATCCTCTACTATAAAAATACATTATTTTTTATTCTCTTAAGCATTTTCTAAAGTATTTTGTAATTTTTTTTGTCATGCAGTTTTCAGATGATTGTCACGTGATACAAGGTGAGCTGCGTGAAGTTCTTTTTCTTACAAAATGAAAGCGAAAGCGTCTTGATACACATACACAGTTCTACACGGAGAACCAAAGTGGAAATCACCAATGAATAATCACCATGGGTCTGCTGCTGGAGTTTTTTCTGTGCTATTTTATAGCAACAGGTATGTCGTTTAAAGACGTTTGTGTATTTTGGTAAGCATGGAGTCATTTTGTGTGGAGTATAACATTGTGTTATACTAATTCGTCATATAACCCTCCACAGGCGTGCACTGTGTTCATCAGATCCAATGGCTGCCCTGTCAGTTCACAGATGAGCATGTGAGCCTCAATAACGAGGGTCATGTTGAAACTCAGCTCATCCATAGACAGGCCATGCTGCAGTTTGGTCAAAAAGGAGACACTCCTGTTAATCCACATGCCATCACTTTTCTGATCACTGGTAAGTCACTCCCTGCGGCCTGTAAGTCAAGGAAACGGAGCTGGAAACTGCTGCATTTCAGGTTTTATCCTTTCTGGCGTAGGATCCAAGCTGGACCTGCGGCGGTATCTGGACGGGGTGGAAGCAGAGCAGCTGGAATGTGAGCTGCGAAGGTACAGCACAGAGGGCATGCACATCCACTGGCCCAGCCAGGAAGCGAAGGATTACAACCGATGGTTCACCTGCACCCTGAAGCAAGACAAGGGCCTGTTCACGGTCACCGGCTTCCTCAGACATCCGTCTAACGAACCTCCACCGGGGCAGCAGGACTACCGCAGCTGGCCCGCTATCGCTGACACTGAGATCCTGACTACATCTGGTAAACCTCAACAGATGAGAAATACAGTGTTGAACATTCACACCTCGTGAGCTTTTTGAAATGACTACTGCAAACCTTAAGTGTAATTGGGGCTGAATCGGCTTAATCGTGATAAATGAAGAAATTTTGTAATCGATTAATTACTAACTGGATTATACAAACAGACTCTAAAATGGGCATTTGCTGAAAGAACAACAAACAACCTCAGAGCACTAATTAAGCCAAAATTACATACAAATTAATATATTTTAGATTTATGATGAAAAAAAGCTTATTTTTCTGTAACGATTTTCAGCCCAGAACTCTTAAAGTGTCATTGTTCAACTTCTGTAAAAAAATAAATAAAAATCTTCCTTTAGGCACATTTCGCTATTATAATTATTGCAGCTATTAATTGTTTAATTAAAAAAGAATCAACACATCATCCCTATGCTGTGTTGATGTTTTAAGTGAAACAGATGGGGCTGAGTTTTTTACATGTTGACGTTAGAAGTATCTTTTAGCTACAGATGCATTCTTCACTACAAATGATCAAATGCACAATAAAGGAATGCTGCGTTATTGCATTCTAGGCAGTCAACTATTTTATTATTTAAAATAGGATTTGAAATATTTGCCTATTTGTATGTTATGAAGTATTTACTAACATTGAATAAAATAAGCTTAAGTGGTCAAACAAAAATCAGCAGAATATGCCAAATTGTTTTACCTGATTATTCAACTAATTGTCAGAAAACTTAACTGGGAGATTATTTCACTTATTGCAAGACTCTTTTAAACGATCAAATAAAACAAACTGCTACAAGTTCCTGAAAAGTAACTTGTTAGTTTTGCCTTATTTTATGTGTACTACAAAGATATCTGCACTCAAAACAAGACAAAAACACTTGGTAAGATTTTGTGTTTTTACAGTGTAATGGTTTTTCTGTAGATGGATTCTCCCACCTGAGCTGTAGATCTCTGCAGCTCCTCCAGAGTTACCCACTGGGTGCTGCTCTGATTAACGCTCATCTCCACAGATTATCAGTTTTTTTTCTGTTGCCTTTTCCTTCTATTTCATAGTAATATGACACTATGTTGCATATTGCACACGATTCCAATAAACCACATTAAAATGTGTCAAAAGTTTGAGGGGATGTGAAAACCTTTGAAGTTATGAGCATCTCGTACTTCAAAATCTGAATGAAGGTGTTAACCACCCTATTCATCCTTCAAATGTTGATGTATGGTTAACTTTGTCCCGCAGTTGCCATGGTTACCAAAACCCAAACTCCCTCTGTGAAAGCCACCCTGGGTTCTCAGCAGAGGCTCCACTGCCAGTTCGGCATCGACCACCGGGGAGCAAACACCACGGTGGAGTGGCACTGGCAGCAGCGCGGAGAGAGAACCAAACTCTTCAGCCACTGCAGCCGGACGGGGCAGATCCAAGGCTCCGGAGTGGGGAAAAAGGCCCTCGCTGGAGGAGATGCCACCTACACACTGCCCTTCACCAAGATGAGCAGTGAAGGGACATACATTTGCTCTGTGCTTGTAAATCCACTGTTTGGGAATCAGGACGTAGTGCTGCAAATCGAAGGTGAGAGAGAGAGAGAGAGAGCTTCTCGGTCGGGTCAGTAAATAATGTCGCCTGGTTTGGGTGGGAATAAAAATAAAACTGTCTTAATAATAAAATCCAACAAAAAAAGGGATTGAATATTAAAAATAATGATTTTTATTCACAGTTATTAAAACCCCTTAACCTGCGACGGAACGCCCGCGTGTCGTGTTTCCATTGTATTTTCCGGGGGTGAGGGTTAAGGGGGTTTAACCAGGCAATTAATTACATCCAGTAGGGAAACCCAAACATTTCTCCCCTGGGCGATACGCTCCCATTCAGGAGTTATAAATAATCCTCCCAGCATAATCCAGGCTGTCTTCGCTGTGGGATGTTCCCAGAAAACTTGCAAAGTGATTCACCTTGGAGGAATCCTGACCAGGTGCCACAACCACCTAACCTGACTCCATCTGATGCAGAGGAGGAGCAGCTCTGTCCCAAATTACCCCCTGAATGACGAGGCTAATTTCATCCACTCATGTCCAGAATCTCATTATTTCAGCCATATCTCATGACTGAAGGCAAAGGTCGGAGTCTAGACGGCCTGGAAAATTAAAAGCTTTGCTTTTTTGATCAGCTTTTTTTCCCACCATGACAAACTGGAGTCTGTCTTTACATCTCTCGCTCTACTCTACCATCACTGTGAAGGTACTGAAACTCCATTGAGTTTGTAGGCAAATAAATCAGAGTTTGAATATAGCGAACTAAACAGGGCTGGTATGAATGAGCAAAATTATGCAAAACTTATATTTTGCATGTTTTTATGCTTCCATTCGAACTGTTTGAACTCAAACTGTTTCTAAAACCAGCCCACGTACCTAAAATGTGGGCAGTTTTAACCAGACAAATAGTGCCCTTTATTACATCCATTTTGGACCTTTGGTTTACATTAGTTAACACAGACTTGAATGCATGTTGCACTGCATACATGCTGCAATTTTTTTTTACTGTGTTTGTGAATACATTTTAAGAAAGAAAGTATTTGAGAGGCTGCTTCAAGAATCCTTTAATTGTTTTTCATTACTGATTGAAAATCTATTTGCGCCAGTTCCTAAGCACTAGAAACCTATTTTTTAAAAGAATAATTGTATATTTACCTAGTATTGCATCAGTTTATCTTTAAAAAATTTATCATTTCATTCTTTTAGAGCCTCCCCGTGTCTCCCTGAACGTGGGCCCTGTTCTATCTGTGCTGGACGGCACTGAACACAAGGTTGTCTGCGAGGCAGACAACTACTATCCTCTGGACGTGGAGATAAATTGGTACGAACAGGACCCGGCGGCGTTGGGTCAGCGAGTCGGAGCCCCGCTTCCCAAGATGCTGCAGAACATCCTTCTGTCCAGCCACAAGCACAACCAGGACAAGACCTACTCCTTGTCGGGCTTCTTCTACCTCAAGGCTTCGCTCAAGGCTTCAGGGAGGCAGTTCACATGCATCGTCTCCCATAAGTCGCTAAGAATGCCTGTCAAGAAAAGCTTCATCCTGCAAGTCGAAGGTGAGAGTAGTCCCGAGTAGCTGCGCTGCAGAACCACGGTCCACCACCAGATGGAAGCAGAGGGTTACATCTGGTTTGTTCTCTCTGTTCAGAGCCGACCAGCTGGACCTTTTACCTCATGGTTTTATTCATCTTGGCCTTCCTGCTCGTTGTTCTGGCTGTGATGTTGTCTGCCCTGCACACAGGTGACCAATCGCTTTAAAATTATAAGAATGTAAGACCCATGTGCATTTTATTATCTAAATGAGACTTGTATTTTTTTTCTCCACAGCAAGAAAAAAGTCTAAGCAGGTAAAGTTACACTGAATCAGAATTATTTTTGAGTCAATTACCAATTTCAGTGTAAAATGTAGGAAAAACCTGATGAGTGTGTGAGTGTGTGTTTTTTATCTTTGTGTGTTCTGAGCAGAATAAACCATACTGAGCAGCGATGGACCATGAAGAGAATTAACACAACAAGCCTGGACTTCCTGACTCTTTTCTCCATGTGCATCTTATGATGATCATGATGATTTGTTACTTGTATGCAGCTTGTGTTTTCTACATTGCACTGACTTTAATGTAATTTTAAGAGTGATAATTCCTGGATACGAAAACTTGACAAACTACTAATTGCTACTATTTGAGGTGTGGAGCCCTAGCATGTACTCTGACTGAGTAAATATTGAAGAAGTTGTATTTAAGCTACAATTCCAAGCAAAAGTTTTCACCCCCTTTGAATTTTTCACCCCCACAGTTTGCAGGCATACAGTCTATATTTCACGCGATTTTCAGGGTTTTATGATGTAGAATAATTTTTAAAAATGGAATAAATCTTGGGTGTGCTGTAGTGGCGCAGGGGTTAAGCACAACCCATGTATGGAGGCCTTACTCCTTGACGTGGCTGTCACAGGTTCGATTCCCAGCCTGGTGACCTTTGCCGCATGTCCTTCCCCATCTCTCATTGCCAACTTTTCTGTCAATTAACTTTCAAATAAAGACCACTAGAGCCAATAAAACCTTTTAAAAAAATAAAAAATAAATAAATCTCAAGTGGGAAAATTATGCAAGAATGGTTTTCAAAATTTTTACAAATAAAAATCAGAAAGTGTGCCGTCCATTTGTATTTCTGCCAACTGAAAGAATTCTTTGTAGAATAATTTTTACAGGTACAAATCTTTCCAAACCAAAACATTTGCCTATTCTTCTGTTAAATAGTTCAAGCTCAGGCAGATTGGATGGATCTGTGAACAGCAGCGTTTAATTCTTTCCAAAGATTCTTAATTGGATTTAGGTCTGGACTTTGACTGGACAATTCAAAAACACAAAAATACTTTGTTCTAGGAGTCTGCAACCTTAACAACCCAAAAAGCCATTTTTCATCTCAAGCCAGCCAAAAAAAAAAAAAAAAAACTAATTTGGAGCTGCAGAAGACAACTTATCCATTTATATAAATATCTACTTTGGGGAATGTGTTGCCATAATTAAAAAATGTGTTGCCATAATTTAAAAAAACCCCTAAACTTTATATCTGTTTTTAGGATTTAAAATTACAATAAATGTAAAGGATGATATTCTTTTTTTCCGGGATGAAAAATGATGCAAAAAACATATATAGATTAAAATCTAGTTACAAGAGAAAAAAATTCAGAGCAAATATGAAAATAAATAGAAAAACCTGAATTTTATATTTGAAGACATCAAATGGTTCTTTTTACTTTATAAAGTTACTAAGAGCCATTGTGGAAGATACACTTGCTACTCTAAGTATGTTTGGCAGTTTTATCCTGCTGGAAGGTTTTTCTTATTCTGCACAATTATGCACCAATTTGTGTTGGTTTGTTGCACGAAATAACCGTAAACATAAAATCAGACCTAAATGTCATCTTGGGTAAACGGTTAACCCAACATGCAGATTTTTATGCTCTAAGAGTGGAAGCTAAATGATCTGTAAAAATACATAATTTGTTTCAGGAGCTAATCATTTTACACACAAAAAAATAGGAAGGGTCTTGATTTATGAGCAAAATTTTGTACAGTGACAGAAAACAGTGACAAATCTTTGCTGAAAAAATATTTAGCAAAACAAATCTCACCATTATTTATCTGACTAAAACTGAAGTAGTGCAGAAAGTATGTAGCACATTTTACTCCTGTAAACAACACAGAACAGTTTTCTTTACTCTTACTTGTAAAGCCATTTCACTTAATTAATGGAGGCTTTATTAATGCGACAGTGGGTACTTTACACTTTATGTTTCAAACTTGACTTGTTTTGAACCTGTTGGATGATCAAAATATGATAAAAAAGGCAATTCAGGGATGAAATGAATAAAAGTTGTAATTTACTTTAAATAAAAAACCTATAAAGTCTTTGTTGTAATAAGTACATTAGGATATATGATAAAAACACAATCATTTGTCTAAATTTGGGTAAGAACAGTGAAATACAGACTTGACCAATGTGAGAGGGATGAACAGCACTACACAAGATTGTGATTGACAGCGCTAAGACCCGCCTTCTGGCTCTGACTGGTTGTTTCTAGTGGGACAAAGCAGACAAGCTCAGTTTTTTTCATAATTAACCTGTCTCTACCATACTGTATCAACATGGTGATATATTTTATAATGTACAATCAGATTTATTATGTTTCTTTGAGGTTGCAGAACTCTGCATTGCCTCCATCACAGAAAAAAAAGCCAAGTCCAGCATAGAGCGGCTGAGTGAAGGTGGTCTGGACTCTGTGGAGCAGAGTCATGGTTTCAGAGACATCATAGAAAGCCAGAACACCTGCACTGTGATCCAGGTACACTCCCAGTTTGTATGACTGAGGACCTGACACTGGAGTCTCTGCTTTGTTGTGGCTGAAAGTGTAACCAGCTCCTTTCAAACTTATCCGCTCAATGTCACAGCGTAGCGCCCACGACTGATCATTAAACCCAAACAGCGATTCATTTGCTCTCCCTCCTCTCTTGATGCTCTTGTATGCAACTGCTACGAAAATTCCTATTCCAGCCCATTTAAACTCAAAGTAGCATCGTCCGGTCAGGCTCTGCCTGCTCAGCACCTGTCTGCATGAGCTGAATCTCTCCGGGTTAGGAGTGAAGGACTCGTCCTCGTACCACACTATTGCTGCTCTGTTCTCGTTGCTCAGTTTCAGCGTTCTGAAAGCTGTGTTTGGATCCAGACTGATTTCACAGGCGTATTTCAGGAATTCAGCTCTGCTCTTTGGCTCCGGTCGGGAACTGGACACCGTCTGGAGGGTGTGTGTCCCAGCGTCTCTCAGGATGTCCTGCAGTTTGTCACGGAGCTCGGACGCGGCTGCTGTCACGTCCTCGAAGTGCCTCAGAGGATCGACGTCGATGCCGGATGAGTCTGCGAGGTCACTGGGGGCTGACAGTGAGGCGTAGCTTTGCAGGAACTGGTTGTGATCTTCCAAGTGTGAAAGCTTCTCCAGCTCAGCGTCTCTCCTCTTGAGATCATTGAGCTCCTGCTCCAGCTTCTCCTGAGCCTCCTTAACCCGAAGCACCTGAGCTTCCTGCTGCGATCTGATCCGCTGCTTCACATCAGAAAGTCTTTTCTGGAGGAGCGTAATCAGCTCAGTGAAGATCTTCTCCGTACTCTTCACTGCTTCATCAGCAGAGACGCAGGCGTCCTTCACCTCCTGCTGGAGCCTCTTCAGCTCCTTCTCCTGGTCCTGGATTTTCTTCTGGATTTGCTGTCGATTCTCCTCCAAAATGTCAGAGATATGGACACATTGCAGCGGCATGTAGGGGAAAACAAAGATGTCCAAAGTGTGGAGGAGAGCATAATTATGATGAATGTAAAAATGGGAAGGATAAGTGTTGTAATTGTGGAGGGCAACATAGGGTGACTTATGGAGGATGTGAAGTCAGAAGGAAAGCAATGGAAATCGAACAAGTCAAAGCTACTAATAATATAAGTTATGCTGAAGCTGTTAAAAAAGTGAAACCTAAGGAAGTTATAAGGAAAGTTCAACCGAATCCAACAACAGAACAGAGACAGAGTGGAACTGAAACTGGTTTAACAGTTGAAAAGATTCTGTTGTTCATTGCATATGTAATTAATTGTACAGATCAAGTTAAGCACAAAACAGAAAAAATCAAAATAATTGTGAAAGGGGCAGAGAGGTTTTTTGGTATTAAGGACATATCTTGGGAACACATAAATACGAGGTTAGGGGCAGAAGGAAAGGTAGGAGGTCAGGAAGATAAAAACTGATCATCTTACAATGGAACGCTAGAAGCCTTATTGCAAATGGACAGGAGTTTAAAGGATTTATTAGAGATTGTAAAGATGATCTAGATATTATATGTATTCAAGAAACATGGCTTAAACCAAATCTTGATTTTGTTATAAAAGGATATGAAAGCATTAGAAGAGACAGAGAGGGAGGATCTGGAGGAGGGTGTATAACATTTATTAAACAAGGAATTCAGTTTAGATTATTAGCTAAAGGAAGAGAGTTAGAATATATAGTTATTGAAATTTGGACAGTAAATGGACGATTTAAAATAATCAACTTTTATAATCCATGTAAAAGACTATCATTAGATTTAATGGAGGAAATTGGGGTATTTCTAGAGGGTAAAGTTATTTGGTGTGGGGACTTTAATGGGCACAGCTCCTTGTGGAGTCATCATAATGATCAAAATGGGGATATAATAGAAGAAATGATGGATGTTAAAAATTTGGTATGTTTAAATGATGGAAGTGGGACCAGAATTAATTTTAGAGATAACACAGAGTCAGCAATTGATTTAACATTAGTTTCAAATTCGTTAGCAAGTGTTTGTTTGTGGCAAGTTTTAAATAAAACAACTATAGGGAGTGATCATTATCCTATTAGGACTGAAGTAAAGTTAAATATAGAGAGGTATTGTATAAAAGGGATAAAGAAGTGGTCTTTTAGGTCCGCAGACTGGGGAAAATTTAGGAAAAGTAGTGAAATAAAAATGTTAAAAGTAGACATGAACAGTAGCATTGATGATTTAAATTCTTCTATATGTAATGCTATCTTTGAATCAGCTGATCAGGCTATAAGGAAGGAAGGCGGGGGAAGAGACAGAAGGTTGGTGCCCTGGTGGACATCAGAATGTACTAAAGTTATAAAGAAACGAAATAAAGCATTCAAATTATTAAAAAGAAATCATAATTTTCAGAATCTGAATGAATACAAGAAATTGCAAGCAAATGTAAGAAGGGTTATTAAAAATGCAAAAAGAGATTATTGGAGGAGTTTTTGTAATTCAATAGGGAAAGAGACAGATATTTCTAAGGTCTGGGCAACAATTAAAAGGATGAATGGGATTAAGAGAGTGAGTGGATATCCAATACTAAATGATGGAGACATAACAGCAGTTACTGACAGAGAAAAGGCAAAAATGTTAGTAAATACTTTTGTTAAAATCCATAGTTCTGAAAATATTAGTGAAGAAGGAAAAAAAGGAAGGCAAAAGACAATATTGGAGAACAAGAATTTATTGCAACAAATGGAAGATACAAATGATCCATTGAATATGTCTTTTACAATAAATGAGCTAAATAGGGCACTCAAAAAATTTAAGCTATCAGCTCCAGGAAAAGATCAAATTTGTTATGTTATGGTTAGTAATTTAAGTGAGTCTTCTAAAAATATTTTATTAGAAATGTATAACAGGATATGGGAGGACGGGGAACTACCAAAAAGTTGGAAGGAAGCGGTGATTATTCCAATCCGAAAACCAGGGAAAGATGAATCCAAACCAGAAAATTATCGGCCGATAGCGTTAACATCCAACTTATGTAAGATAATGGAGAGAATGATAAATGAAAGATTAACATATTATATAGAAAAGAAGGGACTTATATCGTCTTATCAGAGTGGTTTCAGGAGAGGGAGAAGTACAATGGATCCAGTTTTATGTTTAGAGCATGAAATTAGAAAGGCTCAAGTGAACAAAGAGAGTGTTGTGGCAATATTTTTTGATATTGAGCGAGCATATGATATGATGTGGAGGGAAGGATTATTAATTAAAATTAGAATAATGGGTATAAATGGTCATATGTTTAGATGGATCAAAAATTTTCTAGAAGGAAGACAAATACAAGTGAGGATAGGGAAGGATTATTCTGAGAGTATGAATATAGAAAATGGGACACCACAGGGTAGTATAGTAAGTCCGTTATTGTTTTCAGTGGTAGTTAATGATATGTTTAAAGAAGTAGAGGGTGGAATGGGATTTTCACTTTTTGCTGATGATGGAGCAATGTGGAAAAGAGGAAGAAATTTAGAATTTATTGTTAAAAAGCTTCAGGGAGCAATTTTAGCTGTAGAAAAATGGTCGTATAAATGGGGTTTTAAACTTTCTGTAGAGAAAACTAAAATAATGGTTTTTACAAGGAAAAGAGTTTATGGAAAAACTAAATTAAAATTATATGGACAGGATTTAGAAAGAGTTAAACAATTTAAATTTCTTGGAATGTGGTTTGATGAAAGAATGACATGGGGAGTGCATATTAAGAAAATAATTGATAAATGTAGGAAAGTATTAAATATAATGAGGTGTTTAGTTGGAACGGAGTGGGGAGCTGATAGAAAATCATTAAAAGCAATTTACACTGGGTTAATTAGGTCAGTCTTGGATTATGGATGTATAGTTTATAATTCAGCAGCAGATTCAAACCTCCATAAGTTGAATATTATTCAACATCAGGCTTTAAGATTATGTACCGGTGCTTTTAAAACATCTTCAACAGCAGCTTTACAGGTTGAAATGGGAGAAATGCCTCTTAAACTTAGAAGGGATCAATTATCCTTAAATTATTGGTCAAATCTACAGGGACAAAGAAATGATCATCCAACATTAGAAGTACTTAAACATGGCTGGGAAAAGGAAAAGAAACAATTAAAGAGCTTTGGATGGATAATAAACTCTAAAGTCAATGAAATTAATTTAAATCAGTTAGATACATGTCAGGCAATTCCATTATCTGCGGTTCCACCTTGGATACTTCCTGATGCTGAGGTTGATTTTTCTTTTTTAGAAAAGAACAAAGATAAATTTAACAATATGAATAGATATATAATACAAGAACACTTAAATGAATATTATAACTATATACAAATCTACACAGATGCATCAAAAAATACAGCTAATAAGGTAGGGATAGCATTTATTGTGCCACAGTTTCAAATTAAAGTAGGAAAAAGGATTAGTGATGGAGTCTCGGTGTATACAGGAGAAATGCTTGCCTTGCTATTAGCAGTTCAATGGGTGGAAGAGGTAAGACCAGTAAAATCAATTATTTGCTCAGATTCTAGTTCTTCGTTATTCAGTTTGCAAAATAATAAATCAGATAGTAGACCAGATATATTAATTGAAATACGACAAACACTTTATAGAATCAATATGATGGGGCTAACGGTAAATTTTGTTTGGGTTCCAGCTCATCATGGGGTTAAGGGGAATGAAATGGCAGACAGAATGGCTAAAGAGAGTACTAATCGGGTGAGGATAGATATTAATGTTAGTTTTAATATAACAGAAATAAAGAGTATAATTAAACAAAAAACAAGAGAGAGGTGGCAAAAGTTATGGGAAGAAGAAAAGAAAGGAAGGTGGTTATATAAAATTCAAAAGAATATTGGTCAAATGAGAAGAACAGAAAGAATAAGGAGAGAAGAGATAATTATTTCACGGTTTAGAATCGGACATACTGGACTAAATAGGTCATTATTTTTGATAGGGAAACATCAGACAGGGAAATGTGACTGCGGGGAAGATGAGACAGTGGAACATGCTATTTTGAGCTGTAGGAATTATTTGATGCAAAGAAATAAATTAATTAGAAACCTTAGTAGTATGAAAATGAAATTTGATATTGTTGATTTATTACAAAAAGATTCAGGAAGTAGAGGATATGAGGCCTTATTTTATTTTCTTAAACAGTGTAAGTTGTTTAATAGGATATAGTTGTTTTTTTTTTTTTTTTTTTTTTTTTTTTTTTTTGTCATGTGGTCCACACTCCTTACCAGTTGGTGGCGGTAATGCTTACCTAAAGTTTCTTGCCAACCGCCATTAAATTTCAACTAGAAGAAGAAGAAGAAGATTCTCCTCCAGCTCCTTCTGCCTCTCCGCCCTCTCAGATGCAGCTGGAGCCGTTTCATGGCCTTTGTGTTCATCCATGGTGCACAAGATGCAGATGCACTGCTGATCGGTGAGACAGAAAACCTTCATCACCTCATCGTGACGAGAACAGATGTTCTGCAGCTGAGCGGCACTGTAGTGAGGCTGAAGGTGTTTCTCACAGTAGGAAGCCAAACAGATGAGACAGGACTTGAAGGCCTTCCGCTTCCTCCCATGGCACACGTCACAGGCCACATCTTCAGGTCCAGCATGATCAGCAGGTGCAGCCTGGAGTCCAGTCAGCTTCAGCTGCTCCACCAAAGCTGCTAACATTGTGTTTTTAACCAGAGCAGGCCTCGGTGCAAAAGTCTGCCTGCACTGAGGGCAGCTGTGGCGATTCTTCTTACCCTTTTTATCCCATAAGCTTTGAATGCAGCTCATGCAGTAGCTGTGGCCACACGGAATAGCCACCGGGTTGTTCAGTAGGTTTAGACATATTGAACAGGAAAAAGTTTCAACATCCAGTTGAACGCCCTTCTGCGCCATTTCGTTATGTAATAGTGTAGAAAGTTACCCTGTTCGAGACGGCTAACGAGGCTAGTGTAGCTAACGCTACAACCGGCAACGCGTTATTTGACAATTGCCACAACTACGCAGCTGCTCCCTTAACTTTGACATTGAATGAGGAGGAAATTGATGACTTTCCTGCCCTACCTGTTACTCCTCTGAAATCGCCAGCACCGAAAAAGGTGTTGTATGAACGCAGCAGCCCGGAGTCTTCTGCTACAAATGAGATAATATCCAGTCTGTCTGCGCTGATAAACGCCCGTTCTGACAACTTAGAGAGCATGGTGACGGAGAACACGCTAAAGATTGAGGGTCTCAAAAAGACTATTGACTTTATATGCGCTGAAGTGAATGATATGAAGGAGAAAGTGAATGACCTGGGAAAAAAAGTAACAAGAGAGGAAGGTCGGGTGGACAACTGCCAGCAGAGGCTTGCTGAGTTGGAAAGATATTCTAGGAGATGGAATCTCAAACTACAAGGAGCTGAAGAAACAGAGAAAGAAGACATACGAAGAAAAGTGATAGAAATCTGCCAGTCAGTTCTACCAGAACATAAACACAAGCTGCCTGATGCTGTCGACACCGTGCACCGACTTGGAGCCAAACGTACAGGAAGCACCAAACCTAGAGGGATCATCATACAGTTCACCTCCAGAGTCCTCAGGGATGCGACATGGAAAGCAGCCAAGACATCTTCGTACCTGAGGGACAACCAACTGAGATTCACTGAGGACCTGTCCAAGGATGACAGAGAACAACGTAATAAACTGTGGCCCTTGATCGACAGAGCCCGCAAGGAAGGCAAGCCAGCTTACTTCGTTGGAGGCCGTGGCTTTATCAGCGGATTAGAAGTCTTCCCTCCTTCCTACTCAACTAAACCTTAGATATGATCATTTTACCTATTCATTTACACATTGAGCTTGGTCTACACTCTGCTTTCATTTTTCGTTCCTTTTTGACATTATATTTTCTCCTTTAGTCAATATATAATTTAGTTTTGAAGACTTTCCTTGTTCTTGTAAGATCCTAAAATACTATAGTTAAACCAAAATAGATGGCATAGTGCTACTTTTCCTTTGTTTCTCTTGTAAATATTTAATCAGGCTACTTACCGCTTTATTACTTAAAGTGTGCAGCTATCGGTCCCCTTTCTTTGTGAACACAACTTTATCTTTAAAAGTTTAGATCTTGTTCTTTATTCTTTGTTACTCTTTTCAAGTAACTTTGTCCGTTTCGTTAGTATCTCTCAATGCCAGGGGGTTGAGACAAACAACTAAACGCAAAGCATTATTCTTATTTGCCAAACAACTTAAAACAGATTTTTGTTTCTTTCAAGAGAGTCATTCTACATCTTCTGATGGTAATTTCTGGAAATCCCAGTGGGGAAATGAAATGTGGTTAAGTCACGGATCTGAGCGCTCCGCTGGTGTCGCCACACTTAAAAATAATTTCTCTGGATCTATTTTACATACTGATTGCGACACTCTAGGTCACTACATCTGCTCAGTAATTGAATGCCTTAACAATACCTTTATTGTAGTTAATATATACGGTTATAATAATATAACGGAAAACAACAAACTATTCGAATCTTTAGAAGACAGACTTACCTTTTGGCTTTCCAAATACCCAAACTCAGTCATCCTAATTGGTGGGGACTTTAACATTGCCTTAGACAATTCAATTGATAGATGGCCTCCGAAGCAGCAGACCTCATACAGTGCAAATTTAAAAAATTTTATGGAGAAATTTAATATTGTAGATATATGGAGAGAAAAATTCCCAGACGACAAAATCTTTACATGGAGCAATAAAATAGGTTCCAGACAATCCCGGATAGATTTTTGGCTTATTTCTAAATGTATTAATAAAGACAATATTGTGGTTAACATACTTGCCTCCCCTCTTACTGATCATAGAGCTGTTCGCATTAGCATCCGAATTTATACTCCTGATAATACACCTTACAAATGTGCTTACTGGAAACTAAATAATTCCTTGCTTAAGCATGAAATAGTTAAAGTTCATATTAATAAATTAATTTTATATTATTGGAATAAGGCTAACAAGGAAAGGTCTTTCTGCAATAATTGGGAACTTTTCAAATTTGAAATTGGCAAATTTTTAAGACATTATGGAAGTCAGATTTCTAAATTCAAGAAAGCTGAAGAGGAAGAAGTCATAAGCAAGATCACCTCCTATTACCTAAAACCCCCAGAAGAAGTTTCAGAGGAAGATAAATTAAATTTAATAGAACAACAGAACAAACTGGATGCCTTGTATAAACACAAGGCTGAAGGCGCCTTCATCAGATCCAGGAAACGATGGCTGGAAGAAGGAGAACTAAATTCTGCTTACTTTTTTAGGCTTGAAAAATACAAATCCAAAATAAACTCTATTTACCAACTAAATATTAATGACACTATCTCCAACAATCCTAAGGAAATTGCAACTTTTTGTTCCAAATTTTACTCTAATCTATACAGCTCAAAATATAATAAAGATATTTCAGTATCTTTTCTTAACAATGTCAAAAATTTAAAAACTATTGATGTAGAAGATAAAAACTACTGTGACAGCCCATTTACAGTGGAGGAAGTTTCTAAATGCATCAATGCACTGAAGGCCAATAAATCCCCCGGCACAGATGGTTTATCTGCTGAGTTTTATCAATCATTCTCTATTCATATAGCTCCATTCCTCTTACAGGTATTTTTAGAAAGCGTAGAAAACAACTCTCTCCCTCCCACCCTGACTCAAGGCCTTATAACACTCATTCCAAAACCAAACAAAGACCCACTCTTTATTGATAATTGGAGACCTATAAGTCTACTCAACAATGATTATAAGATTATGGCTTCAATACTTGCTAGCAGAATTAAAGAGGTTTTGGACACAGTTATTGATGAGACACAGTCAGGCTTTATGAGAAACAGACACATCTCTAACAACATTAGACTAGTTCTAGACTTACTTGATTATTCATATTTGGTGCCTGATGAGAGTTTTATTCTTTTCCTGGATTTCTATAAGGCCTTTGACACAATCGAACATCAATTCATTTTTCAATCTTTAAAAAAATTTGGTTTTGGCCCGTTTTTTTGTAACGCTGTCAAAACATTATACTCCAATTGCAATAGTGCTATTAAATTGCCAAACGGCTCCACCCCTAGATTTATCCTAAAACGTGGTATTCGACAAGGATGTCCTGTTTCACCATATTTATTCTTACTTTGCTCTCAAATCCTTACCACTCATGTCTCCAACAGTGCCATACAAGGAATCAGCATAGCTAATAAAGAGCTCATAATCAGCCAGCTGGCTGATGACACTACACTATTTTTAAGGAATGCAAACCAGATCCCTCTGGCCTTAGAGGTGATCAATACTTTTTCCAAGGCCTCCGGTTTATGTTTACATTTAAAAAAATGTGAATTGCTTGCAATAAAGGATTGTCATACTAACAATATTTGCAATATTCCTGTTAAACAAGAAGTTACATATTTAGGAATTTTAATCTCTAAAGACCAGAAATTAAGATGCTCCTCTAATTTGATACCAATTATACAGAAAACCAAAAATAAACTAAACCAGTGGCTTCAGAGGGACTTATCTCTAAAAGGAAGAGTGTTGATTACTAAAGCAGAAGGATTATCCCGACTGACATACGCTGCTCTCCCCTTACATTTAGACAACAAAATCTGTAAAGATATTGATCGTATGCTTCTTAATTTTATATGGAAAAATCGTACACACTATATCAAAAAAACTGTTATTATGAATAATTATGAATCAGGTGGACTTAACTTTCTGGATTTCTCTACCCTAAACAACACAATCAAAATTAAATGGGCTAAACACTTCCTGAAGAATCCAACCTCTGTCTGGAACTTCATACCAGATCACATTTTCTCGCGCTTTGGTGGCTTCAACCTCATCTTAAGTAGTAATTACAATGTTGAGAAACTTCCTGTAAAACTCTCATCTTTCCATAAGCAGGTGCTCTTAGCGTGGATGCTCATCTATAAACATAACTTCTCGCCTCACAAATACCTCATCTGGAACAACAGAGATATTTTATTTAAAAATAGGTTACTCTATCTTGAAACGTGGGTTCAAAATGGGATTCTACTGGTGGCTCAGCTGATTAATAAGGAAGGACGATTAATCAATTATGATGAATTTTGCTCAATATATAATTTTCCAGTTAGTTTCCAGGAATTTTCAATGGTGATCAATGCTATACCTTTGGGCACCTTAATGTTATTTAAAAACACTAATTATAGTCTGTCTGTTCCACCTGGTATCCCTGATCCAGCCGAATCATCTCTGGGTAAAATCTGCTTTTCACTGGAATTTAAGAAAAGCAATGAGAAAATACGCAGATTGTTCCAAGAAATGATTGTTTCTCGCCCAGCTATAACAATTTACTGGAGCCGTTATATCCCAGATATTCACTGGAAAACAGTTTGGATGATCCCCCATAAATACTTAATTATAAACAAGGTGAAGGAAGTGTCATTTAAAATTCTCCACAGAATTTATCCTGCTAAGCACTATATGATAAAATTTAAGAGAGACATAAACACTAATTGCAGTTTCTGTGAGGGCCATCCAGAAACTGTTACGCATCTCTTTTGGCTCTGCTCTTTTACACAAAGGTTCTGGTCAGAATTTAGCAGGTTTATTAATGACCATATTTTACAGAATTTTTCCTTATGCTGGGAAAATGTTTTATTTTGTTTCTATAGGTTCCATAAGAAGGATGCTAAACATTTCTTTATAATAAACCTGCTAATACTCTTTGCTAAATTTTACATTCATAAATGCAAATTTGCTAATAAAACACTTTGTTTCTCTCTTTTTATTAAAGATATGGAACTATATATCAAATCAATAGCAGAATCTACAAATGAAAAGGCTTTAAGGACAATTTCAATTTGTACGTCTTTGCATGTTCTTATCTAACCACCCCTGGCTGTTCTGTTTACTGTTGTGTTGTATACTTCACTATGTTATTTTGATGTATACTAATTTAACTTTAATAAAGTTCTTTGAAAATTAAAAAATAAACAGAAAAAAAAAAAAAAAAAAAAGTTACCCTGTTCCGCGAATCACGTGACGTCAGTATGTCTATAGAGCAGTTCCGGTCACGAGGACGACAGTCCTGCTGTTCTTTTACCATAATGTTTGATGTTTAATGAAGGCTGAAATGTTTGGGTGCAGAGATTAAAACATGTTGTCACACTTTATTATCAAAATCAACAAATTACCAAAGAGGATAAATTCATGATGTCTTTTTGTTCCATTTTTTAAAATAATGTACGTCACGGAAGCTTGTGACCAAATTGTGGATAACGGCGCCCTCTGCTGTTGGTATGATATAAATAAAGTTTACATCTGTTTTGCACAAGTTTCATGATGTCAAGCTTTGATACAACATGTATCTGTGAGGTTCCACTTGCTACACTTGGATAGCATTTCTTTTTATTTCCTTCCCCACATTGGATCATTTCAGCACAAATCTTTTTTTTATGAACTCAAATTGGAAACTGTTGTCACTAAATTTGGGCTTGGTGGACATTGCATTATGCACAGGTAGCCAAGTTCAGCGTTCCAAACGTAATGTCCTCACTCTGACAATTTTCACACATTCCTTGGTTTCAGTCATGGTCATGAATCCAACTATTATCAGATACACTGAGAGATGGACTGAGGATTTTTAGTAAATGGAATTTGCAAGTTTGATGCTGTTTGTATGAACTGAAAAGCTCTTATTGTTTTGGAATTACCAAGAATGATTTGAGAAATGCACCAAAGCAACTGAGGAAAACTGCCAATTATAAACTTTGTCCAAATTAAAAAGAATTGGTGCAGTATTTACTTGGTATTAGATCAAAACCAAAATATGCAGTCTCGCAAATTTCTATTGTCCAGAAGTTTTAGCTGGTTGTTGCGCAACACAATGATGTCACTCACCAACACTGAGCCAAAATCCATCTAAGTCATATCAATCAATTGTTCTTTCTCTACAGCCTGAGCGCACACACACAATGTCTGCTGAATCAAAGCGTTGCCACATCAGCTCCTTGGCTGGCAGAAAGGCTCTGCTATGGCATTACATCACACTTCACTCATCCAGGCCCTGGAGCTGAACACTCAGCAATCAGCTGCACACATTCAGGCATTCGCCAGCTCCATAACAGAGCCCGTCCATCTAGGCGAGACCATATTTTTCTTTTGCATAAATTCTAGATAGACGGCATCATTAGCTCTCAGCAAACAAAGCTGCAAACGGAACTGCAGAGAATCTTTGAGGAAGAACGGCAGACTATCCCCAAATACACAATTGAAAAGCTTGTTGCATCATTACCAAGAAGGCTGTACTACTTCAAAAGGGTGATTCTACTCAATACAGAGCAAAGGGTCTGAATACTTATGACCATGTGATATTTCAGTTTTTATCTTTTAATAAATTTGCAAAGATTTCTAAATTTGTTTTGTCTCTGTCAAGATGGGATGCTGAGTGTACATTCATGAGAAATAACTTTTTTGATTTTTAGCAAATGGCTGCAATAAAACAAAGAGTGAAAAATGTAAAGGATTGTGATTACTTTCACTATCCACTGTAAATGTGGAATCAAGTTTAAACAGATCCATGGAGCACAAGAGCAAAATCTTTCAGTTGTGATCTTTGTGGACACTGATATATCCTGAAATCAAGTTCAAACACACATGAGAATCCACACAGGCCTCATAACTTACTGCTGCTGCTGTAAAACAAAAAGATTTATCTATATCACTCAAGAGAACCACCCTAGAACAGAAATCATTTTGCTGTAATGTTTGTGAGCAATGATTCTGGGAGAAAGGTGATTTAAACACACATATGAACATCAACACAGGGGAGAGACCTTTCAGTTGTGATCTTTGTGGGTATAGATGTAGCCAGAAATCAAATTTAAACAGATACACGAGAATCCACAAAGATAAACATTTTAGTTGTGATATTTTAGGGACAGGACATGCAGACGAATCATGTTTTTATGGAAGCCCATTTCCGCCATGAAAAAAAAAAAGATAAACAGGAAGTCATAATTTTGACTTTCAAAGTCATAATTATGAGATTTAAAGTCATAATTATGACTTTCAAAGTCATAATTTTGACTTTTAAAGTCATAATTATGTGATTCAAAGTCATAATTTCGACTTTCAAAGTCATAATTATGAGATTTAAAGTCATAATTTCAACTTTGAAAGTCATAATTATGAAATTTAGTCATAATTTCGACTTTCAAAGTCATAATTATGAGATTCAAAGTCATAATTTTGACTTTCAAAGTCGTAATTATGAGATTTAAAGTCATAATTTCGACTTTTCCAAAAAAGCAGACATGCTGTCTTGTATGAAATTTACACAGTATTCCATTTGATCTGTCTAACCAGGAAAACACAGATTTTCTCCTTTTAATGGATTATAAGCATATTGAGGAGTATTTCAGATGTGGTTTAACCAATGATGTAACTCTTGCTTTGCTGGTTGAGGTTCATGGGGTTATTCTTAGTAAGAGGACACTAGAAAGGATTCTTAATAAGAAGGAACTTTGGCGCCGAAAGAACAAAACTGATGTGAGTGTAGTGGCAGCTTTCATTCGTCAGCAACTTGAAACCTCTGGACAATGTCACGGATATCGATGGATGCACCAAAAATGCTGGATGAATGGTATTGTTACAGACAGGGAAACAGTTCGAGTCCTTTTATGCTTACTAGATCAGTCAAGAAATCGACTGAGGAGACGGATTTTCTATAGTCGTGGTCAAAACTATGTTTGGCATATGGACAGCTATGATAAGCTGAAACCATTTGGAATTGGGATCAATGGTTGCATTGACGGTTTTTCCAGAAGTCTAATATGGCTTTAGGCATACAAAACAAATAATGATCCAAGAGTCATTGCTGGATACTTCATGGATGCAGTGATTAAAGCCGAGGGTTGTCCTGAAAAACTGAGAGTGGACAGAAAATGTTAATGCAGCTGACATGCAAAGATATTTGAATCTTACAGAAGATCAACCTCAAAGTGATAATGTAATATTTGGTCCAAGCACTGGAAATCAGCGGATTGAAAGATGGTGGTTGACCCTGCGAAGTGAATGTATCCAGTTCTGGATGGACCTCTTTGACAAACTGAAAGCAGATGGACACTTCTCGGACAACTTCTTGGACAGAGCCTTGATCCAGTTCTGTTTTCTCCACATAATACAGGTGAGCTTGATTTGAGCTGCTCTGTCTTCTCACCTATTGAAAATATGTATAATTGCTATAAAGTGGTTATAATGTGCAAATATTTATTTTCTGAGTATTATACTAAATTAATAGCATATCTTAAATATTGCAGATATTGTATGTTTGGGTAGTTGCTTGACTTAAACTTCCCTGTTTTTGGATAAATAGCAGTCATGCTAGATTCACACTTCCGTTTTACTTTTGAATGCTTATTTCAAAGCTATGAATTTAGTCTGGTTTTTGTTTTCTTCTAGAAAGAACTAAATGAAGTTGCTTCAGCTTGGAACCACCACAGGATACGTCCAGCACACAATTCACGAAGTCCTCATGGGTGACCATTTATAATGTACACAGTACCTCAGGCGTATGGAACCAGAGACTATCTACACAGCATTGATCTGAACAGGGTTGAAGCCTGCTTGGAAAATTGTGTTTTCAAAAACTTTCCAGGCGATGAAGATGTCTTCAGTATCTGTGTGGACCTGATTTCAGAGCATAACCTGGATGTCACAGATGATGTGTTTGCAACAACTGATCTGTACATAAGACTCAAGACAGCTGATCACCAGAGATTTGGAGCTGCAGTGATAAATGTAAAAACATTTTGTTGCGTTGACAGTTTGCTACCTCGTCACTAATTTGGACTTCAGTAGATATTTGATGACATTCTGAGAGTGCCTGCATTTGCTTCAACACATTGTTGCACCAGAATAAAGATGGGTCAAAGCCATTCACAAGAAGAGACACTAAAATAAGATCAATGCATGCTGAGCTGATAAAATAAATCTGGCATTAGAAAAATATATTGACACATTGCACTAGTATGGTCAGATGATTTTTGTTTTTGATATTTTCCCTTTATTATCAATATCATTGTATTACAGTTTGAACATTATGCTGATTCTTAAACAGGAAAGGAATTGAGAACTGCAGTAGAAACCTCATTATTTTTCAGGTGTGCAACCCAATGCTGATTTAAAGCTTCCCCCACCCCAAATAAATCACACATGTAAACTGGAAATAGTGGTTTATTGTACTTCAAAATTAAAGTCTCAACATAGCCATTACAGACACCATTGAGTTTTTAAAAAATAATTCTTTAAGATAATGACATTCGCTTCAAGGTGTAAAAGAAGAAAGAAAAAAGTGTTATTTTTCTGTTGTTTTCTGGTTAAATCTGATATTGAGCTACTGTAATGGCACCAATCTGTTTTTTTCAATATCTAACACTGACAGTCCGAATTAAAAGTATATAATTTTCTCTCTGCAAATTGAATAAAATTGCCATTTTACCTACACTCCTCACTAGTAGGTGGCGGCAATGCACACTGGAAAGTTTTTTTTGTTGTTGTTGTTTTGTTGCCAACCCGCAAAAACCGCAAGAAGAAGAAGAAACTTCATAGGATTTCCTGTTTCTCCATCTTCGGTCACGCGGGGTCAACGCGTCCCGCTTTTCATTGTTCGGGGATATTTCTGGTAAGAAAACTGTAAATATTGTCATAGTTTGTTGAAACATGTCTGTTCCTTCGCAGTAAAGTGTTGAGCAGGCAGTATTTTAACAGGATGGTGTGTTTCAGAAACGGATGGTGAAGAAGAGCTGAGTGCGGCGCAGAGCGGCCATTTCCTGCTGAGGATCAGTTGTGGGATCATCTGTGAACTCCAGCGTCCTGGTGAGCTGAAACATTGCTGTGGAATTAAAACTTTGAGGAAATAATGCATGAAGTTCTTCCACACGCTTTAAATGACTGCTTTTGTGTAATTTAGCTCTCTGTATATTGTTTGAAGAGTCATAGGCCAATGCTATGTTTTATCTAATTTATTTAGTGCTTTTTCAGTTTTAATTATTATTTTTATTTTATTCTGTAAGCTTTCAACTTACTGTTGTTGTAAACGAATATTTTAGTAGTCGAGTAATCTATCGATTATACTTACGACTAATCGAGTAATCGGATAAAAAAAAGATAAAATGAAATATTGGTAAATTTGGCATAATACTAGTGTTACTATCAGATATCAATATCAGTCCAGTTTTTCATATTTGAGCATCCCTAACAGTTAGATTTTTGTAGTGTAGTAAACTAACCTGTAACAATAATAGCTCACTTTCTAAGTTAACCAGAAGAAAATTTATAAAAAAATCTGACATTATATACAATTAAATAATAAAGAGGCAGGCTCGCAAATTGCTTATAAAAATGTCTATAATCCAGCTTTTAGTTTATTTATTCATCTTCAGTGAGTTTAATAGATGTATTCTCACCTTGCCCCATTCCTGACACGCTTTGGGTTTGAAAATACGGGAAATGTCGTGTGGAGTGGTGGGGAAGGAGAGGGCGAGCGAACGAACACAAGATGGGGGTGGAGAGGAGGAAATAGACCAGGGGAAGAATGTAAGAACGAGGGGAGCAATGCGGGATATTTACGGCACCTTCGTTCGTCACACTCAGAAACTCATCTACCAGCCATGTATGATGCGCTCCGCCACCCGTTTCTTCAGACCGGGATGTGAAATTTATTGTGCGGTTCGCCGGGAAAGCTACAGTTACACTGTAAGCATCAGCTACTGAGCCGCCCGCCGTGCTCAGTCTATCCGCTCACCTGAATAAATACTCCTCAGCGTTCTTCCCGCCGTTCGCTTTCAACCAGCAGCCCCCGGTGGAGAAAGACTGCCGTACTCCTGTTATCACCCCAGTCATTTTAAGGATGCTTATTGGTTCCCCAAAAACGATAAAAATTTGGGCATTATCATCAATCAATAAAATCCCCAATTGCCGAACTTGAAGATTGGACGTTATGCCGCTAACACTTAGCCTTTGTCAACAACTCAGAGGCGGAAGTGAGAGCTCCGTGCAACGCAGGTAATATCCTGGCCGCAATACGTTGCGCTAAATAATAAAACATAAATTAATGAAGCTTCGAGGCAGATAAATTTTCCTCGAGGAATTTTAGTAATCAAGTTACTCGAATCATTCGAGGAATCGTTTCAGCCCTACTTTCAATATTTCATTTTGGTTACCAAAGTTTAGCAGAAGTCTGTATTCTGGTTTTTGAACAGAAGTAAAATATACAATACTGCACATTAAGAACCCCAGCTATTGTCCTGTGAGGATAACTGGGACCAACTAAAGATCCTAATAGATGAGTTACAGAATCACGTTGTATTTTACAATGAATTGTAGCTTTTTAACATCGTTCATTTTCTGGTTCTTGTCTCTCCCAGCTGGGCTCACAAGTTGACCTCACCACCAGTTCACCCATCACTCTGGTTGTGGTCTCCATTAGAAGAAATGGAGCATCGAGGCAAAACTCTGGAGGCTGATTTCAACCCCAAAGTCCTGCTGCATAGATTAGGTCTGTATGTTTTCTTATCAGTAATGGTTCAGGAGCAGCTTTCTGAGGTTTATCTTCTTAACAGAAAGTTGAGAAACGGTTTGTGTTAGCATATTAGCTTTCTATCTGATGGAAGAGTGACTGAATCCCAATGCAAATAAATGTATCAAACCTGATTCAACATTAAAATATTCAACTTTTCTGCTGCTCTTGGTTCAGTGAAGTTCTGGTTCCTAAAGCCATTGAAGATAATGTTCAGGTTTTTGGCTTTCTTTTTCTGCATAGCTCTCATCATTTAGGGTCGAAACCGGTTATCTTTCTGATCTTCACCCAGTTTGAACAAAGTGTTTAAATGATGGTTATAGTGAGACTCTCTTCCTGATCAGCTCTGAACTGGGTTTCGTGGCACATTGGTCTGGGAAGTCTTCATTCAATCACAACAGCTTCATGAACTTAAAGAGTCCAGCTCTTAAGAAACTGTCTCTAGTTCCTAAATGAAGCAAATTACTGTAAACAGCTTTAGGCCAGAGTGACTTTGTCCTGATTCCCTGTTGGATCAAACATCTGATTCAGAGCATCAGTGGCACAAAAATGTCACCTTGAGTTTATTATCTTCATGTCATCAGACCAAAGTGATTTGTTTTCTTTGTTCTGGGTTTCAATTTGTTATTCAAGTCTGTGTAATGTGCATAAAACAGAAGTTGACACATTTTTCAAGAGAGAAATTTATATTTAAATTTATGAACACAATGATAACGTTCATCAATTCAAGTTACAAAGTAACATGTTTTGGCAACAAGATGTAAACAAAAAATGAAAACTAGCAACAAAAACGTCCCATTTAAATAACTCGGCTATCATTTCTTTGGTTTTCTGCTACAGATGCAAGTTATCAATTAATGAGTAATCAAAAGTTAATTGATATTATTCAGGGTTTTCACCAGAAAAGAGACTAAGTCTGGTGGTAGATGGCATCTGGATGGCTGATCACTAACCCATTGTATTTTAGTTAAAGTATGTTTAAAGTTGAAAATATTGCTATTTATTATTATTATTATTATTATTATTATTATTATTATTATTATTATTATGTGATGTAAGACATTTTCAACATAATACAGTTGTATAAAAAAGCCAGGCTTAAAATACAGATTTTAACAGGCATCACTCTTATAGTGAACCTCAGAGCGAATAACATCGCAGTTCAACCTAAAGTCAAACATTTATGTACGTTGGTTTGTAACACTAGTAATGTTGATGTGAATATAAAGCTGCAGTGGTTTATAATATACATAATTTGCTTCATTGGTTCCTGCAGATGCTCAGCAGATGTTGCTGCTTAAAGAAGATGCTCCTGAAGAACATGGTCCAGGTTTTGACCTACAAGGTCCAGAGTCTCTCCCATCAACCAGGAATGAGGATGATGAAGAGTTTCTCCTGTCTTCTCACCTTCATCAGCACCACAGAGAGTTACCAGAAGATCACTGTGAAGAAGCAGAACCTATCAGAAAGCAAGATCATGGAGATTATTCCAACTCATCAGAGACTGAACACATTGAGGAGGAGGAGAAAGATGAAGATGATGAAGATGAAGCTGATGTAAATAATGTTTTCTGTCAACTTGAACAATTGCCAGATTACAGACCAAATAGTAAATACAAGGGAAATGACAGCAAGGTGAGCCATTCAACTAAAGGTTCTCCAAACCTTGAGGGTAAAATGAAATCCTTTACTTCAAAGAAAACCCTAGCATCAAAGAGGAAAGTTCAGGTTGAAATGAAGTTTAGCTGTGATGACAATGGTGAAATATGTAAAAAAAATCCAACCTCAAAAAGACATGCGAGAACCCTAGCAGGACATGAACATCTCTGCAAATTGTGTGGACACACATTTAGAAACAGAAGAAACTTTGACACACACATGAGAATCCACACAGGAGAGAAACCTTTCAGTTGTGATCTTTGTGGATTCAGATGTAGCCAAAAATCTAATTTAAATGTACACATGAGAATCCACACAGAGGATAAACCTTTCAGTTGTGATCTTTGCGAATACAGATGTAATGTAAAAGAAAGTTTAAATAGACACACGAGAATCCACACAGGAGAGAAACCTTTCAGTTGTGATCTTTGCGAATACAGATGTAATGTAAAAGCAAGTTTAAATAGACACAGGAGAATCCACACAGGAGAGAAACCTTTCAGTTGTGATCTTTGTGGGTACAGATGCAGCCAGAAAGCAAGTTTAAATGGACACATGAGAATCCACACAGAGGATAAACCTTTCAGTTGTGATCTTTGCGAATACAGATGTAGCAGGAAACAACTTTTAAATGTACACATGAGAATCCACACAGAGGATAAACCTTTCAGTTGTTATCTTTGCGAATACAGATGTAGTGTAAAATCAAGTTTAAACAATCACATAAGAATCCACACAGGAGAGAAACCTTTCAGTTGTGATCTTTGTGGATACAGATGTAGCCAGAAAGCACATTTAAATGTACACATGAGAATCCACACAGAGGATAAACCTTTCAGTTGTGACCTTTGTGGACACAGATGTAGCCAGAAATCACATTTAAATGTACACATGAGAATCCACACAGAGGATAAACCTTTCAGTTGTGATCTTTGTGAATACAGATGTACCGTAAAATCAAGTTTAAATGTACATATGAGAATCCACACAGGGGATAAACCTTTCAGTTGTGATCTTTGTGGATACAGATGTAGCCAGAAATCAAGTTTAAATGTACACATGAGAATCCACACTAGAGAAAAACCTTTCAGTTGTGAACTTTGTGGTTATCGATTCAGCCGGAAATCACATTTAAACAGGCACATGAGAATCCACTAAAGATAAACATTCTAGTTGTGATATTTTAGGCACAGGAAATGAGGATCATATTTTAAATGGAAGACTCTGAAGAAAAAGATTATTCTGTTGTGTGTTGAAGTCTATGAAACAATAAAGAGAGTGGAAATTGATTTTGAAATGGCATTGTTGTAGGGTTTATTGTGGAGAATGTCGGTGCTATTAAGGATTATTTTTTTTATCTTTTCAGATGCTTCTTTTCTACTTATGGTTTTATTTATTTTTATTTAAATATTGAATACACTATGGATTTTTGTTTGTGACTAAACTGCTGTTAGTTGCAACTCTCAAGTAAAAAAAAATGCAGGTATCATTATTTACTAAACAGGGCTTAAAGAGCTGCGGCCGGGGATTGGATTTCCGGCCCAAATCTTCATGGTCCGCCTCAACCAAACTCTAGTCTCAGGGCTTAACGAGCATAGACATAAGAATGGATGCCTCATGAACTGCTCTTGCCTATTGTAGCTGATGAGATTTAGGGCGGCCATCTTGTAGCGGTCCACCACTCCACTCAGCGTTTCATGTTTAGCAGGCACAATGACGTATCAGCGCGTTTAATCGATCATAACACGCTTTTTTGTTACTGAAAATCATATTCAAACTATCATCTATCACATTTATAAACAATTGTATTTTTTAAGTATTTTATTTGCATTGATACATAGTTCAGCATATTTAAATATGCTTAGTCGGGAAAACAATAGAATAGGAATAGAATATTCTGATATTGATGCATGATGAGCATTTTACAAACCACACAGCATAATTTAAAACATTTAGTAATATCAATACATATTTATATAAATATACAAACACAAATAAATAATGAGAAATAATTACACAAATAAATAATGATTAAAACTGAATAATATATATTAGATACATGTTTACACATAGTATGTACATATAAGCATGTATAACTAGGCCTGTCGCGATAAACGATAAATCAATTAATCGCACGATAAATGAAACCTATCCACCTCATTTTAATGATCAGCTTTATCGTCTCTTCCTGCCTTTTTTTTCTATTGATGACATTGAATAAAAAAGGCTCACATCCGGTGCTCTCCACTGATCCTCCCTTCCTCATTTCCTTAGTGTAATGTCCAGCGCACACTACATGAGTTGTCGGCAGACTGTCAGCCCATTTTCAAAACTTGAGTCCACACATTAGCCGACAGAAATCCTAGGTACAATGTTTCGATCGGGCTGTGTGGTGTCCAGCCACATTGGCACAAAATAATGGCTACAAGTCCAGTTAGCTAATTTTAAAATCAGGCATTAATCAATGCTTTACTAGAATCTACCTGTGATGCATGTGGCTAGAAAGTCCTGACTGAATGAACATCATTATAACCAATTTATGTCACGTTAACGAAGAACAGGTGAAAACATACCGGGTTTATCAACTGCAGTAGCAATTTGGCTCCAACTCCTCTCCTTATGATTTATATATTTATTGCACAAAATGTTGAATAAACATTAATGGACCTTACCAAGCTCCGCCCAGAAATGCCCTCGAAAATCCCACGTGGCTGCATGTCTCACAAACAGCCTTGCGGCGGTTAGTTTCTATGTAAACATGGCGTCTTTCATTTCAACTGACTCTGCAGAGTATTTCTGAGTCGATTAGTTTAGCATTTCTGCTGGATTTTCACAAAATATCAGCCACGACAATGGACAGCGGAACCAACAAGTTCATGTCATCTTTTTTGGACGACATCCAACGTCTTTTTTGGATGTGTTTGAGCCACGCGATGCCTCTAACGTTGTGCGCGTCACAGCTAAATGCTACCGGTCGATGAGGAAAACAGCAGATCCTCACACGCTCAGCATAAATATAGCTGTGGACAAGATCACTGACGCTTCTTGTTCTTGCAAGGCTGGTTAAGTCGGGTATTTATGGTTTTGAGGGTTACTTTTGAAATCAGTGATTTCTGTTGTTGGCAAATGTTTGAGTGTGAGTAGGCCTGATACACAGTACTCGGTGCTAGTGTGGCTAACACAATTACAGTTTAGTAAAATGCCTTTTCAGGTAAATAAAAATATTTTAGGTATGTCAGATACAGTACATATTGCATACTGATCTGTTCAACTAACGTAAGACTGTGTGACAGGCTTCAAGGTGTAGAAGTTGTATCGGTACTGCCATTATGCTGTACTAGGCTAAAAGGTTTTCATAATGGATGTGTTTATTATTGACTTTCTTTTTTTAATTCACTAAACACAAAGAAAGCAAAGGAATAATACTTACACCAGCAGACACTCCTTTATTCTTATTGATCCTACCACTGTTGAGCTGCAAATGCGTCGTGAACTGAATTTCAGTTCCACAAATACGATCAGGATACCTGACATCGCCTGCACAGATTCCCCACCGACAGTGGAGAACCATTCTTTTTCGAGTCCTGACGCAAAAACTTTCTGCCGGTCTGCTAGTCCACAATGTGCATTAGCATATGTTTACTACTGTAGCTTGTGTTTGTGAGACGGTCACGCACGTGGTAGCTGCGCTGTGACGTGAAATGGGCATTAGCCAATGAAACGCGGCCCCTGTGGTAAGGTCCACGTTGTTTCCACAAATCATCACCGATGTCCGCTGGTCTTCGTGTTGCGCCGTGTCAGCTGTTTGGGATTCCCCTGTAATTTTCCTTCAGAAAGCACGGAGGAGAATCCGTGCTTCCTGATTGGCTATCTGTCACATTCAGCATTAAGCTCCCAGTCGGGGAAAACCCCTGATTTAGATCGGAGCGGCCACGACGATCTACCGTAGCACAGCATACACTACAGGATGATCGGTTACAAAATCACCAGCGACAATCTTAGATAGGCCAACGATCTAAGATTTTTGTAAAGGGAAAAAAGGGGTAAAAAATTGTTTATTATGAACTACTGCATTAGGTAGTGGAATGTGCTTCTCTTCTCTATTTATTTAAATTTAGTGATTATTGAAGGGCAACATACATAGTATACAGACTTCATAATCTGCTCTCTTTTGGTTGAATGCAGCATTTATTTCAACTTTGGCTTTATGTTGTTTAGTTTTTATTCAAGTACGTTTTTTGTTAATGGAGACTGAGAATACATTTTATTTTTGTTTTTGGTTGTTTTGTTTGTTTAGTTTATCAGTTCCAGTGTTATGTGTTCTTTTGAAAATAAAGTGTATCTATCTATGGCAGGAAATCACATGTATTACTATGTCATTTCCATTAAATCAGTGTCAAAAGGTCTTGAAACAATATTATCGTTTATCGCAATAATTCTTTAGACAATCGTCCAGCAAAATTTGTTATCGTGACAGACCTATGTACAACCTAATATATATTATTTGTCGGCTGTTTTCCAGCTGACGAGTTGCAGCTTCAGAGTGATTCAGTAGCTGAGATCGAGTCCAAAATCCGATGTGAGATTTATCTGTGTTGCAGTGAATCCGTCTCTCTTTAAAGATATTTCCCACTTCTTCCTTGCATCGTGTCTTTAGGAAACCTTCAACACAAAACGGAATATTTGGGAACTATCTTACTTTTGACAGAGTGGAAAATATTAGTCTTTACCACCTGTGTAAACTTTGCTGGTGAATGTTTTATAACGCGTAATATAAACTTAATAATATGTTACATTGTCACATTTCTAATGTAGGCTCTTGTGTCAGAGCCTAGATTTACGGAATCTCGGTTAGCCTCAGCATGGCCGAGCTCAAATTGTGATACCGCACCTACTAATGGCACTTCCGGTGGCAGGTGTCATTAGGCGCCACAAGTGCCACTGTTTTCGGGGCTAGCTTCCAGTGTTGTCACTGACTTCAGCTGACTTCTGCACCTCATATTGGTATTTCCACTAACACCTGCCATTAGGCGTCACAAGCATAGACCTGCCACTGTTTTCGGGGCTAGCTGTGAGTGTTGCCACCATGGTTGCCACTGGCTTCGGCAAATGGACTACATATCCCATGATGCTTTGTTACTAGTAGAAGAAGAACTTGAAGACAGACAAAGAAAGAATTTTGTAGGGTTTTTTTTCGCAGAAAGACCTGTTTGCTGAATTCCTACACATTTTCTTATATCATTATGTATGATTCGTTCATCCTATGTATTCACTAAAGTTCATCTGAATAATCCAGCCGACTCCTTTCGTCTTTGAATCAGTTGAATATACAACAGGTATCAGGGATGCCATTGGTTTCGGCACCTTTGCAACAGCTGAGTCTGGCTTCCACTAGAGCTGTCGTTAGGTGTCCAGCATGTTTCAGAGCTGTCACAACTGATTCCGATGTTTTGGGGGATGGCAATGGCAATTTTTGGAAAAGGTGTTACTTATATTGCCTGTTTATAACTTTTTATTTCAATGGTAATTGCATTGGTTAATTATCCATTTAACTCCTTGAATATTTTTGACTTAATTTAATTGAAGGAAGATGGCCAAAGTAATTGAATCTACCACTAAGTGTCACTATTACAGTGGAATCTGTTGAACCCCGTTGGGTTGCCAGATATGGCTTTGGCCAAGATTGAAATACGTAGTAGTTGTGTAAAACGTATATTGTAGAAATTAATAAAGTTTGAAAAAAAAATAACATAATGAAATATTATAATTTCTCATGGAGGAATAATATGTTATTTGATCCTTATGTAGTAAATTCACATGTTGACTAAACATGAATTTTACAGAAGTCTTCAAATGATTTCAGAGAGGGATTTTATAATACACAAAGATTTTAGTTCTTGGCTATTGAAAACTTAAATTATATGTTATGTTATTGCTGTTTAAAGTATTTACATACAATGGCTAAAAAATATTGACAAATCAATTACTTACTTTGGGACATAAACTTTAAAAAATGTGCAACATACCTTCCAAATAAAATATGTAAAAAGCACAATTTTCATTTAAAAAAGCCTTTGCATCGTAAGTATAATCCAAAGTAATTTTTATTTCCAAAAATATGTAACACTTTTGTTCTTAATGCTGCTTAGGATTCACAGTTTGTCAAAGTTATTGAGGTGTACATACTTTCTGTTTTGACTTACTTCAGAGTAAATAATGTGAAGGTGGTTTAACTTGAAAGTGAAAGTCCTCCTGCTGCCTTGAAAATGCTATTGAAATGCATTTTGTAGTTCAGATTTTATTCATTGTCTCATCTTTGAATAAGAAAACTTTAAAGACAATGTCCAGAACCAGAAACAAACACGGAGAAGCAACCTTCATTTATGCCGCACAAATCTGGAATGAACTTTACAATTAATGAAAAATAGCAGATATTAAATTTATTAAATAATAACAAGTAATAGCTATTTAAAATTGGTTAACAGGTATTTTGGGAAAATTACGATAACATGTTTTCCAAAAAGGTTGCACAGTGGCGCAGTTGGTAGAGCTGTTGCCTTGCAGCAAGAAGGTTCTGGGTTCGATTCCCGGCCCCGGTCTTTCTTCATGGAGTTTGCATGTTGTGCATGTGTGGGTTTTCTCCGGGTACTCTGGTTTCCTCCCACAGTCTAAAAACATAACTGTCAGGTTAATTGGCCTCTCCAAATTGTCCCTAGATGTGAGTGTGTGTGTGCATGGTTGTTTGTCCTGTGTGTCTGTGTTGCAGACTGTGACAGACTGGTGACCTGTCCAGGGTGAACCCTGCCTCTCGCCTGGAATGTTAGCTGGAGATAGGCACCAGCAACCCTCCTGACCCCACTAAGGGACAAGGGTGTTAAGAAAATGGTTGGATGTTTTCCAAAAACTTTGCATTATCTTAAAAAACTCTGAAAGTTACAGTGGCTGCCTGATCTATTACTTTCTTGGGAACTTATGACATCCTGTGAACTGTCATGGAACCATGTTGCACATAAAGTCACTGTGGAATTGTCAATATCTCATGTTGCCACTGTCACTAATATTAACTAATAAGTCAATATTACTGAACTTACCCGGTTTAATAATCAATAGCATTATATTAAGGTAATTGTATGAAAATAATCATAATCCGAAACTGACAGGAGCTTGTCAGCACTGACATACCATGGCCACCTAGTGTCAATTGTAGCGGCACCTAGTGGTAGCTATTATCAGCTGTCGCAGAAGAGGTCCCATCTGACATGCATTCAGTACAGGTGTTGTCTTTCTCTGCTTAGTCGGATCACCGGCTGTATATTTAAATATGTATGAGAATTGTTTTAAATTAAGATATATTTTATCTCTATTTGTTTGAACTAAAGTTATTCATATGCTACATTCTATCTGAAACAGAATGAGGTCACAGCAGGGTGCCACGGGCTGCTGTGCCACGGGTGTTAGCGGAAGTGCCAGTATGAGGTGCCGAAATCAGTCGAAGTCAGTGATGACACTGGCAGCTAGCCCCGAAAACAGTGGCAGCCGTGACACCTGCCACTGGAAGTGCCACGGTAGTTGCGGTGTCACGATTTGCGCCTGCTGTTTCTCGTTAGCCTTCATAGCGGGGCTGAACCCCGGTATTACACCAAGCACTATAGCTAATATTAGTTGGTATCTCGCCGGTGGACATAAATACAGTAAAGTAATATCCTAATCACAAAATATACACAATGATATGTCCATCTTACTTGTGAAATGTGGTCTGTCAAGCCCTCACATCAATAGTCAGTCGATCCTAACAATATCCCGCAGTGCTGAGGCATCTTTTGTTGTTTACTTGAGCAAAGTAGGAGGGACGACCGCTCCAAGACGGCCGCCGTATTTCCTGCGCCAGAGCAGCCAATGCGGGGTCTACTCTTATATTATGTACATGTTAAACAGCTCCGTCTGGGAGCTAGACTTTCAAGCAAAGCGAGCATTAGACCAAATGGCCCGCCTCAACTAAACTGTAGGTAATAGACAAATATGTCTGCCAATCAGAATTCTAGCTCCCGTGTTCTTGACCAATGACTGTGAAACGGTTTGTAGAAAAGAAGCGCATGCGTTCGGTTCGACGGTTAAATCAAGTGCGACATGAAAGAAGATGGAGTTTGTCTCACCCGGTAAAGAAACACATTTACTTGAGAAAGGAATTAAAAACAAGTGGCGCTGGGCATGGCTAGGGGAAAGAGGACAAGACGGGAAGCCGCTGAGCAGTTGGTGTCACAAACTCGCAGTGCCTGGAGCTTGTTTTTGTGTCGTGTGCCATAAAAAGCTGCTGCATGCTACGAGCGGCAAGAAGGCTCTCCTGCGACATGATTTTAGACAAAACCCACAGAGCTGCTGTCCAAGCGCTACTCTACACCTGCACGTAGTCATGGGTGGATGAGGCATCATGTATCGTTTCGACACATAGCAAAACTGTGTCAATTCTGTGTGTCACTCAATATTGACACCTGCTGGACATTAAAAATTCCTACAGGCAACGTAGTGATTTGATGACCTCCTAGTCCAGTGGTACCCAAACTTTTTCTCCTGCGTCACCCCAGTGGTTTCCAGATATTTCCCACAGTCTGGGAACCTCTGTCCTAGTTTATACAATAAAATGTAAGTCTTTGTAATTTATTGAATATTATATATTGTATTATGTCATAATTTAAAATATATTTGATATACAGTCAATAAACAATGTGAACATGTAACATAAAGTGAAAATTTAAGTGAATGTGCTTGGAATGAGGATGCATCGACTGTTTCTATTTCCACAAATTTTTATATGTATAAAAAAAGTTTTTACAACATTTTGACATTTATTCTGTTAAGCTTTTTTGACAAAACTACTCCTGCTGTAGAAAAAAATTAAGTAAACACTACATTTACAGCAAACCCTTGTTTTTCTTACGGGCTGCGTTCCGAAAATAACCTGTGATGGGTGAAATCCGTGTAGCAGTTACCTTTAGTTTTTACAATTATTATACAGCATAATTAAATACTCTACATTGAAACCAAAGAACAAAGCCTGTTTTCAGATCAGCGGATGTGTGTGTGCATCAATCGGGCATTAATGTGATCCAGAGTCATATTATTAAAGCGTCTCCTCCAAACTGCCCCGCGAGATTCACAGCTGTATCTACGGCAGAGCGATGGATCTCGTCAAGCGAGCTTCCAGTAGGGTGTTGTGCTGCCTCTGGCCACAGTTTTTTTCCAGCTGGCATTCAAAGTTTCAGTTTCCATCTCCTGAATGGCCAATCTGTATTAAATACCGTAATGTTATTGGCACTCAGATAGAGAAGAAGCGCGGAGACTGTTTTTACCAACAATATAGTCAATCAGGACCCAGAACACTGTAAAAAAAAAAAACTGCACAAAAAAATCTGCAAAGCAGCGATACCGTGATAAAATGCAACTGAGTAATTTATAGAATGGCTGTATATCTGAGTTTATCTAGGTGTATCTGGGACTTCATTCTCATGCCTGGCCTCATAGTGCCTCAACATTGAAGAGGTGGAATTATTTAAATAAGACGGTTTAGTCAAACATATACGACACTTAACCTGCAGAACATAATATAAAAGTAAATTAAGAGTCAATTTCAGCTGAATTTGGATTCAGATAGATCAAGGAGAAACTGACAAGAACCGGATGAAACAACAAAAATGAAAATAAATTTATTTTCCAATATAAGATCAAACTAATGCGGAAACCTTTCCTGTGAAGCTGCGCCATACTTAACGTTGTTCCGTAAAAGATCAAGAATTTGTTTGGCAAATGCATTTGACAGATAGACAAATTTGCTTCCTTATAAACACAGTTTGGCGCGTTAATGTAATTTCGAAACAGTTCTTGTATCGGTCACGTGACTTGCTGAAACCAATACGCACACCGACATGGGTTTTGGTCTGTGGGGTGGACACATGCGCCGACGCATTGCTGTTGCCGGACCCATCACTACCTGCACGTTACCTGGAGCTACATCAACAGCAAGCACTCCGGCATCCTTCACTGATCGTGTCTGTGAGCAAAAAATAGGTTTGTGTGCGTTAATAGCAGAACATGACATGTCTTTCACAATTTCACAGCCATTAGTTAAGCTGTGCAAAAAGTTAACTGAGGACAAAACTGCATTAGCTAAACTCTCAATGTCAAATGCACGTTAGCTATTTAAGCACACATGGCCTGGCCCCTCAACTTAAAAAAGTTCTGTCGGAAAAACTGAAAATACGATGTTTTCTTTGAATATTGACGAGTCAACCAACTGCAACATGGACAAAATTCTGAACGTGCTATTTTGATGAAGACCATAAAAAAGTTATTACTCAGCATTTAGCCAGCAAAAAAGTAAACATTACAACAGCAAATATTCTTTTGGAACACCAGGAGACATTCTCGCTTCAAACAATCTTAAGTGGAGGCAAGTCGTCAGCATTCTTATGGACAATTGTGCTGTCATGAGAGGTAAAAATGGAGGACTTGAAACGCGTGCTCGTAAAGAAAACCCTTCTTGTTGGATATTTCTGGAGACACCGTGCACATGATGTCCAATGCTGCAAAGGTCCTTTTGAGTCCATTTGGCACAGAAATACAGGATTTCTTCTCAGACATTTACTATGACATTGATAGATCTCCAAAACAAAAGGAGAATTTTTGCTGAATTTCAGAGTTTACTGCATTTGCCCCCAAAGAGCCTGGTACGACTAATAAGCAGGAGATTCCTACAGGTGCTGCCGTTGTGCACCAGAGTGGATGAACTGATGGATGTTTTGGTGCTCTATTACTACCATGAACAGAGCACCACAATTACAGATAATATGAACTATGGTATTTGGACTATCACATAAAACTGATATTTGTAGTCAGTTCGATGTGATATTTTTTTGAAGATACAGCTGTTTGGGAAAAAGAAACCTTGTAATGTTTAAGCTGCCTCCTCCTCATCTGCAGCCACAGCTGCCTCTAAAGCAGCTCAAACTTTATCCAGGGCACTTAGCCACCATGCTCATCAAAATCAATGTCAAGCATCAAAGTCAACCAAACCAACTTCTAGATCTGTTAAAACTATGTTCTTGGCAAATAGACTCTTAGCCCCCTCTGCTGCTCCAGCCTGTCCCCATGGTCACATTAGAGCATCATTTGGAACAACTAGTATCCTTCACTCATCTGCAGAAACTGTTCTTGGACCACCCATTTTCTCTGGGCCAACCAAAACTACTGGGTCAACAAGAACTGTCCTTTCTACACCCTCAGCCTCCAAAGTAGCAGCGATTAAAGATTTCTCTTCTCCAAATCCAACCAAAAGCGTCTGTTAAAAATTAAAAAGAAGTGGTTTGGATCTCTTACAGGACTATGTTTATGATTAAATAAAACAAAAACAAAAAAACATTAATTTTTGGGATTTTTGCCTGTAAGGATAACCTTTAGGGACATTTTACATTTTGTTTTGAGTTGAAATGCACTGAAGTCTTATTTAAGTTTGAGTGTTTATCTTTTTAATTGTATTGTTAGAAGCAATTGTTTGCACTATTCAAAGACACTTTATTAAACTGTGGCAATAGCAACGGTATAGTTAATTTATATCACCATGATAAGTTTCAGGCCCAGGATTTTTTTTTTACTTTAAGCCCTGTGTTGCAATTTTTGAGTCTATTTGACCGATAAAATGCGTCACATTTTCAATTGTAAAGGCTTGCAACTGCCTCGCTTTCTTTGGTCCAATACTGGACCAATACTAGACCAAAGAAAGCAAAGCAGTTATTGGTTCACACAATAAAGTAAGCACTGTCTTTTTCAAGTTTGAAAAATAAAGTGCTAGTGAATTGCACATTATTTTTCCAGTCCTGCTGTCCTTTTACTGAAATGCGCGAAGACTAAATTGTTGTTTGGGTGCAGAGAATAAAACGTGTTGTCACACTTTATTATCAAAATCAACAAATTACCAAAAGGATAAATTCGTGATGTCTTTTTGTTTCATTTTTTTAAATAATGTACATCACGGAAGCTTGCGACCGAATCGTGGATAACGGCGCCCTCTGCTGTTGGTATGATATAAATAAAGTTTACATCTGTTTTGTACAAGTTTCATGATGTCAAACTAAAAGCTTTGATACATGTTTAACCTGTGAGGTTCCACTTGCTACACTTGGATAGCATTTCTTTTGATTTCTTTCTCCACATTGGATCATTTCAGCACAAATCTTTTTTTATGAACTCAAATTGGAAACTGTTGTCACTAAATTTGGGCTTGGTGGACATTGCATCATGCCCAGGTAGCCAAGTTCAGCGTTCCAAACGTAATGTCCTCACTCTGACAATTTTCACACATTCCTTGGTTTCAGTCATGGTCATGAATCCAACTATTATCAGATACACTGAGAGACGGACTGAGGATTTTTAGTAAATGGAATTTGCAAGTTTGATGCTGTTTGTATGAATTGAAAAGCTCTTACTGTTTTGGAATTACCAAGAATGATTTGAGAAATGCACCAAAGCAACTGAGGAAAACTGCCAATTATAAACTTTGTCCAAATTCTGTTCTTTGTTTTAACAAAACATTTTAACAGAAACACCATAAAACACCAAAAGGTCAGAAGTTTGATCATGTGTCAAAATTGATTAAAAAGAATTGGTGCGGTATTTACTGGGTATCAGATCGATACCAAAATGTGCAGTATTGCACATTTCTATTGTCCAGAAGTTTTAGCTGGTTGTTGCGCAACATAATGATGTCATTCACCAACACTGAGCCAAAATCCATCTAAGTCATATCCATCAATTATTCTTTCTCTACAGCCTGAGCGCATACACACACACACACACACACACACACACACACACACACACACACACACACACACACACACACACACACACACACACACACACACAATGTCTGCTGAATCAAAGCGTTGCCACATCAGCTCCTTGGCTGGCAGAAAGGCTCTGCTATGGCATTACATCAATCTTTCCTCGTCCAGGCCCTGGAGCTGAACACTCAGCAATCAGCCACACACATTCAGGCATTCGCCAGCTCCATAACAGAGCCCGTCCATCAAGATGAGACCATATTTTTCTTTTGCATAAATTCTAGATAGACGGCATCATTAGCTCTCAGCAAACAAAGCTGCAAACGGAACTGCAGAGGATCTTTGAGGAAGAATGGCAGACTATCCCCAAATCCACATGCAAAAAGCTTGTTGCATCATTACCAAGAAGACTCATGGCTGTACTACTTCAAAAGGATGATTCTACTAAATAGCTACAGCGCAAAGGGTCTGAATACTTATGACAATGTGATATTTCAGTTTTTATATTTTAATAAATTTGCAAAGAATTCTAAATTTGTTTTGTCTCTGTCAAGATGGGATGCTGAGTTACATTCATGTGAAATAACTTTTTTGATTTTTACCAAATGGCTGCAATAAAGCAAAGAGTGAAAAATGTAAAAGTGTGTGAATACTTTCCATATCCACTGTAAATGTAAATCAAGTTTAAACAGATACATGAAACACAAGAGAAAAATCTTTCAGTTGTGATCTTTGTGTACACTGATATATCCTGAAATCAAGTTCAAACACACATGAGAATCCACACAGGCCACACAACTTACTGCTGCGATCTTTATAAAACAAACGATTTATCTATATATCAAATCTAATCTCACACAAGAGAACCACCCTAGAACAGAAACCATTTTGCTATGATGTTTGTGAGTAATGATTCTAGGACAAAGGTGATTTAAACACACATATGAACATCAACACAGGGGAGAAACCTTTCAGTTGTGATCTTTGTGGGTATAGATGTAGCCAGAAATCAAATTTGAACAGATACACAAGAATCCACAAAGATAAACATTTTAGTTGTGATATTTTAGGGACAGGACATGCAGACAAATCACGTTTTAAATAGAAGAATCAAAACAAAAAGAAAAAATATTCAGCTGTGTGTTGAGCTAGAGGACACTAATGAGTGGAAACTGATTTAGAACATAAACATAAGCATAGAAGGAGTATGAATACTTTTTAGCTTAATGGTATTTATGAAAAATATATTTTCCTCATAAATGTGAGACATGTAAAAGACATAATATATTATAAAATATATAGACATATGTAATACTTGTATGTGTGAGAAAACCTAATACAATGCAAAGTTCTGCAGTTTGACAATAAAAGTTATTGGTTATTAATCTTTAAAAGTTGAAAAGGTGAAAGCGAGATTTGACTGAGAAAACTTTCTACAAAACAACTCAATAAATGAATGTTATCAGTATTTGTTTCAATATCTAACAATGACAGTTCGAACTAAAAGTATAATGTTTTCTCTCTGCAAATTGAATAAAATTGCCATTTTTACCTACACTCCTCACCAGTAGGTGGCGGCGATGCACACCGGAAAGTTTTTTTTTTTTTTTTTTTTTGCCAACCCGCAAAAACCGCAAGAAGAAGAAGAAGAAACTGCATAGAATTTCCTGTTTCTCCATCTTCGGTCACGCGGGGACAACGCGTCCCGCTTTTCATTGTTCGGTGATATTTCTGGTAAGAAAACGGTAAATATTGTTATAGTTTGTTGAAACATGTCTGTTCCTTCTTAGTAAAGTGTTGAGCAGGCAGTATTTTAACAGGATGGTGTGTTTCAGAAACGGATGGTGAAGAAGAGCTGAGTGCGGCGCAGAGCGGCCATTTCCTGCTGAGGATCAGTTGTGGGATCATCTGTGAACTCCAGCGTCCTGGTGAGCTGAAATATTGCTGTGGAATTAAAACTTTGATGAAATAATGCATAAATTCTTCCACACGCTTTAAATGACTGCTTTTGTGTAATTTCGCTCTTTGTATATTGCTTGTACTGTCAGGGGCCACTGCCATATTTCTGTCATTTTATCTAATTTATTTAGTGCTTTTTCAGTTTTAATCATTAGTTTTTCTTTTTCTGTAAGCTTTCAACTAGGGCTGTTGTAAACGAATATTTTAGTAGTCGAGTAGTCTATTGATTATTCTTGTGATTAATGGAGTAATCGAATAAAAAATTATAAAATGAAATATTGGTAAATCTGGCATAATACTAGTGTTACTATCAAATATCAATATCAGTCCAATTTTTCAACATTGAGCATCCCTAACAGTTACTTTTTTGTAGTTTAGAAAACTAACCTGTAACAATAATAGCTCACTTTCTAAGTTAACCAGAAGAAAATTTATGCAAAAATCTGAAATTATATTCAATTAAATAATAAAGAGGCAGGCTCACAAATATGCTTATTATACTTTGGGTTTGAAAATACGGAAAATGTCACCTGGAGTGGTGGGGGAGGGGGCCAGTTGAGCGAACGAACATAAGATGGGGGTGGAGGGAAGGAAATAGACCAGGGGACGAACGTAAAAACGAGGGGAGCAATACGGGATATTTACGGCACCTTCGTTCGTCACACTCAGAAACTCATCTACCAGCCATGTACGATGCGCTCTGCCACCCGTTTCTTCAGACCGGGATATGAAATTTATTGTGCGGTTCGCCGGTAAAGCTCCACTTGCACTGTAAGCATCAGCTACTCAGCCGCCCGCCGTGCTCAGTCTATCGGCTCACCTGAATAAATACTCCTCAGCGTTCTTCCCGCCGTTCGCTTTCAACCAGCAGCCCCCGGTGGAGAAAGACTGCCGTACTCCTGTTATCACCCCAGTCATTTTAAGGATGCTTATTGGTTCCCCAAAAATGATAAAATGTCGGGAATTATCATCAATCAATAAAATCCAAAAGGGCCAAACATGAAGATTGGACGTTATGCCGCCAACACTTAGCCTTTTTCAACAACTCAGAGGCGGAAGTGAGAGCTCCGTGCAACGCAGGTAATATCCTGGCCGGAACACGGTGCGCTAAATAATAAAACATAAATTAATGAAGCTTCGAGGCAGATAAATTTTAGTAATCAAGTTACTCGAATCATTGGAGGAATCGTTTCAACCCTCCTTTCAATATTTCAGTTTGGTTACCAAAGTTTAGCAGAAGTCTGTATTCTGGTTTTTGAACAAACGTAGAAAATACAATTCTGCACATTAAGAACCCCAGCTATTGTCCTGTGAGGATAACTGGGACCAACTAAAGGCCCTAATAGATGAGTTACAGAATCACATTGTATTTTACAATGATTTGTAGCTTTTTAACTTTGTTCATTTTGTGGTTCTTGTCTCTCCCAGCTGGTCTACAAGTTGACCTCACCACCAGTTCACCCATCACTCTGGTTGTGGTCTCCATTAGAAGAAATGGAGCATCAAGGCAAAACTCTGGAGGCTGATTTCAACCCCAAAGTCCTACAGCATGGATCAGGTCTGTATGTTTTCTTATCAGTAATGGTTTAGGAGCAGCTTTCTGAGGTTTATCTTCTTAACAGAAAGTTGAGAAACAGTTTGTGTTAGCATATTAGCTTTCTATGTGATGGAAGAGTGACTGAATCCCAACGCAAATAAATGTATCAAACCTGATTCATCATTGAAATATTCAACTTTTCTGCTGCTCTTGGTTCAATGGAGCTCTGGTTCCTAAAACCATTGAAGATGATGTTCAGGTCTTTGGCTTTCTTTTTCTAAATAGCTCTCATTATTTAGGGTTGAAGTCGGTTATCTTTCTGATCTTCACCCAGTTTGAACAAAGTGTTTAAATGATGGTTATAGCGAGACTCTCTACCTCATCAGCTCTGAACTGGGTTTCGTGGCACTTTGGTCTGGGAAGTCTTCATTCAATCACAACAGCTTCATGAACTTAAAGAGTCCAGCTCTTAAGAAACTGTCTCTAGTTCCTAAATGAAGCAAATTACTGTAAACAGCTTTAGGCCAGAGTGACTTTGTCCTGATTCCCTGTTAGATCAAACATTTTATTCAGAGCATCAGTGGCACAAAAATGTCACCTTGATGAATTTATTATCTTCATGTCATCAGACCAAAGTGATTTGTTTTCTTTGTTCTGGGTTTCAGTTTGTTATTAAAGTCTGTGTAATGTGCATAAAACAGAAGTTGACACATTTTTCAAAAGAGACAAATTTATATTTAAATTTATGAACACAATGATAACATTCATCAATTCAAGTTACAAAGTAACATGTTTTTGCAACAAGATTGTAAACAAAAAGTGAAAACTAGCAACAAAAACGTCCCATTTAAATAACTCAACTATGATTTCTTTGGTTTTCTGCTACAGATGCAAGTTATCGATTAATGAGTAATCAAAAGTTAATTGATCTTATTCAGGGTTTTCACCAGAAAAGAGACTAAGTCTGGTGGTAGATGGCATCAGGATGGCTGATCACCAACCCATCGAGTTTTAATAAAAAAAACGTTTAAAGTTGAAAATATTGCTATTTATTATGTGATGATGTAAGATATTTGAGACTTACTAGTTTTACTTTAAAAAAAGCCAGACTTAAAATACATATTTTAACAGGCATCAATCTTATTGTGAACCTCAGAGCGAATAACATTGCAGTTCAACCTAAAGTCAAACATTTATGTACGTTGGTTTGTAACACTAGTAATGTTGATGTGAATATAAAGCTGCAGTGGTTTATAATGTACATAATTTGCTTCATTGGTTCCTGCAGATGCTCAGCAGATGTTACTGCTTAAAGAAGATGCTCCTGAAGAACATGGTCCAGGTTTTGACCTACAAGGTCCAGAGTCTCTCCCACCAACCATGAATGAGGATGATGATGAGTTTCTCCTGTCTTCTCACCTTCATCAGCACCACAGAGAGTTACCAGAAGATCACTGTGAAGCAGCAGAACCTATGAGGAATCAAGATCATGGAGATTATTCCAACTCATCAGAGACTGAACTCATTGAGGAGGAGGATGAAGAGGAGGATGAAGCTGATGTAAATAATGTTTTCTGCCAAATTGAACAATTGCCAGATTACAAGCCAAAATGTAAATACAGCAGAAATGACAGCAAGGTGAGCCTTTCAACTAAAGGTTCTCCAAACCTTGAGAGTAAAATGAAATCCTTTACTTCAAAGAAAACCCTAGCATCAAAGAGGAAAGTTCAGGTTGAAATGAAGTTTAGCTGTGATGACAATGGTGAAATATGTAAAAAAAATCCAACATCAAAAAGACATGCGAGAACCCTAGCAGGACATGAACATCTCTGCAAATTGTGTGGCCACACATTTAGCAACAGAAGAAACTTTGACACACACATGAGAATCCACACAGGAGAGAAACCTTTCAGTTGTGATCTTTGCGGATACAGTTGTAATGTAAAATCAAATTTAAATGTACACATGAGAATCCACACAGAGGATAAACCTTTCAGTTGTGATCTTTGCGAATTCAGATGTAGTGTAAAAACAAGTTTAAATAGACACATGAGAATCCACACAGGAGAGAAACCTTTCAGTTGTGATCTTTGCGAATACAGATGTAATGTAAAAACAAGTTTAAATAGACACATGAGAATCCACACGGAGGATAAACCTTTCAGTTGTGGTCTTTGTGGATACAGATTTAGCGTAAAAGCAAGTTTAAATGTACACATGAGAATCCACACAGGAGAGAAACCTTTCAGTTGTGACATTTGTGAATACAGATTTAGCAGAAAATCAAGTTTAAATGTACACTTGAGAATCCACACCGAGGAAAAACCTTACAGTTGTGATCTTTGTGAATACAGATGTAGCCAGAAATCAAGTTTAAATATACACATGAGAATCCACACAGGAGAGAAACCTTTCAGTTGTGATCTTTGTGGATACAGATTTAGCACAAAATCACATTTAAATGTACACATGAGAATCCACACAGAAGATAAACCTTTCAGTTGTGATTTTTGTGGATACAGATTTCGCAGAAAGTCGAGTTTAAATGAACACATGAGAATCCACACTGGAGAGAAACCTTTCAGTTGTGATGTTTGTGGTTATCAATGTAGCCAGAAATCAAGTTTAAACAACCACATGAGAATCCACACTGGAGAGAAACCTTTCAGTTGTGACATTTGTGAATACAGATTTAGCAGAAAATCAAGTTTAAATGTACACATGAGAATCCACACCGAGGAAAAACCTTTCAGTTGTGATCTTTGTGAATACAGATGTAGCCAGAAATCACATTTAAATGTACACATGAGAATCCACACAGAAGATAAACCTTTCAGTTGTGATTTTTGTGGATACAGATGTCGCAGAAAGTCGAGTTTAAATGAACACATGAGAATCCACACTGGAGAGAAACCTTTCAGTTGTGATGTTTGTGGTTATCAATGTAGCCAGAAATCAAGTTTAAACAAGCACATGAGAATCCACTAAAGATAAACATTCTAGTTGTGATATTGTAGGCACAGGGAATGAGGATCATATTTGAAATGGAAGACTCAGAAGAAAAAGATTATTCTGTTGTGTGTTGAAGTCTATGAAACAATAAAGAGTGGAAATTGATTTTTGAAATGTTATTGTTGCAGGGTTTATTGTGGAGAATGTTCGTGCTAATTAGGATTTTTTTTGTTTTGTTTTTTGTGCTGTGTGAAGCTGACACCCCACCCACGTCAAAAAATCCAGCAAATAGTCTGAACGGTTAGTGCTTCATTTGTGCAGGTTTTTGCCGTTAAATTTTTTGTTTGTGCAGCTTTGGTTTCTGAGATATTAAAAATTATTTTTTAGGTCATTCAGAGTTCACCATCCCCCCATATTGCTCCAAAACAAACCAAAGAGGGCTAGTTCGTTAGTGCTCCGTTTGTGCCGTTGAAATTTTTGTTTGTGCAGCTTTGGTTTCTGAGATATTAAAAGTTATAATTTTGTCCGATGAATTTAATTCAGAAGATGTGCCCTTTATGCATATGCTTAAGTGTTAATGATTCTATATGAATGTAAATGCTGCAATAAAGTGCCTCTCTATGTTTCAATAGCTTTAAAAAGTCTGGACTTCAAATATAAGTTGTGAATTTAAATAAATGTAAGCTAGCCATGCATACATCCTCTCTGCTTTTATGGGGATGGATTGCATTGAGTCAATATTTTATGAGAAACCTGAGCATTAATTTACTTGTTCAAAAATGAAAATCAGAGGTTTGGAAAAATTCCAAAAATTACTTATTGAAAATGATTTCTTTGAGAATAATTTTAACGAGAGGTTGAAATTACACTTGCTCTGCCACCAAAACGAGATTGGGGGTGGAGGAGTGGGGGGCTCAATACAGTGTGGGTGGAGCCAATCCCAGTTGTGTGAGAACTATGTCAAAGTTCGCAAAAATTTTATGTGCTTTTCAAAATCCTTGAAGTGCATACACATTTAATGTCAGAAATAGGATGAAATGAAAATTGTTGCATTTAAAATATATTAAATATTAAGTACATTACTTGGATGAACTTTGTTGAACCAGTGAAGCACTTACTCTTTTACTCTGCAAAAACTTTGCTCAAGCAACTAGCATATTAGCTGTAAATTTTTTTAAAATTATTTTTACCGGTTTGCTGCATAATCAGCAGAAAGTAAGCCAACAATGTGAATATAATTGTTCAGACCACCTTCGAAACTAAAGCACAGTTGAACAGGTTATACACATTACGTTAGGGTCACGGCTGCATGTCCTTTATTGGCAGGATGCAATTATTGTGGAGAAAGAACGCTATATTTGTGAGAAAACATTGCTATCTTAAAACATTTCTTGAAAGGAGACACATTTTTTCTTCCTCTAAATCTTTATTGAAGTCCAAAACAAAAGAAGGTACACATTGTACAACAGCTGAAAATCTGAAGAATTTAAACAAAGTAGCCCACACTTTGGCTTGTTTTGGAGCAAGATGGGGGGATGGTGAACTCTGGATGACCTAAAAAATAATTTTTAATATCTCAGAAACCAAAGCTGCACAAACAAAAATTTTAATGGCACAAACGAAGCACTAACTTTGGTTTGTTTTGGAACAAGATGGGGTGACGGTGATGTCATTGGCCAAAATTATAACTTTTAATATCTCAGAAGCCAAAACGTTTAATTTTAACGGCACAAACCTGCACTAACGGAGCACTAACCATTCAGACTATTTGCTGGATTTTTTGACGTGGGTGGGGTGTCGGCTTCACACAGCTGTTTTTTTAGATGCTTCTCTTCCACTTATGGTTTGATTTTTTAAATAAATATTTTATTGAATACACTAGGGATTTTTGTTTGTGACTAAACTGCTGTTAGTTGCAACTCTGAAGTAAAAAAAATTCAATAAAAAAAAATCATTATTTACTACACAGGGCTTAAAGGGCTCGGACGGGGATCTGATTTCCGGCTTTTCAAGCAAAGCGAGCAATGGACCATTCGGCGGTTAATACTAGACAAAGATGTCTGCCAATCAGAATTCTAGCTCCCGTGTTCTTGACCAATGACTGTAAAACGGTGTGTAGAGAAGCGCAAGCGTTGGGTTCGGGGGTTAAATCAAATGCGATATGAAAGAAGATGGAGTTTGTCTCACCCGGTAAAGAAACACGTTTACTCGACAAAGGAATTAAGGACGAGTGGCGCTGGGCATGGCTAGAGGAAACTCGCAGTGTCTGGAGCTTGTTTTTGTGTCGTGTGCCTTAAAAAGCTGCTGCATGCTACGAGCAGCAAGAAGGCTCTCCTGCGACATGATTTTAGACAAAACCGACAGAGCTGCTGTCCAAGCGCTACTCTACATCTGCACGTTACCTGGAGCTACATTGACGGCAAACACTCTGGCGTCCTTCACTGATCGTGTCTGTGAGCAAAAAATGTGTTTGTGTGCGTTCATAACCGAACATGACTTGTCTTTCACAATTTCACAGCCATTAGTTAAGCTGTGCAAAAAGTTAACTGAGGACAAAACTGCATTAGCTAAACTCTCAATGTCAAAATACACGTTAGCTATTTAAGCACACATGGCCTGGCCCCTCAACTTAAAAAAGTTCTGTCGGAAAAACTGAAAATACGATGTTTTCTTTGAATATTGATGAGTCAACCAACTGCAACATGGACAAAATTCTGAACGTGCTATTTTGATGAAGACCATAAAAAAGTTATTACTCAGCATTTAGCCAGCAAAAAAAAGTTAACATTACAACAGCAAATATTCTTTTGGAACACCAGGAGACATTCTCGCTTCAAACAATCTTAAGTGGAGGCAAGTCGTCAGCATTCTTATGGACAATTGTGCTGTCATGAGAGGTAAAAATGGAGGACTTGAAACGCGTGCTCGTAAAGAAAACCCTTCTTGTTGGATATTTCTGGAGACACCGTGCACATGATGTCCAATGCTGCAAAGGTCCTTTTGAGTCCATTTGGCACAGAAATACAGGATTTCTTCTCAGACATTTACTATGACATTGATAGATCTCCAAAACAAAACTGTCACATAAAACTGATTCAAACTTCATCCAGGGCTCTTAGCCACCATACTCATCAAAGTCAACCAAAACAACCTCTAGATCTGTTAAAACTATGTTCTTGGCAAATAGACTCTTAGCCCCCTCTGCTGCTCCAGCCTGGCCCCATGGTCACATTAGAGCAGAGGTGTCAAACTCAAGGCCCGGGGGCCAAATCTGGCCCGCCGTAGCTTTTTATGTGGCCCTCTGGACTCGAAATTACATCAATAAGTCCTTCCAGTTTTTCACAAATCTGCAAAAATCACACAAAATCAACAAATTTCCACATTTTTTTTCCTGATTTTAATGCAAATTTTCTCAAAATTGGTCAAAAACATTAAATCCGTAACTGATACAGCGAGTGATAAAGAGTCACATTTAACATAATACATTAGCGTAAATACTGTAAAATAACAATTACAAATATTTCTTAATATTCACCACAAAATCTGTCATTTTGATTGCAAAAATAAACACTAAAATAATCTCAAATCCCGGAGGAACAGCTATTTATTGATATTTTAACAGTTTTATTGGTTTTATCAATAGATTCTGGTGCAACCAGCCCTTTAAGAACATTCAGATTTTTGATTCGGCCCAAAATAAAAATGAGTTTGACACCACTGCATTAGAGCATCTTCTGGAACAACTGGTATCCTTCACTCATCTGCAGAAACTGTTCTTGGACCACCCATTTTCTCTGGGCCAACCAAAACTACTGGGTCAACAAGAACTGTCCTTTCTACACCCTCAGCCTCCAAAGTAGCAGCAATTAAAGATTTATTTTCTCCACATTTATTAAACTGTGGCAATAGCAACGGTATAGTTAATTTATATCACCATGATAAGTTTCAGGCTCAGGATTTTTTTTACTTTAAGCCCTGTGTTACAATTTTTTGAGTCTATTTGACCGATAAAATGCGTCACATTTTCAATTATAAAGGCTTGCAACTGCCTCGCTTTCTTTGGTCCAATACTGATACTAGCACAATATTTACTGCTAGTGAATTGCACTTTATTCTTCAAACTTGACTTGTTTTGAACCTGTTGGATGTTCTCTCCTGAGAAGAACGGATGTAAACATGATTATAAAAGGCAACCCAGGACTGGAATGAAATAAAAAATACAAAAACAAAAAACCAAGAAACTATAATTCACTTAAATAAAAAAAACTTTCAAAAATAAAAAAGTCTTTGTTGCAATAAATATATTAGGATCATTTGTGTTCATCCATGGTGCACAAGATGCAGATGCATTGCTAATCAGTGCAACAAAAAACCTTCATCGGCTCATTGTGACGAGAACAGATGTTCTCCAGGAGCTTCTTGGAGGGCTCCACCAGCTTGTGTTTCTGCAGCGGAGCGGCGCTGTAGAAACTAAAACATTACAACTGATAGATAGTAAAACAATTTTTTCTAGTTATAACATATGAAGGTGGACGTAGTAGTTGTGAAATATATATTGTAATATATATTTTTTATGTTTATGTTTCTCATTTTCTCTTCATTTCGCCTCCAACGCCAGTCCTGTTCTTTTATCGTAATGCGCAAAGACTAAAATAAACATAACAGGGTTGTTTTGGTGCAGAGATTAAAACATGTTGTCACACTTTATTATCAAAATCAACAAATTTCCAAGAGGATAAATTCCTGATGTGTTTTTATTTCATTTTTTAAAATAATGTACATCATGGAAGCTTGTGACCAAATCGTGGATAACGGCGCCCTCTGCTGTTGGTATGATATAAATAAAGTTTACATCTGTTTTTTACAAGTTTCATGATGTCAAACTAAAAGCTTTGATACATGTTTAACCTGTGAGGTTCCACTTGCTACACTTGGATAGCATTTCTTTTTATTTCTTTCTCCACATTGGATCATTTCAGCACAAATCTTTTTTTTATGAACTCAAATTGGAAACTGTTGTCACTAAATTTGGGCTTGGTGGACATTGCATTATGCACAGGTAGCCAAGTTCAGCGTTCCAAACGTAATGTCCTCACTCTGACAATTTTCACACATTCCTTGGTTTCAGTCATGGTCATGAATCCAACTATTATCAGATACACTGAGAGACGGACTGAGGATTTTTAGTAAATGGATTTTGCAGGTTTTATGCTGTTTGTATGAATTGAAAAGCTCTTACTGTTTTGGAATTACCAAGAATGATTTGAGAAATGCACCAAAGCAACTGAGGAAAACTGCCAATTATAAACTTTGTCCAAATTCTGTTCTTTGTTTTAACAAAACATTTTAACAGAAACACCATAAAACACCAAAAAAGGTCAGAAGTTTGATGATATGTCAAAATTGATTAAAAAGAATTGGTGTGGTATTTACTGGGTATCAGATCGATACCAAAATATGCTGTATTGCACATTTCTATTGTCCAGAAGTTTTACTCAAGTAAGAGTAGTGACGCTCTTACAGAACCTCACTCTCTCAAAAAGATACAGCATGAAGTGTAGTCAGCAGAGGGAGAGACTGGACATGGTGTCCTCTGTGGGATGTCATCAGGATTAGATAGGGCTGGAAGGGAGCAGGCCTCTAACGTCAACATCAGAGAGGATGCTGGAAGGACGTGACCTCAAGACCTGAGGGGAACTCTGGGAAATAAACTGGCTGTCGATGAAGTGAAAGCATAAAAACAGATAGGCAGACTAAATCACAAAGCATTTTTTTTGTTAAACAACAAACAACTAGATTTGTGAATTTCTTCATTGCTCTTCTGGAAGTACTTGAGAAAAGAATAAACAGCCTGGACACCGAGTCCAAATTCTGCACCTTTTCCAGGAAAAGAAACAGCTCAATCAGTTCATAACACACTGATAGCTGGTTGTTGCGCAAGACAATGATGTCACTCACCAACACTGAGCCAAAATCCATCTAAGTCATATCCATCAATTGTTCTTTCTCTGCAGCCTGAGCACGCACAGACACACGCGCACACACACCCCGACACACACAATGTCTGCTGAATCAAAGCGTTGCCACATCAGCTCCTTGGCTGGCAGAAAGGCTCTGCTATGGCATTACATCACCCTTTCCTCATCCAGGCCCCGGAGCTGAACACTCAGGCATTCGCCAACTCTGTAACAGAGCCCGTCCATCAAGAAGAGACCATATTTTTCTTTTGCCTAAATTCTGGAAAGACGGCATCATTAGCTCTCAAACATGTAATCTGCGGCCGCTCATGGGAACGCAGAGGGAGATTTATTAAAGCTGCTGATTGCAAGCAGACGTCACAATCTGTAGCTCTGCTCAGTCTGCTGCTGTTGAGTCGGCTACGCTGGAGATAGGTCGAACAAAAACATAAGTCAGTGTGACATATAGCAATACTGAACACCAATACTGTTGGTGTGTAATTTTAAGTCAGATATTTTGACTCTTTCAAACCACAGCAGTTGACAAAGGTGGAAATTTTTCAGAAGAAATAAAGTATTATGGATAGAAATCTATGCAGAGCTTCAAAAAGTTGACTGAAACAGATAAAGTGCAACAAAAAGGTTTTGGCCCCCTTACAGATTTCTTTGTTTGCGTTTTAGTCATACTTGAATGTTCCAAATCATCAAATTATTTTTTACTTATTTAACCTTTATTTTACCAGGATAAAAACCGATTGAGATTAAATACCTCTTCTCAAGGGAGTCCTATAGCCCCCCCAAAAAATACAGTTAAAAAGAAAATGTCAAGCCATAAAAAACAAGTACATGTCATTGGATCTGCCTCAAGACCTTTTAGTTTGGATTTAAACGCCCTAAATGAGATAAATTCAGTGAATGTTTCTTGTAAGAATTTCCAAGAGGGAGCAGAAGCCTTCGCAATTCAATCCAAACAAAAGAGACAGAAAGAAGTAACAAATCAGGTGAGAGAAAAATTTTAAGAGTCAAATAATAATAATAACAATAATTTAAGTGTAATTGCAGTTCAAATGTTGGCTGCCAGAGGCCAAGTTGTGCCTTGTAAATAAAACTTAGCCAATAGGAGACATTTCTTGGCGTTTTAAAGTTGTTGCTGCTCTTGACAGTTGGTGGTTACCATAGTAACCGGTAACTGACAGCTCCTCCCCTTTGTAACTGCGGTGTGTTATTAGAATCAGCTCTGTGTTTTTCTTTACAAATATTATATTCTAACAGTGGTGGAGAAAGTACTCAAAAAATGTACTTAAGTAAAAGTACAAATACACAGACAAAAATGTACTCAAGTAAAAGTAAAACTACCACATTAACATTTGTACTTAAGTAAAAGTAAAAAAGTACTGGCTTTTAAAAATACTTAAGTATTAAAAGTAAAAGTACTTGCTGAATGTATTACTTAATCCCTAAGACAATATCATTACGTGAACCGATTGTATTTAATTTTAATACATTAGAAATGTGCCATTTTAATGAACAATACCACAGATAAAGCATGTTTTTATTATGTTTACGTTCTGTAACATAGTTTAGACTTAGATATGTAATTCCATGTATCATAATTTCAGGGATGGAAACATCTTGTCTCCTGTCCTAACAAAGCATGAACTTCACTTTTTTTGCCACTAGTGGCATTTATTTTTAAAGAAATCCAACAGAAAGGGGATGGAAAGAAGGTGGGTGGGAGAGGACAGACAACCAAGGAGCCAGTAGCAGAGTTGTAGTCAAGACCACCTACCTAAGACCAAGTCAAGACCAGCACCCAAGACCAGCTATGTGACACAAAAAAATTAACTTTTACCTATCAAATTTGCTTCTCAAATTGATCTGAAAGATCCACATTCCCATAAAACACCTAGATATTAAATACTTAGAGCCAAAATAAATTTAATCAGTAAAGATCCGTCCAGAAGAATCGGATCGTTCCTGAATGTCATATCAATGCAGACTTTGGTCACAGCGTTGTTCCATATATGCGACACCTCAGTCAACACCTCCACACAATAATTCAGTGCACGAGTGACAACTTGTTTTCATCGCAGATGCAACATGTGTCTCAGTACAGCTAGCTTAGCTAGCATGACGTCCACAGATCTTACCTTTCTTCAAGCTTTCCTTCCAAGTGACGCTAAAAAGTGGACAAAGTCCCCACCGTCTGTGAAAGCGAAGCGCTGCTGATTTTACATGTCGCCATATCTTATGGTTTATGCAGCGCTATTATATTACTGACTATTAGACAGACATCACCTCCCGCTCAGAGGAAACCACTGCGCATGTCTTGGAGCTCCGCATGCGAGTAAAGGTGGAGCCGATGGGTGACAACAGACACGTAAGTCACGTTATTGCTTGGATTTTATGGCGCCACCTTAAGTCCCTGAACGTCACATTTTAACGGAAAAAAAGAGCAACGCGACTTGGATGTAACGAGTAACGGGACACTTTTGTAGAAATGTAGTGAAGTAGAAAGTACAGATACTTACTGTAAAATGTAGTGGAGTAAAAGTAGAAAGTATCCATTATTAAATCTACTTAAGTAAAGTACAGATACACGAAAATTGTACTTAAGTACAGTAACGAAATACTTGTACTTCCCACCACTGTACTCTAATATATATTTTGTGCAAATTTGATAGTGTACAGTGTTTCACGAGTAAATGTGCTATGTTTTGTATACGTTTTTAACTGCCATCATTATTAATGTTGTCCATTTTTAACAATTTTACAAATGTTAACTGCTGCCCCAAAAGCTCATTGGGGGCAGTCTGTTGGAGTTTGGCTTTGGCAGAAATCTCTTAATTTCTTTCAGTTTTAAAAGGTTTTGGAGAACATTTATTTATGCTCATGTCTACTCTCATATGTTACCTTCTACCATCCCAGCGAATATCAGTCCTGCGTTGCTTTTCGCCAAATGACCTTCAAGTTCAGTTTGGATGAGTGTATTTTTCTCTGCTGTGGCGCAGTATTCTTTTTGTCAGGTTTAAGTGTGATTAATTATATCATCCAAACTCTGCTAACCACTTGGCCTGCAGGGGGAACACATTGGTTCTTGTTTTTGCGGTGACTTCCTGTCTATTTAACATGTTGGTTATAGTGGGCAAATTACTGCAGCCTCAGCAACAGAATGTAAATGATTTCTTTTTTGGAAAGCAACCAGAAGAAAGGCAGGTATGCAGAGCGCAAAGAATTATTTTCCCCATAAAGCTTCCCTAAAACTGAACTTCAGTGTTGGTTCGATCTTTTCAAGCTTACCTAAAAGTAGTCTTAATGTTCAAAGGTTAAATTGTTCTTAACCTTCTTTTTCACATTTTGGAAAGTTATAATTACAAATTCATTGTGTTTTTTTGGAGTTATGTTGTATGTAAATATTGGGTTTCAAAATGGTTTTCAAACATACAAATCTAAAAAGTGTTGGGTGCGTTTGTCTTAACAAGTCAATGCTGAAGAAAAAAAACATTCCCACAGCATAATGCTGCCACCACCATGGGTATAGCATGTTGAGGGTGATGCATGGAAAACTTTGCATGCAGGACAAAAAGTTACAAGAGCACTTTATATTTGCTGTGTATCTGAATCCAGCCTGGCTTGTGGCAAACTAAGGAGGTGGGAAGATACCAAAAATATGCAAGAGTAACATTACTTCAACACATTTCTTGTCAAATAAGTATAAGGCAAATAAACCAGAGTTTGATTAAAACTGACCCTATAGTTCAATTTAAAGTTTGACAACTCAAACTGAGAAGGGAAAGTAATAATGACAAAATCACAATAATTCAAGCAACATATTGCACAAAAAGTAAGCTGAACATGGACCACAAAACCCACAAAGACAAACAGGAAATAACAGATAAATGTTAGTAGAAGAGGAGGCACAGCAAAGCAAACATGTCAGCAGTAAAACACCATTTTCTGCTCTGATGATAACCAGTGTCATTTCTAATCAACCAGCAGCGTTGCAAAAGAAACACACACTTGCCAATTTTCATGTCAAAACAGACAAATTACAGCACACGCAGTCACCAGTCAGAGTCTCCGCTCCATCTTTCTGCAACATTTATGAGCTCACTCAGGATGAGTTTTATCAGGGCTCTGGAGAGCTCATAAATCAGTGCTGTGTTGCTTTCACATGAGGAGTGTGTGGGTCCGTGTGTGTGTGACGCACACACATGTAGACGAAGGGAGCGAAATGACTGCGTTTCCCTGAACACCCCTTCAGACTCTTTAACAGTCTGGGAATTCGTCTTGCTGACCTTTCCCGCGTTACACTGTTTAGGAATCATGACTAACTATAGACACATCACACACACATATAAAAACCTTCACACATGTGGCCTCCTCGAAAACCCAGGTTGGGGAGGGCTTACAGTGTGGTTTGTACATGCTGTACCATATCAAACGGATTCATCCTGGTCATTTTAAATGCTAAGTATAGATCCGTTTTGAACAAAACCTTTAAAAAAAAAAAAATCAGATATAGATTGTTGGGATTGCTGTCAAGGTTAAATTGCACAGCAGGAGTTTTCATCACTAGGCCTCGAGAGCCGCAGTCCTGCAATGTTTTACTATTTTACATTTGGGCAAATTACAGCTTCAAATATTCAGGTGAAGCAGAGTGTGTGTGTGTTTTTTTCCTCACAGTGTGAATGTTGCAAACTTAATTACAGTCTTAGCAAAAAGGAAATGCTTTGGGATGAAAGTTTTGTTTAGTTTGTTGATTAGTTTCACACATAAGTTGAAAAAAAACAAAAGCAAAGCAAGTAAAAAAATGATCAGACTTGCAAAACATACTGCTTGAAAAGATGCAGATAGATGTAAAATTTTATTATTATGCTTTTGATTACATCCGTGTCCTAAGTTCCAATTAAAAATGGACTGCCATTCTATTCTATTTCAGTATTGCACGGATATTTGTAAAAGTAACACCAACGATTATACAACCATCCTCAGTTAAAAACCTCCCCAAAATATTTTCTTTATATTATTACATTCATGTATTTTGATTGTTTCAAGCCTCCACTTTAATCGTTTCATATATCCAGAACACAAAAACAAATGCGTAGGCTCCTTTTGGCTGTACAAAAATGACGCAGTTTGAAATATTCTTTGCACTCTCATCTCTGTTACAAAATGCCTCTGGACATTTTCTGTAAGTTTCTCACCCTGAACATAATTATTGCAGTTTTGAATTAATCTGATTCAGTCAGCCAGTTTCAATGTTTATGACTCTAAAATCACTGAGTTAGTGTTTCCTGTTGCAGATGCTGGAGAGGATGCTCAGGGACGTCCATAATTTTATGAAGAAGAAAAAAGAAGAAGAAAAATCAAGAAAATAGATTTTCTGCACGGTCATCTCCAGAGGATCCACAGTATTCCCCAGAACCAGTCTTCTTTTTTAAGTCACTGGTTCTGATGCCGCCACCCCAGCAGATGATGTTAGAACAGATTATAACCTTCAAAATAGACTAAGGACCTACAGCATCTTCAAAAAAAAAATTAAAGTCTTTCAGTTTCAGGTAGCTATTGCAGAACTACGTCAAGTAGAACCCAGAACTACTTTTATCTGGGTCCATGAATATAAGGACTGGGAATAAACCAGGCACAGCTGGGAGTTGAGATAACATAAATGAAAACTCATGACATAAACACAATTCATAAGTATTAAACTGAGGATGATTTCAACAAATCCATCTCCTTCTGGAAATCTCCTCCAAACAGTTTACTCTACAGCAACCCGAAGAGCTTAGCTGGATGATAAAAAGCAGCTCAGACATTTAAACAGGAAATAACAGAGGAGAGACAAATGTGAGTGAAAGAGGAGGAGCACAGAAGCAAACATGTCGGCACCAGAAAACAATTTAATGTTGTGATTACAAGCGGTGTCACTTCAAATCATCCAAAACAAAAGTGTTGCAAAAGAGCACTCACGTGCCAATTTTCATGTCAGAACACAATTGAATGCAAAGACAGTTAGAGCCTCTGTAGTCGATCTCACTGGAATGAGTTTTATCAGGGCCTTGGAGAGCTCATAAATCAAAAAGTGAGTTGTTTTTACACTTTGTCTGGGTCTCTTCAGTTGAAATTGTTGGTTTATATGAACGTGCATGGCTGCATGTTGATGGATGGTTTGTTCAGGATGTGGGGCAGCTTCCTGCCCAACAGACCTCAGAAATCAACATTGAGGATAACCAAGAGGTTTTCAATGGGGTTCAGTCTCTTAATTTTGTCCCCAAATATTAGTAATATCATTACCAAGTTGATATCAGTGTGTCATTTAATTTCGGATTCTCTTTTGTTGTTTCTCAACTCAATGCAGAAAAAAAACGCACGTTTTGTTTTTCTATTGTTTCTGTTTCTCATCTCAATGTGTTATTAAAGTATTTTGCAATCCATTTTCTGTCATAGATTAGAACAAAACCTTTTCAAAATGAAAAAATACACAAAAATAAAGGTGTCAAATGCTTGATGATGATATCAACATTGTAGAACAGTATTGATACTGGAGTCAGTATCGGCGATACTGGTTCTGTATTTAATGTGCAGTATCACAGGTTCACAGATTCAAATCTCTGATTACCCGCTACCCTGTCGAGTCACTATCAAATAAAGGGATCTAGAGCCAATAAAACCTTTAAAAAAAATAGCATGAACCGCTACAGGCAGCCTCACTTCTCCTCCTCTCTTGCTGTGTTTCGGTCTAGTTAGGTTGAGGGTTCAGACAGGAGCGGCTCAATGGGAGTCATCCCAGACAGAAACTGGTTTCCCTTCCTAGGGGATTGCCCATCACCTGAAAGCGCTGAAAGCCAGTATGTTGTTTTTGTGGATGTTTTTAAGTGGGAATAAGTTTAATTGATCAGTTTCACAGCCCTGTCACTCAGCTCTAGATAACTGTCAAACTTACCACAGTTTTGTTTTTCAGACAGTGCAAGTTAAATGAGGAAAAGTTATGGTTTTTTTAAAAAAGATTTTTATTGGCTCTAGTGGCCCCCATTTGACAGATAATCAACAGGAAAGTGGGCAATGAAAGAAGGGGGAAGACATGCAACAAGGGCCAGGAATTGAACCAGCAACAGCTGCGTTGAGGACCAAGGCCGCCACATGTGGGCCGTGTTCAACCCCTGCGCCACCACAGCACACCCCATTACATGGGTTTCTTTCCAACAAAATACAAAGTTGGAAGATGATAAAATTAAAATGTGGATGTTAAATTATAGTCCAGGGAATCTGTGAACATTCAAATTCCTCACAGAAAGACTCCAGGCTGGGACTTGAACCCCAGGATCTTCTTACTGCAAGGCAACAATGCAACTGTCATGAATGGAGCCATTCAGCTTCTACGCACCTCAAATCTGGAATAAACTGCAAAACAGCCGAAACACTGAGATCCTTTAAATCTGGGCTGCAGACCTGCAGCTGCTTCTAAACCAAAATAAATGGACATATTTGATGCTCATTGATGATTTTGACAAAATGTAATGTTTGTTTTCAAACTGGTGGTGATATGATGGTGTAAAAACTGTGTTTTTATGAAGCAGAGCGCTTTGAACTGCCCTGTTTCTGAAATGTGCCGAACAAATCAACTTGACTGATGATGTAACTTGGTGGTTTAGAACTGCCACCTGGAAAACGTCTCATTGATCCATTTATTAATTATAGATTTGCCTCTTTGATGACAACAACAGAAATCTTTATGCCAAAAATAACCAAATTCAGTTTGAGGTCTGAGCTGGACCAGATGGTAGGGGTCAGAGGTCACAGCCGCCAGCGAATAACTACAGTCTGAAAATACTGGAGACAACAGAGTCACAGGCTCAGAATGATTTTAAAATGATGAGAAAAAAGTCGATGAGAGGAAAACACACTTTATTGTTGGAATTCAATTAGTTTCTTAGCCTCATCAGTCTGTTGTCTCTCAAACTCCACATGAATTAACCGTGTTAGCGCTGGAGGCTAACGGCTACGGACATCCTGTGTGTGGTTTGGGTCGTCAACAGAACCGGACCGGTCCAGACTGAAGGGAGCCATCAGAGCTGACCCTCCCTCCATCCAGGACCTGTACAGGTCAAGGGTCAGGAGGTCAGCTTGCAGTTAGCAGCCCTGCAGACCCCACATATACTGGACTTGAACTGTTTTGATTTTACCTGCAGGGCGGCGCTACAGAGACGGATTCTTCCGTCAGCTCTGGATCCGGACCGTTCATCCTTCTCTTCCTGAACTGTAAATATTCATATTTCCATGAAAAACTTGTTTTTTTTGCACTAACTGGATGACCTGCATTCAGCTGTAAATGTGTAGCTGTTGGTGAATCTCTGTTTAAAACAACGAATCACCTCCCAACATGTCTGACTCTCTGTGCAGCAGGATGTGAGCTCAGCGATGCTCTGCGGCCAAATGTAGCTGTGACAGGAAATATGGCCTCTCTGCAGGCTCACTGCAGACGCCGGCGCCGCTGAGGCCCGGTTCCTCCTGCAGCATATGCTCCGGCTGTGAGCGCACACAGCCGCCCTGATTCACCCACATCCTGGTCCTAACGCCGTCATGAAGCGTCTTCTCTGCCTCCAGCGCCACAGAGAGCCGTCCCACCTGTTTGAGGAGCGGCCGCTCTCTGAAGCCTGGTCCCGGTGGAAACAGGTTCAGCTCAGACAGGATGATTCAGATCACAGAAACGGCTGTGATCAGGATTCATGGGGGTCGGGGGCCACAACGCGTACGAATGCTTCTAATGGTCTATTCTATGGACGCAGGAAGCAAATAACGCAAACTCCAATCAAAGACGGATGAAAAAGAAAAATGCTGCAGCAGCAGGAAATAGAAGCAAATAGGAAAATAGCAAAAACAACAGAAACTTCCAAGCTCACACCACAAGACGAAGTCCTCCAGACCACTAGGGGGAGTCGAGCCAAATCTCACAGGAACTGACCACCAGTAAAGATGGGATGTTCAGAATAAAGTTGTAGGAAGAAACATAGACATAATGTAAGGATAGACCCTCATGGCCGCTCTCTCCTATTGTTGCTGACGAGATTTAGGGCGGCCATCTTGGAGCGGGCGGCCATCTTGGAGCGGTCCACCACTCCACTCAGCGTTATGTGTTTAGCAGCACAATGACGTATCAGCGCATTTAATCGATCATAACACGCTTTTTTGTTACTGGAAACCATATTCAAACATCTATCAAAGCTACATTTATAAACAATTGTATTATTTAATATGTTTTTAATACATAGTTCAGCATATTTAAATATGATTAGTGGCTATAACAATAGAATAGGAATGGAATATTCTGATATTGATGTATGAGGAGCAGATTACAAAGCCCACAGCCGTTCATCATTTATTTAATAAATTATTTAGTAATATCAATACGTATTTATATAATTATACAAACAAATAAATAATGATTAATACAGAATTATATATATATATATATATATATATATATATATATATATATATATATATATATATATATATATATGTTTTCCAGCCGACTAGTTCTATCTTCAGAGATTCAGCAGCAGAGATTGAGTCCAAACTCCGATTTGAGATTCATCCTGCAGTGAATCCGTCTCTCTTTATAGATTCTCCCTCTTCTTCCTCACATCGTGTCTTTAGGAAACCTTCAAAACAAAAACGGAAGATTTGGGATGTGTTTGGGATGTACATATAAATAATAGTCTTTACCACCTGTGTAACTTTTGCTGGTGAATGTTATAACACATAATATAAGTTTTATATTTTAAAACTACGTTTTACAGAACAGCAGCATGTTTAGTAGGTAATATGAGCTACTGCAGACTCCCCCTAGTGGTCCAGAGGACTTACTGCTGTTTGTGCAATTTGTTGACTTTTCCCTATTGTTTCTATTCCCAAGGTTGCAACATTTTTCATGACAATTTGTTTTATTAATTTCAGATTTTTGCTGCCGTTTTCTGTGTCTGGAGGATGATTCGTTTGCAGCGATTCTCTGTTGACGGGTTTTGTGTGTTTAATAGTTTGCATCATTCGGAGGTTTGGTATTTGTTTTGCCATTTGCTGCACGTTTACATCAGTCAGCAGCAGAAACATTATATGATGTACTTAAATATGTTTAACAGGGTTAAACCGTCCAGCGCCACCAATAGGAGCTGGAGTCCATCGTCTTCCTTTTCTCTTTGGGAAACAGCCAATCAGTGCCGAGGAAAAGAAATGCAGCATCTGGATTGGCTGCTTTGCAAAAGGCACCTAATAGTGTCGAATAAGATAACTCTAAAGTATTCCAGCTTCCCAACCTGCATTTTATGTAGGAATACGTAAATTTTCCAGGAATGACAGAAAATCTGTTAATAGGCGTCCCTCTACTAAGCTCCGCCTCCAGCTAACTGGCTCCGCCACCAGCTAACTGGCTCCAACCTCCAGCTAACTGGCTCCATCTCCAGCTAACTGGCTCCAACCTCCAGCTAACTGGCTCCATCTCCAGCTAACTGGCTCCATCTCCAGCTAACTGGCTCCGTCTCCAGCTAACTGGCTCCAACCTCCAGCTAACTGGCTCCAACCTCCAGCTAACTGGCTCCATCTCCAGCTAACTGGCTTGGTCTCCAGCTAACTGGCTCCGCCACCAGCTAACTGGCTCCGCCTCCAGCTAACTGGCTCCAACCTCCAGCTAACTGGCTCCATCTCCAGCTAACTGGCTTTGCCTCCAGCTAACTGGCTCCATCTCCAGCTAACTGGCTTTGCCTCCAGCTAACTGGCCCCGCCTCCAGCTAACTGGCTTTGCCTCCAGCTAACTGGCTTTGCCTCCAGCTAACTGGCTCCATCTCCAGCTAACTGGCTTTGCCTCCAGCTAACTGGCTCCATCTCCAGCTAACTGGCTTTGCCTCCAGCTAACTGGCCCCGCCTCCAGCTAACTGGCTTTGCTTACAGCTAACTGGCTTTGCCTCCAGCTAACTGGCTTTGCCTCCAGCTAACTGGCTTTGCTTACAGCTAACTGGCTTTGCTTACAGCTAACTGGCTTTGCCTCCAGCTAACTGGCTTTGCCTCCAGCTAACTGGCTTTGCCTCCAGCTAACTGGCTTTGCCTCCAGCTAACTGGCTCCATCTCCAGCTAACTGGCCCCGCCCTCCTCTGGCCCCGCCCCCTCCCTGCAGCCAGATTATCCCGACTCTGGTGATGTCATCCTGCAATGTGAGCGTTCCCATGATGCAATGCTCTGGAGACTGAAGCAGGTTTGATCTGCTGCGTCTGAAATGCTGAGCAGCATCTTTATTTTTCCTCTGCAGATTTCTGGTGACGTCTCCAGTTTGGATCTTTGTTTGGGTTTCTCGTCGCCCTCCCCCCCCCTCGCTGCTATGTTTGCTCGGCCACACACCGCCCTCCCTCCCGGTTGCCATGGCAGCACCATGGCTCAGCATTACCCGCGCAGCAGCAGCCGGTCGGCAGCGCTGGAGGACCTGCGCTCTCCAGAACCGGGCCAGCAGGTCCTGGAAGGGCCCAAACAAAGATCAGCGGGGGGCGTCCAGAGCCTCTCTTTGCTCTGCTCCCATATTTTATGTTGAAATTAAAGAAGCTGAACTGATTCTTGTGGCATAAATGTTGTTTTTAGTTAATGGTTTAAAAAGATTAGAAAGATTCTTGATCAGTCCGAGACATCAGTAGATTTTATTTCCTGTAAAACTGGAGGTAGTAAAATGTTTTCAATGTTAGCAAAAGCGCTAAAGAAAATATTTAAAATCAATCAATAAATGTGTTTACTGTAGAACTACAGGCTGCTGTTCCACAGCAATGCATTCTGGGTACAGAATAAAGTGAGGAAGGAAATGGTTTTAAAGTTAGCAACGATGCTAAAGCGCTAAATGAAAAATTAGCTCCTCTATTAGCGCATTAGCTCGGCTCACATCTGGTTCTCGTCCGAAGCTTTAAATTCAGAAATGGGAAAATTTTCATTTAGACATTATCTAATAATTATTGTGATTTTGCTTTGTAAACTTTTTCTAACTAACGACTCATAAAACTTAACTGGATTACGGCGTTCCTCAGGGACGGGGAATCGGTCCTGTGTCTTTTTATTCCTTTCTTTTAATGAAAAAATAGAGGAGCCACGTTGGCATGACTTCCTGGAGGCGGAGCTTCAGGAAGAGCAGGAGATTTAAAGAGACAGAGGCCCAATTTAAAAGCGTTAAACCATGAAGTAACATTTTTTTAGTCAGATTTGATATATGTAGTATTTTAAAATCAACTGACTAACATAGTTACTTGATTGTGCTGTAAAATGGAACCATGTGCCTGGAAACACACGACCTCTGCTGTGAGGTGAGAGTTTGAACCCGAGGCCAGAGGTCCTTCTGGCATTACAACAAAATAACAGAGAAACTCCTAACGTCCTGGATGATCCAGACGGCTGGAACCTGCAGGTTCTGGAGGCCCGTCAGAGAAGATGGGATGACGGCAGATTGGACCCGCCTCTGCACCGAGACAGAGGATTTAGCTAACAAGCTAATGAACGGTCCAATTACAAAAGATGGCAGAGTCCTGGAGCCACTCATTTATGAACAGAACCAAGTTCTACCGGACCCGTCAGAACATCTGAACATCACACTCATCATGATTCAGATCAACGTTTGTCTTCCAGGATGAGATGATCCACAGAACCGAGTGCATGAGTTCACATTTAGGACCAGAACCACAAACAGCCGCAAAGATACAGCAAAACCCGAGAACGTCACAGAACCAGCCGGTTCTGGTGAGTCATGATGACTGGGTCTGCACTGAGCAGTACCTCAAGGAAACACCCAAAGAACTCCCTCAACATCCAAAGGTTGGGATAGTCATGAACTCAAACTGTCCTCCTCAGACGACAGGAGACCAGGAACCACCGGCGCCACCGTGAGGCTGAACGGAGATCTGCAGACATGGACAAACTAAACGTCTTCTGGAGAAACGAACACCGACGAGACGAGACTTTAAAACAATCCACCACGCGTCAAATGTGGTAGAGGCAGCATCATGCTGGTAAGATCAGAGCTCTGGACAGAAAAAGCAGCTATTTGTAGCAGCGAGATGTTTTTTGATCAAAGTTTAAAATTTGTACCCAGGTGAAAAAAGTATACTTTAGTAAACTAAATGTTAACATACTTTAGTACTTTTATCGATGTACTTCAACTGTACTATTTTGGAACAACTAATTTTGTGCTTAGTATACTTTAGTAGTATTTAAATAGTATTAAATTACAACTAATAGTATATTTTAGTAAACTATACGTACTTTTTGGAACAACTTCAAGTGTACTTAGAGTGTATTTTTTAAATTTAGTATTTCAGAGCTTTATCATTATATTTTGATATAATTATATTTTGAATGTAATAATTCTGTCTCAGAATTATATTAAAAATATATATTTAATAAACTTCAAATATATTTTAAATATACTATTAATATATTAGAAATGTATTTAAATTACACTTATTTTTATTTTTGATTTCCTGCTATTGATGATAAACTATCATTTTAATTACTCGTGAAAGTTTTTATTCCTATTTTGTACATGACCTGCATAACTACACTACATTGTTTTAGGCTAAAATTACATGGAAAGATTAATTACACAAGATGCCCAAGGTAATTTAAATATTTTGTTTAATTACCGACATTTTAAAATTGTCCAATTTTACTCACAACTTTATTAACTTTACATAAATTATCAATTTACACATCTAAAGTGAACACATGAACATGAAGTGTGGCAATAAAACATGACAGTGAGGATCAACAACAGAACATTCCCATTCACTGCACTTTACAGGAACCTACAAAAAGAACAATAGAGCAATTAAACAGAAAGTATTTGTATTTAAAGAAGACAGAAAAATGGCAAATAAAAAAATAATACTTACAATTTTAAGACGTTGTGGACTCGCCATGTATGTGACATCATAAGAACTGATGATGATTGGGACCAGATGCCTGGGGTGGAAAAACATTTCTGGGTTCTTTGCTTGTTTATGTTAGAAGTAGAAAAAAAATAGTCAGCAATGTCATAGAGTCAGTTGATGTTGGTATTAACTATGAAGCTGTTTTAAGTTTGGAAAATCTTTCCATCCATGATCTGAACACACTGATCCTTGCAGGGTGGTGAGGGGGGCTGGTGGTGCCCATCTCCAGCAGCCATCAGATGAGAGGCAGGGTTCACCATGGACAGGTCACCAGTCCATCACAGGGCCCTGAAAGTCAACAACAAATTAAATGTATGAAAGATAAATGTTAGATTATCAAGAAGAGAAAAATTCTTTCCAGTTACCTTTAAATCAAATCATGTTTATTAAGCACTTGGTGTTGGTAACACAGCAGTTTTTGTTGTTGAAAATGTAGCTTTAGCTCCTCAGTAAAAAACAAACTTACACCATGAAGACGATGTGGAGGTTCATCCTCAGAGCTGGTTGGTGATCTGATAGAGTCAGAGCTTCTTCTGAGACAGAAAGTCTTTAGGTTTCCTAACACCTGATTTCTCTGGCTTCCTCTTTCATCTTCATTTGTTTAGACTGCAAACATGTTGAAGATAAAATCATAGATGAACGATTTAGAACAACAACAACCTCACAATATCAAAGTCTCTTTGTCTTATGGAGCTTAATTAAAACCATGTTAGTTTATGAATTAAAGTATAAGTCCCAACAAACAGCCTCCATGCAGTTATAATATGAAGCTGAATTATTGCTATAGTAATAATCATACAAGTCACAATAAAATTGATAAAATAATTATTTATGAAACCAACGTAAGTTATATATATTAACTGCACTGTTTATAATTAAATGAAGATAATTAATAAGCAAACTTACCAACAACTAGCAACACTTAGCAGCCTTCGTCCCTCCGGGCTCCTTTTGTGACACACATTTCATTTCCATCGGTTGTTGTCCTGTTGTGTTGTCGTCTAACTCGGACTAGGACGTCAACAGCTTGAATTTACCTAAATTAGTAACTATTATCAAGGCCCTCTCTGGTTTTAAGGAACAGCGTCTGTTATCTTCCCTGCTTCAAGTTTTTTCAGCTCTTTGTGGCGTTTTTTAAATAAATGAAAGTGTGCAATACCGCCACCATCTGGTCTGGAGTGTGAACTGGAGCTAATGCCGTTGATTATAAGGTTTTACGTCACACATCTGAAAATTGATTGGATACTTTCTTAAAAATTACATGATTATCATTTTTTTATTGTATGCAATTTTAATCAATAGTAAAAGATTATTAAGGCACTTAAAAGTTCATACATATTAATTTATATTTTGTCCACTTAAAGTATACTTTTATTAAAAGTGTATTTTGGTACAATTATGTTTAAGTGTGTTTAAAGTACTAATTTCGAAATTGGAAAAAGTGTATTTTTAGTATACTTCACATATACTTATAGGTAGTACACTTAATATTTAGTATACTTAAAGTGTACTTTCACAAATTTAAGTATGTTTGAAATACACTAACGTATACTTTTTTTTAACCTGGGTAGCTAATATCTTTTTGATAAAAAAAAAAGGCAGACTTCTAGCTTGTTGCTGTTTTACAAAAAGTTCCTAAGTTTGTGGTAATTTTTTGAAGTGTTACCAGAGTTGTATCTAGCTGTTTTCTAGAAAAAAGCTGCTAGTTGTGTTATTGAAAAAAGTCGCAGCGCTCTGCTCGTCTCCACACGTGGCCACGGCCCCCAGAGGTTCTTTTCATGAGAAAAACCTACTGAGTTTTGCTTAAAAAAACTTTTTTTTAAACATTTAAATCACACATTTGTCTCATGAAGTGATTTCTTTTTTTGCAAAACAAACTTATTTGCGCTTGTCATAAATCTTTTCTTAATATTCTAAGTTTTTGTTAGAGTCAAAGTTTTGCTTGTGATTCTCACATGACGTCTTGGGCAGGAACTAAAATCACAACAACAGATTTATGATGTGTGCAAATAAATGTTTATGTTTGGCAAATAACTTTTTATGTTCATGAGACAATTTTATTTAAAAAAAAAAAGTTTTTTTAAACAAAACGATTTGTTTTTAAAAAAGGAATCATTACAATTCCAAACGTTTTAGTTACTATTTTATTTTACTTAACTGAGGTTAGTTTTTTTCTCCATTGAATAATTGGGGACAAAATGTAACTTCATACTCTGCGAACCCTAAACTGGAGTTTTTTCCCCTTCATTAATTATGCACTTTATATCTATCATGGTAATTCAGGGTGAGTTATTTTTAATTCTCAATGAATATGGACTTTTATTTAAGTGTTATTCTCCTTCAAGATACATTTACCTAACGCTAGAATAAATGAAATGTACATTATGCAGCAAAGGAAATTAGAAGATCGGACATTTATCCATTATGGAGATGATCGGTTCTGGACGGGCGATGTGCCCTTATTGCATAATAAATACTGAAGAATGACTGATATCATTAACGATACAGGGGAGAAGATTTTTAGTTATCTAGCTTTGCTAGCAAAGTCGTTAGCTAGCAGCTAGCTAATAGCACAACAACAACAGCCTAATATCTGTATGATAAAAATAGTGAATCGATAGATAAGAACAGTTTCTCCTCACCTGTCTGTCTCCTCCCCTCAGTAGTTCTTCGGAGAAAGGCAGACGCAGAGGCCTGTCAGTGTCTGTTGTATTTCATTACCTCTCTGCTTAAACCGCGACTGCGAGCTGAAGCAGAAATAATACTTCAAGGTTTTCCGTCATCTGCTTTTATTTGTCTTTGTTGCTCTGAACGCTTCACTGGCAGAGCAGATTTAGTCCTACAAGATAGACGATAGTTTATGCATTTAAAGTCGGACCAATCACAACGCTGGCGCCTCTGCGGCATGTTGCCTCTGCGTGTTGCCTCTGTGCGTTGCCTCTGCGTGTTGCCTCTGCGTGTTGCCTCTGTGCGTTGCCTCTGCGGCGTGTTGCCTCTGCGCGTTGCCTCTGCGCGTTGCCTCTGCGTGTTGCCTCTGCGCGTTGCCTCTGCGTGTTGCCTCTACGTGTTGCCTCTGCGTGTTGCCTCTGCTCGTTGCCTCTGTGCGTTGCCTCTGTGTGTTGCCTCTGCGTGTTGCCTCTACGTGTTGCCTCTGTGTGTTGCCTCTGCGTGTTGCCTCTACGTGTTGCCTCTGTGTGTTGCCTCTGCTCGTTGCCTCTGTGCGTTGCCTCTGCGTGTTGCCTCTGCGTGTTGCCTCTACGTGTTGCCTCTGCGTGTTGCCTCTGCGCGTTGCCTCTGCGTGTTGCCTCTACGTGTTGCCTCTGTGTGTTGCCTCTGTGTGTTGCCTCTGCGGCGTGTTGCCTCTGCGGCGTGTTGCCTCTGCGCGTTGCCTCTGCGGCGTGTTGCCTCTGCACGTTGCCTCTGCGTGTTGCCTCTGTGTGTTGCCTCTGTGTGTTGCCTCTGCGGCGTGTTGCCTCTGCGCGTTGCCTCTGCGTGTTGCCTCTGCGGCGTGTTGCCTCTGCACGTTGCCTCTGCGTGTTGCCTCTGCGGCGTGTTGCCTCTGCGCGTTGCCTCTGCGGCGTGTTGCCTCTGCACGTTGCCTCTGCGTGTTGCCTCTGCGTGTTGCCTCTGCGCGTTGCCTCTGCGTGTTGCCTCTGCGCGTTGCCTCTGCGTGTTGCCTCTACGTGTTGCCTCTGTGTGTTGCCTCTGTGTGTTGCCTCTGTGTGTTGCCTCTGCGGCGTGTTGCCTCTGCGGCGTGTTGCCTCTGCGGCGTGTTGCCTCTGCTCGTTGCCTCTGCGTGTTGCCGTAGCTGGATTGAGTTGACCTCAGCACGGATCCCACGCGCCTCTTTTCAAACTGGACACACGCTGACCTGTATGGATGTTTCCATCAACCCAGCTGTAGCATCGCTGCAGGTATTTGCTGTTTGTTCCAAATGCTTCATGGAAATGAATGGGGAACTATTCATAACTGTGGTATCAGGTTCTCCCTGCTACTTTTATTATGGTTTTTTATCGCAACATGCTTAATAACGCAACAGGGGAAAAAACCTCATTTACTCAAAAATGACTAGGAGAGGGCAACAAAACACAACTAAACGGACAGAACAACATTAACTGGTCCTGCAATCAGAGAAGCAAAATGTTTTGGGTGGACTGTCACTTTATGCTGCGGTGCTAAGAGTAAACAGGAGATCTCACAGAGGGGCGATTCATAAACACACAGTGAAGAGGCTGAGAGGTTAGAGAATGAGAAAAGGTACAAAAATAAATAAAGAAGGTGAGATTACACATAAAATTAATTGGCTGATCTGCTTGGTGCATCATCCTTGTCACTGATTCAAATGTAAAAAAAAATCTAATTGTTAGATGTTAAATATTTTCCTTATGAACAAAACAAGCAATTAAGGCAAAATATGATCTGTTTAAGGGGATCCTCCTCACTGACGGTTCAAAATAGATCCAGCAGAGGCTTAGAGACAGTTTCTAAATGTGACTGATGTGTTTAACGTCTGGAAAAATATTCTATAAAACACTTGTACTAATTTGTTTGTTTATGGGTGTTGTCATAGGTAAAATCTTTGATTTTTACACATATGAGTTGAAAAACAGGACAAATACAAAACTTAAATTTATGCACATTTATTGACTTTCATTCATGGATTTAAATGTCTACCATGCATTTTTTATTGACAGTAGTCCCACCTTACACATAACTCTGTGTTTCCATAGCAACTAAAACAAACAAGAACCTGTCACAGATTGTTTGACATCATCATGCCACCAATGTTCTCATCTATGATGTCATAAAGGTTCAAAAGATTATTATTATCATTTGGAATACAAGAATTGTCAGTTTGCTCTCCAGCTGCCTTAGAATCCACGTAAAGAGAATTTCACACCATTTCAACTGAAAAATGATGCTATCGATCGGTTGGGGCCTGGGCTACTTAGCCTCTAAAGGAGTGGAGAAACTTCTAGGTCAACATAAAGAAGAAGTTGCCGAAGACCGAGACGAGGATATCAGGTGGAGATATTTTGGGTTTGAGGAGTTAATTCCAGAGGACCAAAGCCACGCGGCCGTTTCCGCCAACATCGCCAGCGCCATTTCAGGTGTCGTGACAAGACTGACAAGTTTCACCCCTGAAGACGCCGTGGCTTTGGAGACCATCTGTGCAATGAATTGGGAAACTTGCTCTGAGGACACAGATGAAGAAAAGGATGACATGGACGCTTCCACCAACCGTGTCAGTGCCGCTTCAGGGGTATTGACACCTTTACCTGATTTTACCCCTGAAGACACCGTGGATCTTGCCACCAGATGTGAACTGGACTTAGAAACACGCCCTGAGGACGCAGATGAAGACCAAAGTGACATGGACGCTTCTGCCAGCCTTGTCAGTGGCACTTCAGGTGTCTTGACAAGTTTGGAAACTTTTAGTGATGAAGCTCCTGTGGCTTTGGAAAACATCTGTGGACTCCATTTGGAAACTTGTCCAGGGGACGCAGACACTGATGTCTGTACAAGTGTCGATGTTCCCCTTGACGAAATGGACCTGGCCGTTGAAACGAGCTGTGACGGCCAGGAAGATGCGTTAAATTTAGAACCGGTCTATGAGGATCCATTGGTAGAAGAGGCGTCTTCTGTTGATGGAAACTCAGAAGACGGAGTTCAGAATTACGCAGACCATTTTGATGGCATGGATGCTGCAGATACGGACGTCGCCTCAAAGGAAATCCCTTCTTCTGACACAGCTGCTGATAATGTTGTGGCACATTTTGAAGACGTTTCTGAGCATTCTTCAGAAAAACCATCTTCTTCACAAATTCTCACAGAAGATGACATTGAATTCTTCAAAAATTATTACAGGAGGTTGGTTTCCTCTAGGAGATCATCCATCCGGGGATATTTAAATTTGGAGAATTACGTGCCACCTTTAGAGAGAATTTCTGAGTGTTCAACCTCAGAAGAAATGGATTCTGAAGAAAGCTCAGAAAGCCACAACATCATGAAAGCAATGATGTTGAAGAAGTGGATGTTTCCTTTGAGGAAGTCCCTTCTGAAAGCAGAAATGCCGGAAATTTAAGGTCACGAGTTTCCGAGTGGCTTCGCCAGCAGGGCAGTAGGTTGGCTAATCTCCTACCAAGGAGAAAAGCCAACAAGTAGCAGTTCGCATTGGGCACCTTTTGTGGAGCTGTTGGAGGGGTGCTGGAGAGTGTCCCTCCAAGAGACTTCCTTGTTCTGCTGGGGGATTTCAACACTCACATGGGCACTCACAGTGAGACCTGGAGGCTTGTGGTTGAGAGGATCGGCCACCCTGATCTAAACCCGAGTAGTGTACTGTTATGTGACTTCTGTGCTCGTCATGGACTGTCCATAATGTACACCTTGTTCAAGCATACGGGTGTCCATGTGTGCTCATAGCACAAGGACACCATGGCCACATTTCTATGGTAGACTTTGTTGTTTCCCATCTGATCTGTGGCTGTATGTCTTGGACTCTTGGGTGAAGACAGGCAGAGCTGTCCACTGACCACTCGCTGGTTGGTATCCTCCCAATCATCAGCCAACTTCCAGTCAAACCAGAGAGGCCCAAAAGTGTTGTGAGGATCCTGGCAGAGTCATCTGTGAAACAGAGCTTCAAATTTCACCTCTGGAAGAACATCGCCCCATTGTCAATGCGGCTTATCGGAGATGTGGACACAAGATTTTCTGTGCCTGTTTTGGGGACGACCCTAAAATCAGCTCGTAGGCACCAGAAGGGAGGGATGCTCTCAAACCAAAGATAGAGAACTATCAGGTCTTTTTGGACTGACACCCTGGAAGCAGCTGATGGATACTGGCAGTCCAACTAGCATGCAGCTCGAGTGGTCGCTAAGGGAGGAACTCGGGTGTAGAGGAAGTTCCCAGAGCCCATGGAGAATGACTTGGAGGCGGACTGCGGCGAGAAGACTGCGGCGGATGGACTGCGGCGAGAAGACTACGGCGGACGGAGGCGAGAAGACGGAGGCGGATGGACTGCGGCGGACGAAGGAGAGAAGACTGCGGCGGACTGCGGTGAGAAGACTGCGGCGGACGGAGGCGAGAAGACTGCGGCGGATGGACTGCGGCGAGAAGACTACGGCGGACGGAGGCGAGAAGACGGAGGCGGACGGAGGCGAGAAGACTGCGGCGGATGGACTGCGGCGGACGAAGGAGAGAAGACTGCGGCGGACTGCGGTGAGAAGACTGCGGCGGACGGAGGCGAGAAGACTGCGGCGGCAGGAGGCGAGAAGACTGCGGTGGATGGACTGCGGCGGATGGACTGCGGCGGACGGAGGCGAGAAGACTGCGGCGGACGGAGGTGAGAAGACTGCGGCAGATGGACTGCGGCGGATGGAGGCGAGAAGACTGCGGCGGACGGAGGCGAGAAGACTGCGGCGGACGGAGGCGAGAAGACTGCGGCGGACGGAGGCGGATGGACTGCGGCGAGAAGACTGCGGCGGACGAAGGAGAGAAGACTGCGGCGGACAGAGGCGAGAAGACTGCGGCGGCAGGAGGCGAGAAGACTGCGGCGGATGGACTGCGGCGGACGGAGGCGGATGGACTGCGGCGGACGGAGGCGAGAAGACTGCGGCGGACGGAGAAAAACAGGATGGCGTTCAGGAACCAGCAATGCCACCAGCTGTGCAGCCAGATATACACTGCTCAAAAAAATAAAGGGAACACTTAAGTGTTCCCTTTATTTTTTTGAGCAGTGTTCTGAGCAGTGTATATATATTTTTTTATTTTATTTTTATTATGTCAGTTTTGGTCCTCCATATAAATATAAATATATAAATAAAATAATAAACACATAAAGAATAATATATTTATCAAAATATGTATTTATGCTTTTATTTTTTAGCACAAAAAAAAAATATATATATATATATATATATACACAACATAATAATAAAAGAGAAATATAAAATAAATAAAAAATAAAGATATAAATAAAAGAAACATATATATATATATATATATATTATTTTTATTATGTCAGTTTTGGTCCTCCATATAAATGATAAATATATAAATAAAAGAAATAATAAAAGATAAATATATATTTTTTAAAAATACATTATATATACACACAACATAATAATAAAAGATAAATATATAAATAAAAGTATAAATATATATATATATATATATATATATATATATATATATATATATATATATATATATATATATATATATATATATATAGCCAGAGGCGTCATTGCTGGTGACGCTCTGACTTATGACGTAGACACCATCCATGTTATTGGACCTACGGAAATTTCGCGCATGCGCACCACGCTGGGGGGCAAAAACACTAATCTTTTACGTGTCATCCATAGCCGCGTTAACTCAGTGAAACTTAGAAATGTAGGTATTAATTTGGTGCTGTGATCCACAGCAAAGTGATCTGTATCCGCCAAGCTACGCAGACTCGTTGCCATAGCAACTGACAACAATGCCACTTCATGTTTTAGGATTTAACACCAAAAAACATTCAAGAATTTTGCACACAGAACAAAACATTTAGTTTGTTGTTGTTGTACGTTTTAGGCTTAATGTTTTATTAATAAATAATAGCTGTGGTGGATTAGCTACCGCTGCTACTTTACTGAATTATTTAAACATTAACTGTAGCCCACAAAACGCACATTTAATTAAAAAACTGAACAAAAACATCTTATTGCTGTCTTACCTTCACGTATCAATGAAATCCATGCGCCGCTAATCCTACACAGGAATATCTGTTCATCCAAAGCCAAGTTTATCCTGCATGTCTTTTCTACTCCGTCTGAGAATCAAACTGTGTGGAAGTAAAACCTTCAGCTCCGGTGTTGAAACTTTCAGCTCCGGTGTTGGTCTAACTTTAGTTATCATCTCCTGCTTCAATTAAAAATCCACTTTAGAAAACTGTTTAAGTGTAGAAATGCAGTCTTTCATGTTGAAGAGAGAAGAAAATAAATATATGGCTGTACTTTACTTATTTACTGTGTGGCTAGCTCCACGGCTAGCTCACCGTGTCTTACTCTGCAGCTGTGCAGTCACTATATCTGGGATCATGAGCGCCCCCAGCGGTGAGGCAAGAGAACTGCCTGCCTCACCTCGAGTCTGTTCTCTGGAGTGAAAATATCTCTGTGTGTAAAAATATCTGTGCGTGTGTAAAAATATCTCTGTGTGTAAAAATATCTCTGTGTGTGTAATACTCGATTTATAAACCTTAAAAATAAAATAAACCTTCTCCTACGCCCATACATGTTGAAAAAGTTCACACAAATCACCTGGTACACACAAAACTGCATTTACACACAAATCCGGTTACAAGAGCACAACTATTTTTGAGACTCATTTCAGCTTCGCTCCCAGGTTTGTGTAGATGGTGCGTTTACATGCTAGTAAAAGCTGGGACATCTGAGTTTTGCTCTGAGTCTGGTGTTTTTATCCTCTGAACGTTTCTCATTGTGCCGAAGTGGCAAATACGTTGGTTCGCTGGAAAACGGAATATCTCAGCACTTCCTTATAATATCCTACAATTATTTATAGACATATTGTGTGTTTTTGAGCGGTACAGGAGACCAAGTTCAGTTTGAACATCTGAAGGGAGCGAGAAGGTTGGTTAAGAGCCAACGGCTCCGTCTGATTAAACTTCATTCATTCATTCATTCAGACGTCCAGTCACGCCTCAGTCCTGCTCTTCTGATTTACCTGTTCATATTTTTACCTTTCTTGGCTCTAATAATATTATGGGATGTCTCCGACCGTCTCCTGCCTGCAGTAAAAAGTAGCGTGTTGCCTCTGCGCGTTGCCTCTGCGGCGTGTTGCCTCTGCGGCATGTTGCCTCTGCGTGTTGCCGTAGCTGAATTGAGGTGACCTCAGCACGGATCCCACGCGCCTCTTTTCAAACTGGACACACGCTGACCTGTATGGATGTTTCCATCAACCCAGCTGTAGCATCGCTGCAGGTATTTGCTGTTTGTTCCAAATGCTTCATGGAAATGAATGGGGAACTATTCATAACTGTGGTATCAGGTTCTCCCTGCTACTTTTATTATGGTTTTTTATCGCAACATGCTTAATAATGCAACAGGGGAAAAACCTCATTTACTCAAAATGACTAGGAGAGGGCAACAAAACAACTAAACGGACAGAACAACATTAACTGGTCCTGCAATCAGAGAAGCAAAATGTTTTGGGTGGACTGTCACTTTATGCTGCGGTGCTAAGAGTAAACAGGAGATCTCACAGAGGGGCGATTCATAAACGCACAGTGAAGAGGCTGAGAGGTTAGAGAATGAGAAAAGGTACAAAAATAAATAAAGAAGGTGAGATTACACATAAAATTATTTGGCTGATCTGCTTGGTGCATCATCCTTGTCACTGATTCAAATGTAAAAAAAATCTAATTGTTAGATGTTAATATTTTCCTTATGAACAAACAAGCAATTAAGGCAAAATATGATCTGTTTAAGGGGATCCTCCTCACTGACGGTTCAAAATAGATCCAGCAGAGGCTTAGAGACAGTTTCTAAATGTGACTGATGTGTTTAACGTCTGGAAAATATTCTATAAAACACTTGTACTAATTTGTTGTTTATGGGTGTTGTCATAGGTAAAATCTTTGATTTTACACATATGAGTTGAAAAACAGGACAAATACAAACTTAAATTTATGCACATTTATTGACTTGCATTCATGGATTTAAATGTCTACCATGCATTTTTATTGACAGTAGTCCACCTTACACATAACTCTGTGTTTCCATAGCACTAAAACAAACAAGAACCTGTCAAGATTGTTTGACATCATCATGCCACCAATGTTCTCATCTATGATGTCATAAAGGTTCAAAAGATTTTATTATCATTTGGAACACAAGAATTGTCAGTTTGCTCTCCAGCTGCCTTAGAATCCACGTAAAGAGAATTTCACACCATTTCAACTGAAAAATGATGCTATCGATCGGTTGGGGCCTGGGCTACTTAGCCTCTAAAGGAGTGGAGAAACTTCTAGGTCAACATAAAGAAGAAGTTGCCGAAGACCGAGACGAGGATATCAGGTGGAGATATTTTGGGTTTGAGGAGTTAATTCCAGAGGACCAAAGCCACGCGGACGTTTCCGCCAACATCGCCAACGCCATTTCAGGTGTCGTGACAAGATTGACAAGTTTCACCCCTGAAGACGCCGTGGCTTTGGAGACCATCTGTGCAATGAATTGGGAAACTTGCTCTGAGGACACAGATGAAGAAAAGGATGACATGGACGCTTCCACCAACCGTGTCAGTGCCGCTTCAGGGGTATTGACACCTTTACCTGATTTTACCCCTGAAGACACCGTGGATCTTGCCACGGTGTCCAGATGTGAACTGGACTTAGAAACACGCCCTGAAGACGCAGATGAAGACCAAAGTGACATGGACGCTTCTGCCAGCCTTGTCAGTGGCACTTCAGGTGTCTTGACAAGTTTGGAAACTTTTAGTGATGAAGCTCCTGTGGCTTTGGAAAACATCTGTGGACTCCATTTGGAAACTTGTCCAGGGGACGCAGACACTGATGTCTGTACAAGTGTCGATGTTCCCCTTGACGAAATGGACCTGGCCGTTGAAACGAGCTGTGACGGCCAGGAAGATGCGTTAAATTTAGAACCGGTCTATGAGGATCCATTGGTAGAAGAGGCGTCTTCTGTTGATGGAAACTCAGAAGACGGAGTTCAGAATTACGCAGACCATTTTGATGGCATGGATGCTGCAGATACGGACGTCGCCTCAAAGGAAATCCCTTCTTCTGACACAGCTGCTGATAATGTTGTGGCACATTTTGAAGAAGTTTCTGAGCATTCTTCAGAAAAACCATCTTCTTCACAAATTCTCACAGAAGATGACATTGAATTCTTCAAAAATTATTACAGGAGGCTGGTTTCCTCTAGGAGATCATCCATCCGGGGATATTTAAATTTGGAGAATTACGTGCCACCTTTAGAGAGAATTTCTGAGTGTTCAACCTCAGAAGAAATGGATTCTGAAGAAAGCTCAGAACATGTTCAGATTGAGCCACAACATCATGAAAGCAATGATGTTGAAGAAGTGGATGTTTCCTTTGAGGACGTCCCTTCTGAAAGCAGAAATGCCGGAAATTTAAGGTCACGAGTTTCTGAGTGGCTTCGCCAGCAGGGCAGTAGGTTGGCTAATCTCCTACCAAGGAGAAAAGCCAACAAGTAGCAGTTCGCATTGGGCACCTTTTGTGGAGCTGTTGGAGGGGTGCTGGAGAGTGTCCCTCCAAGAGACTTCTTGTTCTGCTGGGGGATTTCAACACTCACATGGGCACTCACAGTGAGACCTGGAGGCTTGTGGTTGAGAGGATCGGCCACCCTGATCTAAACCCGAGTAGTGTACTGTTATGTGACTTCTGTGCTCGTCATGGACTGTCCATAATGTACACCTTGTTCAAGCATACGGGTGTCCATTTGTGCTCATAGCACAAGGACACCATGGCCACAGTTCTATGGTAGACTTTGTTGTTTCCCATCTGATCTGTGGCTGTATGTCTTGGACTCTTGGGTGAAGACAGGCAGAGCTGTCCACTGACCACTCCCTGGTTGGTATCCTCCCCAATCATCAGCCAACTTCCAGTCAAACCAGAGAGGCCCAAAAGTGTTGTGAGGATCCTGGCAGAGTCATCTGTGAAACAGAGCTTCAAATTTCACCTCTGGAAGAACATCGCCCCATTGTCAATGCGGCTTATCGGAGATGTGGACACAAGATTTTCTGTGCCTGTTTTGGGGACGACCCTAAAATCAGCTCGTAGGCACCAGAAGGGAGGGATGCTCTCAAACCAAAGATAGAGAACTATCAGGTCTTTTTGGACTGACACCCTGGAAGCAGCTGATGGATACTGGCAGTCCAACTAGCATGCAGCTCGAGTGGTCGCTAAGGGAGAAACTCGGGTGTAGAGGAAGTTCCCAGAGCCCATGGAGAATGACTTGGAGGCGGACTGCGGCGAGAAGACTGCGGCGGATGGACTGCGGCGAGAAGACTACGGCGGACTGCGGCGAGAAGACTGCGGCGGATGGACTGCGCCGAGAAGACTACGGCTGACGGAGGAGAGAAGACTGCGGCGGACAGAGGAGAGAAGACTGCGGCGGACGGAGGCGAGAAGACTGCGGCGGATGGACTGCGGCGAGAAGACTACGGCGGACGGAGGCGAGAAGACTACGGCGGACGGAGGCGAGAAGACTGCGGCGGATGGACTGCGGCGAGAAGACTACGGCGGACGAAGGAGAGAAGACTGCGGCGGACTGCGGTGAGAAGACTGCGGCGGACGGAGGCGAGAAGACTGCGGTGGATGGACTGCGGCGGATGGACTGCGGCGGACGGAGGCGAGAAGACTGCGGCGGACGGAGGTGAGAAGACTGCGGCGGATGGAGGTGAGAAGACTGCGGCGGACGGAGGCGAGAAGACTGCGGTGGATGGACTGCGGCGGATGGACTGCGGCGGACGGAGGCGAGAAGACTGCGGCGGACGGAGGTGAGAAGACTGCGGCGGACGGAGGTGAGAAGACTGCGGCGGATGGACTGCGGCGGATGGACTGCGGCGGATGGACTGCGGCGGACGGAGGTGAGAAGACTGCGGCGGATGGACTGTGGCGGACGGAGGCGAGAAGACTGCGGCGGACGGAGGCGGATGGACTGCGGCGAGAAGACTGCGGCGGACGAAGGAGAGAAGACTGCGGCGGACAGAGGCGAGAAGACTGCGGCGGCAGGAGGCGAGAAGACTGCGGCGGATGGACTGCGGCGGACGGAGGCGAGAAGACTGCGGCGGATGGACTGCGGCGGACGGAGGCGAGAAGACTGCGGCGGACGGAGGTGAGAAGACTGCGGCGGATGGACTGCGGCGGACGGAGGCGAGAAGACTGCGGCGGACGGAGGCGAGAAGACTGCGGCGGACGGAGGCGAGAAGACTGCGGCGGACGGAGGCGGATGGACTGCGGCGAGAAGACTGCGGCGGACGAAGGAGAGAAGACTGCGGCGGACAGAGGCGAGAAGACTGCGGCGGCAGGAGGCGAGAAGACTGCGGCGGATGGACTGCGGCGGACGGAGGCGAGAAGACTGCGGCGGACGGAGGCGAGAAGACTGCGGCGGACGGAGAAAAACAGGATGGCGTTCAGGAACCAGCAATGCCACCAGCTGTGCAGCCAGATATACACTGCTCAAAAAAATAAAGGGAACACTTAAGTGTTCCCTTTATTTTTTTGAGCAGTGTTCTGAGCAGTGTATATATATTTTTTTATTTTATTTTTATTATGTCAGTTTTGGTCCTCCATATAAATATAAATATATAAATAAAATAATAAACACAAAGAATAATATATTTATCAAAATATGTATTTATGCTTTTATTTTTTAGCACAAAAAAAAATATATATATATACATATATATATATATATACACAACATAATAATAAAAGAGAAATATAAATAAATAAAACTAAAGATATAATAAAAGAAACATATATATATATATATATATATTATTTTATTATGTCAGTTTTGGTCCTCCATATAAATGATAAATATATAAATAAAAGAAAAAAAAAAAGATAAATATATATTTTTTAAAAAAACATTATATATACACACAACATAAAAATAAAAAATAAATATATAAATAAAAATATAAATAAATATATATATATATATATATATATATATATATATAGCCAGAGGCGTCATGGCTGGTGACGCTCTGACTTATGACGTAGACACCATCCATGTTATTGGACCTACGGAAATTTCGCGCATGCGCACAACGCTGGGGGGCAAAAACACTAATCTTTTACGTGTCATCCATAGCCGCGTTAACTCAGTGAAACTTAGAAATGTAGGTATTAATTTGGTGCTGTGATCCACAGCAAAGTGATCTGTGTCCGCCAAGCTACGCAGACTCGTTGCCATAGCAACTGACAACAACGCCACTTCATGTTTTAGGATTTAACACCAAAAAACATTCAAGAATTTTGCACACGGAACAAAACATTTAGTTTGTTGTTGTTGTACGTTTTAGGCTTAATGTTTTACTAATAAATAATTGCTGTGGTGGATTAGCTACTGCTGCTACTTTACTGAATTATTTATACATGAACTGTAGCCCACAAAACGCACATTTAATTAAAAAACTGAACAAAAACATCTTATTGCTGTCTTACCTTCACGTATCAATGAAATCCATGCGCCGCTAATCCTACACAGGAATATCTGTTCATCCAAAGCCAAGTTTATCCTGCATGTCTTTTCTACTCCGTCTGAGAATCAAACTGTCTGGAAGTAAAACCTTCAGCTCCGGTGTTGAAACTTTCAGCTCCGGTGTTGGTCTAACTTTAGTCATCATCTCCTGCTTCAGTTGAAAATCCACTTTAGAAAACTGTTTACGTGTAGAAATGCAGTCTTTCATGTTGAAGAGAGAAGAAAATAAATATATCGCTGTACTTTACTTATTTACTGTGTGGCTAGCTCCATGGCTAGCTCACCGTGTCTTACTCTGCAGCTGTGCAGTCACTATATCTGGGATCATGAGCGCCCCCAGCGGTGAGGCAAGAGAACTGCCTGCCTCACCTCGAGTCTGTTCTCTGGAGTGAAAATATCTCTGTGTGTAAAAATATCTGTGCGTGTGTAAAAATATCTCTGTGTGTAAAAATATCTCTGTGTGTGTAATACTCGATTTATAAACCTTAAAAATAAATAACCTTCTCCTACGCCCATACATGTTGAAAAGTTCACACAAATCACCTGGTACACACAAAACTGCATTTACACACAAATCCGGTTACAAGAGCACAACTATTTTTGAGACTCATTTCAGCTTCGCTCCCAGGTTTGTGTAGATGGTGCGTTTACATGCTAGTAAAAGCTGGGACATCTGAGTTTTGCTCTGAGTCTGGTGTTTTTATCCTCTGAACGTTTCTCATTGTGCCGAAGTGGCAAATACGTTGGTTCGCTGGAAAACGGAATATCTCAGCACTTCCTTATAATATCCTACAATTATTTATAGACATATTGTGTGTTTTTGAGCGGTACAGGAGACCAAGTTCAGTTTGAACATCTGAAGGGAGCGAGAAGGTTGGTTAAGAGCCAACGGCTCCGTCTGATTAAACTTCATTCATTCATTCATTCAGACGTCCAGTCACGCCTCAGTCCTGCTCTTCTGATTTACCTGTTCATATTTTTACCTTTCTTGGCTCTAATAATATTATGGGATGTCTCCGACCGTCTCCTGCCTGCAGTAAAAAGCTAAACGCTCCACAGGAACATGATGAAAACGTTTTTCATGCTCCGTGGTGTCAGACATTCAGCTCACATTAGCGTCATGCGCTAATAGAGCCACGATTGGAGGAAGGATTGTTGAACCAGGAAGCTGCTTCCCATTGGCCGACCAAACGCTGGTTCTGTAAATATTCCCGCTGTCGGATCCGCCTCTCCGGTGGTTCTGTAAAGATTCCCGCTGTCGGATCCGCCTCTCCGGTGGTTCTGTCTGCAGCGCATTAATTTCTCGTCAACGTTGTGAAAAGCAACATGCAGCTGAACCTGCGCGGCGTTCATGACACAACGCACCCAGGTTTATAGAATGAATGATGATGTTAATGGTGATAACGAAGAGCACAGAGAAATTCAAGTAGAACAGAGAAAAAAAAAAGTCTTTATTTTTTGTTTTAAATGACACAAAACCAGTTTTATTTAGCTTGACTAAGAGGTAAAATGGTTCTTTGAATAAAGGTTGCAGACCCCTGCTATAAGCCAAAAATGTGATAGTTTTATGTATTTATGCACAAATTCAAATGGAAAAGCTATAGCTAAATGCTATACTCACCCATAAAGTCAACACCAGTGATAGAGGTGTTTGCACAAATGTACTTCCTCTACATTCTTCTTCAGAGAATACATGTAGATTTTGTCAGTAACAATGTGTACTGTTTAAATTGAGAATTTCCCTGACTGCGTGCATCTGATACAGTGATATGAATATCAAAACGTCGTTCTTGACATCAGAATTCCCTGAAACATGACCAAACAGCTCAGGAGTGTTGTTTGCTGCTTATCTGATGACCATTTTTATGTATAACTCTGGTATCTTGGTGGAAAACAACAAGAGGCCACACGCACATTCTCCCCTCAGTGTTGCACAAATCCATTTTTCCTGGAGAAAATCACACACAGGCAACATAACAGAGCTCTGATGTCGTCTCGGAGTCTATGAGCTACGTGGTGAACCGGCTGGCACAGTTCAGCTTGCAGATGAAGATAACTGTAGAGGCAGGCCTGTTGCTGTTTGTCCACACACCACAACAAACACCCGGCATTAAAAAAATGTGTGTTACCAAGGAAACTCATTATCTACTGGTCCTGTTGAACCCACCCTGGAGCTGAGTCTTATCCTCTGAGTCTACCGATTCTGTTTGCGTAAATCCAGCAATCACTGAAGCTTTCGGCTGAAGGAACACGACGGCGACTTGAAATTGATATGAAGTTGGCATGAGCACGCTTCTCCACTCCTCCACTGTTGTCTCTAAGGGCCACTATCATTTACTTGTACTCCCCTTCGGTCTCCATGTAGACATAAACAAAGAGACAAAACAGACGGTAAAAATACAGCATCATTAACCTCTAAAAACGACCTCCTTTCAAGTTGATGTTTGTTGACAGTCGGTGCTTTTCTATCTCTACATCTTCACCATCTAGCTTGTTCTTTAGTGGGGTTTTATCCCAAAAAATCTACAACTTCTGTACGTTTTTGTATTCAGTCTTCTTGACTGTACTTTGCAGAACCTTTACTGCAGTTACAGCTTCAAGCCTTTTGGGGTGTCTCTCCCAGCTTTGCTCATCTAGAGACTGAAATTTGTCTGTTCTTCTTGCAAACTACCGCCAGCTCTGTCCGATTGTAAGAAGAGAATCTGGAACAGAATCTTTAAAGTATTGCCACAGATTATGAATTAGATTTAGCGTGTTTTTGCACTTGATAACCAGGTAGATTCGGTTCAATTGTGGACCAAACTCAATATTTGTTACATTTTCATTTACCGTGGTTCGCTTCCACACTGCTGCAGTGTGTCAAACAAACCAAACCCTTTGAAAAGCTTGTTCGACCCGTCGCCTGTGGTGACGCTGCACCAAGAACCGCTGAAGGAAATGGCATAAAAACCTCTGAACAACACATGCGTGCAAATTTGTTAGTCACAAACGTAGACAAAAGTCAGAATTTAGCAGTCGTGGGTTTTGCGGACCACAAGCCATTCCTCCACTTTTTTTGGTTGCATTTACCCAGAGTGTTCGGCCTTGTAATTCGCTTCCTGCTTTTTGATCGGTCTCCGGTCTGCCAGAGTTCAATTAAAGCTGACTAAACAGGGCTGGTTGTGAATACACCCTTAAATAGCAGCACCTCAGTTATGTTTCACTCTAACCTTCCTGGATTGCTATAATGTTTCTACAGATAGACATTTGAACCCATGAAGTGTTCTGTGATATACTGGCTTGTAGAAGAACTTTGTCAGCCAGGCCAGACTCTGCAAGCATGAGCTCATGGCCTGCATGTAATTTATTTCTTTATTATGTGCTAAAGTTTCATGCAACATGACCTCAGCAGCAAAACTGGCAAGGAAGAAAGTTAAGTTCGAAAACAAAGTCAAAGTCTTTTGGTGATATTAGATAAATGATGCAATCATTTATTATTATCATTTATTATTATTTTTTTAACCCTGTGTTTTGGAAAACTTTATGTTTTTTGTTTTTTTCCCATTTCTGTTCCAACAGTTCAGATGAAGAAGTCAGACAGAACTCAAGAAAAATAAAAATAATATATAAAAAAAAGAGCTAAAGTTTAAAACTGAAACCACCAAACAGGAGCTCCAAAACAAACGTGGGGGAGGAGATTTTCCACTACATGGATTATTATCATCATCCAGCACTATGCAGAAGTTAAACGTGAGCCAGTGGTTTGGCTTTAAAATCTAGGATCACAAGTCAAAAACACTGTCAGAGGGATTTGCTACCAAAGTGGATCTAGTGCTATGTTACTGCAAGGCCTAATTTAGGCTAGTTCTCGTATCTATAAAAAATCACTGCTTTACGCCCTGAAACACTCACGCAGAAGGAACAATATTCTCTTTAAGCAACTGAGATGATGAGCATCTCAGTATATACATTTGTATATAATGTGACATTATATACAAATAATGTCACATTATTTGTATATAATGTCACATATATATGTGACATTATATATGTCACATATATAATGTGACATATATAATGTCACATTATATATTTGTATATAATGTGACATTATATACAAATATAATGTGACATCAAGCTAGTTTTAAAACATTTTTGTCAAATCAGAAGAAGAAAGCAATGAAGTGAAAATGTTTAACTTTTGCCAATCATTATCTCTGCCCTATTTGTAGCACTAAGGTATTGCAGAAAGTGTTCACAAGTTCTCTGGAGAAATCCAGAATACACAGAAGCAAAGTTGAAATGTTAACATTTTAAGACATCAAATAATACATATTTAGCAAAAAAATATTAGATCCATGATGGATAACTGAAATTAGTTTGACAAATATCTTTAGAGGACATTTAGCTCCTAATATGTTCTGGGATTTTCTGGGATCATCAGCAGATTAGTGTGACAGCTACTAATGCCAAGTTCACATGGCAAGACTTTTATGCTAGTTTCTGTAGACATCATTTTGTGGACCAGCACAAAGGTGATTTTTATGTTTGTACTTTGTCTTTTCTGTTCTGTGTGCAAAAAGCAAAATTTTTCAGACAAACTATGAAACAATAAACACATCATCGGCCCTAAATATTCACCAAATGCTGGTCTTTATTCATATACCTCGGTCAGGAAAATCATATCCTGACATGTAACAGCAAGCCTAGAGACATAACATCTCAGGTCAGGAGAAGTCAAAGATGAATACAGTTAGATTAGATCATCATTAAATCATCTTCATGCTCGCACAGTACGTTGAAGTCATTGTTCTGAGAACTGTTTCCTGCATCCAGAGATTAGAGTTGTGTGTTTCAGTTTATTTAATGTGGTACCGGCCCTGACTTGCCTTCTGTCTAGCAAACCAAGTGACTGTCTTAATATCTCTGGATAAAGTTGCTGCAGTCAGAAAGAAATTATGCAAATGGAAAATTCCTGATTGTCATGTTTGTGGAAACTTGTCTTGAAATGGAGGATATTCTTAGTTTGTGGTTCTTGTTCTGTCTGTTCCTAATTTCTCTAAAAAGCTTCACTTTAAGCTCAAAATAAATCTAACCATGTTCACACAGATAGAAATATAACCCGTAGATAGTCATATTCATTTATTCCTCGGTTATTTGGTGTTCTCTTTCTTGTACATAAATTTCTTTTTCTTCGATTATTGCCAGCATTTATCTCCCTTTAGTTTCCTGAGTGGGGTTGCACAGTGAAGCAGTTCAAATCCCAGCCTGGGGTTTTCTGCATCAAACCTCACTTTACTAGCATCGGATAGGGGCCTGTTACTTTGTGACAGGGAATAACCAAAGCAGTTATCGATATGTCTATTTTGTCACTGTTTGCATCAGCCAGAGCACTTTTCAATTTCAGGTGATGACATGGAAGAAATTATTGAAGCGGTTTGATTGAAAGCTTGGTACCTTTGAACGTGTTGAAGAGAAGAAGCTTCCCACAGATCTCCACGTCCACTTTTGTCATCCCCACGTTTTCCAAGAGAGCTGCAAGCCAGATGAATATAACGGGAGGCACGAGGTTCATTCACCCCAATGAAACACCAGAAATTCTTGCAAGATCAAGATTTTATCACTGAAGCTCTGCCATTCATTAGACCGATCATGTATTTTCAGCATCAGGTGGTTGTTTCCTTTTTTTTAGGCTGATAGATATCAGCAAGGTCTTAAAAAACTTTACATGCAACAGATAACAGTGTATCTGCATCCTAAGTTGCCAGTAAGGTGAATCCCAGACTCACTGATTTGCCTGTCTCCACTGTGATTTGGAGGCCCAATTACTTCCTGTGATCTTTCAATGTTTCCTACACTGTGAAGGTAATCATTGCAAAGTGGTGTAGAGGCCAAGCCAATGCTTTAAGCCACCGAGGTGGTACCCTGGGGTAGAGTTGACATGCTGATTACTTTGCCAGCTGAGCCGTCTTTGATCGTTGTGCGGATCATCCATTTATTTTCTTTGCCTCTTGTCAATGACCAGTGAAGCCAAAAAATACACTTTTTACAACAATTCCATCATCTAGTATTAACAGCATCTAGTATTCAGTAGTCAAAAAAACTGTTTCCTCCCTCCTTCCGTGTGGATCACCTTCCTTCACCAAGAAAGGTTCCTAAAGACCGCTGATGAACCATGTGACCCAATATCCATTCACAAATATGTTCATTCACAATCTGCTCCTACTGGTGGTTCATCATTGATTTTGCAGCAGGCATTTTGGAGAAGACACGTCCTTGGACACAAAGATGTGCGTTCAGATGGTGTGTTAGATATTATTTGCCACAATTCTAATCACATTCTTATACCTGACAACAGGGGCGTCTTCTTCACCCTCTAGTCTTTATGAAATCTGTTGTATAATGACCACCATTTTTAGCTTTGATTTCTTAATCTTTCCCACAATACACATCACCAAGAGCTTCCTGACAGTCAAGTTAAATCATTTTTATTTTTTGTTGCAAAGTCGTCTTAACATTTTTGAATCTTTCCGCTGAAAGTTTACAATTAGAGACTTGGGTTTGTAAAACTTTGATTTGATGTTCGAGGTCTTCTTCCTTATGCGGTAGACTCCTGTACCAGTTAGCCTGGCGACAAAAACTGAGTTTTTGATCTTTTTTGTCAGGATCCGATTCTGTTTTGTGAAGTTGCCTTCTCAGTGTTGAGTTTGGAGATTTCAAAAAAGCTTTGGTTTCCTTCAAATCATGGATCAACTTGTCCTTTGTTTGACATCCTGTTTCAAGAACGTGAATTTTCAGAACTTATCTGCAAACTACTTTCAGTCTTCTCAAGTTTACCCTTAATACACCGTAGTTTAATTGCAAGTTCTTTGGATTTTTCCTCAACAGTGGTTGCATCCTGACTTCTTTTATTTAACTGGGTTCTTGTATGCTTTCACACCAAATAAAACGCTCTGAACAGAAAGACATTTAACCTTCACACTTTGTGTCACCAATGTTATGTTTTCTGAGATACGTATATTATTTTTCACAGTTGTTTCCGTCTGTTTTTCAGATACTGTTTCCAGGCCAAAAGAGAGGAGCCAATAAAACAATGACTTCCATGGCAGTCTTTCCCTCCTCTGGAACAGATCTGCCAGGATCCCATTGGAGTAGGTACCATTTGTGTGGACAGTACCATTTAGTAAATCTTCTTTGGTTATTACAATTGTATGAAGCCTTTCACTGACAGATGCAAAATCTATAACAATCTTTGACAGAAATGTCTCATAGTTATGTTCTCCATTTGTTGTCTTCCATGCTTGTTTCAAACATTTTTTACGTAAAGCATAGACCTTTCCTCTGAAATGTGCAATGCATGGATGGTGCTTTTGGTCGACACTCTTTCCCAGAGAACAGCAGGATGCGCTTTAACAAGTGGTAGTCATCATTCACTGGAAAAGAAGGAAGCAGTTATGAGTATTCTAAATATTAGAGTTGATCATTATTAATCTCAGCATTGATTAAGACAAAATGAGACTGATGTATTTTCCAAACATCAATTTTTTTTAACACGTGACTCCACAGTGAAGTCACAATAATTGATTTTGATATCACTTGAGAATTTAAGTTTGTTATAATGGAGCAGAGTATTGAACAAGACAAAAAAACTGACACTGAAAGTGAAAATATACTTGAGTTAAATGTTTAATTTTAATCAGAAATATTGAGGGTTCGAGTCCCTTCGTGGTTGCTGTTGAATATATGATTAAGCTAACTATTGTATCTCTAATAGTCTTTTAACTGGCTCAAAATGTGCTTGAAGAAAGAAAGTCATTAGCCACTCCGCAGTTCGTCTTTCCAATCATGTCATTGAATGATGTAACATCAAGACCACGTGGCCTAATGGACAAGGCGTCTGACTTCGGATCAGAAGATTGAGGGTTCGAGTCCCTTCGTGGTTGCTGTTGAATTACCAAACCCTGGATAAACATAATTACCTGGATGTAATTCCATCAGAAACTTGTTTTAAATACTATGTACGGCCAACATAAATGTCTGGACATTTGTCCAGACGTCCCCATCAGTTCAATATTTGTTTAAAAAAAACCTTTTAAGATTTGGATCTTATCAAGAATTTAAGCTAACTACGACTTGCACACAATATGATAAAAGATTTTTTCAGTAACCACTCAGCACTTGTCCATTCCACTCATGTTCAAAAACAATGGAAAAAGTACCGTTTGGAGATGTCTTCTTAGTCAAATCGATATCTGTCCCTCAGAGATAACTTGCCCATCCAGGGTAGTTCGTCTTTGGGAACACAGCCGTCTTGGCTGTAGTTTCACAGCTGTTCTTGTCCTTTAAACTAGCTTCCTGGCCCAGAGTACTTTTCAATTTGAAAACAATGGAAAAATCACCGTCTAGTGATGGGCTTTGTTAGCGTGGTTCACCTTCAGTTCTTGGAAACTGTAAAGCTTACCTTCTGGTGATGTCTTCTTTGCCTTAACGATAGCTGTGGTTTCAGAGTCAACTTTTCCTTCCTCAGAGAAAACTTTCGTGTCCGGGATAGTTTTTATATTTGGGAACACTGGAAAAATTGTTCCTAATGACTGTGCTCTCATCCTGAGAGTTTGCTTTGACCTAATCATTTTCAGGAAAGTATGTTTCAAAGATTGTTTTCATTTTCATCATTAGGGGTAAGGATTTGAAAAAAACTTTACTTACCCCTTTAATATTTAGATATTTTTCACTCATAAAACATATTTGACATTACTATAGATGTAATATTTTGATTCGTTTACAGTTTTAAATCCTCTTAGTCCTACTATCTTTAATACGAATTGTTCACTGGTATGGGTCGCTGAAGACTTGTGTCTGTACGTGTGAGCGTTCAAGAGAATTGCTCACACAGGTACAGAAAATTTGCCCTTGTCATTGGAAAATTATGAATGAACTCCCTATCATTAAAGTTGCTCACATCAGTATCCTACCACTCCTGGTTTCAACGCCGAACCCATTCGTTTCTCTGTACAGATGTTGCTGCCACACAAAACGCTTTGGCCAATACGCTCGCTACATGCGACACTATTGCGTTTTCTACACAACCAAAACACTTTTAGGTTCCCTTGCTCTTCACATAACAGATCACATACAAGTCGCATGTATTTGGATATGTGAACAACCACTCAAAATAAATCAGATATCACAGATAATTAGAATTGCCTGCAGTGTGAATGTAGCCATATTGTTCTTTTGGCACAATTCTCCAACACACCAAATAAATGGTTTGTTTATGCAGAGCTGAGTGACATGCCGATTAAGGAAATCAGCCAGTTGATTCAGGTGTGTTGGTGAAGAGATGCCTCTAAAAGTTGCAAAATAGTAGCTCTTGGTGACTGGATTTGAGAGATCTTGTTTTAGGGCAGAGGTTCCCAAACTGTGTGGCGCCCCCTAGGGGGTCGCCGTGCCATTTCAGGGGGGGGCGCGGGAAGCCGTCTGGATGAAAAAAAAAAACAACAAAAAAACATGAACGCTGTATGCGTTGGGTTTTTACCTTAGAATGGCCAACTCTCTGTTATTCCCCTGTCAATTTGATACAGCAGGGGCTTCCACACTCCCCATATCTGTGTCCTCTGTCACTTTTATCAGCAGTTAAAACTTTTTAATCCGTTATTGACATGTGGTAACCTGTTTTTCCGAGCCGCCTTTAAACACCTTTAAACGCCTTTAAACTCGCGCTGGGTTTACACCTGTGCCGCAGCGAAGGAGACCTGCTGCTGCTGTGCAGAGCTACGCAGGTGTGTGTTAGAATCATGGCAGCAAACCAGCAAAGCGCAAAGAACTTTTCACAGTTTCCCCCCCAAACAGACTGTTTAGTAAAGCTGTTTGATCCAGGTAAAGTTAGCTAAAAGATGACTACCTAGCTAATATCAATACATCACATGGAGCTTGTTAACAAGTAGCTTATATGCTAAGTTGTTGTCTATGTTCAGCTACATAGATTCATTTTACCCCCCAAAAAAGTTGATCCCCTCCCACCCCCCTGCAAAAACATATCGTTCAAACACACAGCGATTTGTAGGGGGGGTGCCCAGAAAATGTTTGGAAACCACTGGGGGGGCGCAGGACAAAAAGTTTGGGAACCACTGTTTTTGGGGTTCACATCAAGCAGAAAATTTATTTATTGAATCTGAGAGAATTTTTATTTTGTGGTGTAATGTGAACTGCGTGCTGTTTTGGGACTTTTCCACATTTTCTCCTCCCTGTGTTTCTGAAAGTGCATATTTCCTAAAATAGCACTACAAAGAGTAGATATTGTGTTAATAATGTTTAAATAGACATCTCTATTTCAATGCTATAAACCCATTCAGCCAAAAATGAATAATAATTAATGCCCATGATTTTCTGAAAAATCAAACCTCACAAGGACAAACCTGGTTAGCTCTGAGACTGCTGTCAATCACCAAGAAAAGGTCAAAGATGAATTTCCCTTAAATTGGATCATTTTCCAGGAAATATATATTTAGCCAGGTCATTCTGCTTCCCAATATATTTACATCAAATTTATAGCAGACTGGCAGCAGCCAACAGTGAGACACATTACACATGGTGTGACTCAAAGTCAATTGTGTGCTTCTCTAGCTTGACAGACACTGTACCTGCTGGCTTTATTCCCAGAAAACTGACACATTGTTCTGTTCCTGCATATGTGTTAACATCAGACATCACATTTCACCAGAAAACCTGCCAAAAGCGTCAGACACCCTAAACTAGTGACATAATAGTTTCAGTGGGAATCTGTCTTGTCTAAACTGGCTCGCAGTTTGCAGCCAAGTTATGATGTAATTAACACCTCAGAAGGTGACTTTTAACAAGTTGCATGTGGAGCATGGAGAGGCAGAGCAAAAGAGAAACAATGTGAGGCTTTTGGTGGATATTTTTTTTTTTGTAAGTGTGTGAAAAATGTGCTATGTTTCCTCATAAAGTATGGTTATTTTTTTCAGGGCGTTTTGGGAGATACAACTGCATTAAAGTCCACACAAAAAGGGAAGATATTTTATTTGCTGTTGGTGTTGCGTTTCAAACATGTCAGGACATTTAGGATCTTTCACATGCCAATGTTTTTTAAGAATTTGAAAAAGTGAATTAAAGATTATCCCAATAAATCCTTTGAAGTTAGAAAAGAAATGTCAACATGATCAATCAGTACCAAGTTCAGAAACTGAGCACGTATTGGTTGAAAATGTATTATTGCCTACAATCTAAGCTAACATAAGTGGTTTATGCAGGAGTGGAGCTACATGAGTTAGAGGAGAAGGGACTGTCCACTGCTGTAGAGCCTTGCCGCTCCCAAATCTTATGTTCTTAAAACCGTACTTATACAAACCAATTACTTGAAGCTTCGTAAAGCCTTGAAATTAAGTATTAATTCGCCAAAAATGATGTAATAGTACGTGACTGAAAACCATATTTATGTATTTGTGTCCCTGTGTAGTTTTACATATCGATTTCAGAGTGGATTCTTCTGTCTTTTGTAAGGAATAAATAAAAATTTTTATCTGTAAAGTTACAGCACACCACCTGGTTGAGAGCATAACTTCAGTTCCATCCGATATTCGAATTATGATCAGTTAAATTAGCGTGGCATTTTGGATAAATTCTGCACCTAAATTAAAATGTGCTTGACGTGAAATTAATCAAAAAAACAAAAACAATGTGTCACGGTAACGTGCAGAAATACAGATTATCAGTGGCAGCTTTGCTTAAACTAAACCACATGCAGACTGACTCATTTTCATGTTTAGACGTGGAACCGTTTGGCCGTTCACTCTGGCACGGCTCTGCGTTTTGCATGCAGCGCCTGCATCTGTACATGTGTGAGTCTGTGCGTCTGTTTATGGAAGGCAGGCTGAGGGCAGAACAGACATATTTGTGTTGTGTTTAATGGCTGCGCTGACGTACACCGATCTCTGAACTTGAACTCTGAGTCCTCTTGTTAATGTTTACGGTTTGCATCACACTATGACTGCAGTACTGATGGGAGGATTTAGGACGAGCTGAAGACTGTAAGCCCCCAACCCTCCTAAAGAAATGCACAGGGCCACGGGGTGGATGTCTGTGGAGGAGAAATTAAAGAGTAGTAAGAAGAATGTGGTTTATGTTGGGAGATCTTTAGCTGTATTGCGTCACCATATTTATGCTAGCACATCTATAATTAACAGCATAATTAGAAACAACAGAATCAGTAATTACTCTATAGCAGGCATTATTCCTTTGCATACAGCTCGGAAATTATTACCAGCTGCAAAGCAAGTTTAACAGCATTAAAATAAATTCCTGGAACAAGAGGCCTGTCAAAGAAAGAAAGTTTTTATTTAGCATTTTTATCCTACTTCACAGACTATGAATGTCAACATCTTTTAGCGTTCAGGTTCAATAAGGTCACATTGAGAAGACGGAGAACCTCAGACTAGTTTCTGTTGAATCACACCGGTATATGGTTTTCCTGTAAAGGCCACGACGAGAACAGTATGAGAACTGTCTCACCATCTGAATCTGTCATCTCCTGGTTAAGATTTCTACCCTTGTTTTGACTTAGTGGCATGCACTTGAAGGCAGATATCTCTACCGCAGATCTATGCATGGCTTGATTACATCTGATTTCTTCCAGTTTAGTTTCACTGTTGCAATGTTTAACGGCATTCAGAGACGGGCCAGTGAAACACCTTCCATAACAAGTATGTGAAACAGAGCATCACAGAGCTGGGAGTTGCTCGACAACAAGCACGTCGACACTTGGCTCCCGTGAAGCATTAGTAGTGAGAAGTGGTTTATTTTGTTTGGCAATTTGACAGAAATTATTTCCTCATTCATTTGTTTAGAAAGTTTTAAATATAATGTGGGGTTTTTTTTCCACAGAAAAAAAATATTTAACTAAAAAAAAAGCCCAAAAAACTAAAGAGATTTTTCTTAAGGATCCTATATACTTCATCCAAAGTGCATAAACTGTGTTAGTTTGTTCACAGAGAAGCAATTTCCAATTGTGGCCCACAAATCATTTAACAGATGTGGCTTTGACCTCAAAACTCTCCAATGGATGCAATTTTAGCCCAGTCTAGGTCATTGTTGAATCATAAACAATGATGTTAACTGAGGAAAGTGATGCCTAGATGTTGTTCTGTTTTCTTTTTGACCTTCCTGATTGCTATTAAAATATAACGGTGGCAGAGCGGCCACTCTTCAGAACGTTCCCTACTTCGACTTCTCCATTTGTGAGTAATGACTTCCAGTGTTGTTCAACACTCTCGCAATGTCCGATGTGTCAGAGAACCGGGTCAGCCGCTCCCGGGTTCTCCCAGCATGCACTGAGGCGCAGTGCATGCTGGGAGAATCAGTTCAGTCGCTGTTCTCCATGTAGCAGAAGTGGCGCCTCAACATGACTAACAGCTAATGTGGACGTTAGTTAATTGGAGTGAAAATGTGTAATTTTTTTAATGGTTTTTATCCAATACAACTTAAGCTGTTTCCATTACGAATATGCGTAAATTTTTGTTAATATTCTGCTAATGTCAAAAACAGAATAAAAAAAACAATTAAAAGTGTTCGTTCTGCACCATGATCCTGCAACTACTTCCTGTCAACTTCTTCGGTGTGGTTTGCACCAGTGCTGATCATGTGACTCACGGTGCGAAAAGGTGTTTCCATTGCAGTATTTTTTAAAATAAATCCAAACTTTTTATTGAAAAACTATTTTTTTCAAAATTAGCACGTTTCCATTCATCAAATTTGTTTTCAAAATGTCAAATTGCACAACTATATGGTCAATGGAAAAGCAGCTTTAGACAAGTCTTTCTGTATTGACGGAGGAGGTTTGTAAATGTGACTGCAATATTGAATTTTGTGAAGATCAGATAAGAAAATGAAGTATCTATCCTCTTAAGTAAAGAGGATGCATTCAATGCATTTATCTGTCAGATAAATGAATGTCTGAAATCTCAACTCTGCATCGGACTGGGTTTTGAAATGTCAAGCCCATTTGCTAATTTTCAAGACAATGAAAAAGCTCAGCCTGGGGGGTAATGTGGAAAGCAATATTTATACTTGTGACTACAGCTGAAGTGGGTTCACTCTGGTTCAGAGTGGTCCGACCACATTACATGCTGACTCATTGTTGCTGTAAAGCAGTGGTCTCAAACTGCATTCCTCAAGGACCAGAGTTTTGTAACTTGTCCTACACACTTGCATTAAATGGCTTAACACCAGCATGCAGTCAATCTCTACAGAGCTATGCTAATGAGCCAGTATTGGAGCCAGGTGTCTAATAGGGTTCTGACTTGGTCACAATGTGACCAAAATGCCTGGGGAACTCATAACTGTCAAGTTTTGGATTTTAGAAAATGGGAAATTTTGTCAACCAGTTCGACCGTAAGAGCAGGGGGAGGGGGATGATACGGGACAGGGCAATGAAGAGACTGCTACTCCAGAGGTCTAAGAAATCCCTCTTACATTTTGTTCAAGTGTTTTCACTGTACATTTCCGTATCTATTTTGCCACCAAACGAGATGAGCCAGACTAATATTGTGAGGATTTGGTTTTCCTCTGTATTAATTTAGGTTTCTGGGTTCAGTTGAGTCTCCATCCCGTCTACCCGTTGATTGTCCCCAGCTCTCCCTCGTCTCCCCTGATTATCTTCCTTGTGTATTTAATCCCACCTGCCTGGTCGTGTCCTTGTTGTGTCTATGGAGTCGTCTGTTGTCATTGTCATCAAGTTGTGTAACCAGTGCTACCAGTGTGTTTGAGTTCTTGGCCTCATTGTGCTGCCTGGATTTCTGTTCACTTCTTCAGCAAACCATCATTTACTCTACAAACCTGGGTCCACCATGTCTACCTCACCAGCAACAAAACCACTAATCATGATAAATATAGCTTCCAGTAAATATGATATTTCACACTTCTTTCCCAAGTCCGGTGACAATTCTCTGTCTCTCTCTCAGTCCCATCAGAACTGGGGAGATTTCCATTGGAGAAAAGTATTTTCCTGGACTGTGAACGGCTGCATGCATAAGACTTGCACAAAATGGAATAAATGAGGCTTCTTTAAGTTTTCCTGAGCCAGGCACCACAGTGGGTTCAGTTTGTTCCAGACCTATAACAACAAGCAAATCATTTGAGAAAGAAATTCACTCGCATATAGTCATGATCTCCACTGTCAATAAAATTTTCACTGGTGGGGTGAAAGTTAAACCAAATCTGTTTTTATTTACACATCCCCCTCTCATAGGCACCAGTAATCACAACTGAGCTGGTGCGTGACGGCAGGCAGGGACAATGACTGGGTTAGATTAGAACATTTTTCTAGTAATTATGCCAATGAGAATCCATTTTATGGACCACAGTTGACCAATTAAGTTAATCTCTCTGGCTTGCATTGTACTTAACCCCTTGTGTGTTTGAAGGAAAGAGATAAATGCACTCATGCGGAGACAACCTCCCTCTGTAAACACACACTTACTGGCACACACACAGATTGTTGACAGTTTTCAGGAGGGCTCAGTGTCAAAGTATTTGCAGGAGTTTGTCAGTAGCGTTGGTACTCGCACGCCACTGCCATCTAGTGAGGAATGTTTGCTCTCTTTGGGTCCAATTACGCGTGGAGGGTGGTGGTCCTCTGTTTTCAGTCATAACCTTTAAGCACATAATTGTCTAAATAAATAAATTGAGTGTCTATAAATATAAATTGAACCAGGAGGATAGAACACATCACTCCAGTTTTAAAGTCCTTACTGTCTCACTGCAGCTCAGAATAGACTTTAAAATACTTTTATTAGTTATAAATCACTGATAGGCTTAGCACCAAAATACATTAAAAGATTAGTTGTTGTTGTATCAACCTTCCAGACCATTTAGTTGTCCTGGGTCTTATCTGCTCTGCACGCCCAGAACCAAACATGGAGAAGCAGCATTCAGCTTCTATACACCACAAATCTGGAACAAACTTCCATAAAACTGCGAAACAGCTGAAACTCTGAGCTACTTTAAATCAAGAGTAAATGCCCTCTTGTTTAGTTAGTAGGAAATGGCACATTGATCAACATATTTGATGTGCATTGATGATTTTGATGATGGCATTTGATAAATTGAATGTTTACTGCTTGTTTCACAATCATGATGTTTCCATCTTGGAAATCACTATGAACTGCCTTGTCACTGAAATGTGCTTTAACTTGACTTCACTTTCATTATTCTTTACATAAGTTTTATTCCTTTTGTATTTTATGTAACTAGAAAGGGACAAGTATAACCAGAGAGAGAAAGTTGTTCTTTCTCCCCCGTCTCGTCACATTTACTACTCTTTCCTGTGAGGCTCTCCACTTTGACACGCCCTCTTCCCTGATACCTCCCTTCCTCCTCCCTCCTCCGGGCCAGAAGAGAGGAGTGCTCAACCTGAGAGAGCCGGCAAAGCACAGCAGAGCTCAGCGAACACACTCCAGGACACATTCACACAGCTGTTCAAAGAAACCTTCCGGATCGGAGCTGGGGTAGGCTTCCCTGCAGCTGAACATGACCTCACCACAGAGCTTTGTTGCAGCATTGAAAACCTCTCTTGCCTGATGAGATGTTTAATGAGATTCTCTTGCTGTCTTGTAATGTCTTTGAACTGAATTCAGTATTTCTTTAAGTTTTAGACTGACATCACATTTAGGGATTTTAGAGGACTTGCCGAAGGGTTTTACAGCTGAATGAATGTTGCATGTTCTAATCTTTTGTCTCCTTTTTGCAGTATGAGACGTTGATTCTTGGAAAGCAGAGCTTGAGAAAGAAGACAGACGTCAGGAAGCCTCATATCAGGACAGAGCTGGAGGAGTGGGTTTAACACAGTCCAGACCTTTGGCCCACCCCACCCCATCCTTCTAGGTTTCACCTCTCAACTCTGCTGTGCATCAATCCCTACTCCCTCGACTAAGGAGTGTCTCCAGGGGCCAGTAAGCTCAGTCTCAGACGTTAACTCAAACACGGTGAGGCTTTTTTCCATAGCTGTCACCAGCGGCAGCAGCTGGGCTCATGGAGGCTCAAACCCTGGCTCAGATGGATGACTTATGTCACCACCGTTCTCCCTCTCCAGAGGGGGAAACCGTGTGTTCAGCTCTAACTCGTTACGAGAATACCTTGCAGGATGCGATCAGAGAGATCCATGCAGAGGTCAACAACTTTAAGCTCGATATAGAGAGGCGTTGTGACGAGACTGCCAACCTGAGCGGTCCGCTTGGACAGGCCGTGCTTCAGCTCCAGCAGGAGAACCGTCAGCTCAGGATCCAGCTGGAAGCTCTCACAAGGCAAGTGGAGCTCCTGAACGGCCTCACGTGTGAGCGGAACATACCGACCAACAACCACAGTCACAATCACAAGAACGAGCTGCACGACATACAGGAGAACCATCAGGATGTGAAGGAGGTGATCTACGGAAGAGGCCAAGCCAGCACCCAGAACTTCACTTTGGAAAACCAAATGCAGCCCTACAGCAGTCCGTCAAGCCTTTCATCGACCCGTGCCAACCTCACCTCCTCCCCCACAAGCTCCAGCAGTCCTCCTGCTGGCTCCAGAGGCTCCTCCATGATGATGAGCCCAGGGACGAGCAGCAGCCCCTCCATCACACGCTTCTCCAGCCGAGCTACCTTTGCTGTTTCCAGCAAGACCAATGTGAGTACTGCAAAGTTAGACTCTTTACATTTTTCCTGTGTTGGTTGTGTTGTATGACCCTTTAAGTGGGAGATACTATGTATTTTCTAGCCACTTTGTGTCATTTTACAGCACAATCAAGTGTTCAGTTATAAAAATGCTGCATATATTAAAAGTAACTTTAAAAAATAAATTTGACTTTGCAATTTGGTCCATAAAACCAGAGATGCAAGTCACTATCTGATTCCAGAAATAAAATGTATTTTGATATTTTTGTAAACAAATTTGCCCTTCAAAAGCGATTAATCATTTGATTCCATTAAAATGGAAGTTATTGAGCTCATTTTAATTGACTGCAGCCCCAAGGAGGAGCTTTGTGGAAGCATTTAGACACCCTTGAATTTCTGCCATAGGAGAAATTCAATTGGTTCATGCAGGTTTTATTAAACCTGCGTGTTTAATAAAACATGCATCCAGGCATGTTATTGATGAGGGAATAACATTAGAGCACAATAAAAAATAAAGCTAAAGAACAACAAAATTTTACATAATACTTCCACTTTAAAACATTTTAACATTATGTAACTATAACAGAGGCAACTTTTCAAATACTACCACTTTCACTGACATTTCTTTCTGTTTTAAAAAAAAATACCTCAGCTCATCTGTTCCATACATTGATCAGTGACTTTCAGTCATTTAACAGTTAATTTGCAGCATCATTGTTTTTTTCTGGCTCTAGTGACCTTTATTTGAAAGTAGTTTGACAGGAAGGAGGGTTAAGAGAGAGGGGGAAGACATGCGGCAAACCTCGCCAGGCTGGGAATCGAGCCTGCAGCCACCAGCATGAGGACTAAGGCCTCAATACATGGGTTGTGCTTTGCCCCTGCACCACCACAGCACCCCTGCAACATCATTGTGATTGAGCCATTATCAGGTGCTGCTGACAGGAGAACAAAACAATCTGGTAGCTGGCGCCTTAGAGTAGTCTTTCCGGTTTGTTGGAAGTGGAAAATAGCAGCTGATCAGTGACGTTATTTGTTTCCGCTAAGCTAAATATTAATTTTAATTGATGCAACATCCGCCTTCCAGGTTCTGCTTCTAAATAATACTGATGGAAACTGGAACTATGTGGTCTTGAAAATTGTTATCATTAATGGTGTGCATAACTTAACCTCAGTTCAGTAGGTACTTACAATAGTTAAAGTTCAGTTCTTTTATGTCTTGTGGCTTTAAGCTGTGCTATAATGTGGGGTAAATTAAGCGTCCACCACCCAGTCTGCATCTGTGTTTTATGGACCACCATTATAACATTCATGCTACCTACCTCTCTCTACTCACTCCAAATTTAAAGTATGTTGCTTATGAAAACATACAACTCAACATAACTCTGTAAGTGACTTTACCAGAGGAAGCAAAATAGGTTAGCGCTTTTCTTCTTAATGTTTGTATTTTGCAGATAAATGTATAGTTTTTTGTTGTTTTCACTGCTTTTAAGCTTCTCATATTTCTGTTGACTAGGCTGCTCTACACATACTGTTTAGTGCATGTAAGCTTGAGCCAATATACATTCATCTTTGAGAACTATTCTAGCATCTTTGACACCATGTCAGAATTATTCTGTGCCGTCATCGCTTTACATCTCCCAAACGGCTCAGACTTCAACTTTTAAAGACCCTCGTCCATGCAAATGTTTTTAGTCTATGCCCCTTTGGCCTGTAACTATTCTGAACCTCTACCTTACATTTAAATGCCAAATACTTTGTGTAACAATAGATGGAAAGTTAAGATGCAAAAGCAGAAAGGGATGCTTCAGCATGTGGTGAAGAGAAACTTTACCACATGCTGGTGGTTTGACTGAAGCCCTCTTGCGTTGTGGCTGTGTGGATGTGTCATAGGAGACACTGGCTGTGTCGCTGCGGTTGCACAATAGCGTTCTGCCAGGATCCTTAAGGATTTATGAAGTGCAGTAATATGAGCCGAGCAGGCTTTTGGGAGGTGAGGTTAGTGCGGTTGAGGGGTTTTTCAGACCTGCAACAAATAACTGAAATCAACGTTGTGAAATGCAGGCCCTGGTTAGTCACTGTTGGGTTTGACCTACCTGAACCAGTGTTTTTTTTTAAAGGGAGGTATTATGCAAAATCTAAATTTTTGAGCTTTACATCATGTTATAATGTTATTACCTCATCAAAAACCTACCTGGGGTGTTGACTTGATCCTTTCATGCATGTTTGAGGAATCCCTGAATCTCTATGGTGGCCATTCAAGGGTGCCTTAATACTTACTACTGGTGTCTCCGTGCCTCACCCTCTCAGCTCCTAAAGACTGGCGGCAGCAGCAATTAGCGAACACCTGGTAAAGGTGTGAGTTTGTTGAACTCGCCATTCAACATGCATCTTGCTGTCATGGCATGCTGAAAACGGAGTGTCAGAAAAAGTAGAAGCTTCGTAAAAAGACAGAGACCCAATTTCAAGGCATCAAATTGTGAAGTCAAATTTTGTTTATGTCCTGTTTAATATATACGAGGGGCTACCCAAAAGTTTCCAGAATGACGCAGCTGCACGCGCAGTTTTCGTAGTACACGATTCTGCCGCTAGGTATTTGTTCAACCACGCCTCCTCAATCAGTGTGCCAAGCGGCATTGATGTGGAAGGTTTTGTCTACCCCAGTGGTTCTTAACTTGGGTTCGATCGAACCCCAGGGGTTCGGTGAGTCGGTCTCAGGGGTTCGGCGGAGCCTCAAACTAAAATTTCTCTGGTTTTCAGAGAATCGTTCTTAAATCCACTAATTCATTCTAAGAACTGATGAATGAAACTAAAACCCAGCAAATTCTTCTTCTGGCTGATTTTTCTCTTGATTCTAGCACAGTCTAAAAGTTGGTTTTATGATCCAAGTCTGCATTACATCATAGTTCTTCACAACATCAGTGATGACCAAAAGCTCCAGTCAGAGCTTTATTGCTGTGTGGTTTGGAGTTACTATCAGAAACAGCTTTACTGTTGTTCTGAGATGCTCTGGAATTAGACTCGTCTGAAAGTCTCTCAAAGTCCTATCATTTATTTTTCTTTTATTCTGGTTTTAAATTATTTTCCTAGGCTTGATTTGCTTTAAACCAAACCAAAAAAAATCTCCTGGTTTCTTCATTACTTCATCAGTTGATGATGAACAGGCTGTTTTTCCTTCTGATCAGAAATATATGAGTTGTTTATCACAGAATGGTAACTATGTTCAGTGTTTCTAAATATTTAGACGAAATACAAGCTGAGGAACAGCTGGATTATTCATAGTTATTCTATTGCCAGACAAGTGAGCTTAAGGTATTTGTTAGGCTTTTACGGATTTGCAAAGGGGAACATGAATGTAAGTTTTATTTTGGGAAATGTCTTATTTCTGTAGTTTTAACACCTTTTTTCCATACAGTTAAAAAAACAAAATAAAGGCATTTTCATATTATTTAGAGTCAACCCAGTAAACTGTCTATTCTTCTTTTTTAAAAGAATAATTCTTGTAGTTTTGTCATATATCAGCCTGAATAACATTTTCATAAACGTAAGCTCTAGACTTTGACTTGACCATTCCGACATTCAATTGGCTGTAAGTTTAAGTTCACTGTCTAAATGCCAAGTCTTTTGCAAGGCTCTTCTTCTTGGATTGGCTTTTATTTATCTGTCCATGAACTCTGACCGGCTTTTCTGTCCCTGCTGAAGGAAAACATTCATAGTGTAGCTTGGAATGATGTTGCTACCACAATATTCGTTAGTGGGGATAATGTGATCAGGGTGATGCTAAACCATCAAGGTGTAGTTGATAATTGTCTAGAGATAACATGGGCCTCTTATCTCCTTCTCTTATCTGAGAAAGATATGAGACAAAGATTATTCACATTATATGTTTTGTGTAATGCCTTTTTGTCTTTGATTTGTTGCCATGCTCAGGATGTACAATTAATATCAGTTAAGGTTAACTTTGCTGTGAATTTCCAGTTTTATTTTGAAAGTGTTACTTCCTGTTGAGTCGAATGTAGGTCAGAAAAACACAGAGACTGCAGAAGGATTGCAGCAGCACGGAGCAAAAGAGTTTGCGACTGTGTGTGTTTGTTGGAAATAAGGAAAATGAATTGTAATGAGAGACTTTGGGTCTTCATTTTTTGTATTTTTAGTTAAATCCATGATTTTGCATGCATACTTTGCCTTCCCAAGAATGCTTGACGAATGACACAGAACCTGGATTTGTTGCCATAACACTCTTCCTGTTCGGCCTGTCAGTTCAGGTAGATGGACATGTTTTGGTAGGTTTGCAGTTTATTTCCTGATGATGGATTAACACAGAACTTTGTGAGGAACTCAGAGCTTGTTATGTTGTTTTAAAACCACCACACCTTCATCCCTGACCTCTCAGCTGTGTTTCTTGATGCTGCTTGTTCTCTAATCGTCTCTAACTAAACTCTGAGGCCTTCAGAGAACAGCTGGATTTACACTCACATTAAATTACAGACAGATTTTACCACTTAGGCTCTAAAGGCAAGTGGTTGCACTGAATTACTTTAGGAGTTTCAGATTAAAAGAGGCTCATATTTTTATTTGCCAAATTGTATCACTTAGGTGTTTGTGATATGGACTTAAAGTTTCATCACAATATTTTGTGGCAATATTGTGTTAATAAAAGTGACGATACTTTTCTTTTAAGGTAATTGTATTGTACAGCAGTCACAGCCTCACAAACACAAATACTGCTTTTTAAAAACATACCTATTTAAGATGTTTCTTTAGGACATTGAAGAAACAGCGGAGAAAATTGTACAACTAACAATCCCGACAAAACGGACAGTTTTAGGAGAGTTAAGCATCATTAATTTGAATTTATTGTGACGATAAAATTCTTACCATGCTATGAAATGTATTATGATGAACGATAAACGATACAATAAATGCCCACACCTAGTGTCGCTCTAAAAAAGGTCAAGGCACTTCAACATACAGTTGTAGCTCCTTTAACTCATTCTGCATTCACACTACAGTACGACACAAACTTGTATTCAAAATATACAAGTAACACACACAAAAATCATTTGCAAATGGATGCTCCCTCTTGTCTCTGTAATTTCCAAAGTATGCGGCAGATAGCGCCGAGGAATGTTATCTTCTGTGAAATCAGGTGATGGGAGCCAAATCGACACAAGGCCACCTTTGTTTCTGTGTTTCTCTGTTGTGGGAGATCCCGTGTTGTCAACTTAGCACAACACACAACATCACACTTCAGATGTATTCTGCTGCATTACATCTGCGGACAAAGGTCAGCCAGTACTACTTCACTGTCATGCTTAATCTCTTTTTTTGTAAAATTAGTACCTTTGTGTTTAAAACCCTAATTACGCCTGGCTCTCTGCGCCACGTCCTCGTCTGCCTGCCAGCGAGAGATGAGGTAGATCCAGTTCATAAAGTTCAGCTCGCTGTTCAAACAGGTCTGTTGACATAACATGGAGACCTTTTTCCTAATAGATACAGTAAAAAGCTGGAAGTTGGAGATGTGCAGAGGCGTGTCTGTCCTGCAGCCTGCTCTCCAGCTGTTACCGTACAGCGTCATGGTGACTTGCCAAGTCATCGTAAAAAGCCACACACACACACACACACAGGCGCGGTTCCAGCTCCTTTCAGTACCGCACACCTGCGCCATGCAGCCGTGTGACTGCTGATCGCTTTCTACGATAAATGAAGCCTTTCCTATGAAGCCCAGGATATACGGCATGCTATTTACTGTTTCCTCCAACAGGTTTTTGTGAAACTTTTTCACAGTTTGCTGCATGTTTCTGATTCTCTACAGCAGAATTCACATAAAAATTGTTGCATGAAAACCCAGCCATCTGTTGAGATTGTGATTGTATTTGTGCGCTTCCATCTGGAAGGTCTGGAGTTCTGACGGGAAGCAGCTTTAGCGTTCTCTGATGGTTTTCTGGAGCAAGAATTAGCTGAGGTCAGAACGAGGACAAAGATCTAAAACCTGTCCCCCAGCGTCCTCTTCCGCTGTTTCTGTTTCTGAACCTGTTCCACGCTTCACAATCTGCAGCACACGTAAAACATTTCTGCAGACAACTCCACTGTTGCCAGTGCAGCTGGCCCAGCGGACCATTGTGTGCGTTCTCGTGCTTCATTGAGAGTATGTGGCGTGTGGAGGGATTACAACATGGACCCTCCTCCTCGTCACTCCTTACATTCCTGTTCTCGACTACAATCCTTATCTCACATCAACAAATATCTTCTGGAAGCAAAAGCTCCTTACCTTGGCATTAAAAAAAGAGAAGATAATCTGTATTCAGTTGTTTTATTCGGGTTGTCCCACAGCCAAGCTCGGCCCATTCCTCAGTACATGACGAACCTGTCAATCAGCTGTTTCCTCTCATTCAGCTCAGACGCCTCAGTGTGGAGCGTGTTTGTCTGCCTCCTCCTCCTGCAGCTCTTCCTTGTCTCATTAAATCAATTCGTCTTTCATTGATTCTTTTGCTTCAGTTCAGTTGATTTGTGCAGCGCCAATTCATAACCAGTTTCTTCTCAATTCAACTTGCAAAACGTAGCTTCAGTTCAGCCACATGCATTCCAACTGATCCAAGTTGTCAAACAAGAGAGCAAGCTCGGTTAATTATTCAAATTAGTTACATTTTTTTCTATTTATGGAAACCCACAAATACCAGAAGTCAATGACTTGCATCAAGTCAATGACTTTCAACAAGTCATTGACTCATGGTGTGACGAAGTGGCAGTAAATCACTTACTGTAAAGTCAACAACACAACGTAATTCCTCATACCGAGCATGCATGCAACGACAGTGGAGAGGAAAAACTTCCCTTCTGGCTCAGTACAAGCCACCATCTGCCACGACCTAAACAAATTTACCGCCCCCTTTAATGTTTTATCCATTTTTTTTGCTTTTATAAATCAATCATGATCAACAAAATGTGGCTTTTTTGACAAAAACATTTACAAAAAAAACTTTTATTTTATTACATAGAAATATATATTATTACATAAAAGAGAGTTTTCTGATAGGTTTCTTAATAATTTGTTGTCGAAATACTTTATTTGATTTCTTTTCCGAATCCTGAAGGCAGAGCGTCGGAAAGAGCAGGAGCTTCTTAAAGAGACAGATACCCAGTTTCAGGACATCAGATTCTGAAGTCAGATTTCTTTGAAATCATGTTTGATACAAGCTGCGTTTTTATAATAACACAGTTTTGTTACAACATAGCTACTTAATTGTGCTATAAAATCGAACTGTTACTGGGAAATACATGACACTCCCCCCTTAAAGCCATTTATCATGTTTCTTCTTTGCACAACATTGTGTTGTTTCATTGGATATAATCCTCAGAAAATACATCGAAGATCAAAGCAAACAAAATGCTTAAGGGGTATGAATACTTTTGCCTTACTGCAGAAGATCTCGGGAAGGTGCATAAGTTTCATCCTTCTTCCAGTTCAAATATTTTCTGCAACCACACCTTTACAAATAAAGACTGCAGTGCACTGAGCACATTCCGACGCTGCTGCTTGTGTTAATTAGCAGATGTACAGAGCAGATTAGATGTGGCAGGTCAGAGGGCCGACTTGCGCTCAACATCAACACTGAGAGTCTTGATTTATGGCTCAGTGGGCCTCTCACGTCATACATCGGGGGCTCTTCAGAAGAGTTTAGGAACATTTGTAGATGCTAAAGGCTATAAAGTCAAACAAGCTTTCACTCTGCAGCACAAAAGCAGCAAATTAAACACAGGCAAATCATCACCAGGCACACTTTGTGGCCTTCTCTCTGTCAGCCGTCAGCTACAAAATTCAGTGAAGGCTATTATTGGGGGTGGCAGACAGAGGAAGGAATGAAAGGCAAAGGCATTTTCAAAAGACTCGAGCAGCAAGCAGCCAGATTTATAGGAAATGTGGTTCTAATTCTGATGAACATCTGCACTTTCACTACCTCTCCTGAAAGCCTGAAGCTGACTGTTTTCTCAAGCTTTGTCTAATCTCTGCAAGAAACATTACACATACTCACAAAAGGATCTTAGAGTAATCTCATGGTGATGTTAGAAGTTTATTTGAGTTTTAAGCTCCCAGATTGCACAGTCAGCATAAATGTTAACGTTTGTCTCAGCAACTAGAGCTCAGCCGTCACTTCCACCTTCCAGAAACATTACTCAACGCGAACCTGATGTTATCTCTGCCTTAACCTTTACATGTGCTCATGTGAACACCAGGCCGCTGCAGCACTTTTTCCTCTTTGCTGTTTTAGATTAGTCGGGTTATGATATCAGGATGATGAATAGATTGTGCTTTTGGAGAAATTCAGTCTTGTGATCATTATCCAAACTGAATTACTCCGCTTACTCGTTTGTTCAGAGCTTTTTAGGTTGTTCTCACACATGACAGTCCAGTGGATTTGGTTCGATTGGAGAGCAAAATGGCAACATTTGTTTCATTTCCAGCTGGTGTGGTTTGCTTTCACATTGTGTTGTGTGAAATGAACCAAGGCCTTTGAAAAACCTGTGGCCGTTTAAGCAGTTGTATGATTCCTCTTTTGTCTTTGAGCCATGAGTCATTTCTTCATTTGTTTTTGTTTTTATTTACCCAGAACCTCATGTGCAACATTCTGCTTCCTGCTTTTGGAGCGGGATTCGGTCCGCTTGGCTTTCACATTTGTATTTGAGAATTAACATTTTTGATCCACATCAATTGCTCAATTGTGCATTTGTTCTTCTCCGAAACAAACTTTACTTTCTAGGCAAATAAACTAGATATGTTTTTTTTAAATCAAAATTCATATATCAACAAACAAAATACACATTTTCAATTCAAAAACCATTTTGAATTGAAAAAGTATTGAATGATATAGCAGCAAAACACCAAAGATAATTGTTTTTAATCTGTTATTCAGGTTATTCAACCATCACATTAGTGTAAAGTGCTGTTATAATCCTTCATCTTTGAATTGTTTCAGGAAAACCTCATCTCTCATGTAACTTCCTTTGACAAATACTTGTTCAGAATGTGGACTGAACGCTGACATTAGTATTGGGGACATCGGTGCTTGCTGCAACATGTTTTGCACTGTGATGGTATTTTTGGTGATAAGCTCATTTTTGCACAACTTCCACACAAGTGTTTTCCAACGTCTCATCAGATTGTCTTTTGAAGCAAAAATGAGACTGAGGTGGACTAAGAGAAGTGGCTTTATCATCCATTGCTGTGTTTGCAGATGTCGCTTGTGCTTCATATTTATGGGCATACCAGAAACGAGCAACCAAGGTTCCGGCTCGCGATTAATTTTTTTAATTAACATTTTTTAATTGATCTAATTAATTAAAGTCTCAGCACTACTGAAAACCAAAAGCACTTCCTTGTAGTTATCTGGGTTATCTGTTCTGCAAAAGATGTGCTCATAAAAAAGTGGGGGATGTAAAAGCTAGATGAAGTAAAACTTTCCTAGGAGATAAAGTGAAGGAAAGTAGATGCAGGTGGGTACAGTGGGGCTTATTTCCATGAAAAAGGTATCTGAAAGTTTTCCGTCTGTTTCTGATAACTATGACAAACAAATCCTAATCTGACCTCCATTCCTCCGTACGCTCTGTGGCCCAGGACTCACTTCCAAGCCCCCTCCCCCAGCGCTGGTCCCCCTCAGAGCAGGAAAAGCTCTGAGACCAATTCCTGGAATCTATCTGTTTGGTGGTTGTCATTACAGTCACGACTGAGGCAGAAAATTCAGTTTTATGACTCATAATGGAGACTTACGCAAACAATGTGAGCCCGTCTGTGATCCCAACCTGATCTGAATGTGCATCACTTCACCGCGTACTATTAAGTTATCTCGCGACTCTTCTTGGCCTGTTTGGTTTGGCAGCTCAAGCTGCTTATCAGGGACTTTTTTTTAAAAATACCTTTTCCAGTAAGGCACATTATTAGATTTTAAAATGGATGTGTAATGACATGAAAAAGATGAGTAGAAGTTTAAGTGGAGCACCGTTGTAACCAGGGTTTGTGTGTACATGTTGGGGGTTTAACAGAGGTATGCAACCACTCCCTGGCTACCCCTGGCTCTCTTAATGACTTCCAGACAATAGGCCATGTTCCCGTCATCATCTCTGTGGAAACAGGTTAATAATAAGTGACCAACCAGTGGGACAGCGCAACCTCGCTGCCCCTGCAGGACCAGGGAGACTTACTGGCACTCAGTTTGAGGAGATGATAGATTTTAAGGTCGCCTCCTTGACAACGTCAGATAATCCACCCTGGGAACTCTTGGATTTCATTTCCTTGTTCTCCAGCTGCAGTGTTTTGGAGTCATGCCCAGAGGGTACTTTGGGGAAAATGTGTTGTGGGAGGTGGGTGCACATTGTGAAAAAGTTGGTGGTTGGGAGGAAGGTTTTTGACTTTACATACAAAAAGATGGCAGTGACATAACAACTACATTTACATAGAGCTGGACAAAAAATCTATGAATATTCTGATAGACACGTGATCAATATCAATAGATAATACATCTGATAGAATATTCAATATATAAAGTTTTCATTCTGGGAGATGTAGGCAGAGAAAAAGCTTTAGCTACTCAGCCTCTCAGAGAGCTAAGCAAAGTTGGTGGCATCAACTAACTCACTCGCTCTTTGGCTACCTAGCAACTCACTCACATTTCGGTTCCCTAGCAACAGCCTGCTCAGTAACATGTGCAGCAGCAGTTTAAAGTTTTTCCACCGTATTTAAAAATAAAAACATTGCGGATAAAACAAAAAACAAATCAATAATTATCATCAACAATTATCAATACTTAATGATAAGAATCTTCTGCACATGCAGATTTCTTTGGGTTGATGAACCGTTCACACAAAAGTCTGACTGCAGTCACATTTAAGATCTGCTTAGTAGCACGGACAACCATGCAGAAAAAATAAAAATAAAAAAAATCGATTTTTTGGTGTAGCTTAGCAAATTTGGTAAAATATTTTGGTTTTAATTGCACTGATTTACTTCTTTAATTTGTAAAGAAGTAAAGAATTAACTTCTTTAATTAGTAAAGAAGTGTACTTTACTAAAATAGCGGATTTTAGAGAATAAGCACTGCAAAGAATAACATCCAGGAACAAAATGCCATGTATTTGAATTTTATTAAGAATTATAGGTGGAATCATTTCTGATTTAACAGTAGAGTTAAATATCTTAAAACGTCCCATCAGCACAACAGAAATATAAGTTACCTTGTTGCTGACAAATGGAGTTTCTGCTTATTGCAAATACATGTAGAGAGAAAATTTGTCTTTTTCCCCCCTTCTGACATAAAGACAAATTTATCTAAGCCTTATTTTTCTTCAAGCGTCCCAAAAATAAAATAAATCAGACTAAATCAACAACAGATTGGGAGTGGATGTACAGCATGGCATTTTATGAAGTGTTAGCCAATATATTTTACCACTTAAGCTCTAGAGAGGTTGAACTGCCCTGTAAATCTGAAATACATTTATTAAAGTACTTGGCCGGCTGTGCATGTAGCACAGAGTTCTCCTACAGCCTTTTTCTTTGTTGTTGTTTTTTTTAATATTCATTTTCCAGTGAGAACCGAGACGTTGTTGGTTTATGTCCAAACTAAAAGAAAAAAAAAAAAAATAGGAATCCGGCTTTCACCACTTCTTTTTAAGTGGTAATTTCCAAAAAAATGTCTGAAGTCATAACTTGTTTATAAGTTTATAAGGCACGATGTTCTCTGTACAGTGACTCTCACCTGCAATTACCGTTTTATATTTGCTCACTTCAAAGATTGTAATTGTTTCTTTCCACTCCTGACCCAGAACGGGATTCCCTGAGATCATTCCTGGAGACAAATTGCAGGCTGCGTGAATGTTCTTGAGGAACAGGTGGTTTTAATGAGTTTCTCTTCCTCTGAGAGGATTCCACCTCCCCGACAGGAAACTATGCCACACCGGGCCTTGGTCACCAAAGGTTTCCTCTCATAGCTTCACAGTAGCCGGGATGCATAGTACACTGTAAAACCTTTGGTTTAACTTGAAAATGAAAGTCCACCTGCTACCTTCAAGATGCAATTCAAGTCAACAAGAAAATTGTTTTGGTTTTAACTCAGAAATTAAAGTTCATGAAGAGAGAAGTTGTCTAAACATCGTTTTTTCTTTTAATGTCATTCATCTTGAATTGTGAGTTTTAACTTAATTTAAGTCAAATAATAATTTCACAAGAAAAAATTGCTAGTTAAAGAAACACATAATTCTCTATCATTTTACTCACAATCTCAAGTTACTATTTATTTTACTTTAGAATAATTTTCGATTTAAGTAAATAAAGGCTTGAAATATTTCCGTCTATCTCGACGTAAAGAATCTACACAAGAGATTTTTACAACCATTTACTTGAAGCTTTGTTCTTTATATTTGGCTTTGGTTTCTAGTGACGTCCAGGGTTGTTATGGGTACATAAATATTAGACAGAGAACCATAAAATACAAAATAATGGAAATCAGAGCAACGTAATAACAGCACAACACAAAAGACAGACCAGTAGTAGACGACAGTATTTGAATAATTGTATAAGAAACTTTAATAACCCCTGATATCAAATAGCTTCGAGCATCATAATACACCATGTTTTTAATTTTCCATTTTTGCATAATTGAGCTTCCTTCTTTCCCCTTCTATCTTTTCCTGTTCCTGTTCTTATATGCTGGGCTTTTCTTTACACCCACTTTCTGTCTCTGTCTGTATTGTGTTTGCATGTTCTACAATTTCCTATTAATACACGAGTGACGCAAATTCAGATGGTAGTTGATTTGTTGCTTTGCAAATACAGAAACAGGGATCTTTTTCTTGTGCGTCTCTAAAACAGGTATGAGTCTGTAATAGAAGGTGAACTTTGCATATGTGGGTTTATATTCTACATATTACAGAAATGGGGCGACAGTCTGTCATGTACACTTTTATAAGGTCAGACTAGGCGGGTGGAGTATTCCCTCTGCACCTTGATAATGTTAGGTCCACCTTTAAAAATAACAAAATTAAGATTAGGATGAAAATGAACTAAAAAAATGTTTTCCTGAGTCCATCATGTGTTTCCTATATCTGTACCATCTTGCCACACTGCATCCCATTTCCTCCTTACTAAGAGGAAAGTAAAAAAAATCTAAATTAAATTTGAAGTTGCAATAGAATCAGGTAAAGCAAAGATATATTTACTTTTCTACTGGATCTCACGGCTCACAGATATTATTTTGTCCGACTTGGTCTTCATGATTGTTCACCAATGTCTTCTAACTAACTTTTGAGGCCTTCGCTGGACAGCTGCATTTATACTGAGAACACATTACATACAGAAATGCAAAACTTTTTAGATCCTTAAAAGTGTTGGTAATTATACGACATAATATGATAAACTTTAAAGCCCAATTCTGTAAGTTTGAGTGTTTTTATCTGGGATAAATTCTTAAAAGTAAAATTTGCGATGAAAAATTATAACATGGATTAGATTATATAGATTCTCATTAAAATTATACAAATAATGTCTGAAACGCACATCTTAAATATCTATTTTCCCTCTTCGCAATCAACCCTAGTGTGAAGCAGCTGCATATTTATCTTGGGTTTCAGTGTCTGCACAGGTTATATGTCACATTTTCACTGTAAAAATGTGACGCAGCTGCTAACCTCAGCATCGACCTTTAAGAGCATCTCTTTGAGTATTTCCTGGCCTTCATGGTTGGAAGAAAATGAGGTAGATTCCCTTTCATAATTCCCACCTGAATGTAGATTGACGTTCACACTAGGGCTGTTGTAAACGATTATTTTAGTAATCGAGTAATCTATAGATTTTTCTTACGATTAATCGAGTAATCGGATAAAAACAATTATGAAATAAAATATTGGTAAATCTTCCATAACACCAGTGTTACTATCGGACATCAACATCAGTCTATTTTTTCCACATTTGAGTTTCCCTACCAGTTACTTTTTTGTAGACCGGGGGAGCAACACGGGATATTTACGGCTCCTCCGTTCAGAAACTCATCTACCAGCCATGTTCCGCCTCCCGTTTGTTCAGACCGGGGATGATATAAGTTTATTGTGCGGTTCGTCCGTAAAGCTGCTCTTACCCTGTAAGCATCAACCCTCAGCCGCCCGCCGTGTTCAGTCTCTCCGCTCACCTGTATAAATCCTCCTCAGCTTCTTCCCGCCGTTCAACCAGCAGCTCCGGAGCAGAAAGGCTGCCAAACTCCCGGCATCGCGCCGGTCATTTTAAGGATGTTTATTGGTCCCACAAAAACGATGAAAACCCGGAATTATCACCAATCAGTAAAATCCCCGCGGGCCGAACTTGAAGATTGGACGTTATGCCGCTAACACGTAGCTTCCGTCAACAACTCAGAGGCGGAAGTCAGAGCTCCGCTCAACGCAAATAATGTTCCGGCTGAAACACGGTGCGCTAAATGATAAAACATAAATTAACGAAGCTTCGAGGCAGGTCAATTTTCCTCGAGGAATTTTAATAATCGAGGTACTCAAATCACTCGAGGAATCGTTTCAGCCCTAGTTCACACAGCTGGTGTCCAATCATTACTAAGAAATGGTTCAGACCGTTAAGGTTTAAAATACACTAAGCAGACATTCAGTTGATTAATAAAACCAGGAACCATTAAAAAAATATTTCTTCAGATGTTTCAAAGTAGACCAGCTTTATTTAAAGTAATTCTGCTAATGTGTCACGCACTTTTAAACGACTGCTTTCATAATGAGCGCTGGATGTCCTTCACCTTCTGCTCAGCCTTGACCGAACTGGAGTTGTTGTATGAGGAACAAAGCAAAAGTCAGTGTGTTCTGCCAGCAAGCTGGACCTTGAGATACCAGAGAGTTTACAGAACCTTAGAGTGTCGGCTATCATGTTTCCTCCCTCTGAACCAAAAACAACGGCTGGCATCTGAGTGTTTCGGCTAAGGGAGCTCCCAGTCCCAAAGCCACGCAACAATTTGTCTCCCTGGACAGCCAGCTGTTTCCACCTCGCCATTCCAGCTCTCTGCCCCTTTAGATTATTTCCAATCTTGCAGCATAAAATGACTCTGCTGCACTTTTCCTTTGCATATCCAGTATAGGCTGCAGAAATGTGCTCCTTTCCCCTCATTAAGTGGGCTCACTGCACTTTATGAAACCTCTCACCACGAGCGTACGCGCACAGAACCACACACAGCGTCTCTTCTTGCGTTATTTTAACACTCATGACCTACCAGCATTCCTGCATGATGAGATAAACCAAAGAGACGCACATTTACACTAGGAGCAATTTCCTCAAGTTTCTCACACCATGAGCCGAATATTAAATTTTTCCATGTGGGCAGAGGAGCTGCTGTTGTCATTTTATTTTCATGATGAATAGTTAGGTCTGAAAGTATTAAATTGGCCCCAAATGTAGGTCTGACTTTTAGTCTTTAACTTTACATGCCTGAGCAGTTGGTGCTCAGACCTGGTCAAGAAGGTCAAGAAGACCTGAGAGGTCTGGAAGGTTGGTACAACAACAGTAGAGCTTTAATATATTTTAGTGCTGAGCTGTTCAGTGACGTCAAACTCATTTTTGTTTTGTTACGCTCTTAAAGGGCCGGTTGTGCCAGAACGTATTGATAAAACCTGTTCACAAACTCTTAAAATATCAATTAATTCTTAAAATTAAATATTATTATTGAGCAATTTTATTACTTGCTGTGTAGATCATGGACTATAATCTGCCATCAGTTAAGGCTGAGGCAGTTTGGTACAAGTAAGTAAGTTTTTGACAAATTGTGAGAAAAATCTGCAATAAACTCCCAATTATTAGTGCAAATAAAGTGCAGGGATTTGTTGATTCTGTGTGAATTTCCATGATAATTCTCAAGAAACCAGCTTCTCTGGCTGAAGAGCTTCTGCTGCCAGAAGCTCTTCCTTCTGGTTGCAGAAGGAAGAGCTGGCCTAAGTGGTTTCTGTTTTGGAGCTGAGCTTAAAGAAACGTGCGCTGCTATCACCAGCGCACTCTTGACCTCAGTGGTGCTGTTCTGTCCTAGATGGGCTGGTTATCAACACTCTAAGCTCTGTGTATCTGTGACAGGACTGCATGGAAAGTGACGGCTCATCCATCTGTGAATCAGCAGCTCTGTGTGTGTAACGTGTTTTGAGACTGAAGCGTCTCCTCTGGATTGTGATAGCTGTTTCTTAGCCAAACGTTTTGAGTAGAAAGAGGAAAGAAGTAAAATCCAAACTTAATTATTGCTATAAAATGTTGGTCTCCCAGCAGGACATCAGAGACTGTATTGCCTGACTTTAATCTTCTCGGGTCTTATCTGGAGAGGTGGAGGTTGAAGCACAACAGAACACCATGGAGCTTTCCTGTAAAACACCCTCTTTGATATCCCGAGAAATGCCGCTTTATTCGTTTCTTCTGTTCTGTCTGATCCAACGCTGATCCAGTGCCTAATTTAGCTGTGAGTGCTGTAAACACAACGTCGTTCCTTGTGGTCGATGTAGGATTAAGTGTTTTGGCTCTGGAGTTAGTGGCTTTCCAACTTTGTGTTCCAGCTTGTTGCTCCCCGCTGCGGAAAAACGGCTCCACCCCCGATCACCGAGGGTCAAACATGACTTCATATCCCATTTAAATCAATGAAAGGCTGCTTGTGTGTTCCTAATCATAACTCCATGTGTGTTTCAGAGCATCGAGCGGGAAGAGCCAATAGAAGTCGACCCGGTGCCTGCACACGCTGGACAGGAGAATGGACATGCTAACGCATCAGGTGATTAAATGTCCAACAGGGACGTAACATTAAGGAACTGCTTGGTCCACATGACAGATGAAGGAGGGTTTCTTCTGTCCTCACAGTTGTAAAATGTATCCAGTGAGGTAATTATTCTGGATTATTTATGTGTTTGAGTTGGTTTGCTGCTTCTACCTGTTCTTCTTTATTCTGAGGAGATGTAAAGATGTCATCACCTTCAATCTGTTATGAAGTACTTCTATAGTTGGACATTAATGACCCCTAACCCTGCTGAGCTGGACCGTATGAGGATGTAGTCATTGTTTGCGCTTTACATCGTGTCAAAAATATACCTGGAGTTTGTTTTTGATGCTTTGAGAGGAACTTTGAGTCAACGGAATTTCAGTTCAAAACTCCTACAGCTGTAAACGGCATCAAGGAGGAGCATTGCTGTGATGAAGTGGTGAAGGTGGGGTGTCGGAACGAGCAAGAACTTCTTAAAGAGACAGAACCCAATTTACATGCATTAAATTGTGAGGTCAACCTTCCTTTACGTTATGTTTGATATACAAGTCTGGAAAAAATTAATCGTTCACAGCACTGGACCGCATTGAAAACGTCCTGGTTATTACAGCAAACATTGATTTCTGAACTCTTCCTGAGTTAAAACATTGGTATTATTGTTTCTAAACAAACATAAACTTGTTTTCTTTCCTTTATTTGAAGTCTGAAAGCACTGCATCTTTTTTGTTGTTTTGACCATTTCTCATTTTCTGCAAATAAATAAAAAAACTTTGCTTGGATTTTTAGAGACATGTCAGTAATTTATAGAATAAAAGAACAATGTAAAATCAAAGAACTGATCATTTTGTTGTGGTAGCATTTTTCTAACAACTGAAGGTAACATCGTAACTTGATTGTGCTATAAAATACATAACACTGCCCCTCTAAAGAAAACTTACTGAGTAAATATATTTTTTGTTTCCCCTAGTGTGCATAACAGGTTAAATCATCAGTATTTGATGATTTAGTGAGCTTTGAGTCTAATCACTGACTCAGTTTTATCCGTTATCTTTTTCCAACAGAGCATTCGGTGTTGGTGCAGGGAAAGGTCTCCCCGCCCGTAGACGGCCCTCTTGAACACGCGGCGCCCGTCACGTTGCGGATGCCCCACCTTCCCATCACAGCCACAACCAAGACAGCTGAAATCAAGGCTTCCACCAATTCTCCCAGCAGCCCTGTCGGTTCCATGTCCTTCCCGTCCTCCGAGGCTTCACCCAGCGTCTCTCGTCCACAGCCGGCAGAGAGTTCTGCTCTTCAACCAGGTGTGTGAGATTATGATTGACTAAACATGCTTTGAATATCCTGTTGAAAAATCTTCTGACCCAAAGCTACTTTGGCCTCCCTGTTGCCAGCACCGATTGCCAAGACGTGGACCCCCACACCTGTCCGAACTCTAGGATCTCCACATCACCAGGGTGAGTGGTTAACAGTGTTTATAAACGTTTATGAAAATATATCTTCTTACATATTTGTTCATTTGTCTCTATTGTATGTGATTGAATCGAGCTCCTCTACCTTCTCCCAGTGCTAAGTAGAAGCAGCCAATCAGAGCCAGGAGGCGGGTCTTAGCGCTGTCAATCATCCCCATTCCTCCTCTTGCTCTCTGCTACTACACAGTTTCTTCTTTCAGCAAAGTCCGTCATGAATGCTAAGGCTAGTTAGCATGATTACTGATGATGACAGATAAATTGTTTTCCGGTAGCAGTGTGTTGTTTCTCCATCACTAGCACATTTAGCAGTGCCTTCACTAGGTTGATTGACAGCGTAAGACCTTCCTCCTGGTTCTGATTGGTTGTTTCTGACTGGTGCATTTCTTCAGACGGTAATAGCAGAAGGGAGGAGATGGAGGAGTTCGATCTTTTCACAGATTATCTGTCTCACATTATAATTTAACAACATGGTGACAGTTATAAACATATATTTTTAGAAGAGTTACATTCTGCACCTATACCATGCACTAAAAAGCACCTGAGCTGATTTTCTGTTTGATGGATCTCTTCACCAGACAAGACAAACTCGGCTCCTTCTAAGTCTGTGACCTACTCCGGGCTGCAGCACAATGACAGGTGAGTTGTGGTGAAGCAAAACCTCTGAGGACAAATGACGACTGCGTTACTTGATGTGACTTCAATGCATCTTGCAGAGACGAAGACAAAAACAACAACTGCAGTCAGGTAGGAGAGAGGAGGCGGGAGCTGGTGAGATCACAGACTCTCCCCCGTAGCATCGGCGCTCAGGCTCGGAGATCTATATTTGAGAGATTAGACTCTGAAGTCAGTCACAGGTGAGTGCAAAGCAGATCTGTGATGGTTTGTCTTTGAAACTTTTGCACTTGGACATCACTTTTTTTGTGTCTCTTGCGCACAGTCGTCCTAAACCAGCGGGGCTCAAGCGCTCTCAGAGTTTTGGTGTGTCGACCGCCAGCAGCATCAAGCAGATTCTCCTTGAATGGTGTCGTTCCAAGACCATAGGATACCAGGTGAAACATCTTAGCTTTTGTGATGGTGTGGGATCTTCTGTAGAGATTTGAGGTTAGATTTAAAATGCTTAGAATCCAGTAATTTATTTTATGTCCTGATTCATTTCTGGGCTCTTCGAGTCGGACCTCATGCCAGCTCCTCCATGTGGTTTTGCTTTTGGTCACAGAAGTGTGGCAAAGCCCCGGCTCTCACAGAGATTTAGCCGCCGCTGAGAGATGCCGGTTTGATTACTCGACATCTTGCGCTTTGATTTAAGCCAAACTCCAGACGAATAAAGTGCAGCCTTTGCATGGAACGATTTCAAACTCTTGAAAGCATCTGAGAGCAGTGAGGGAGAGGAACGTCTGTTTAACCCATCATCATTATGGGCGAGACAGTGAGCGATGAGACGGGCTTTATGAAGCTACAACTGGCTGCCTGCTAGTTTTACAAGCTGGATAATTTTACTTTTAAATATTTGAGTGTTTCTCTGTCATGCTTAAATCTCCGTCTTCTTCCTGTTTGTTTCTCCGCAGAATATCGACATCCAGAACTTCTCGTCCAGTTGGAGCGATGGAATGGCTTTCTGCGCCCTCGTCCACTCCTTCTTTCCCACCGAGTTCGACTACAACGCTTTATCACCGGTCAATCGCAAACACAACTTTGAGCTGGCCTTTGGAACCGCAGAGTGAGTATGAAACTAAAATGCTTGTTTAGCCTGACAGGAAATAGATGTATTCAAATATACAGTTAGTGTACTTGCTTCTGTTTTCCGTCACTGCGGACAAAAAAAAAAGACGGATGGGTTTGATGGGGGCCTAGGTTTAGAAGCAGAGGATGAAGAATTTCATTAAGTTTGAGTAAAGATGTACAGATTTCACTTTAATCTGAACACTGAATCCTCAGAGATAAATTAATATTGTTAGAATACTGCCCTCACTTTTCATGGCGCTTGCTTTGAAGTACGAGGAGTTTGTGCGGCATCACAGCTTTACAGTCACTGATTAATATAGAAACTGCTGACATTTCAACTCTATAAATTTCCATTTAAGGACAAAATAAAAACTTGCATAAATACCTAGATGAAAGCAGGAGTACCCTACTAAAGCCAGACACGGTTTGACCTGCACTTTGGAACAATTTGTGTTTCTTAGGGTTATTGTCTTCACATAATTAAATATGAAACAAGCCTTAAAGCAGACCTTACTATGCAAAATTCACTGCTTCCCACGTTTTTATACTGCCATTTACATCTCTATTGTTCCTGAAAACAGTCCAAGCACAGCCAGTAGAGGCAGACTCTCTGTAATGAAGTGATTTAAACCCAGACGGGTTTTTTTTTTCTCAAGTTGTTGTGTTTCAGTTCTCGAGAAAGCCGAGAACTGAGAAAAAGTGTGACTTTACACCGGGTCAAACAACCCTACCCAGATTAACAGGGAGCAAAAACTGGTTATTAAATATTGAAACGGGTAAAGCTGTTTATGACATTCTGCATTAGATGTAGAGTTCTAACTTTACTCTCAAAATTACTCCCTGCAGGATATTTAGTTTGGAGCAGCAATTATTATGCATGTCATGCAATCAGTCTTAAAAAAAACATTCAAAGAACAAAGACATCTCCATTTTGCTGTAAAATTATAAAATGCTATCAAATCTAAACATCAGAGTAGAACAATTTCAGTTTTATTTATTTATTTTACATCTTGATGGCGGCATAAAAGTGTCTTCTTTGTGTTTGATATCATTTTTTCTTCTTATATCTGGCAAAAGGTGTGCATTCCTTCTGTCTGACTCCATGACATCTTAAATCCCTGCCTATTGTGGCAGCACACAAACATGCTGCAAGCTGTAGACCCTGCAGCACAATCAGACATATAGATCAGGGCTTAGAGGCACCAGTATCACTACTGGGAATTATTTATTCTTCGACTGCTGCTGAATTTATAAAACATTTCCCTGTTCTGTTGTGTTGTAGCCTCGAACTTTAATGTGCTTTATTGAGATTACACGTGGTGGGCCAATATAAAGAAGTTGTGAAGTGAATTTGAAAAGCATAGCCAGCTTCTAGACCAGGGTCTGCAGCTTTTACAACCTCAAAAGCAAGTTTTACTCCCAGACCAGCCAAATAAAACTTGTTTCGAGCCACAACGTTTTGAAGAAAAAATAAATAAATAAATAATAATAATAATAAAAAGGCAACTTATAATTTTAGGTCAATCTCTACTCTTGGAAATTTGTGGTCATGTTTTTTTAGAGAACCACCATTTTATTTCTATTTTTATGATTTTAAATAAAAATAAACATACAATTCAGCAACACAGGATACATTTTTATTCTGTGTGATGGGAAATTATAAAAAAAAAAAAAAAAGCACAGTGTCAAGGAAAACTGACTGCAGTTAGTTTTGTTTAGTGCCATTACAGTTCTGTACTTTTATTTTGGTAACGGTAGCTATGGTAACAGAGCGCAGTTCTACCTGAGAAAGTTAACAGCAGTGAATGTAAAAGGTTACCAGCAAGGCTGAAAAACGGATAAAAGACATCTTAGTTTATCTTCAGTCAATTGAGAAGGCTGGAACTGATGGCATAACGATTATTATTGTCATGCTTGTATCTCATCAAACACCGTAAGAGTTAAACAAGAAAAATAAAAATTACAACCGTTTCACCATTCAAATGGTGATATGAAGATAGCCAAGGTAATCCCTATCTACAAAAATGGAGAAAAAAATTTGTTTGCAAATTATCGGCCAATTTCTTTGTTACCACAGTTCTCAAAGATTTTGGAAAAGTTATTTGTAAATAGATTAAATTTATTTATTGATAAACATAATATATTAAGTAGCAGTCAATATGGGTTTAAGTCTGGAAATTCTACATCAATGGCTATCATGGACTTGATTGAACAAATAACAGAAGCTGTTGATCAAAAACAGTATTGTCTTAGTGTTTTTGTTGATTTGAAGAAGGCCTTTGACACCATTGACCACATCATTCTTTTGGAAAAGTTAAATAGATATGGCATAAGAGGTACAGCCTTACAGTGGGTATCTAGTTATCTGGAAAATAGGAAGCAGTTTGTGCAGGTGAATGATGCAAGATCTGAACTCTGCAACATTACATGTGGGGTTCCTCAGGGTTCTGTACTTGGGCCAAAGTTGTTTCTTTTGTATTTGAATGATTTGGTAAATGTGTCAGGGCTTCTTAAATGTGTGTTATTTGCAGATGACACTACCTTTTTTGTTTAGGAAAAGACATAGTACAAATGATGGAGATGATACAAACAGAATTTATTAAGATACAAACTTGGTTTAAACTAAATAAATTATCATTAAATTTGAATAAGACGAATTATATGATATTTAGTAAAAGAAATAAAGCTATCGATCTTCCTTTTGAAGTCGATGATGTTGAGCTCTGTAGGGTCAATGAGGTTAAGTTCTTGGGTGTTATCATTGATGAAAAGCTGACATGGAAACCCCATGTAAATTACTTAAAAACAAAAATAGCCAAATCCATAGCTGTATTGTACAAAGTAAGGGATTTATTTCATGACAAAGCTTTATTTATGTTATATAATGCAATAATTGCTCCACACCTGACTTACTGTATTGAAGTCTGGGGGAAAGCATGTAAAACAATTACAAATCCCATTTATATTTTACAGAAACGAGCAATAAGATGTATCACCAGAAAACATTATAATCACCCATCAAATGCTTTATTTTGTCAATTGAAACTATTGAAATTTTATGAGTTGGTTGATTACAATGTTTTGCAGGTTATGTATAAAGCTCATAAAAGCTTATTACCTCTTAATATGCAATTATACTTCGTTAAGAGAGTAAGTAATTACAATCTTAAGGGTATAGAAATGTTTGTAAAGCCCAAGATTCGAACAAATTTGAAGGACCGTTGTACATCAGTACAAGGTATAAGATTGTGGAATAATCTGGAAAGTGATTATAAAAATGCTGGCTCGATAGATATATTTAAGAGAATGATAAAAGTTAAGTTGTTGAAGACATATACAATTGTATAATGTGCAATCATAACAATTGTTGCACAAGAAGGAGTTGATGTTTCTTTTTTGTTATGTTTTATTAATTGAAAACTATCATTGTTTGAATTTGTTTATTTTGGAAAAAAGGGGCAGATATAAATAAGAATTTTATTCTTCTTCTGCTACCTTTCATTTTATTTGTGTTTTGTATATTCTTTTTTTTGTATGTGTAGCATCTGTTTTGTTTTAAATGAAATGAATAAATTCTATAAAAAAAAAAAAAAAAAAAAAAAGCTTAAATCTCCGTTACTGACATTGTTCCCCGTTTCACTGAAGCTATCTTAAGATGTCTGTTATCCGTTTTTCAGCCTTGCTGTTAACCTACATTCACTGTTAACTTTCTCAGGTAGAACTGTGCTCTGTTGCCATAGCTACTGTTACCAAAACAAAAGTACAGAATTTTAACGGCATTAAGCAAAAGTAACTGCACTCAGTTGGCCTTTACACTGCATTCACACTATAGCCTGAGTTGACCCAATTCCTATTTTTTTGACTTAATGTGACTTGTATCTGATCTTTTCATGACAGTCTGAACTATGTATATGCCAAAAAAAATCAGATTTGGCAAGAAATCTGAATTGGGTCACTTCAGGCTGCAGTGTGAACGTAGCCTTGATGACAAGAAAATGTGATTTAAGCAAATTACTAGTACTTTTAGAGTCTTTCTTTGTGGAAATTTAATGTAAATATTGCAGGAATACGATTTTTAAAAAAAACTTTCAAAACCCATGTTTGTTATTATATCTGGTATTAGATGGCGCTTTTTAATTTTTAGACAAAGTTATCAAGAGCCATTGTGGAGGATCCAAAGAACCACTTGTGGCTTTGAAGCTGCATGTTGCAGATCCCTGGTCTAGACCAAAGAGCACAGCAGGGTTATGTTAGAAACAGAATAACAAGTTTTGAACATTTCACAGAGTATTATTCAATACGTCGTCTGAAACACCTGCAGAGACATAGTAATTCAGCTAAACTGATGTCAGGAGAGCATTAATTAATCAGAGACTCTGGAGGAGTGACGGAGATCCACAGCTCAGCTGGGAGAATCTGTCAAAAGGACACATATTACTTATTTCTTCTACAAAACAGGCCTCTATGGAGGAGAAAAACAAAAAGAAGAGAAAAGGGAAGAGAAGAAAAGAAAGTCATTATTGAAAGGAAAGCTATAATGAGCCCTGTTTAAGGTTGACCACAAACCACAACAAACACGAGAAAGAAGGTGTTCTGGTCAGAAGAGCCCAAAATGTATGCTCCTCATGCAAAACCATGTGTGCTAGAGAGATTGCAAGCCACCTCATCGTGAACTCATTACTCCCATGATGGGAAGATGGTTTCAGCCAAATACAAGAAAATCCTGAAAGAGATTTCAGTGAGAGGTTTGCCTTCCAACAGGAAAACCGACCAAAACATACAGCAGGAACTACTGGTTTGGATCATATTCAGGTGTTCATATGGCCCTGTTAAAGTGCAGATTCAGAATCCAATTCAGTCCTGAAAAAAAGCATATATTTATCCAGAAAGAGCTGTTTTAAAAATAACATTAATAATCAATAATAGTACACTCTGGTCTCCAGGTGTGCAAAATTAGTAGAAACAAAGTCAGCAAAGCAAAGTCAGACTCTTGGTTGCATTTTAGTTTCCTATCTATTCCTCTGTTATGACTCGTCTTCATCTGTCCCCATCCTCAGAACCAAGGCGGGCTGTGACCGGCTGATAGAGGTGGAGGACATGATGATCATGGGTCGCAAGCCAGACCCCATGTGTGTCTTCACTTACGTCCAGTCGCTCTACAACCACCTGCGCAAGTTCGAGTGAAACTTGGGATTTTTTTAACCACTTGGCTTGGCATCAGCCATGAAACACAGAGTTCAGCGTTTCCCGACGCCATATTGGAAAGGCTGGATCGCCCTCTAGTGGTGAACTGTTGTACTGTTCCCTCTTCGGCACAAACTGACTGTAAAGGCTGGACTCTTGGTACACATTTGAGAGATTTATTGTTGCTGGATATGATCAGCAACAACAAAGATGAACCTGCACACAGATGTCAGCGCTGATTTTCAGTTGTTAGGTTTTTTTTATTGACTTAGTGTGTGGGTGTGTTTGTTTGCATGCCTGTGGATGTTGAAAGTGATTTTTTTTTTTTTCGTCAGCAGAAATATGCTTTGTCTTATAAAATGACTAAAATCACCAGGTGTCTGCGATGCTCAGACCTGCTGCTTTATCGTCTGACACAATGTTAACCAAGAATACATGTGATGAGCTGCTGAGTGATATTTCCATCCTGATATGCTGTGGGTTGTTGTGTTGTTAGGATGCTGGAAAAAAAAAGAACTGAAATAAAAATGATTCGATAAGGAAATAATAGTTGTGAGTGGTAACATGCAGCACCATGCTGAAGGGTTTTCAGTCATCTCTTTGATTCCAGGTAAACTTTTTACGACAGTACAGGCATAAAAATATGGAAACAATAAAAAAAAAAATGAAAATGTTACATCTCCGAACGAGTTTGGAGAAAATATTTAATGCGGTAAAGATGAAAAAATATAAAGTTTAAAAAGATGTATCACACTGGAATCTAAAGATAAAAACTGCATTGTCAATTTAAATGTGCCTCAATCAAGTTCAAAGATTTTGAGAATGTTATGATACTTGATATATACTCTGAAACGAGGTATATTTATATGATGGCATGATGTCATGTTGATCCCAAAGATTATCAGGAGTCTTAATCTGCGACTTGTTTGTGGGGATATGGGGGTGATCAGAGTTTACTAGATTAAAAAACCCCATGACCTACTTGGAGAAAAATACTCAACATTTGGTAAAAATAAAGATTTTTTTTCTTTAGCATCAAACTGAATTTTTTGGGTCAACAAAAAGGGAATAATGTTGGGTTTAATAACATCCATTCTTTTAACCGAATTCCCAGATATTAGTGTGTTGAACAAAGCTGCAAAGCTGTGTAACTATGATGGAAACAGCCGAAGACATCTCGATGAGATATGAAAACCTGTCTGTCAATAACTGAGGATTATCGAGGTCCGTGGAACACCTTCATCTGCAGAGCCCCGTCTAATCTGGAGCGGGATATAACAAGCTCCCGACTCCTCCTCACTGTCAGCCTCTGCGGACGCGGCGCGGCAGAAGTTTGCGTCTCTGCGCGGGTGAAGAAGCGATGGCCGCGTTTTTGGACTCTGAGTTCCCTCTGATCAGGCAGAAGCAGCAGAAGGAGCTGGTGGATCCGAAGATGCTGTTTGGAGATCAGGAGGCCTGCAGAGGTGAGAGGAGATGATGCTTGCAGTTTGCTGACCGCAGTTAGATTACTGCAACAAAACCGTCATCTGCAGGTGAAAATAGTTTCTAATTGGAAAAAGAAAAATACAAGAAATATTTTTACTACTACTACTACTACTACTAATAATAATAATAATAATAATAATAATGGTTGGATGTGGCTCAGTGTGAAGGAGTAGTTGATTCTATGGTTCCAACTAATAATTATTTTAATAATTGATCATTCTGACAATGAAATGATTAAACAAATGGCTCATTCTGGAGATTATTCATTTAACCACTTATGCTTATTTTGTACAGTTAAAAAATACCCTAAAAATGTAAATTACTTTTTGACATAAAAAATATAAAGATTTTATTGCATAAGTTGCAATTACATTGCTTTCCTTCAGTGTGCACTTGGTCGTTTGAAGCAAAATCATGTCAAGTTCATTTCTACAAGTTTATTTTAGCAATAATTGAGTTCAATTATGATACTGTATTATAAGAATATAATACAGTAACCAATCACAAAACAAGAAGCAAACATTACACTTTGTCAAATGTCATCATCAGGAATAATTATTATCAAATATATAAATGTTTTTAATCAAAGGCAACACTGCATGTGGTTTTTAACCTTGATTTAAAGGAACTCAGCGTTTCAGCTGTTTTGGAGGTTTTTGGAAGTTTGGTCATAAAAAGGATGAATATGCAACTTAAAAAAAACGTCAAATGTCAGCATGTGAAAAGCTCAGTCATTTCTGCTTGATTTAACATCAATATATTGTAGGGAATAATTATTTTTTGACAGATCTGAGTGGAACATATTTACAAAGAAAGAAGCTTTTTATAAAATGTGTAGTTTGTACAGTTTTAGCTTAACTGCTCTGATTTCAGTGTTTTATTCAGTCATTAGCCTTTTTTGAGTCTGTATATTCCAGTAAATAATTAATTGATTACTACCTTAGTTGACTGTTATTTCAATAATTGATTCATCACAATTAATCAGATTAATTGTTTCAGTCCTAGTTGCTTCTAGGCATTTAGCCACAAGTTTTCTGCTGATGTATCGATGTATGAATGTGTGCAACATAGAGTTTTAATGAATAGAAAAGCACCAAATAAATTCAGTCTATTTACGATTATTACTGTTCTTGGCATTTGGTGGTTTCCATCTTAAATAATAAATAAATAAATAAATTTAAATATCATAACATAAACATAAATTCTACTTGTACAGACTTTGAGTTATGTGTCCTAAATCTTTCCTCCACCAAAACAGTTCTCCATTTATTCCCTTTTTTTTCTAACACATGTTGTAAATATTGTAGTGTAATTATTTTCCTCAGTTTTCTGTGTGATTTGTTGCTCTAAGATGGTCGGAGTGAGAGCACTGCGTCCTCTCAGGAGCCGGACAGATGCCCGGCTTTGATGGAGGGCCAGAGGAAGAGGAAGAGGACCATATTTAGCCGAGCCCAGCTGTCTGAGCTGGAGCAGGCCTTCGCTGTGACTCCGTACCCGGACATCACCCTCAGGGAGAGGCTGGCTGCACACACACACCTGCCAGAGAGCAAGATACAGGTGGGATTCAGTCTCCAACTTTAACAAATCAGAATCTGAGTTCCCTCAGTGAGGAGCTAAAACGCTCATTACTCTCTAAAAAGTGCGTTTGGGTTGTAATTCGTGTTATGGATTTACTTACATGAATCCCACTTGATTCTTTTAGTTTTGTGAGGACAACTTACAATTAAATTCAATACTGTTCGTATCCTACGTCTAACGTCATGACACAAGCTCCACCAGATCCTACACCGACCAGGGTGGTGCAGGGGCAGAGCACAACTCTCATATGGCGATTTTAGTTCTCGATGCGGCTGCTGCTCCTGCCCTGATTACCTCAGCTGCATGTCTTCCCTCTCTTTCATTACCCAATTTCCTGTCTAACTACTCGCAAATAAAGGCTGGCTGAGCCAAAATAACCCTATAAAAATATCCTTTGTTAGTTTACTAAATGATTTGAGTAAGACTGACTTAAATTTGTCAAGTTAAACCAACTTAAATTAAGTTGGATAAACCTAATTGAATTACTTTACCAATTAAAGCAATTCAATTAAGTTGGTTCAACTATTTTCTTATTTCAGTGTATTTCTATTCAGTTATAGTTTATCTGTGTATAGTTATGTGAATAAAATAGGAAGCATTTTCAATAAAACTTATATAAAATGGAGTTAATATTTTTCTATTTTTTACCAACTAAAATGCTAATTGGTGACGATATATATATGTATATATATTTATATATACATAAATATATATATATCGTCACCAATATTAAATGGTGAAAAAACTTCAGTTGACCCCATCAAGGTGTTTCATTTTTTTCACCAATTAATATCAAATATCATCTTGAGTTACTTTAATACAAACTACCCACATTTATATTCAACCGTAGAAAAGCCCATCAAGTCCAATTTAAAGTTACGTTAACCCGATGATCAGCCTCTTTTTCTCCCTACCAGGTCTGGTTTCAGAACAGAAGAGCCAGAAGTATCAAAACAGGCAGACCCACCAAGTCCGACGGGGGAGGACGGGGTTTCCTGGAGCCCCCTGCTGGACATGGGGCCTCCGCTTACCCACCAGCCACAACCAGCCTGGCGGATATATTCAGGCAGGATCAGAGCCACTCCTGTGAGGAGGTGCCTGCGCTTTACTCAGACTGGATCCAGATTTACAGCAACCAGGCGTCGTCCACGCCTCCTCCGTGTCCGTCCCTTCCTCAGCAGCCTCCCCCGAAGCTGCTCCAGAGCTGCTCCAAAGCGCCCGACGGCCACCGCTGGGAGGAAGAGCAGCAGCTGGGCTCGAGATTCAGCAGCTTCATTACTGGCTCATTTCCGCAGCCAATCAGCAGGCAGAGTCATCACCATCCCTCCACGCGCTCCTATCAGGCGTTTACGAACTTCAAACCTCAGAGCCTGGCTCCGCCTCTGACCCATCAGCACATGTATGGAGGCAATGCTGGAGCTGGAGGACACAGCTCAGTGGACCAGGTTGTCCCTTCACACCCTCAACCAATGTACTGGGAGGTCACTCAAGGTCAAGGTCACCGCCATCATCATCATCATCATCATCCGCAAATAGGACCTCAGACTTCCATGGGATACATCTCAGATCTGATCTACAATGCCGCCATTGTGACTAATTTTCTTGAGTTCTGATGACCAATGAACATATTTGGATCCATTGCTGTCCAGTTTAGTAAATGATTAATCGTTAACTGAAGTATACAGATTTAAAAAGGGCAATTTTGCTGAAAGAGCAACGCAGGTATTAAGCCAAAACTGTACAAAAAATATACATTTTTGCATTAAAAAAACCCTACCTTTGTCTGTGAATACCCTAAACTCCTAGAGTGGCACAGCTTCACCAGGTTCAAATTCTAAAAAAATCCATCTGGTACCTAATTATTAGATCAGTTCTACACTGTAATGATGCTAAGTTAAGCAGAAATATTTTTCAGATGCAGATGATGATTGCTACAAAAGATCAAACATGCACTAAATGAAAATACTTATTTTATTGCATTTTAGGCAATAAAATGTTTAATTTCTTATTTGAAAAAGGAATAGATTCATGTTTTTTTACATCTTTCTATATATTTCTAAAATTGTTTATAAAAGACTTCAGTGGTTAAGAGAATTTTTTTATCTGATTAATCGATTAAAAGTCAAAGAAACGGACAGAATAGTTAGTTACTAAATTAACAGTTACAGTCCTACCTCCAAGTTTTTTTTGTTCCTATCCTTCTTGCCTGCTGATTTTATACCAGATAGTTAAGTAGTACTGCTGTTGTTGTCTGTCAGTTTAGTCGTACTGTTTTGTAATCAATATTTTTAAAAAATTAGGACATTATTTGACACCTCCATTGTAATAATGTTTGTCTGAAGCTAAGTATTTTTGGATTTACACGTAGTAATTTATTAAACAAGGTTTGAGCCTTACTGAACTTTTTTGACTCCAGAATTCATGCGCATAGCACGGATGAGCTATATTTCACATCAGACCAAGTCAACCACAGTATGGTTATTTTGTTTGTGACAAAATAAATCCCACCTTTATTAAATCGGGTTTGAGTTAGTTCGCTAACTGGCTAACTAACAGGTTAACAATTTTTTTGGGTTAACTGTTTGGCTAACTGTTTGGTTATTATTTGACGAACTAGCCAGCTAGCTAACCTGCTAGGTAGCTAACTCTAACTGACTCCAGTTTTATTTTTGGAAAGCCGAGTCTTATAGAGTCAGTGAATAATTTAATGTAAAATCTGTCTGGCAACATAAAGTAAAGTATAAGATGTCAAAAGCAACACCTCATGTTCAAATCTGATCACAGTCTTGCAGCACACCAGTGTTTTTGTTTTCAGCTACCAATTGAAAAAAGTTGGATAGAATTTTTTGACCATTGCATTAAATTAGATTGGATTAGAAGAGATTTATTTCAAACATGTCAGAAAACACAAAACATCTTTAATCCTTTTTGTCAAAACTTAATGAATTTTGTGCCAACAGCCCAACATCATAAGAAAAACAAATAGGTACATTTGACATGTGGTTTATACACTTATATTATTTGAGTAGCATTATTCTGGTTAAATGTTAATGTCCTATTGGTGTAGCTGATAAATCTGTAACTGCTTAACCTGCTTTAAGCTCAGTAATATAATAGTACATAGTAAAATGCAAAATGCATAATGGCTTAAATAATGTAATGAAAATATGAAGATTTTTAAACTATTTTCAGCTGATAAAAAAAGGCCTTCAACCAAAACTAATTTACACAATAACTCGACTGTTTTATTTCATATACTGCTGAACATCAATAAAAATGCCAGATTAATTAAATGGCAGATTTTACTTTATGAAAAAAAATAAATAAATCTCAGTCATCCACAATATACAGGAACTTAAAAAAAAATTAGGTAAACTAATCCAAAAAATACATTAGTTTAGGAATCTTTTGTTGTACATCTTTGCTAGTCTTTAAATGTGGAGGTGGGCTGATTAAAAGCATCAGAAAGCAGCAAACAAACATAAATCTATTCTAAATATTTTTAAATTTAGAAAATATAAAACCATTTGATCCACCTTCAAGTGAACCTTAAGCGAAGTTTTGTCCTCCCAGATGCAGGCTTGTGTTTTCCTGCATGACATGTTTAACTGCTGTGACCCATGAGTATTATCCTTCCACAGTAATACCGATTAAAATGATTACTTGGGGGTAAGATACGATGACAGGAATAATTATTTTCCTATATCAAAATATTTTCGATAACTCTTTGTATTCTAAGAATCAGGGGGTTTAGATGGACAAGAGGAAATGAAAAAGAAAAAAGAAAAATAAGAACTAAATTAAAGCCAGAGCTCAAGGTCTATCAGCTTACAGGCCGAGTAATTTGGCATGGATTTAAGTTTTGAAATATTACATGAGAGGGGTATAATACTGAGGCAAACATGACAGACAGGAGAGCTGGACACGGATCGCTCTATATCATAATCATCTTTAATACCAAATAATCTTTCAATAAACCTTTAATCCGGGTGTCAAATCTCAGATCTTAGGAGGATACTTTATTGTATTCCAGATGTGGTTACATCTTTTAATCCATCCACTGATATATCAGGACTTGACAAGAGTGGTGTGGTTTACAAAAACATGAATTCATATCTGGAGAACAGATCAGGAAAAAACTGATCAGATTTTAAATTAGATGTGTGTTGTTGATCATCGAGGTATCAGAGTCTGATATTGCAGCTAGTTAATGATTTGTTTTTGTTGCTTTTTTGTCTAGGCTGATTCCCAAACATCAACCTGAATTAAAGAAAATAAAATACTTTACATCTGTTTTCAACTTTTTCTGCAGGTGTAAACTTCTAGTTTTATTGAGTCTTAATGAAAAAAATGTATTAGATATGATTGCATTTGAAAACAACCAAACAAAAACATCAACAGGATAGAAAAACAAAAAGATTGGAATAACAAACAAGTGAAGAATGTAAGTAACATGTTAAAACTTACAATCATGTTTGACTGGAGAAAGTTCAACAAATGTATTTAAAATAAATAGAATTAATAAAAAACAAAAATCTAAACATCTGTATGTAGTTGTTTTTTTTTACAGTTGCTATGGTTCCCCTAGTTCTCCCTCCATGGTCCGGACCAGGACATAGAGCTCAGCCAGTCCAACTACAGATGCAGCAATAACAGCTGATATCACCCTCTGAAACAAACACAAGGGATAATTAACAGAAGCCTGTGAGGGACAAATTTAACTCAATAAAAAAGTGCATTACTAAATGAAGTGTCTAGTAAATATGGCTGAAATGTTTTGTTAAACCGAGGAAGTTTTTAGCATGAAGGTTGAGCCTGACTGAGCTATTCACATGTAAATATTTCACAATATGTCAAAGCAAAAGGTTTACTTTTTCACATGTTGATGCAAGAAGTATTTCTTAAGCTCCAGATGAATCTTTTGGAACAAATGATGAGGCTTACACTAAATGAATGCTATGTTTTTACATTTTAAGCAATTTTGCATTTTCTTATTTAAAAAAGGAATTGAAACCTAGAGAAACTCCTTCTAGTTTACAAATCTAGAACATAGAAAGTACCATCTACTTTATAGATCTAACATCCATCCATCCATCCATTTTCTTGCACCCTTTTTCCCTCAGTGGGGTCGGGAGGGGTGCTGGTGCCCATCTCCAGCCAACGTTTCGGGCGAGAGGCGGGGTACACCCTGGACAGGTCGCCAGTCTGTCACAGGGCAACACAGAGACACACAGGACACACAACCACGCACACTCACACCTAGGGACAATTTGGAGAGGCCAATTAACCTGACAGTCATGTTTTTGGACTGTGGGAGGAAACCGGAGTACCCGGAGAAAACCCACGCAGGGAGAACATGCAAACTCCATGCAGAAAGACCGGGGCCGGGAATCGAACCCAGAACCTTCTTGCTGCAAGGCAACAGCTCTACCAACTGCGCCACTGTGCAGATCTAACATAGAGAACCAAAATCTAGTTTTTATCAGAACAAGAATCCAGAGAAACCCCCACTAGTTTATTCTTATTAAACATGGGGAACCAATATGTAGTTTTATACTTTTACCTGTTTGTCTTTCTTTTGGTTTGTTTCATTTGTTTTTTCTTCTTATTCGTGCAAAGCACTTTGAACTGCCTTGCTGCTGAAAATGTTCTAAATAAATAAAATTACCTTGAAAAAACTGTTTATGTGTATAGTTCAACATGCACACCGCAATTTCCAGAATGTTCTTTTTTTTGTTGTTAAAAATTATTTCAATCTACACTGTTATTAAAAAACAAGGCAATAGCTGGAATAGATTAGAATTCATGTATGACTGAATGTTCCCTTACCGTTGCGGTTTCAGTAAATAAATACTGGCTTCCCATGTAGGAGCAAGCAAAAGCAGCAACTAAAGTCACCAGGAAGTTGAAAACAGTCACCACCACTGCTTTTACTGAGCGCACTGAGAAGAAAAGGGAATAAAACCAGTTCAAGTCACACAGTTTAAAGCCTGTTGCCAACATGAGCAAGAAAGAAGGCATCACACACTGACCTTGCTGACCAAAATCTGCAAGTGTGCCATTTCGGTTCATTTCCTAACAATAAAAACAGAAATATTTTTGATAAGAACATGGATGCAGGTTTAGTTCAGCATTGTGTTTTCTCATCCATACAGTTTTAACATGCACCTGAGTGTTGACATTACGCGTCATCCTGTTGTATTCCTCATTAGCCAGTTTCGCTTTGATCTTCTCAAGACGTGCCACTAACTCAGGATTCTGAAACAAGAACCAAAAGTTAAGACTTTAAATTCATTAAGACAATAATGATACCATTTTTTTTTAAATTAGGGTCTTTGTGCTTTAATTGACATCTTGATTTGGCCTTATCTTATTGCCATATTTGATACAGTTGATTATAATAAACTCAACGATAGTCTAGAAAAGTAGTTAGGATTTATTGGTGCTCTGGTGAAATAGTTTTATTTTATTTGGCAGACTGAAGCTACTTTGTTTGTGCCAACTGTAAATATGAGCAAACAAAGATCAAATATGGAACTCCTCAGGGCTTTGTTCTTGGTGACTCTAAAACCAATGTTGTGGTTAACAATATTCACCCCCCAATGTTAGTGATTTACAAAATAAAAAAAATCGGTATTGGCAAGTTAGGCTTAATGAACCTCCTGCAGCTACGCCACAAGGGAGTATTTTGTCATTTTATTTGTTTATGTCGTTGGTTCTTAGATGTTAAATGTATGCAACACATAAGTCTATATTTTAATGCAACTTATTTCAATATAATTATTTTTTTCTGTACTTATAATCACTGCACTGAGACGTGCATGGCCTTACCTTTGAAAGGGAGGTGCTAAAATGTTATTGGTTAACGATGTGGAATATGAGCTGCATTGTTAGCCACTGCTACATCTTCCATCAATGTGTGGTCTTGAAGCCATAACATAAAAAATACTGAATGATATTCCAACAAATGTTAATTATGTAGTGTTGGCCAGGAGTGGTTAATGTTATGTAGAGTAATGCTCTTACTCTGGGAGGCTTCACGACTTCAGGCAGGTGCAGTGAGCTGTCTTCCAGTAATTGATGAAGATAGAAAGGATGGCCTTAGAAGACACAATAAAGAGTTACTTTATGTGCACGAAAGGATGTAATATTATTACTGAGCACCACAGTCGTGTTTCCGTTCACCTTTATCCTGAAGGTGTTTCTTCAGCTTCCTTGCTGTGCTGAAAGGCAGGACTGTTGGCTTTGGTTTTTCCAGGATCTCCATCAGTTCTTCTTTAAGTCCTTCCGGCAGGGATGAGTCCGGGGATCCCAGCAACTCCGTCACCCGACATCTGAATTTGTCTCCAACAACAAATGAAGATGCCATAATGTCGATGAAGCTAATAAAGACTAAGAAGACTGTCGCTAAACGACACAGCTGTGTAAATCCTCAGTCCTGCTCTGAATTACGCACAAAGTGCCTGGAAACGCGCAGTTTGTATTAATAATTGAGGTCATACAATGTTGGCTTTTAACGAATACTAGGAGCTCGATGTTATAAAAATATACGCGGCCATGTTTGTCTTGTGACATATGTTGCGTTCCATTTACCTCGGAAGTCTGAACTCCAACCTGGGTTTGACGTCAGTTAAAGTGGAATTTCAACATAACATTTACAGCACCAATTACAAATCCAGTTTAAAGTTGTGGATGCTACATATAACATTGATTTTAGACGCACTCTTACATGCGGGCTTTGTACAGTAATCGTGTTTCCACCATGTCTTACTGCTGATACGAGAAGCGGCCATATTAAAACGTGATGTCTGTCTTACAAGTCCTAACTGGGAATAGCAGGAGGTACTTATCCGTGGGAAATCTGACGGCGTTCGAGATGATTTTTCCCAATGGAAAGTCGGAATTTTCAAGTTCCGAGTACAACTGGAACGCAGCAACACTCAGACCCACGTGACAAGTTTTTTTTTTCTTTAATATATTTTAAATATTGAACCTTATTGGGTTTTGGAAATCAACCTTTTTGCTATGTGTTGGCAATAATGTCAGAAATACAATTTTTATCACCACGAATTTTGTTCGTTACGTTACACGTTAACATTGTTGGTGTATTCATGGTTCGCTCGTTTACCGGAAACTCCTTTCTGACAAGTTTGTGCATAATTACGTAAATTCATACAATCCAGCCAGTTTTTCTTCAGCATATCAACATGAACAATTTACAACTGCACCAATCAGCAATAATAATAAAAATATATGGAATGCAGAGTTTAGCGGCCAGAATCTCGTTTCTGCCACTTTACGAACGTTCCGTGAAGGTAGCATCCCGGTTTGTGTTTGCGTACGATCGCCCAGGCAGAAAGGAAAGATGGCCGCCTGTGCACTACGTAGAGGGTTGCTTAGTGGTGTCAGCAAATACAGCAGAAAACACTCCCATAGAATACTGAGTGTCACTGACATTAACAGCAGCTTTGAGGTGTACAAGCCACGGTTACAATGCCGAGCCTGCGGGTTGCTCGGCGGTGTTCAACAAAAGAGGTTTATGTCGTCACGGTAAGAGACACAGCGTCCTTATGTCAAGCTAACACACATACACACGAGAGGCTGTAGCTAGGTCCATCATGCTTACTTATCTGGCCCCGGAAAATCAAAGCTTTGGTCATTCTCTCAGAGCAGACTTCTGGATATTATGTACGCTAGGTGTGCTATAAGGGATTATATTATGTGTTAGAAAACTAGAAATCTGCTGATCGTCTAGTTCATGCTAGCTAGCCAAGAAGCCAGCATGGGTTGAGCAACAACTGCCTGATCCAAACTCCTCCAGCCTGCTCAGTCAAATCATTGAATGCTGGATAACATGAACCACACATATTTTATGAAATCATGTTTTATAGAAAAGTTGTGAGTTGAATGCAGTCTGGAAGTAAAAAGCTGCAGATGCACTCTGCTAAACCTCATTGTTAAGCGGAGTCCGGATTGCAAATCCACTGCTGTTTTCCTACCAGAAAACAACAAAACACGTTTAATATGATTATAATAATTCACTATTACACTTGTGCAAACTTTCAGTCAACTTTCCACAGTGTTGTTGTTGCATATTTACTTTGAAAACATTCAGTTAATTGTTTCTCTGTTTAACTTTGGCAAGCACACCGTTTTCCACATTGAGACAATGTCGTCAGTGGCCACTTGATTAGCTTAGCCTCTAAGAAGCTTTTCTGGATCCTTAATAACATCCTAAATCTATTTAGGCCAATTAATTGAAAGAAAACCGTTATACATATGTAAATAATGCCTTTTGTATTTTGATGATGTTTGCTTTTGTACAGGCAAGTTTATTTTTAAACACGTTAGCAATTATGTATTTTAAAAACAAACAAAGTAGCCACCATAATTGCTACCTTGTCGAGATTAATTTAAATCTCTGCTTCCCTTATAATCTATTTTATAGTAAATTATGACTAGCCAATGTGTCCATCATGACTTCACAAATATCAGCGAAATGCCTGGTAATGTTTGCCAGTATTTTAACTTGTTGAGACTTGTGCATTCTGGCAAAACGCAGAACTTTGAGCGATCGTTCACTACTGGAAAGATAAACAGCCGACTTAAATACCCCTGAAACATCAAATATAGCTAGTCGCCAGGCACTACCTTGTTATTAACGCAACTCAAGTTGTTTTTGGGATGTTATTTAGGATAAAAAAATGTCTGATAACATTAAATGCTTGTGAGGAATGCACAGACGTTTTCTTCACTACACCAGCACAAGGAAACTAAAAGATTGTACCCTATAAAACACCTGATGGCTCTCTGGAAACGTTTGTGTTCATACACAACATTATGTGTGTGCAAAACCTGTTAAAAAAATGAATGAATGTACTGCAAAGCACTGTAGTACCATTGCAGACTTTTTTTGTTTTAATCAAATGCAGAAACATCAGTTTGCAGTGGAACATTTAAAGTATTTTTCTATAATCAACTAATTGTGAACTGTAAGGAACTCATCTATGCTGAGAACGTCACTCTGTTTTTTTTTTGGTTTTTTTTTTGGTAATCTGGACTATAATCCATCATGTGTCACGAATCGAGCCAATTTAATCGGATCAGGGTGTGATTTAATATCATGTTTTGAAAACAAAGTTTGGGATACAAAATAGTGAATGGATTAAATGCTGAAATGGCCATCATCAGACACAGTCGGCTCCAGAAACAATAAAGCAAAAGTGTTTTAAGTTCATTCACATTCAGGCCCGAATGGGAGTCGGTGCTTTTCTTGGTCAAACGTTTGTCTATGAGATGCTGCAAGTAAAAAAATTGAAATTAATGTATCTAAATGAAACCCCTTAGCACTTTTATTTTTTTAGTTTTCTTTTCATCAGTGATGAAGTCTGAGAAGACGTTAGTGATTTGCAGGAGAGATGCATCAAACTGTTGCCTCTCTGAGTTGTGTAATTAAACCACAGATATTTAACACAGACCTGCTTTGTTATGAGACATGTTGAAGTCTGCTTGCCTGTGCAAAAATTCTCAAGATCAGATTTCAGTTTGCGGTTTCCCTACAAAAAGGGAATATTTTGCACTGAAGAGATTTTAGAAAGAGAGGTAAAGGAAATGTTGAGCTGTAGAAATGGAGATTGACGTTCTTGACCCTGTTCATGTTATTTTAAAACAAAATTGCCTTTAAAAGTTTGAAAAATGTTGCTTGTTTACGTAAAAGCTGCTCCACAGCGGGAACTGTGCTGGTATCAGCTACAGCCAGTGTTTTAACTTGAACTTTCATCTTGTGTGTTTGTGTTGTTTTGACCAGAGAACACAGGAAGCTGTCCTAACAAACCATGACCCAGCACATTTTTGTGTCTTTTGCCTCTCTTAATCCGGTCATGTGATCCAGGCTTTCAAACTATTAATAGAAACGTTTGCACACTCATTTTGACTTTGACCGTTTTGCTACCTGAACAGGTTTTGATGGGCTTGGCGCTGCTTCTGGGAGCTCAGGGCTGCAGTTGTGACTTGTTAGTTTAAGGAAGTTGGTGTTTTTCCCTCCCAGAGAAGTGGGAGTCGGTGTAGCCAGAAACGATTCTTGGGTCGAACGAAGAAGGATCCTGTTAACCTTAAACATCACCAGTAGATGTGGGTGGGCTTGAGCCCCCTCTGATTCTGCAATAGCAACAGTTGTCCAGTTTTTACCCTTTACTGCTGTCATATTTTTGTTAGCTTAGAAGGTGAATTAATGGGGGTTAGTGTATTGGCATTTATTTAAAAGATGGGATGTGTTTCAGTGCATCAGTTCTTTCCAGCGCATTTTGCATCGGTTATTGGATCTGTAAAATTTTGCTAAACCTTAAGCTTTCTTATAATAAACCATTGTTTCTTGTTTAAAAGTTCACAGCTTTGCTAGACTCTTCATTGGTTATTGTTTACATGCAGTAAATAGCAGTTGGTGTTTAGTTTTGCACGTCACTAAAAGGTTTAGCCGCTGACCTTTAGCCTAGAGATACTTAAATATAGCAACAGGATGTTTGTGGCTCTCAGGGCTGAGACTGTGTTCAACAAACACATTAAAACACATTTTATGACATTACAACCACAAACTTTATTGTATTATATGTGGGCTAAGTTTTCAAAACGTCTAACATCAACGTGTGGAAAGCTCAGTCCGTTCTGCTGGACTTAAAATCGATGCAGTGTTGATTATTTTTGGATTAACAGATGAAAAATTGTATGTCAAATGTGCTTGGAGGATTTTTTAAAACTGAATTTGAAACAAAAGCTGTGCTACTTTAGGAGATCTAGGTTGAACATATTTACAGACAAAAAGGTTTTTTTAATCTGAATTGCAAAATTAAATTTTTTGTACAGCGTTGGTTTAATTACTGCTCTGAATATGTTGTTCTTGGCTTTTTTTGAGACCATATACTCCTGTTAACAATTTATTACTGGATTAATTACTTTAATAATTCATTCATTAAAATTGATTCAATTAATTGTTTAAGACCTTCCACCTACCCAGAAAAAATAGTTTGTTTGAAATTTCCTTTTTTTGTTGTACTCCTCTCTAATATCTCAAAACAGTAATACATATTGTAACATATTTTCAGGCAGTATTTCATGTCAGTGCTTTCATTTGAGATTAAAATCCTTGGTTTGGACCTTGGCTCGTTTTTATAACCATATTTCTCACAGCGAAATCCAGTTACCCTGTGGTGATTGTTTTTGCAATAGTCAAAAGCCAAAACCTGAAACCAACTTACCGTGCGATATTAAATCCTCTGGTCCACATATCCCAATCATTAATCCGCCCCTTCATCTCTGCTGTGAAGATTAGCTTTCACAAGTGTGAGTGTTATTCACTCAAAGTGACCAGCTGTTGTCGTCATCATCGCCGGTCGAGCGTTGTGTGTTGAAGATGGACACTCTGGTGTTTCTGTCAGGGCTGGAGTTGGGATGGATTGGGCCTTTTTTCTTTACGGATCAGTGGTTGTCTTTACCACACCTTGTGCTTTGTGATTAATACCGACTGACTCGTAGCTGCGTGTTTGTGTGCGTAACTGTGTTGCCTGTATTTTGGCAGGAACAGGCCTGAAGGAAAGATTTTGGAGCCTGTCGGTGTGTTTGAAGCAGTGAAGCAGCATGGGAAATACGAAACGGGACAGGTAAGGCTTTCTGATGATCCTGCAGCAGAGCACGCCGTAGCTTGACATGGCGGCCGTTAGCACCTGGATTTACAGCATTAAATAGTTCAAACTTGTGCACACATGAATCTATGTTTAAAGTGCAACGGTGCTTTTAAAAGTTAGTTAAGTAAAGATGGTACCAGTAATGAAGATCTCTTCTTTACATTCAAATTTTTTTTTCATATAAATAAATCTCAGTGTTGTTTTTGCATGTGTAATTCCATCTAATCTGTGCTGTGTCTCAGGGATTGATCTATTTTCTCTTTCCTTGTTGTTGTTGTCTTCTCAGCTTTTTCTCCACAGTGTGTTTGGCTACAGAGGCATCGTCTTGTTTCCGTGGCACGCCCGCCTCTATGACCGGGACATCACCCCTCCGGTGTCCGACAGGTAACCCCGCATCTCTGACTTGCTCTTAAAGTTTAGTGGCTTTGTTGGAGAAGTTTTTGAAATAAAATGTCCTCCCGCAGCAAACCCGAGCCGCCCGGAGCCCACGGCTCTAAGGAGGTGAAGGGGAAGACTCACACCTACTACCAGGTCCTCATTGACACCAGGGATTGCCCTCACATAGTAAGTAGCAGCCTCTTTGTTCAGCCTGAAGCTGCTGCTGTTTGTTTTCAAGTAGAACTTTGCTTATTGAATGTCCAAACAAAAAATGTCAGATTGTTCTGGGTAAAGACACCAAGCATTGTTTGGTCATTTCTCTAAGACAATTACAATATCGTCAAGGAAAATTGGTTCTTTTAGTTTATTTAAATAAATATTCTTTGTTGATCCACATTTGAATGAAGATCCAGAGGTATTTCTTTCAGAGCTTGCGCAAAATAAGCTAACAGAACGGATCTTGCTTCAGGTTAAAACACTAAGGACTTCCTCCACATGCATTCAGTGCATCGTTAAAATATTAACACATAATGTAAATTAGCTGCAACTATACATAAGAACATTAATAAAACTGGTGCCTTTCTAACTGCTGCTTAACTGCAGAATCTTGTTGATGAGTTTACAGCTAGAAGTCAGTTAAAAAAGATACTGTTTTATACATTTTAATAGAGATTCAGTGAGTAACCTCAAATTAATAACCATCATTTAAATGCTTTTTATTATTGTTCTGAAAGCCACATTAGACGAGTCAGAGCTTCATCTTTGTAGCTGTGACACGTTGCTGTTGTGCGTTAGATTTAATGTTGTTGTGCGAATTTGTTCTGTGTTCGACAGTCTCAGAGGTCTCAGACTGAGGCTGTGACATTTCTGGCCAACCATGACGACAGCAGAGCCTTGTACGCCATCCCAGGTAACCAGCGATACTGACGCTCATGGATCTGACTTGCATATTTCTAATATAATGTTTTAATCAGGATTGAAAAGGGTAGGATTTGTTTTTCTATGCATAAACTGTTTGATTGTCTCTTCATCAAAACAACAAAATTATTTAAGCGCCATGTAAATACTGTCCTTTTGACATAATTTTCTTTCATTTTGCCCACTTGCACATTTCATTTAATATTTGTAGATGTTTTATTTTGGTTTTGACTTGCTGAATATTAATAAAAAATTTAATTACTTAAAAAAGTCAAACCATTTTACTCCCTGTTTCGTCTGTATATGAGGTAAAGTTAAACTTAGATTGGGTCTAGTCAACAAAAATAAAGATACTAAAGTTCATAAAATTCTTCAAATGATAAATATTTAATCTTATTTGACCAGAAGTTACAGATTTTGAAACAAAAGTGGTCTAAATAAGTTCTGATGATACAAAAAAAAAGCAGTGAGGTAGCCGATTAACTTTGCAAATCAAAGGCCAAAATTAGCAATGTGCTGTTTTTCATTTTTTTCAGGAAATTAGTATCAAGACTGATATTGAAGCAGTTTTAAAGGCTAAAAGTTAAATTGTCCCAGAAATTATTGCGATAAGCGATAATATTGTTGTTTTGTGACCATTTTCAAGCAATAGAATGGTAATGACATAATAATGGAAGAACACATTCTTAAAGATAAATAAACTTTAAATTCTAACTAATCTAAAATTTAACGCTGGAACTGGAAGACATGCTAAATATCCAAAATAAATAAACAAAAACACAGAGGGAAAAAAATCAATTATGAGTCTCTGTAAACAAAATTATCCTTCAAAAAAAGGTATAATTGAGACCAAAACTCCAGACTGAAGAATTTTGTCATCCAGTTTTTGGTAGAAAGAGAAAATTATAAATTACGCTGATACAAAAATATTGAGCTCGCTTTAATCTACCATGCAATTAATTGATTTATTGTTTATTGTGTGAGGCACAATAATATTTAGAAATTTGAGTCTGGAAAATCAGATTCGTCATAAAAACTCTTCTTATATTCTGAGTTTTCATTGCCGGAGTTGAATAACAAACGAGAGATGGTATTTCTAGGAAAGTGAAGGGGAGTTGGACTGAATCTGTGATTTGATTTAAATTACTTACATGTTTAAATGGAGCTCTGAAGTTCAGGCTTCATACTGTTGTGTGTAGCTGTCATGTGACCGTGTGTGTTTGTTCGTTCCTCCTCCAGGCCTGGACTATGTGAGCCATGAAGACATCCTGCCTTATAACTCAGCAGAGCAGGTCCCAATCCAGCATGAACTGTTTGAGCGCTTCCTCATGTACAACCCGGCAAAATGTAAACACTCACCGTCTTCTTCTGCTTTCAGCGTCAGACTTCTCTCACGTTCACATTGAATGCTAAATCACTGCCACAGCTTTGAGTTGAATCAGAACAGGGAAGCAGATGTGAAGGTGTTTCCTCTTAGACCTTCCACACTTGCTCATCATACATTTGATAAAAATAAATAAACAACTGACTAATGTAGTTAAGTAAAGATGTAATAACAAATGCAGGTTTTTAGCAGTTTTTCCAGATTTGTTTAATGGAATGATTGCACTATGAAGAATGACTCCAAAACAACCAGTAATATTTTTAGGTGTTTGTTTTTGTCATTAGGTTGAAAATTATGTGCTTCTTCAGAATCATCTTTTAAATTTTTGGTTTTGATATTAGACATCAAGTGTAAATATAGAAACTTTAGTGTAAAAAAAAAAAAATACATTTTATATTTTCTACAAATATTCAAATAAAATGTGTCCACCGACTTTACTGCATAAAATGTGCATCTGTTTTTATTTTAAAAGCTAAAATAAGAAATAAAATGATGGTTCTTTAAGCGTGACAGCACATTTTCTACAGTAGATGTTTATCAAAAATTATAAGCAGAATTTATTTCAAAAGATCGTGTAACATTTGACTGAAGGCAAAATGGCTCTTTTTGTAGATTCCTGCTCTAGAAAACCGATGGCCGCCTCCATGTTCGTTTTAGTGATTTAGAATCTATGCATGTAGGTGTTATAAACTAAAATACATTTCATTAGGTTAATGGTAAATTTGTGCTTTTGTCGTTGTTTTCACACCTCAGCTCCCCCATTTACACCCAGAGACACCCTGAAGGCCTGGCAGGAGAAGAACCACCCCTGGTTGGAGCTGTCCGACGTCCACAGGGAGACCACAGAGAACATCAGGGTCACCGTTATCCCCTTCTACATGGGAATGAGGGTGGGTTCATCTGCTCAGAGTTCCTCAGTATGTCAGTCTCACCAAGGTGCTGCGATCGCAACTATTAAAACAAACTCACCGTTCACTAATCTTACAATTTTCATCGTGACTTCTCTGCTAGTCTGACTGTAATGTTTTCTGTATTTCCTTCTTTTCTGACCAACTCGACTGAATTTTGACCAATCCTCATATCCTGCTTCTAATTTAACTTCCTGTTTCACGTCTCCTGAAACCGAACCTGCAAGTTGAAAACATGTAACATTTACTTTTTCCCCCTTTCTTTTGGCAAACTCTGTTTCATTTTGGACCTTATCAAGATTACGAATGTTTTAAAAGAGCTGGTTGTCCCAGAAAGTATTAATAAAACCCATCAGCAGACTCTTAATATATTAATAAAAAGCTGTTTCTGCTTTCAGTGAGTAATTAAAGTTAAATAATACTTCACATTTTTTCACACTGATGTAGTTTTGCAGTGCATAGATGCTTTGACTGCTTTGATTAATTTGATGAAATAATATTAAAACACAACTCTTACCTTTAAGGATCTATTTATGGGACTTTCTAGAGTCTAGGGACACGTAAAAAGCTATTTTGGGCCAGATTTGGCCCTCAGGCCTTCAGTTTGAAACGTTCAGTTCATTTTCTTTGCACTTTAACTCCTCCTCAGGACTTGAGTTTATTTGTATTAAAGCATCAATTTCAAAAAGGTACCTGAAAACGGTACTTACACATTAAATATTAACTTTGTTTACTTTGGCAAAAAATGTTCAACTTTGCCCACAACGTTTTGAAAACGGTGCCACAACATCAGTAACTTTATGCCTTAGCAATCACAAAGAAACATGGCAACATGCAGGAGGAACTGACCTTTTGTCTTCTTTCCACTGAAAATCTGATGAATTGCTTTTCTGGTTCTCAGGAGGCCCAGAACTCCCACGTGTACTGGGTGAGTAACATGCAGTGTTGGAAACGACGGCAGCTTCAAGCAAACAGTTTGAACATGTGTTGCCTTCCTGCAGTGGCGCTACTGCATCCGCCTGGAGAATCTGGGCAGCGAGGTGGTTCAGCTGAGAGAGCGGCACTGGAGGATCTTCAGCCTGTCGGGAACCCTGGAGACGGTCCGGGGCCGAGGCGTCGTAGGCAGGGTGAGTGTCAGAACAGCATGCTTTTATTTTGAAGGGGTAGGTGTGTCTGACCTAGAGGTCTCTTTAAAAGCAAAACAGTGTCCGAATAAACAGAAAAGCAACAATTACGGCATTCCTACTGCTGATTACCAATAAGAAACCACATTGGTAATGCAGGTATAAAAATGTTATGACATTTATTCATATTGATTCTGATAATAAGCTGACACAAAACTATAAAATAAACGCTCATTACATTTTGTTTCCTACTACGTCTCATGCAGAATATTATACACAGACCATTTTATGGCGTAATACTGATTTGTCCTGTGAATTTTGTGTCCCTTTGTTTTTTTGTGCCTTCTTAGGACAAATGATGAAATTTAGCTATTGTGCTAATTTCTACATGTTTTTTTTTTTTTTTTTACATTGCCTTAAAATGTGGTAATGTTGATTAATGTGCTCTGTTCTAATCAAATAGTTAAATTAAAACAAGTATAAGTTGATATTAGCTATAATATTAACTCTGTTGTTTCTGCTCTGACAGCCTTTTAATGAACAGGAAGCTCATATCCTGCAATCTGAAGTTTAAAAACAGCCCTACCTCCATACAGCTACACCTCAAAAAATTTGAAGATTTTGAATTTACTTATTTCAGAAGGTGAAACTTGTATATGGATTCATCACATAGTGAAATATTTCAAGACTTTGTTTCTTGTAATTTTGATGATTAAAATGGGTTTAAATCAAGTAGGAGCGTTCAGTTTAGACCCAGAGGTTAACCTGTTAACTGCTACCACTTTTATTTTCTTCAAGATCAGAATAAAAAAATTATTTAACGTCAGTTGTTTTTTTGTTTTTTTTTTATTCTGAACCTCTTGTTGTACAGCTGTTACTTAACATGGATAAAAAAAAAAGTGTGTGTGTGTGCGTGCGTGCGGGCGTGCGTGTGTGTGTGTGTCTTCATTGTTTCCTGTTTACAGTGTTTCTGTGTTTGTGCTTACAGGAGCCTGTGTTATCTAAAGAGCAGCCAGCCTTCCAGTACAGCAGCCATGTGTCTCTACAAGCTCCCAGTGGTCATATGTGGTGAGAACGATGCTCTACACGCTGCATATGCAGTCCCAGCAGTCAGAAGTTTACATACACATTCATTGTCCTGTTTGTTTTCAAGTTTCGCCCATCCGACCAAAACGAACACACTCGGATAAAAGGAAATGAAGTTTGGCCACTAGAACTAGTTTTAAAAGCTGAGTCCATCCCACAAAAACCATCTTATTTAGATGATCTCTACTGGTTTTGATGGGTGGATTGGTCATATGTCCAACCAGAATGATGCCAACAGCTTGTTGATGACAGGTTGAGTTACAACTTGGTAAAGGACATTTATCCAAACATCAGAAGGGATGTTTATGTATTTGAGCAGTTTGTGTTGTTTTTCTGCTGTGTGGGTTGGAAGAAATATAAACTTTTTTAAACAGTTTACCTGTTTAAAAAGTTACTGCCCCGCAGTCAGAGGCTGTAGTCCTTGCTGTGGTTTGATCTCCGGTCTCAGGCCTTTTGCTGCATGTATTCCTGTTCTCCTGTCTCTCTACCTACAGGAAATATAGAGGTTCAATTAAGGCCCCTAGTGTCAAAACATGTATTTATTGTCTTAACATTGTGTTTTGTTGTACAGTATATTAAACATGTTTAGTTAGAAGGTAAAAATAAAAGGCCATAGTTATTTATTTAAACCTATTTTGTTTATACAAGCCATCTAGTTCAATCAATCGAGTTTATTTGTATAGCACATTTCAACAGTTGGCTTTACATCGTAAAAACACAAAAATACAATCATAGAAGAGAGTCAACAATAGAAACATAACGTTTTGTCGGGTGGCATTGTTACACATCAGAATATTTATCAATGTTACATTTATTATAATGTTTCAAAAGCAGATGTGTTTTAAGTCTGGATCTAAAGGAACTCAGTGTTTCAGCTGTTTTGCAGTTTTCAGGAAATTTATTCCAGATTTGTGGAGCATAGAGGCTGAATGCTGCTTCTATGCAGATCCAACGTCTCATTTTCAAGAGATTCATGTTTTGATTAAACAAAATTACAAACACAGGAATATAAAAAAATCAACTAGACCCAATTAAATAGGCTAGTAAAATATGAGATCAAATCAAGAGTAATGTAGCATTCATGTAATTGGCAATAATTGCTACCCTGTGTCTGACCAGAATTATAGATTGTCTGTAAATATGTTATAAAAAAGAATGTTTAGATTCTGTAGCCATTCACTCCTGTTGTTTTTCTCCAGGGGAACGTTTCGTATTGAGAGAACCGACGGCTCCCACTTCGACGTCAGGATTCCCCCCTTCTCTCTGGAGAGCAACAAAGACGACAAAGCGCCCCCTGCTGGCTACACATTCTAACTGGCACTGGCTGGCCACCACGCCAGTTCCCAGCTGGGTCATCTCTGCAGTTGCCCTTCCTCTGTGGCCCTGCCTCAGCATTCAGTCAATTTCAGTCACAAAGAGACTTTAGGAGTGTCGACATAATCCAAACTCCGGCCGTCAGGCTGCACCCAGCAGCTGTGTGGGATCGATTAAGTGACAGAGTGGAAACTCACTCTGCTGTTCTGTGCATTCTTGAGACACGGACACTTGGGTCAAACGTAGAATTACTGCAGATTTGGTTCTGACGGGCAATTACTGAAACACTGACCCGACTATTTGTAAGTGGGAGGATTTCCTGCTGAGCTTCTGGTTTGAGAAAACGGAGGGGGACTCAAATTGAACCAGTAAGTTATTTCTTATTTGCCAGCTGAAAACTGTTCATCCCTCTGTTTTCATCTGTTTTGGGTTATAACATTTATTTTACCTGGACCCTTTTCTTCTCCTCATGCTTTATAAGCATCAGACTACCTGGTTCGGAGTCGTGCAAGAGTGACACAACAGTGAAGCACAGTGGACATCACTACTTCCTACTAAACAAGCATAAAAATAATGAAATGCAATCCTGTCACAGTAACTTCTAGTAATTGAACTCAAAGTACATATTTAATATTTTCTAGTAACTTTCACACAGTTGGAATGCAACTACCAACAGGGTTTGTGTTGCATAGCCATGCTATTTCCTTTAAAAACATTAATTATATTCCTGATTGTTTTGATTTTCATTAGTTTATATTGGAGTTAAAATGTGGCTTCAAGTTTCTAATAACAGCCATTAGATGAATTGTATTGCATCTGTTGTTGCTGCCTTTGCGTGCCTTTGGAAGGTCCTCTCTGTTTTTAGTTTCCCCAGGAATCCTGGTGAGGTTTCTGCTCACAGCTATTTTGTTCTCTCCTTCTTGTTTGTCTAACTTTAGACACACAACAGAAGAAATATTTAGCTGTAATACGTTGTGCAAATTTGAATCGGGCTGATCTAAACACTTACCTGTTGGAAGGTGGTTATTATCATTAAATTAGAAAAATGAAGATGTCCACTGTGGTTTAGTGTTATCGAGCTCTAGTATTGTCCACTGAGTGCGTTGATGGCCAAATGTAACCCCCCTCCTGCTCAAGGCCAGGATTTATACTCTTGGAATAACAGAAATCGCGCCACAAAAACGAGAGAAGCAGCATCAGAGGGGGACAGGTTTGAACTTTTGTGTTTTAAGAGACGCGCCTACCATTTTATGGATGTCGTTGGCTGTTTTTAACTTTGAGAGGGAACGAGAGATGAGCCTAAACACTTCCCCCTTAACGTGAAGATAGAAGCTAACTTTGCTGCTTTAGTGAGCGATTTGAAGCAACTCTGACGTTTGAAATACTGTAAATAGAGATGTAATTAAAAGTAAAGGAAATAAACCTTTTCAAAAATGTCTGGATCTGTAGTGAGTTTTTGTTTTCTGTGATTAGGTTTCTGCTCATGTAGAAAATAAGGATACAATGTAAATTCTTTTCAGTTTAAAGGATAAAAACAAATGACTTGTAAATGTTGAACTTCTGCTAGCAGTAGTTTTATTCTTTATCACCACCAGAGGTCAGTAGAGTCACTCCACAGGTAAAGTGTTTCCGAGTTTTTATGAACCTCAAGAGACGTATGCTTATTTTTTAGGTACCTTAATAGATTTAAACCTCTTTAAAACGTAAAGGAATATGTTTACGAAGACTTCATTTTAACTTTATGATCAGGGAGGAATATTATAGATGGACATTAGAGGAGACTAAATGGGCTAGTTAAAACTCTTAAAGCATTCTTGTGCTGTAGTGGGCTCCATTTCTCTAAAATCAGCGCCAACTCAGGCATAGGTAAACTTACTTTAGTTTGGGTTTTAACTGCTTCTAAAAACTGCTGATAAGTTAATGATTTTTAATGTCTGGAAGCTAATCTGTTTCAAAAACCTGATCAGCGGCCACTGCCCGTTACCTAGCAACCCACTTAGCAGTTTGGTCAGTGGGCTTTACGGCATTATTCGCTGGACAAGACAAGTGCTCTGATAGCATACCATTCAAAAACCGCTGAAAATTTTGGTTAACTTCTTAAGTGTGAGGTTCGATAATATTATATGCACTATATAATTTTTAAGATTTTTTTTCCAAGAGATGGAATTAGAAATTGACTGACAAACTGCGTTACCGTAGCATGGTTAGCTTAATCGGCCAGTTGGAAGCTCAAATATTAGTTTCTAGATTTACTTAACACCAAAATGGACTATCAATAGACTATACCAGGTCACATTGACAATAACACTGATGAGGAAGATACGGTAGTGTTTCCGGATTGAATCGGCACCAGATTGAGTTGGAAAAAATAAGCTTCGGGTATGTCTCCTTTTCATAACATTTGGTGAGTTTTTAGAAAGGACAATTCTGCCAAAGTAGTTGTTATTGTGTGGCAGAACAGTAAATAACTTACATTTTGATAAAAATGCTATGTCTTAGCTCTTACTTTTCTTTTGTAGCTCATTTATTTTGAAATGTTTAGAATATGTTTCTATGCAATTTGCTTGTCTGAGGCTGATTCATTTAGCTGATTAACTTAAAAACGTGTGCTGTTTTAAAAAAAGCAATGTTAAATTTAAATTTCATATTAAGTTAGACTTATTTAATTTCGCTTTGGAATCAACAAAGTAATTTTGAATTTGAATTTACAATTTATGTCGATAGACTATTGATAACGCTTTTACAGTTGCTATGACAACATGTTAGGGAAGGGGATTTTTGTGTGTAATTATTTGGTTGCCTGATTTGCATATTTTGTGGGGAGCTTGTATGTGCTACCTTTTTATTTTTTACTTGAGTGCGGTTGTGTGCTAGTGGTGCGTTCTTTGTTATGCGTATGTGTTCTGCATCTTTATTCAACAACACGTTTCAACAAAGATTGAGATTTGGGCTGGTTTTGATCGAGTTTGGATGTATTTTACATTTTTTGGGCTGGGAACTCAGTCAGATCTTGCAACCCTGACTGAGGGAACAAGTCTCAGTTTATCTAGATATAGAGAGAGTGACACTTTCAACGGGTATTATGAAGGCTGAGCTATAGTAAATAAACAAAAGTTAAATGCCAGAGAAGTAGAAATAGTAAAAAAAAAAAAGGTCAAATGACATACGTTAATTTTGTCCAATCAGGTCCTTGAGAAACACCATTTAGAAACGCCAACTTCATCTGGCCAAAAATAGAAAGTCATAAGACTGTTGGTCACTGATTGAGTAGGGGATAGAGTCACTAGTTACAGTAATCCACCCCTCCATTCAAAACAAAAAAGTTATGGAAAATGGCTAAGGGATTTTGAATGCCTGCGACAGACTGGCGACCTGTCCAGGGTGACCCCGCCTCTCACCCGAAACGTTAGCTGGAGATAGGCACCAGCAACCCTCCCAACCCCACTAAGGGACAAGGGTGCAAGAAAATGGATGGATGGGTAGATTTTGAATGCCACCCATGCTAACCACTCTGCTATGCTAATGCTTGATTAATATACCAACCCTATAGTCATTTATTAGTTAATTTAATTCTGCTGTTCTCTATTTCTGATTGGTTTAGACCACAAAATAGGCCTAATGTGTGTCTGTCATTAAACTACAGGGAGATGTCCAGTGTATTTTTTTCCCTCAAATAGCTCATATAGTAGGTCATACTGATACTGGTTGCATCTGTACGACCTTTGAAATTTTTTGGTACACTATTGAGAAATTAGGCCACACGTGTGACCAAATTGATCACACACACGAGCTCTGAATAAAGTAAAATTGGCATCATATTTGTCAAATATACATTCTTTTCCATTAGTTTACTTCATCTGCAAAATATGTGAAATGCTAGATGAAGTGGGAAAACCCTTCAAAAGTTCCAACATGGTCAATATAAAAAGCATGTCAGCTGGTGGGCACAACCGGAAGTGGGCCCACCAATAACATTCTACTTGAGGCCTCTTACAACCTTGGGTCGGCCCTGTGTAATATGTGTGACACTTTCGTTCCTCTGTTTGTCGGTTTAACTTGAAGACTGCAAAAGGATTTCAGCTATGTGACTCATCCTTGGAGTAAACACCGCATTGCTAATGTACAGCACAACCATAAAAACGCTGCTTTCAGTGGAAATCGGAGGAGAGACTCCCAGAAACCGCCCGGCTCGACCGTGTTGCAGCTCCCTCTGCTTCCTCTCTCCATCTCCTGGCCGTGTTGCAGCTCCCTCTGCTTCCTCTCTCCATCTCCTGGCCGTGTTGCTGCTCCCTCCGCTCCTCCTGCTCCCTCTCTCCCATCTCCGTGTGTTTATAGGAGTTGAGCTCATGTACAGTCGCCCCCCTCTCAGCCGAACAGAGGCTGCGATGCATAATTCACTTCCAGCCCGGGGACACCACAGACTCGCCCCTACAGTAGAGCCGAGCCTCCGGAGCTGCAGCCGCTGCGCAGCCCGCGGACCGAGGCGCTGATGCGGCCGCGTCCAGCTCGCTGCTCCAGCACGGATGGCGATTCAACCTTGGAGGAGGGCGAGCGCCGCGTGTGATGCAGGTACCGCATGACTTCCTGCGACCGAACCGAAGAAGGACGATGCTGATCTGCAGTGTAAACATTGCCATGCCCTGCCTCATGCAGCACCTCCTCCGACTCTGTGTCTGCTGCTGCTCCGCCAGCCCAGGACACCGGGTTCTGTTTTAGGGGATCGCCGCTCTCGGAGTTAAATATTTTTGGAGTTGTGTTCGGGACAGGGAGGCCACACTCTGCTCTGTAGCCTACTTTAGTGATCGGACACCCTGACTTTGTTGGGGTCATGTTGAGCGGCCATGCTGCAGGCAGCATCCTGCGATCTGTTCCCAACCTGAGATGAACTGATGTCTGAAACAGGAAACTACAACCACTGCTGTGATACTGGTGATGCTTCTTCAGCTGTGCAGCTTCTTCACTTTACAAACACGAGCTCCTCTGGTTTTACAAGGATGTGATCAGCTGCAGACCTGATCTAAATGATCTAAATGAGCAGAACATTTCTGATATTAATCAAACTGCTTGGTGGGACCAGTGTCCTTATTATCACTGTTCATACAGAGGCAGCTCCATGGGGGCCAAGCAGAGCAAAGGCCAGGAGCCCGGCGGGGCCAGTCCTCAACACAGCTGGAAACGGACTCCCACCAAGGAGAGGGGGGACATTTTGGCCTCCCTGATGCTGAAGTCTGGAGACCGGCTGAACCGAACGGGGACGCCGCCGCCGCCATACCAGCGCCGGATTGGGATGATCCAGGAGATGATGATGATGGCCAAGCAGGGCAAGCAGGACGAAGCCACGGAGATGCTGAAGACACTCAGACAGGTAGATACTGATGTGTTTGTGGAAATCAGTGTTGAAGAGTAGAGGCATGGCACGATAACAAAATTTACAAGGCGATGTATCGTCACCGTAGTTATTGCGATAAACGATAATATTGCTGTTCTGAGACCATTTCCAATTAACATATCGGTAATTGGGTAATAATGGATGTTTGCTTTCCAGAAAACTAATAAACTTTAATTTTCAAAAAAAATTGGAAGATATCTTAAATATCTAAAATAAAACACAACTGAAAACCTAAATAAACGAATCATGAAGTGTGTAAACAAAACGCCCTCTTCAGAAGTTCTTAATCATCACAATGGAAATTACTGAGCTCACTTTAACTCGATTAACTGATTATTGTGACAGGCTTATTGTAGAGTGAGAACAACCCTCCCAGCAGTCACAGCACCTCTGCTTGTTTCTGTTTGTTTTTGTCCTTTTTCCTTGATTTTTTTTTTTTTTTACTACTCGCACTGAAGCAAAAGCCCGACTCTCACTGCCTGTTTACACGCTGAATAAACAGAGTGAGTAATTCAATGTCCTCATGCTCAGTAAAATAACCACCTCCCTTCCTGGATGATTAGAGCTGTTATATTCAGAGTGGCTTTGCTGTAACGGTGAACAATACTCCGATTTACAGCGTAACTCTGCCTCGGCTCGGCTGGCTGCTGCCGTTGTCACAGCAGGAGAGGAAAAACCAACAGACTGGAAGAACTGGGTGTGGCGAGACACAAAGGGATGGAGCAGAGTGAAAGTGCAACAGCTGGAATAGGAAAAGTTGAAAAGGTGTTGACGACGAACGGCAAAAAACTCTGCTGAGAAACAATAGCATCAGTGTATCACATGATCTAACTGTCGTAGGTAGATCGCAAAGGCAACAATTATTCCTACTGCTGCTAAAATAACATGAACATGTTATGTTCAGGTTATATTAATAGCATCCATGACATTTATTTACTCTTAGTCTGACTTTTATACACAAAGAAAGCAAAAATATGGAATATATACCTGGTGAATTTTTTATTGGTTATTTATGGTGTCATTGGTAATCTCACACAAACAGTTCTGCATGGAATATTATTCTTTTTTCTAATCTGATCTTATTGAGAGATACTCAATAAGTTGAACATAGGTGGGTAATCAGTATCATGGCAACCAGTGGATTAAAATTGCATTGAAAGAAACTTTATTTCAGACTCGAGATCCAATAAAAAAAACAGAATGTCACTCAACTCAACCAATGAGATACACAGAACCACAATTATCAAAAAGTAAAATATCAAAATGACTGGAAATCTAACAACAGACTGTGAATGGAATAGTGTCAAAATCTCTTTAAAAAATGTTGACCTGCTGTTCTTCTGGTTTAAAGTATTTTTGATAAGATGCCAAAGAAAGTGTCAGTGATTGGACTTAACCCAGATTCTTAACTGTAAGAATCAATTTGTTGTTTTGGTTGAAGAAATAATTTATTGCTTTTCTCTTTTAAGTAAAAGCAATTTGATTATATAACATATACTGACTATAGCATGACAACCAAGGTGAAAGGAGCGCAGAACAATGCAGAGTCGGTTCTCATCCTGTTTTTCTCTTAAAAGGGAAATTTTTTCTTAGCTGTATTTCTTAAAATGTCTTGTTTAAATTTTAAACAGCTCCACTTTGGCAGCAATAATAAACACTAGAGTTTACTGCATAAAAACTTTCATCAACACATGTTTTCATAGAGATCAAATTTGTCATCTAAGAAACAACATTTTTGGACTCTTCAGAATTTGAGATGGAAGGACACGTTGTAAATGTTTCACACTCATTCAATACATAACAGAACAAATGGACTACATAGTTAAAAAAAAAAAAAGGACTCTGAGTATTTTTCAGCAGTAATTTAATATTTATTTTTCCTGATTCCTGCCTTATTAAATTCAGGCTGACTCAACCTTCAACTTCAGATTCTTGAATGGACTCACAGAATAAAATGATGGAGAGCAACATGGCTGCCTGAACAATATATAGATTTTATTATTATTATTATTATTATTATTATTATTATTATTATTCCAAGACCATGTGCGTCTCAGATGAGTGGATTTATTCACGGCTCGCCCGAAGTTTCATGGGGGCTTAAACAGAATTTGTTTTAGGACCCCACTTCCTGTTCATCCACACCAGCCCTGTTCAGTCCGCTTTAACTGAACTCGTTTGTTTACATAGAAAGTCCGATTCGATGGTGGAGGTGTGATGTGAACTCTGGTGTGGACCAAAAAAAGTGAACTCTGGTCCGCCTAGGTCTCGGTTCTGTTGAAGCGTACTCTAGTGCTCTTTGAATTCATATGTGAATGCCAAACAGACCAAAAACAGGAAGCGAATTAGCATAGACTGCAGGGAATTCTGGGTAAATGGAACCAAAATAAACACACGAGCTTAGAGCTAGTCTTTTGCCAACTGTTAAAATTTAATGCCACTGCATTTTTATTTACATTTCTGCATAAGGAAGTTGCACTCATATCTTCTTCTGAGGTTTTTGTGTTGTTCCCATCAGTGGTTCTTTGTGCAGCACCCCCACAGGCGAAGGGCTGGAACAGTTTTTTCAAAGGATTTGATTTGTTGAAAATGTAGCAAATGTTGCAGTTTCCGTCCGAATCTAACCAAATACACGGACCATCTGGTGTGAAAACATATTTTCAAGACAGATCTAGGAGAAGAACTCCAGTTTAATTGGCTCAGCTTAACAGCAATTGGTTCTTATTTGCTGAGACGTATTTGTGAACAAGCCAAGCTCAAACACAGAGAGATTAAACCTGTAGCATCAGATTGCAACTATAGCTAATAATTATTCTTCACACTCTCAAAAAGTAAACTTAGCAATTCCTTTAAAGCTTAAATTAACATTTTAAACAGTTTGGCATCTCTTTATTTATGCTGAAACCACCAAATCAAATTTAGTATTACTCGCATCTTGTGTGGGCTTTGGGCTTATTTATATAACCTGTCGAGTTTGCAGAGAGTTACAACAACTGGCAGCAGCCGTGTGCCGTTGAGCCAGACTCTGGATCGAGGTGCTTTCCCAATTTCTGTAATTGGAAAAAAATGTTGACTCAACGAAGCTGTCTCTCAGCAGAGGTCGGTGAGAACGCTGTGAAGTGTTTATAGATCTGAGTTCTCCAGCGCCGGACTCCACTTCCCTTTATTAACGTTTGAGTCGCAGCGTTCGCCATGTCTGACTGCAGTTGTGTCTTTGTTCAGGCTGAGCTGCGTTCAGACCTCTCCTTTGATGTGAACCGCTCTTACACTAACAAAAGTAAAGACTACACTGTTTTCTGAAAGCATAAAAAGTGTCTGAATACAGTTAAAACTGAGTCCAATTGAGGAAACTCATGTGTATTTCATGAGGGGCTTTGAGTGCCTTTCCAACCTCAATTAAAAAAAAATAAAAAATTTATTTGGTGTCGGTAATTTTTTTCCTGCATTGATTCAGCTTGTTATATCACTGTAGACAATTTCATCAGAATTACTGACTTGATAAACTTCCTCATATCTGGGTTTGGCTTCAGATACAAAGCTTTGGTAGCCTTTTTCCATTAGCACCTGAAATCCTGGTCTAATTAGTGCCGTTCCATTCAAATTGAGACATCACTTAAATAAAACCTGACTGAAAGCATCAAATAGAGCAAAAATGTCAAAAACTAATAATATATAAAGCCCAGCCCTGATTAAATTCAACAAATGATGAGAAACAAAATCCTTGACATTTCTCAATCTGGAAAGAGTTAAAAAGTCAATTCTAATAATTTTGGTCTCTGGAGAACCACTCTGAGAAATAATATCCATAAATGGAGAAAACATGGAGAAGTGGCGAATCTTCCCAGCTGTGGCAGGTCTACCAAAATTAATCCAAGAGGGAAACAATGACTAATCCAGGAACTATATCTAAAGCACAAAAGTTCATGATTCAACAATAAGAAAAAGGCAAAAAACCATAAAAAGAACATAAAAATGTCTCATATGTGTCAAAAATAACGACTTGTTGGAAAATATTCTATGAACTGAAGAGGCAAAGTGAAACTTTGTAAAATGGATGCAGATCAGTTGTAAAACCAACGCAGCATTTCAGAAAAGTCATGATACTGACAGGTAGGGTTGGACGGCCTGGCTGAAAAACGTATCATGATATAAGCTCTTCAGTTGATATCAATAATTATTCACTACTTTTTTGTTTTAAGTATCGGAAGTACTGGTCCAACCTTAATCCACCGTTTTAATCCATCGTTTTGTTGAGCTGTTGTTCTCATTTTCTCCTTTCACTCCACTGACAGGCCGGCGTTTGTGTGGTGTTTTGAAGTCCATCCAGGTCAAAAATATAGGATTTTTAACATGTAAATAACATGCGAAAAACATATTAACAACTTACAGTGTTGTTTACGTGTTGTTTACACATATGACCATCTACATCGCACCGTGCATTAATACAATGCAGGCCCACACGCATACCTGCCTACTTTTATACAGTATTACACTAAAACTTACCTATTTGAACTGAACTTTCCTCTTTCTCTCATTATTGTGGCATTTAGCAAATGCAAATCATTTTGGTAACTCTAATTGACTTAAAACAAGAGACGTTTCCTCTAAATTTAACTTGCAGTGAAGAGAAAAAACTGATTTCCTGAAGACGTGGACATTTTTTCAGTTCCAGGTTAGTACCATAACGTGCCATCAGACAGCTGCTTTATAGACTAATTGTTGGTTTCTCCTATCTGCTTCGTTGCTTCTGAAACCTGAAAATGCAGCAGCTAATTAATACATGCATGTCATTCATTCAAACCTGCTGTCATTATGCGCCTCGCCGCCTACGCAGAACAGACAGCAAGGAAAACTCGATGAGTCATAGGTTTCTACAGGAGACCAAGCATCTCTGTCCGTGTTGCTTATCAAATAATCAGTCCTGCAACTGAATTGGCAATGAATTGTCTGCAAAACCAACCTGAAGGCTCATGCTAATACAACATGAAAACATAGCAGAGTTGGAGACAAAAAATTAGAAACTACACTTTATTAAGTACACCTTCTTAGTACCGGGTTGGACCCCCTTTTGCCTTCAGAACTGCCATAATCCTTTGTGGCATAGATTCAACAAGGTACTGGACACATTCCTCAGAGAGGCTGGTCCATATTGACATGATAGCATCGTACAGTTGCTGCATATTTGTTGGCTGCATATCCATGATTCAAATCTCCCATCACACCACATCCCAAAGCTGCTCTATTGGACTGAGATCTGGTGACTGTGGAGGCCATTCGAGTCCAGTTAACTCATTGTTCAACAAACCAGTTTAAGATGATTCGCGCTTTATGACATGGCTTGTTATTCTGCTGGAAGTAGCCATCAGAAGATGGGTACACTGTGGTCATAAAGGGATGGACCTGGTCAGCAACAATACAGAGGTTGGCTGTGGTGTTGACACGATGCTCAATTGGTACTAATGGACCCAAAGTGTTACAGGAAATATCCCTCACACCATTGCACCACCACCACCAGCCGGAATCGTTGATGCAAGGCAGGATGATTTTGGTACCTGAGGATATTTATAATGAAGCAGATCAGAATTGGCATTATAGTGAATATTTGACAAGAGCTGAAATGATTAAAAGGTTATGGAATGTTTAAAGGAAACAGCAAATGGACTATTTTATTAATTTATTTAGATAAATGTGTTTCAGAATAACCTTTTGTTAGCAGTGGAGTGCATATGAGTGAAGTACCTCTATATCGTTTGTATCATATCATCCATTAGCTAATAATAGAGGTAAAGCTTTTAATTACATCTTTTTATCTGAGAAAATGCATTAGATTAGTTCATATCTGTTTACAAATTTAAATTGATTCATTAGAAGGTTGCAGGTAACTTTCTACACATAAAAAGTTGTTTACTTGTTTTTGATGGTACCTATTATGACTGAAGTCACCCACTATCCCACCCACTCACCAGTGACCTACAGTCGTTTTGTACTCAAGGAGCCAAAATAAAATGTTTGATTTTATTGTAATCTAATCGTAAAAAGGAAACAAAATGAGCAGATTGGTGCTGCTGATGAATCTCAAGGTCTTTGCTTTACTCACAAAATTTTTCTCCATTGTTTTGCGCCTCAACAGGAACAACAAAACCTTCAATGATTAATTTATGTCTGGCACTCCTCTGTTGGGCTACATAAAAGCTTACAGTATAGTGCTTTATAGGCTTTTACACGTCAAACCTTTGATGCATTTAATGGAGCCTCTGGTGCTTATTTACTGTGGATATCAGCTTCACTGGTGATACTAAAACAGTTTCCACTGTGTTTTAAGGTGTATTTGGTGAGTGGAGTGTCAGAAAGAGTAGAAGCTTCTTAAAGTGACAGAGGCCCAATTCATGGCAACTTATGACATGAAATTTCTGTTAAGTCACGTTTGATGTTTTTTTTTTATAACAGCTGGATTACTTTGTTGTGCTAAAATGGTTCTATGTGCCTGGAAAATACATAATACCACCCATTTTAATAGTTGACTTTAGAAGTTTTCAGACGCATTTATCAGACTCACACTGTCATTTCAAATATTAAAGACTGTATGTATTTGCCTCATTATTTGAATGTGGGGAAACCTTCTGGTTGTCACATATGAAATAAAAAGTTGGTAGCTTGTCCAAAATAAATAAAGGAATGCATCTTGGGCTAAAATGTCAAGATGTTTTAAGTGTCGTTTTGCTTTTAGGAACAGATGTGGGTGTGTTTCTGTGTAGCTTAGTCATTTTAGTCTAATTTATGGAAATCAGATGATAACAAATGAGAAATTCTTTGTCAAATTTCAACTATATTATTCAACACACCCATAATTGCTTTGAAAAAAGAAACAACAGGATCCTTAAGTTTTGTGAGTAGACGTAATCCTCTTTAAATGGTAAATGGACTGAACTTATGAAGCCCTTTTCCAGTCATTTTAGACCACTCAAAGCGCTTTACAGTAGAGTCACATTCACCCATCCGCACTCATAAACGCTCACACATTTATACACCAATAGGCAATTTGGGGTTAAGTGCCTTGTCCAAGGGCACATCGACACGTGGCAGGAAGAAGCTGGTATCAAACATACAACCTTCCGATAGCAAGACGAGTACCCACACAGCCACAGTTTTATACTCCTACCCAGCAGGAAGCAGTGCAGGCTGGGATTTATCATTCTCAGGTGGTCAGTGAGTTCATGTTGCTGCTGTTTTATGTGTGCAGGATCTGGGAATGGAGTCAACGTCTTTGGATGACGTCCTGTATCGCTACGCCAGCTTCAGAAACCTGGTCGACCCCATCACACACGACCTGATCATCAGCCTGGCCCGATACGTCCACTGCCCCAAGACGGTAGGTCGTCACCTTCCTGACCTCCTGACCCAACGTGACCCCTCTCGGCTGAAAGCTTCATCTGTAGCTGAACAAAGCTCCAACTGCAAACCAGCGTCTGCCCCTCATAACAATAAATTAACAAAATTAAACCCACTCATGACTTGAAGTCTACATGACTTCAAGTCATGTAGACTTCAAGTCTAACATGAAGTCTACATGTTAGACTTCATGTAGCAGTCTAACATGAAGCATATGCAGTAAATATTTCAGACTACAGTAAGCACGGCTGAGCATGCTCACACGCGTGCTGACTGATATGATTCACTGTGTTGCTGCTATCGGATGATCTCCTGACTCATTTTGTCTGACACTATTAGGTTATGGAAGTGCTCTAAGTGGTTGTGTGTCTGCGTGCGTTCTTGAGGCAACCGCTGCTGATTGCGTTTGTCCGTTCATGTCGGCCATCATGTTAGCGGGAGGGAAGGAGGACGATGCGAAAGATGGCGCCGGTCGTTATGAATGAATAATGCAGAGAGGAAGGAGGGAAAGATGGTGGTGGAGACAGGAATTAAAAGGCCTGATGTGTAATTTGGGGGCAGTTGTTAAAAACATCATTCCCACCAGGCGAATGATGAAAGAGGAAGCCTAAGGTAACACAGTTAGTGATGCAGTGGTGGGATTAAAATAAAGACTTTATTCAAACAATGATAAAAAAAAAACGTGGGATTATCAGAAAGCTGTTTTAATATTTCACTTCCTGACTTGTACCAAATACATTTTCCCTCAAATTCACAAAGTCTTTGTTGAACCCCCAGGAGTGTCAGACTCATTTTCCTTTTGGGTCAAATCAGGATCATGAATGTTCTTAAAGGGCCAGTTGTGCCAGAATGTTCTGATAAAAACTGTTAAAATGTGAAAATATAAATACATTTCTGAAATGAAATAATACTTAACATATTTCCAGTCACTCCAGCAATAAAAAAAGTGTTTGTGGTAGTGATTTAGAAATATTTGCACTCATGTAGATGTAACGTTAAATTACTCGGCGTATCACTCGACATAAAGTAAGGCTGAGGCAGTTGTTTAGTAGAAGTAGAGTAGAAGTGAGAAATACCTGCCACCTGCAGGGGGGAATAAATTGTCATTTAAAAGGAATGTTTTTCATCATTTTTGTGAAAAATCTACAATAAACTCACAATTATGCAATAGAGCAAAAACAGTGCAGGGATTTGTTGATTTTGCATGAATTTCCACAATAATTCACAAGAAACTGGAGTGATTCATTGATGCAATTTGGCATTAAATAGATAAAAACTGCTTTGAATTGATTGACAAAAAAATCTAAGCACACCGTTATCCTGATAGTTCTATTTGTGTGTCCCATTAGAGTTTAGAGGGCCACATAAAAAGCTGTGGCGGGCCAGATTTGGCCCCTGGGCCTTTAGTTTGAGACATGTGCCATATTGTCTTTTACCTTTTTATCTTTCTTTTAGTTTTGTTGTTTAGTTTGAATTTCCTTTTAATTCATGTAAAGCACTTTGAACTGCCTTGTTGCTGAATTTGCTACCTAAATAAAATTACCTTACCGAAATAAAAAGTTAACACAACTTACTACTGTAAGCTTATCTTTCACAAACTCACACATTTAAGTTCAAAATCTAAAACTTGCTACATTTATTTGACTTATAGAGTCAAATAAATGCATCTCAAATGTTTTACAGTGCATAAATAAAAAAACAGGATCAAATTAAAAGATACAATTTAAAAATAAATATATTTTGATGTCAAATGAAGACTTTATTCTGCAGCTAGTTTGTTGTTGGAAAATGTTTCGGGACATGAAACAAAAGTCTTCTTAAAAAAATAACCCATGACATTAGAAGTGTAGTTTAAAAAACCTGAGCTGCTGTTTTGACTGATTTCTTTTATAATTCAGAGCCTCATAAGTCTGGAAAGTTGCTAAATCAATATTGAATTCAGTTTTTTGTATTGTGTCAATTCACAACTCACCATTCAGACAATCTAACAGAGAGATTTCAAGTACAGACTTTCCAATTAATCCTACTTATCAAAAATTGCTATCAACTTCAGTTAATTATTCAATAACCTGTCCCAACTAACACTGAAAAACACTGGGTTGCTAAATTCTAGCTTCAAATTACACAGATCCACCTAAGAAATCTGCTTCTGTGCACAAGTGCCTTTTGCTAGGGATCAAGCTGACCTCTCAGAGGAAATGGAGACGTTGGGTTTTGTGTGCGGCTCATAATAGCTGAATAGACAGAGGCTGAGCAGGAGTGAATAAAACATCGGAAGGGGAGTCAGAGGGAGGTGTTGTCTTCCTGTTTTTCAGGATTACTCTGCTTTGAATGACTGATATCAGACAGGTTAGGCTTTCTTCTTATCTAATAGTTGGATAAGAAACGGTTAATTTGTTTTAATTAAGATTTTGTATAAGATCATCAATATTTAAAGTCTTGTTTTCTGAAACAGTCGCATGATTGATGGAGCTGAAAAACTCAGGTTTAATTCCTGCGTTTTGTTGTACAGACAGCTCTCCTTCTTACAAGAAGTTTCCATCATACAATGCCATAAAAGCATATTTTCTGAGCTCTACTACATCCAGCACACTTAACCTGCTCTGCATTTAGCGACCCGATAACACAAAGCTGCTTTTATGCAGAGAGAATGCTTCTTTTCTTTTTTCCAGCGGATGTTGTTTTCTCCATCATATCTGCTTTTCTGCTCTGTTTCCTTCACCTCCATCTGCTGCCTTTAACACAGCTGGGCTTGTGGAAAACCATGTAGAAATTGTGCAGCCGGTGAAGTCGTTACTTTCTCCGCTGTTTCTGTTTTACATTTGAAAAGAGAGGTCGACACATGACCTTTGGAGGTACAGTCCGCCCCCACGTGAAGATTCTCTGTCAGCTGCTAATGTTTTAGTCAATGCTGGAGTCCGGGATACAAATAGCCCAGTGAATGAACCCTGTCACCCTGTCACCGGCTTAATTAATCTGTCCGAGAAATATATAAACACAGAAAGATGGTGGAGGATTAGTCACAGATTTCCATGTATAAATAAGGGGACTGAAAACCTGTTTAGCTAAGAGACCGGATTAAAAAATGTTTTTTTTTTTTGTAGTGCTGCATGAATGAAAAAGAGTCGCTTGATTGCATCATTTGAAACCAGCCGCTGATTTGGATCATTGAACTAATAAGAAAAGGTTTGAAAGACAGGAAGATGAAATGAAATATGTGATTATGAGCCAATCGAGCAACTTGCATAAGTCATATTTAAGCCGCCATGTTCAGAATCAAACTCAGAATCAGCTTTAATTGCTGAATTTATGTGCATAAACAAGGAATTTGACTCACTGCGTACAGACATAAATACAAAAACAGGTCTGGAACAAATATAAGAGACCACTGCACTGAACCCCATTAAAAACCTCCTGGTTATTCCACCAAATGTTGATTTCTGAACTCTTGCTCAGTTGAAACATTAGTATTATTGTTTCTAAATTAACATTATCTTGTTTTCTATGCCTTATTTGAGTTCTGAAAGCACTGTATATTTTCCAAAAGTAAAATCATGGAAACTGATAATATTTTAGAGGACACTAAAAACACTGTAAAGATGCTTGCAGCAGAATATCTCGTGCTCTTTGTGTCTTTCTGAGGAGAGACGCCGTCACCCAGGCTGAATTAGCTGTTTTATGAAGAAGCAAAGTTCCATCGACGACGTGCATACGTCACATTCTACGACGTATGCACGTAGAATACAAATATCTCCTCATATTTACCCCAATCTCTCAAATAAAACACACAACACATTAATATTACTACCTCAATATCACAACTTAAAAACATTAGAGTTATTTAATAAATAAAGCTGTCTTTAAGTACAGAAAGAACAAAAAATGTACAGCAAATTTATATACCAGCTATGTGCTTACAGCTGGTAAGCACATCTTTATAAAGGAGCAGAATGATGGTTACCTGTTTTATGGGGGGTTTATTGCTAGCTAATTAGTCGGGCCAGTTGCCCAGGTAACCATAGTCAGCTCTTGATCGGCCAATGTCAATCATATCTTGCCAGCTGGAGCTTTTTTCATGTCCAGAAAGATTTCCAAAGAGTCTATTTTGACTTTCCTGTGAGCCGGTTTTCAGCTATCTGACTGACAGTGCGCAGCAACATGTGTCGGAGGGGGCTTTAGTATTTTTAAATCCACAAATGTTGAAAACCTTGGTAATCCTGGATCCTAGTAACACACTGAATGGGCATGCCATTACTCACTGATAACCACGGTAACCAGCGTAAACTCCTGCATTCACAGGGACGACACACAGCAACAGAGGGGAACCAAACCACTGCCACATCACAGCTTCTGTTATCAAATATCCTATAGATGAATCACATTATTAGTGATTTATAAACTCTTCCATTTTCTTCACATTTCACTTCCATCCCCTAAATGCCCATATAAGGCCAATGGGAAGCCAGGGTACTATTGATTGTCGCTATAGTAACCGGGTGATCTTTGACAGTGCATCTCATCCTTCAAACCATACGAAGAGCATACTGACTTTAATCAAAGTTAATTTGTAGTTTCAGAAAGATAGTTTTTTATTATGCTAATTTTTCTTGAACAAAAAAAAAACATGACATAAGTTTTTACAGGTGGTTGGACTCAATTAATTTTAATCATTTTAATCAAAAACAACTTATCAACAAAATAAGCAAAAAAATAATTTCATTCAAAAACCCCTTTTGTTGATGAATAAATTAATAAATAGACATATCAGCTCAACAAGGTAAGGGAAGCTCATTTTTTGACATATAGCACATTTTCAGCAACAAGACATTTCAAAGTGGCTTTACATGAATGAGAGGAAATACAAACAAAAAAACCCCCAGTAGAAAAGCAAAAGGAAAATAACAAAAGTATTTCACAATTATAAACTAATAGGAGTTTCTCTAGATCTTAAGAATGACGTATAAAACTAAATGCTCCTTTTCTGAGTTGCTGAATAAAAGCTAAATGTTGGTTGGTTCTCCATGTCTGATTCTCGTTCAGGATATTTGTAAGTATTAAACTAGATGCTGGTTCCAGTTGTTTTGGATTGCTAAGTAGATGGTGCTTTCTAAGTTTGCTCTAGATTTGTGAAGTTTAAAATGTTGGTACTCCATGTTTGATTCTTGCTAACATTAAACTAAGTAATAAACTAACAGGAGTTTCTCTACAACAACAACAAGCATATTTATTGTTTTTAGTCTGTCACAGATTGGTGCAAAGAAAGTGCTATTGCATCAGTTTAGCTTTCCAGTGTTTCAGGAACCCCTCACCAGTCATTTAAAAAACATGTGTGCTGAGGAGGATGACGTTAGTGTTGTGGACGTCTGTTCTCTTTCCACATGTTTTGCGTTGAAATTATATTTTAGGCTCGAATAACTTTGGTAACAGGCAAACTCCTTTTAGCACAACATGCACACAGCAGCAGCCTTTTCCAGCATCCCGACAGATGATTTTTTAAAAGCAAGAATTAATCCCCCAGTGTCGCTCTGTTTACGGATAAACACAAAAGTTCCTGCTTGGGACTTTTGTGTTTTTAAAAAATTTGATTAACTGTGTTTGATTTTTGAACTCGTCAATATTTCTGTATTTAATTAATCAAAATTAGCATATTAAAGTCCTGTCCCTAGTTTTTACAAATGTCAAAATCATGTATGGTATGTTTATCAAAGCATATGCTCTAATTTTAAAGATGCAGTCAGATATTTAGTGAGATCCCTCTGATGTTCCTGTTGTTCAGTTTTTTCTTGATATCTTGATGTCCGCACTACTGCAAGAATCTCACAGCAACAATAATCTGTAGAGAACATCTAGTTAAAAATGAAGCATAAAGAGGCATGTAATGAATTTGTCTCATTTCCATTCATAAAGGATGGCCTGGTGTTTCCCCACTTAAACAGTTATCTAGAAAGTATTGATTGTTGCTTTCAGCAAATGGAGAAACCAAATTGTTTTTTTTATATAATTATTATTGCCTAGACACATTTGAGAGTACACTGAAATTTTTAAAAGAAAAATTCTTCACACAAATTGATGCAAAATGTCTTTTGTCCAACACTATGAATCCAACTGGATCTGCTGTGAAACCGGCACCAGAGGCTGGCTTTTGATGGGAGCAGCTTTTGAAAAGGTGTTGCTGCCTTTGATGTTGCATTTGCGGGTCACATGTAGAAATGAATCATCTGTGGCCTGAAGCTTTTTGTCTAACCTGCCGCTGACCAGCAGCAACTGCCGCTCTTTGTTTTCTCACCAGCAGTTTGCTTCACAGCATTTTGAGCCAAACGAACAAAGGTTAGAGAACGGACATGTTGCGTTAGAAAAGACAGCCGCTTCAGAAGAAGTTAGAAATCATAAAACAGCGTTTGTAACGTTTGAATTTTCCACATTTTAGCCTGTTACAGCTGCACACTTTGTCATATTTTTTGTTGATTGTATGTGACGAACCAGCACAGAGTAGAGCATAATTATAAGGTAGAAGGAAAAGGGTAAATGGCTGGTAGCTGCAAGGCTTTTATTGCGTCTCTAACAGCTTTAAACATGAAAAGAACAAACAGTTTGTTCATTTGAAATAACTTGGATGAGAAGCATTTGTGAGGATAATTGTTTCCCAAATCTTACTGCAGATTCTGAACTGGATTAAGGTCTGGACTTTGACTGGGTCATTCTTATATTATATGTACATGCACTTCAATGTGATGTTGCTTTTCTCAAATTACTGCTATTTCTTTATCAAAGTTCATCTTCCATTCAACTCTAACCAGCCTCCATTATCTCTGTTAAAGAAAGCATCTCTACAGCATGATGCTGCCACCAACATGTGTCACTATAGGCGTGTTGAGAGTCGGGACAGTCACAGAAGATCTCCTCTCTGCTTCTGCCGAAAATGTCCGGGATGATGTTGTGGTTCTTGTTAGTTTTATTCTGCATAATTGACTTCATGCCAAGCTACCATGTTGACCTCCACTCAACATGGCAGTGAATATGAAGTCATGCAACCTCTGAATCAGAGTGATGTGCGTTGTTATCTTTCCTCTGGAGTTTAATTTTGGTCTGATCTGACCAGGACTGTGGTGTGTGACAAACCGCACACTGGACTTCTTATGACTTTCTTCCAACAATGACTTTGCATCTGACACTTTTCCATAAAGGCCACTCTTCTGCTGTCCATCCTGGTACTTCCTGCAGAACTGCCGTCTCTGTCTCTGGTGTGGCTTTGTTAGTTTTTAAAGACTTCCTGCTGTCACTCTTTGAAAGTCTTCACCTCATACTTCTTACAACTGAACTCTTTTCACAGCTTCTTCTGTGTTCCTGAATATACTGAAATAAGTAATAAAATACAAAAAAAACAACAACATATAAGCAACATTTTTGATGAGTCACAGAGCGTCTGTTAGCCTCCAGTGGTATCCAAAAAAAAACTGAAGCTGCAAAGTTTGTGAAACATTTGATTTGCTGCCAAAGCTTTTGGTCACGACTACTGGTAGCTACATATCAGTAGGTAAATTCAACAAAGTCCTGAAAGAGAGAGGAACCTGTCAGCCTGAAGCTCATGTGGAAAAACCGAAATGGCTGGATTTCTGAATTTTAGCTCATCTAATCCTATTTAAGCCATAAGCCTTCCTCTGCAGAGAGTCTAACCTGACAAACATCCTCTATCTTTAAAAAACACAGGAAGAAACATAATCCCCACTGGTTACATATATTTACTGCTCAAAAACACATGCAGAAAACCTACACTGGCACACAGACTGGCGCATGTTGCTATAGAGCAGGTGTGTAAAAATATTCAGACACTTTCCCTCCTTCACTTTGTGTGAAAAACCAGCAGCTTTCTTGGAGGATGTCAGATGTGTGTTCATTGCTTTGTTCATTGCGCTGATTCTCTTCTCTTTTTCCTCTCCTAATTCTCCCCATTTCACACCTCACAGGTATCCTCTCATCTGCTTTCAAGGCCTGTCTATTTTTTAACGTATCTTCTGATTTGCTTCATCCATCCATGTCTCATCTTTTCTGTGGTTGAGTGAATCCAGCAGCTTCCCGGATTTCCCCATTTGAAAACAATATCTGTGTCGGGCTTTGACTCTGGAGAGGAATATCAAATCCGAGCTGATGTTCTGCATCAAATAGAGTCAGGCTTTAGTGGGGCTGCAGCTTATGGTTATTTTAGTAATTAATTAACTTATTAATCAGGTTAAAAAAATTGGCACATTCTGCAGATTTTTCATTTAATCATTTAATCCTTTTTACTTATTTTAGAAAAACTAAATATGCAAATAAACAATTCAATTCTTTTTTTTTAAAGCTAGTAAAATTAAATGTTATCTAAAATGCAACAAAATAGCATTCCTTTAATCTACACTTCATCACTTGGAGCAAAGGATGCATTTACAGCTAAAAAAATATTTAATCTCTTTTTTCTTTATTTAACATCAATATAATGCAGCGCTAATTAGATTAACCAATTAATTGTTAGTCAGCAAAAAGTCCTTAATAGAAGTTTATTTGCTTGTTTTTTTGGACCAGGTGAAGCTAAAACGTTACTCAACCTGAGGAGTTCTAGGTTAAACATATTTACAGACAGTTTTCTTATTTTAAATGCAAAATGTATATATTTCTTGTACGATTTTGGCTTAATAATTGCTCTGAGAGTATTATTCTCTCAGTATTTGGTCTTTTTTGAGTCCGTATCCTCCAGTTAAAGATTAATCGATTGCAGTAATTGTGCATTTTTTTTGTATGTTTTTATGACGTAAAGCACTTTGAACTGCCTTTGTGCTAAAATGTGCTATAAACCTGATTGATTGATTGATAAATTAGATTTTCATTCTGTGCGATGTGGACTTAAGACCGGATGACCAATTGTTGGGGGTGCACCGATTTATTGGCCAGCTGATTTATCTGTCTTCAACCACTGACTTCTGCTCTCCTGTGACAAAGGTTTGAATGACTGACCGGCCCACCAGGTTACGTCTGCACGTTTGTTACCCCACTGTTGTCAATTCAGCAACGTTCTTGCTATATTGAGCAACATTTCGGACAAAAAAATTAATTGATATTGGCTAAAATTGGAATTGGCAGGTTAGGCTTTTTAAAAAATCTGTAATTGGCAATCGACCAGAAAACGGCACCCCTACTAATTATTATGATAAGTTATTTTTAAAATACTAATAAACAATAAAAAATTGGCCTATTCCTAGATCTTATCCATCCATTGTCTTCCCTTTAATCCAAGATCAGATCATTGGCAGCAACATTTGCCACAGTAAAATCCCAGACATCCCTTTTACTAGTGATACTCTGCAGATTTTTTTGGACAATCCTCAAGTGTCCATAGGCCATAAAGGACATACTGTCCCTACAAGCTACTTGTAATTTTGCCTCAGATCACTTCCTGGTAGGATGTGCAGGGAAAACCTCCAGAGGTTAATGTCCAAGACATCTAAACGGACTGCTATCTCTCGCTTGTACCTAGCATCTCTTTCTTTTGTTAATGATCCATATCTGACCTTTGGGGGTTGGAACATTGAGAGATCAGTAAATTAAGATTGTTTCTTTTACTCAGCTCTATGTTCACTGCAACAAAACTTGATACGTTGCCGTATTACTGGACACTATGCACCTTCTGCTTCAGCAGGATCCCTTCCATCAAACTGACATCTTTAAAATGATGGAGGGGTTTAAATAACCCAATAGTTCTGGGGTTTTGGACATGGAAAATGGACCTCAGGGTGGTTCAATCTCTCCACTAATCTAAGGGAAAAGACTGGCCTCTTTCTTTAAGTTAGAAATAAATCATGTTGGTTCGTCCACTTCCAGCTGGATGGCATTAATATCGGTGTGAAAGCATATTTCTGTTCATTAGGTGGCACATGCTGTTAGTGAGTGTGTTATAAGCATTTTTCCTCAACCTGTTTGTGATGTTTACCATTTCATTCCCCTCAGTTTGTTACCAATCTGTTGTGAAACGTTCCCGCCGTTTAAAACCTAATCAGAAATCATAACCAGCTTGTTCCACTAACAATGTATCACAGTTTCATTAGAGACACACAGCTATTCCCACTTTATGTATAAATAATATCTGATTATCGTCTGATTATCTGCACTGCCATGGTAAGAACAAATGATGGCAGCTAATAAAATGTCACTGTTCCAAAATGTTCCGATGGGAGAATCAACAGATGCCTGTAATGAGTTTCAGCCCACTCATCCATATGTCCTCTGACAGCAAGCTGGGTGGGTGCGTCACATTTTAATTGTTACATTTAGATTTGATTTACACCCTCTTCTCATTGGATTTGATTTGCTTTCTGATGGAGACTAGCTGCCCCACATTTTCAATACCCCAGTTTTAGGGATCATTCACATCAGCGTTGTTTAATCCACTTTAATCAAATGGTATATTGTTTGCCTAGAAATTTTTGGGGAAGATGTGAATGCACAATCGAGATATGATCTGGAGCAAAAAAGTGAACTCGGGTCCGTCTACAAACCCAGGTCTCACGGTTGAAGTGAAATCAAGGAAATGAACTATAGAGCAAGGGATTCTGGGTGAATGCAACCAAAACAAATACTTAAGTCTAGCTTCTTTTGCCAAAGACAAAGCTGATAAAATCTGACACCAGTCCATTTTTTTACATTTCGTAAAGAAGGAAGTTGTGCTCAGTGTCTTCAGAGTTCTTTGTGTCGCTTCCCTCAGTGGTTCAAGGTGCAGCGCCTCCACAGGCGAGGAGGTAAACAGGTTTTTCAAAGAGTTTGGCTTGTTTGACTTAGTGCAGTGTGAAAGCCAACTACACCAGCTGAAAATGTAACAAATGTTGCAATTTTGCTGCCCAATTGAATCGAGTCTACCAAACTATCAGGCCTGAAATCATCCTTAGTGCATAGGGGGGGAGGAAATATGAATAAAGAAACATTTTGCACATTTTACATCAGGATATGACAAAAGTGGCAATAGAATAACGGTAAAGAAGAGTTTATAGCACAGAATATTTCTGTTAGAAGTTGTGTTCATCTGGGACAAATTGAGGAAAACACGCTCAAGGTTCTACTTTTTTAGAAAATATGAAAGTACTCCAGGTTGTTGAGCTGACTGACTTTTCATCTCCACAGATTTCAGTGACCTGATGGATTCAGACAAAGAAGATGGCGCAATTTAAACCAAATAAGATGTGAGCTGAACTACACCCACTGACAACTCAGTGTCTGTGATAAATAATAGTCGCAGAGTTATTGATTCTTCGTGTTTCATTATGTTTTTTGTGCCAAACACACGGACGGGGTTCAGAAAGCACACAGTCATTCACACAACATTTCATCTATCCCATCGCTGCATCCCTTCTGAAGTTCTTTTATCTTCTACATCTGACACTGTCCTGTCGTTCTCAAAGTGAGGTGAAACATCAGTGAGAGCAAAGCGTTGCAGCCTTGGCATCCAGGTCAATTTATTTTTGCTAAATAGTTTTTTCTCTTTCATTTTTAGCATGCTGTTCATCCATGTTACTTTCTAGCATGCAGCTCTGAATGTTTACTTAATCTTAGAAAACGAAATGTCTTGTTCCCGCCCACAGCAAAAACTGAAATGTATTTTGATTATAAAGCAATGCAGTTTTGACTCAAAGTGATATTGATTCTTAGAAGAATTTTAAATTTTATGAGATACAACAACATTTAATTTCCTTTTGGGATCAAAAAAGTATTTATCAACTGAACTGAATTTGAATTAAAGGGTGGGTTTTATGTTTACGTAGTCGGACCCTGTTATTTATGCCTCTGAAAGCTATTTTTTGGGCATTTTGAACTTTCTCCACAGCACACCAACAGATCCTTTTATCTGATTTTGTTCCATTAAAGGCAGTAAAGAAAATGCCAAAATAGGTTTATCTGCGGCATCTCTTGGATTATGGAGCGCATAAAGTGATTCCTTCCTGAGAGCAAGCCATGATTCTCAGTTAGCTGTCTGCCAGGTCTTCCCCTGCACTCCTGACCGCTAAAACGAGAGCGAGTAGATTGAATTATCCAAGCAATTCATCTGCAGAGCGGAGGAAGAAGTTAGCACTAATTTAGCCGAGTGTGCAGGCCATACAGTGAAAAATAGGACTAAAGTAATGGTTCAATTTGTACTGTGTCAACTAACTGTATAAGAGAGGTAGCCGAAGGGGCTAAAGTGGAGGGGAAGCATCCCGAAAATGAAAAGGAGAGACTGAGTGAGAGGAAGACAGGAAGGGTCATCGGCTCTCTGGGGATAGGGAAGACTCACAGATGTGCTCTGTATCAATAATGGAACAAGAAAGGGGAGGAAGACAGAGACAGGAAGACATCAGCAGAGAAAGAGATCGAGAGAAATCACAACAGGCGGATGAAACAGGGAGACAGTGATGGAGGAGCTGGTTAATAGACAAAATGTCAGCGAATCGTTGCTGCTGTCTTTCTTTTCTGGCTCCTGTGCATTATTGGCTGGTGTAAAAATATCAATAAATTGTAACAGAGGCAGCACAAATAGAGCCCAGTGTTTGGTATAAAAACACCAATAAGTAAAGTGGGTCTAAAGATATTTCCAGCACAATATTTAGCAACTGTTCATGGGAATCTGTTTTCATTTCATAAAAAAAAATTACATACTGCAGTTAAATATTTTTAAACAACACCCTAAAAAAACAAAATACTGCTGGATGTTGTTAAATTTCCATTGATATTAAATTTACCCCTAATACTAATATTTGTTTAAATTATTATGTTTTAGTTTAGAAACAAGAGAATAATCAAGTAAATCTAATGAAACAAAGTACAAATATTCAGTTTTTTTTCCAGTGTTTTAACTCATTTTTGTTCTTCAAAATGATTTACGTGTAGAAAATCTCCTGAGAGACTGGCAGAAATGTCCAATATTTGTTGTTACATTTTCAGGTGCGGTTCGGTTTCATCCTGCACTTTGTCAAATAAACCTTTTAAGTCTTTGAAATACATGTTCACCACCTCACCTGTAGGGGCGCTGCAGCAAGAACCACTGAAGGAAACAACACGAAAACCTCTGAAGAAGACGTGAGCACAACTTTCTTCTTCACAAAACGTAAACATAAATGAAGTGGCGTCAAATTTTAGCGGTTGTAGGATTTTCCTTGCTAGTACTAGACTGGTGCGTTTCTTTTGGTTGTATTTACCCAGAATACCCTGCGCTGTAGTCCACTTCCTGCTTTTGGAGCGGTCTCCCGTTCGAGACCAGATTTCACTTTTCACTTTTCCGGTCCAGATCAGAGTTTGATTTCACATTCACACTTCCCCAAACGAACCGGACTTTCTATGGGAACACAGTGAAGTTTGATTAAAGTGGACGAAACAGAGTTGGCGTGAATGCACCCTAAAGCTGGTTCATTTGATAGGGACTCGGTAATTTAACAGCATTGCTGCAAATTTACCGGAGCTAGCCAAAAAGCTCTTTTTCATCTGCTGTTCCTGGGTGCTTCCTGAACAGAAAGGTATACAGAGAACTCTACAATTTGACAATAAAACCACATTAAAGGCTGTTCATGAAGAGGACCTGAGAAGATTATATTTCCTTTCTTGGTTTCTCCTTCGGCCCGGAGAGAATCACTGTGGAGTGGGTATGGTGATGTTTCAACCGAGCAAATAAGAATTTGTAGCAGGTCCGTTCTCTGGAACATCTTCACAGTTTCTTCAGGGAATTCATTATCGCTCCATTTAATTTAAAAAAATGAGAACTTTGTTTAGCAAACTGAGAGGTGACGTAACTCCCCGTGGGGAAAATGATTTGACTTGGAAATAATTTTTCTGCTTTAGTGTCTAACTCCTTTTCCTGAGTACAAAGCAAGATTCAAATATCCAGATCCTTAGGGGGTCGGTGAATGTCTGTATTTATTTTCTAACAGTGCATAAAACCTCACTTGCTGCCTGAATAAATGTTTTACAGTGTAGATGACATGGTCGTGGTGAAGCAGAGCTGATGACAATCAGATTAATTCAGATTTTAGAGACCAACATGATCATTTTATTTTCAGCTGCTTTTGCAGATAACCCACACACACACAAAAAAGATTCAGTTAATGATCCAAAGCAATACTTCTAAAATTTAACTTTTCTTTAGGAATAACAGAAAAACTCTAAGCATCCCTGTTAGTTGGGTACAGATGTGCTTCATCTTTTCCACTCATTCGTACACAGCCACTACACGATCCAGAATGTGGAGCTCACACTCTGAAATTGATGGTAATTTGCCACACCAGGTGCAGAATGGAGAGTGACGTACGTACAGCCAATCAGTGCGTCATGTACAGCTCGTTACTGACTGCGTGCGCACGCGTGTGTGTGTTTCCCATTTCCACAGTAATAAGTTGACGCACGTGCGTTTACTAATTCTTTGCTCCAGTGGTTCTCGTATCCTTTAATTATTTTGTTCCCCTTATTTGCTGCTGTAACACTTCACTGCTCTCGTTCTGTGACAATCTTTTATGCGACGTGACACCTCTCAAATAATCTCTGATGGAAAACAAAAATGTGAAAAAACAAGATTTTATTTGTAAGCCCAATTTCTTTGGTGCAAACTGAAAACATGCAGGTCAAACAACCAAATTAGGGCAATTTAAAGGGACCAAATAACCTCCAGTATGTCATATCGTGATGCTATTGCAGAAAGAAAGAACCATGCTGTATATTTGTATACACTGAAAGAATTCTGATTTTTTTGTATCCTGCCTATCAAGATTAGGCAGGATACCTTCAGTTGAAAACTCCCACAACTCAATACTTTGTTATAAGGCAAAAATATATTTTTCTTATTTATGTTGCTTAGAAGGATATTGTGCAGCTCTAATAAATACTTGCCAGACATTTATGTTAAGAACAATTAATTGGTTTTTAATAATAAACAACTTGGGCAATCAAACAGCAGCAAGTTGGTGAATTTAAGTATCTAGACACAATGAAGATTTTGCAGAAGTTACATTTCATCCACCAGAATGATGAAAAAAGTGGATTTAAATGGTCACTTATCTCTCAGAAACTGCTGAACTACTGGGGGTTTCAAACCTCTATGAGATTCACCGGGACTGGTCTGTTTTTGTGAACAACAAAACCTAGATGGAGGTTCTACATGTTTATGTGTGAAACCATTTCAAAAGACAAAAACAAACAAAAAATGAGATTTTCTTGCTTTCTGTCAAAAAGAAGGAAAAAACGGCCCGTCTATTTTACGGAGCTGAACGTGTTCTTTCTCTGCAACTTCAACTCAAATCAGTCCTGAAAGTTTTAGAGGGAAAAACTTGACTGAACTTAGCAAATATTATATGCCTCTAACTTTTCTTCAATTTTTCACACATATTTCAATAATTTCCTCTTTCTGTAAACAATGCGATAACTTTGTTCACGTTTCCATCGATGCCAAGTAATGTTTTCTCTCGGTCTTATCCACTGCTGCCATGCGCCTTCTTCTTAGTAGGCGTGATCATCGCTATGGTTACCCAGCTAACCAGGTCAGCGCTACATAAGTGAGATGTATGTAATAAAACAGCAAATGACAGTAGATCTGTTTGAGCACCTGTGTTTTTCCCTCATTTCCTGGCCGCCCGCTGCCTTTGGGCTAATTGCTGTGCGTTTCTTGTCTGTGTGCGTAACAGGAAGGAGACTCTCTCGGGGCGATGGAGAAGGTTTGTCGTCAGCTGACGTACCATCTCAGCCCCCACTCCCAGTGGAGGAGACAGGGACTGCTCAAGAGAAAACCTCAGGCCTGGTGAGTTGGTGTGTGTGTGTGTGCGTGCGTGCGTGCGTGCCTGCGTGTGTTTGTTGAGGGATGCGGGGTGTACTCATGGAGTGCCATGTGTCTCTGTTTTGGCTAGCATCTCAGTATGTCAGCAGTGTGTCATCATCTGCTGCCCCTTTGGATGCCATGGAAAAATCTGCTCACGTCTCTTTGTTTCCTCTCGATCATACACTCAGTTGGAGTTTAAATCAGTCCTCCTTTCTGAGTCTTGTTCTTTTTTTAAATTATGAAACTTCCTTTTCTCAGGATGCTACGGTGATTGGGGTTTAATTTGTGCTTTTTTTTTTGTCTAGATTTGCCATAAACCAAGTTTTAGCTGTGAGACACAGCTGTGATTTCTGTCCACTTTGCATTTCGGCAGCCAGCTCCGTCTCACACCTGCATTATGCAGAGGATGCTCATTTTCAAAGGCTGCAGCTGAAGGAGGGCAGCTATCCTGACTGAATTTGAATTTATACACAGCTGGGATGCACAACATGCAAATAAGGCATCAAGAGCAACAAACTAATCCACCTGCTTCTCCAGCTCAGCTCTGCACGAGGTGGAGGTTTATTTAAAGGCTCAGAGCTGTGCTCAACGTTAAATATTATTCACTGCTGAACAAACACTCTCACGCTCAGAACAATGTTTCTTCTCAGTCTTGGTTCTGATGCCGTATTTCCCCAAATCCAATAGGTACTTAGTAACAGGTTTCAGATTGAAAACAATCTTCTTGAGCCTGTTTCATAAAATCCTCTCAGGTGTGCTCTGAGTGATCTGAAGAGCAGCTCAGACTTGACATTATATAACTGCTTGTGTTGTTCAGTTTTTCTTATTATACAAACTTTATTGGGCAGACACGAGACCACCGGAGCAAAACACAGTGGACCCCAGGTGGCTCTGAATATCTAAAATCTGTGAATACTTGAAACACTCACTAAGAATAATTAGAACTTCCTCCACAAAAATGTTTCTTAAAGAGTATCTAATCCCCAAATTAACTTTTTTTTTTTTTTTTACTGATAAGCTGTCTGAAGAGGTGATTTAGGGTTCTTACCTTAGTTTATTTCTACAATATTTTGTCTAAAAACGCCTCAGTGCTGGCCTCCTTAAGTCCAACGGTCCTGCTGCAACAGGTGACCAACATAGCTAATAGGCATCTACATAAAATATTTCTGAACAAAATTTGATTAAAAAAACACTGAGCTAACCGTTCTTCCATCAATGTTTTTTGATGGAAATGGTAAAAACTTGAAAAACGTTCTAAATTTTTCTAAATATTTTAGGCCTGCTAGAAGAGGTTTTAGTAGAGAGTTAATGCAACCAGCCCCCTCCACCTTCTTCAAATCAGACAAACAGCGGCACAAATGAAAAATGTTGCTGCACAAACATTTGACAGCAATTTTGTCTTGATTTGAAGAAGGTGGGGGCCTGGTTGACCTTTCATGACCTCTGGAAACATTTCTTAATATTTTTAAAATGCTAATTTTTGCTGCACCAACCAGCACCAATTTTGTCTGATTTGAAGAAGGTGGGGTGAACTTCACTCAGGTGATGGAAACACATTTAATTCACGTTTTGGTTTTTTTTGCAACATTTTAGAAGTTTGCTCAAAATTCCCATAACAATTGGATGGAATCATGGCTGTTAACTCCAGCAAGTTCAGCCTTTAAGCCTGAAACGGGCCCATGCATTGTGCAGAGTGATTTCATACTCGGTATCGAATTGTCCCTCTGTGCTGCAGCACAATCTAAATCCAGCTCCGAAACACAGAGGCTGGCCATGAAATATGTCCTGCTGGGAGCAGACGGCAGAGAAAAAAGCCTTTGTAGCGAGACGCTTGGAGAGCGAATTCCCACTGCAGCGAGAAAGCAGGATCTATCGGAAATAAAAATGTCTCCTCCTCCTGCTTTGAACATGAACAACAGGTGTCGCCTCCTCTCTAAAGGCGTTTGCACCCCGATGCTGGAGTGTCGAAGCAGAGAAATAACAATTCAGCGCCGGCCGTAAGACTGGACCCCTGCTGTGTGTGTTTTAGAGTGTGTGTCAGTGCCTTCACAGTCGACGCAAGTGGGCTCCTGGCGATGCCGTTGAAGCAGTGACTCACAGTTTGCTGGAATAAAATGAGACCAAAAGATGAAACTTAAAATGAGTGAAGTGGTTCCGCTCCGGTGGAAGGGATTTAATCAATGCAGCGTTGCCGTCGTCACTTGAGGCTGTCAGGAAGTCCAGCCAGACTGATTAACCGGAGGAAAGACGAACCCCATTTACTCTGAGACTCGCAGGGAGATATTAGATTGGCTGATCTGTTGGAACGGAGCACACGCACCGTTAACACCTTCCTCTCCTGGAAAACAAACATTTCCTGACTAATTACATCCCAGAGTCACTTAAAGTGATGAGAAATGCTTCCATCCACTTTGGGTTCAGGGCTCCAATTTGCTGGGTTTAGTCATGCATTTTAAAATCCATACGAATCTCGTTTCTCACCCAGTTATCAGTCCGGCAGCAGTTTGCCTGCATATCTGTTGATCATCAGTGTTTTCTGTGTAAATCACATTTCTGTTTTTTTACTGGGATGTACAAACACAGGTTGGCTAAAAGAGACATTTGTTTTGGTTGCTGGCAAACTTATTGCTCCAGACTCTTTTCTAAAGTCAAGCATAAGAACCCCTACTCTTAAAAAGGTGGAAGACAGCAGAAGGTTCACATCAAAATAAATGAGAACAGATTATTCTATCAGGATAGAGTCAAAGCAAAGACTGAGATAAACTAACAAAAATAATTATTTTTTTTACCTTGTATGACGGTCTAAACAAAGTAAATGTACAGAAAAAGACGTCTTCTGCAGGCTTTCTGAAGCAACTTTGTAATCTCTTGCGAACTTGTGGTAATCTCTTCTGAATAGGAAATCCACTGGGCCTCAGCCTGTCAAAATCAGACGCCACAAGTCAGCTTGTGTGAGAGCATAGATAAAAAAAAACATAAACAAGAAAAGGAAATGACTAAACCGTAAGGAGGGCTGAGATCTTTTTATCTGAGGAAAAAATATGTACTGGTGATCCTCCATGGGAATCAGACAAACAGGATTTACTTGCTTCTGTGAGGTGAGGATAGTTAAAAAATAAACAACTTTAAAAAGTCTTAGGTCAGGCTCTGAGTGATATTCCTGCCACATAATAATATGTGAATATCTGAGTAAAATTGGAAATATAAGTACTATTTTCTTATCATATATCTTTCAAAATCAAGTATTTTCATTAGATCATATTACATATGTATTACTATATAATTGAAACAACTTCTGTGTCTCATTAAATAAGCCCTAACATGACGCTCGATTGGTTATCCTGCACAGCAACTAACAATTAAAAATCACCAGCTGCAGATCTATCACCATTGATTTATTTGTTGCTGGTGATTTTGAATGGTAAGGCAGAAAGATAAAAATAAATTCATGCTGTTCTGCAGCACAGCACTATGAAATAGAATGCATTAAGGCTGAAATGATTAATCGTGATTAATCGATGATTTAAACAGTTGTCAGCTAATTTAGTAATCGATTAATCATGAACTGGAGAATACAGACTCAAAAAAAGGGCATTTGCTGAAAGAACAACATATTGAGAGCAGTAATTATGCCAAAACTATACAAGGTATATTATTTATTATATATATATACAAGGTATATTATTTATTATATATATATATATATATATATATATATATATATGAAAAACCTTCTTTGTCTGTAAATGCTTTCTACATAGAGCTTCTCCAACAGACCAGCCCTATTGACATTAAATCGAACAGAAACAGCTGAGCTTTTCACATGTTGATGTTAGAAATATTTGTTTAGCTGCTGATGCGTAATTTGCTATAAATAACTGAGTGTACTCAAAACGAATGCTATGTTTATTTTCTTATTTAAAAAAGAAATTGAATTTGTTGCTTATTTGCATCTTTTAATATATTTCTAACGCTGTAAAAGGATTAAGTGGTTAAATTAAAAATCTGCAGCGTGTGCCAGTGTTGCTGCCTTCTTAATCATCAGAATAATCATCAAATTAATGAATTACTAAAATAATTGTTAGTTGCAGGCCTAATTCTTATATAAGACATAATAGTCATAGACTTGCACGTTTGACTTCACGTTGCCATTACAAGTGTAAAACAGAAATGAAAATGGTTTCCACGTGTCAGCAGCAGCATAAAGCACCTGCAGGGCTGCATGAGTTCACATTGTCTGCAGTGAACTCGGCAGCACCAGCTACAGGTCTGTGGAGACCAAACGCCAAGAATCTTCATTCCCTTCAATGTTCTCTGACTGAACAAACAGCATGTAAACAGAGTCTGACTGCTGACCGCTTGGCCTGGACCGGAGTCTGTCTCGGTGTGTCCCTCCTGGGTCTTGCAACTGTGTGTCTCTTTTTCCAAGTAGCTCGTTTAGCTTTCATGATGTTGCCAAATAATGAGGTCTCTCTAAGGTTTTGTCTGACTATAACATTGTTTGCCATGGAAACCACTGTTACATGAGCACACAGAGTGCTGTTTACGTCAGATAGTCCCACACCTTGCTCCTTGCTCTCTTCCTCTCTCGCCTCTTGGATCTTTTTGCTGTCTGGCTGCCGCCCACCGACTCGCTGGCTGTCGCTGCTTCGCCAACCAGATTTCTGGTCGCCCTCCCGCCTGATCTCTGACTGCCAGCAGAGGGAGAAGTTAAATGTTGACTCAACCTGTCTGGATCTTTCCCACTTTCTCTGTGTTTCCTCACTATCAGACAGAACCAGTCTGGGAGGATATTAGATCTTTATTTACCATCGAAGATTTTCCCCACACGAGAGAAATGGAGGCCTGAAAAGTAAACAAGAGGTTAATTAATGATTTTGTTTAATCTAAAGCAGCAATTATGTAATATATTGGAACTTTTAACGTAAAGATATCAGTTTTTTAGAGTACAATGAAAAGACCTTGCAGCATCTATGGTTTGGCAGACAACGGTGTCAGACAGAATTATTGGAAATGCATCATTGCCAGTTTCTAACCCATTTTCCCGCCTGCAGGAGGCCATCGATTTGCCGTGTCGTATCCTTTCACACTCCAGCTCTGCTCGCTTTGTTCCAGCCGTGGATCAAAGCATGCCGGGCCAGCGGACGCGTTGAAAAGGTCCTGTAGTAACACAGGCGATCTCAAACTGCAGTAAACACTCTCTGCTCTTTGACTGCTGCAAGGTGCTTCGTGCCATGGAGTTTTCTGGATTTGTTGATGTGTTGACGTGATTTCATCATTGGGTGAAAAACTAAACAGAAATAGTTTGCTATTTCACGTAGCTGTGGAGTTTTGCACAAAAAGAAAGACACGTGTGGAGATGTATGATTTATTCAGACTGAGAGAGAATAAGATGTCTGCTCATTTCCATACAGCTTTGGAAATGTTGACAGCTTTCTTTGAAAATCTCTGAATTACAGTAACATTTCACATGAAAAATTTTTAAAGGGGACCTTTTATGCACAATTGTCCTTTTGTGAGTTTTTGTACTTACATTTAAGTCGCTACTACTTCTAGAAACAGTCTAAGCACAAAAAAAAACAAAAAACATCCAGACACTTTTTTGGTAATTTCCATCCATCCATCCATTTTCTGCCGCTTATCCGGGGTCGGGTCGTGGGGGCGGCAGCTTCAGAAGGGAGGCCCAGACTTCCCTCTCCCCAGCCACTTCTTCCTGCTCCTCCGGGGGAATCCCAAGGCGTTCCCAGGCCAGCTGAGAGACATAGTCCCTCCAGCGTGTTCTGGGTCTTCCCCGGGGCCTCCTCCCGGTGGGACATGCCCGGAACACCTCACCAGGGAGGCGTCCAGCAGGCATCCTGGTATTTTTGGTAATAATCTAATGTTTTTTGGTGTCTGAAAAATGAGTCATTTAAAAAAAAACTCCTGATAATTAAGTCACAATTGACAGGCACTGTCCCTTTACCTAGCAACTCCAGCCGAACCCAGCCCGTAACCTGGCAACAACCCACATAGCAGCCCAAGCGGAGTTCGAGCACATCTGGTCTGCTGGTTTAACCGCTGTACAATGGCTGATGGAAAGGACAAGTGTTATTTTATTTGACTGCAATGAACAACATGTTCGTTCCAGTAACGGCAAAATGGAGCTGCTTGGTTTTATTTCACTTTTTATCTCAGCCACATTGCCTAAGAAAATTGTAGTTTGGGCGAATTGGTTCATGAAGGTCTTTAAACAGCCGACAGTGCACTGCAAGTTCAGGTGAAATCTCATCATCTGAGAATGACTTTTTCCAAAAAATTTAATAAACACATTTTATATTGCTTAGAATCAGATCCTAATTTTTCAAGGAAGTGTTGGTCTCCTTAAATAACAATGCTTTTCTAACAATACTTATTGCTAATAGAAAATGGCCACCTGTGCAAAAACCGTTTAAAAAAGAGTAAAAAAGTGATGTACCTGTTTCAATAACTGATATTTTTAATCAGAAAATCCTGAGTAGTTCAATCAGTGCAGTGATTAAAATCCTGATTTTGGACTTCATCGCTTCAGAAAGAATCTGCACCTGCTTGGCTTGTTGCCATTCGACACCACAGGAGTTAAATTTGGCTCATTTATATCCGCTGAGCATGTATGTAGTAAATAAAGAGTCCAGATGAGGCGGTTTAAAATGCGTTTTAGTCTCTAATAAATGTTCAAGAGCTCACTGCGATCAATGAAATCCTCTCACCACACCGGTCACTGATATTCTCGAGCTGCTCACTCTCAGCTGTTAATTCTGTTCTAATCCAGGTTATAATTTACAGTCCACAGCCAGTGAAAACTAAAAATTAATCCCAGCTCTTTGAAAGCACTTGGAATCACATTCTTTTCCTATTTTAATCCTAATCTCATCTCTCTCTTTCTTTGCTCTCTCCCCTGACTCATCCTGTGAGTCATTCTTTCTGCCCTTTTATACAAGGTGCCAAATTGTACACTTCGGTTCATCCTCACTGAGCTGCACACAGCTTGGTGTGTTCATGCCATAAAGACGAGGACACAGGAAACAATCAAACATCCATTTTCTAAAAATACACCGGCTTTTAACAGAGCCGCCAGCGAAGCCTTGAGCAGTCGAGAAAGAACAGGACCCAGTGCGATTTTTGGGAGAATTATGCTTTTTTGATAAATTTGAATGATCTGCTCTCTTAGAAAAAAAAAATAGCTGTGAATTATTTTAATTTGTGTACAGATGAAGCTCATGTTACAGCTAAAACTCTGAGCTGCCCACTCTTTTTCTGCTTAGCATACCATACCATACCAGTTCAGAAGATCATTCTTCATTATGCAGCCCAGACACATGAACTATTACTGTTGAATAAAGCCATTCAGATGTAAACTTTCCTGTCGGTATGTGGTATGTAAAGCCCGCCGCTGTGCTGTGACTTGCAGCCGCACAGCGAGCGCAGTGCCATGGCTCCATATCAGTGCATAAGCACGCTACAATCAGATAAGAAAGACCTGGTGCTCAGCTAGTTCCATGTCCGTTCCTTCTGCACAGTGCAGCTCTGTCATCTGTCTGTGACTCATGTTTATTCCCAGTGGCCCCTGGAAGCTGTGTGAATAATGGGTTTACCCACTGAGACCCACTGCTGGCAGATGCACAAAAGGACACTTTGTGCATCTCTTGCTCTCAGAAAAAAAAAATTCACCATGAGTGAAAGAAAGAAAGCAAAGTGTTCTGGTCAGTTTTCTTCTTTCTATCGAGATGTTGGAATATAACATCTGAAGTTTTGCTGTTGACAAACTCATGGAGTCCCGTTGGCCAGGAGGCGATAACGACTCAAACGCAGCTGCTTGGGGAAGATAAAGTAATCAGCTCTTAACTTGAATATGGGATTATAAAAACCTGAAAGCTGGCTGACTGTGTCTCTGCAGTCAAGCGAATGGTCACAATGGTTTGAAAAAGTTTTCACTCCCCTTGAAATTTTTCTCAATTTGACATGATGCAACCACAAACTTCAATGTCAATAACAGACATTTGTGAAGATTTGATAATAAAAGAAAGTTTTGTATTTCAATGGAGCCTATTAGGGGAAAATCACTTTTTGTATGTTTTGTATTTCCATTTGGGTCTCTATTACTTCTAAAACAACCCAAGTGCTTAACATTTTTTTTAAGCTTTACATCATATTATATTGTTATTGCCTCATCTAAAACATACCTGGAGTGTTGCCTTGATTCTTTCAGGAGTTTCAAAGAGTACTAATATCAAGGCTTTGTACTGCAACATGGAATTTTGTTCAAGTCATATTTGATATGTATAGCAATTGTTATAACAATTGAAGAAAACCTAGTTATTTTATTGTGCTATTAAATGGCACGTTGTGCCTGGAAAATACACAACACTGCAGATGTTTACAATACACAGTTACTTTCTGGCAATAAGTTAATGCTTTTTTGGTGTCTGAAAGAACAAGCAGTTTCAATAATTATGTTCGATTCAATTCAGTTTTATTTATATGACGCCAATTCACAACAGATGTCGTCTCACTGCCCTTCAGAAAACAGTCATTTCAATTCAGCAGACATAAACAGAGCAGCAGTGCATTAAACTCGATTAATTATTCAAGGTAGCTTAAAAAGTTTCTAAGGAAATCCAGCAGATATTATTTGAGAGTCATTGATTTGCAACATTCACTTCTCCTGGACATCATAATCGGTTGGCACTACCCCATTACCTAGCAACCAAAGCAGAGCCCAGCCCGTCACCTAGCAACCAAAGCAGAGCCTGATTACTCGGTAGGCCAGTAGTCGAGGTTTTTATTTAATGTAAGTACATAATAAATATTTATGTATATGTACAAAATAAACAAAAATTACATAAACAATGACATGTGTTCGAGTCACCAGAAAATGCTGAGTAATAATACTCAGATTAGGATAAACGTTAGCTCAGACGTTAAAGAAATCTCAGAAACTAATATCTCAAATCTATAAAGACTATTTCTTTAAATCCAAAATCAAGCAATAACATGTAAAAAAAACTGTGTGCAAGAAAAGTAGCATGCTGCCCATGCGAACTATACAGAAAAAAAGAAATGTTGGGAGTGTGAATGAACTATCTTGTCCTGGTACCTTAAATAAAGATGTAAGAATGAAGGATGAAATCAATGAGGCAGCATCAGTCTCCGATTTAGGCAACATGAAGGTTCAAACAAAGCAACAGTGAAGAATATTGTTGGAGTGTTCTCACCCAGATTACCACTCAGCGGCAGATTTGTCTTTCACTTTGCCTCTGGTTGAAATTGGCCTAATCAGTGTAATGACATGCTGCAATGATTGCATTAAATCAGACTGTGCATAGAAGTAGTTCCTGATGGTAAATGATTTGATAAAGCTGAACAAGGTAATTACATTGGAGTCGGTGACGTCTCCTGGAAATACATGGATACGTACACAAAGCTTACTTGTGCACAGCCTCTACACTATCTTTATGAATCTTATTGTACGGAAGTTTAAAGATAATTTTTTCCGCCTCCCTCACCTTCCTGTGTCCTCCCAGGTAACAAAAACACACACACAGTTAATTGAGAAAAGAAGTTAAAGAGGTGTGTAGAGGGTGTAAACTTGGGATAAAGCAATATCCTGATATCATAAATGCACATTCTGCCTCCACAGCTTTATTCACATACGTCAGGCATGAATTCGCTTTATGAGTCTTTTTCAGGAAACAAGTGGGCAGTTCCAGGCCGTTCAAAAGTGATCAAAACAATTGTGTGTTAGGAATTGTTGTGGAAATACACTATATGTTTCATCATACTTTAGGGGAAAATGTTACAAGTTCTTTATTATTGGAGGTAAACTTAAGATGAAACCATTTCAAAAGTTTATTCCAAGAGCAGTATGAAATGCTAGTAATGACTTGTTACCTAACTGTTTCCTCAGTGTGGGGACAAGAGGAGGAGCAGCTGCTGAGTCACAAGTTATTTTAATGTCACTGTAATAATCAGAGCTGCACAGGGTCCAAGATGTTGCTCTGATTCTGCCAGGTTTCTAACAGAAATTTGGTCATTTATTTTAGATTCCTCATTCAACAGAAAAGCAACAACAGACTGATATTACGCACATAGACAGATACTAAACTGTAGTGCCACTGAGTTAACTTGAGGTTTTTTGTTTTTTTTTCAATTGAGCTAGCTTGACTTCAGTTGAATAAGTCCAGTTGGGTGCTGCTCAGTTAATTTTTGCTTCAAGAAAACAATCTGATGAGACTGTTGAAAAGGAATTAATGTTGTGTGCAAGTTGTGCTAAAACTAGGCAGCCTATCATCGGCGCTATTAACCTCTAAATTACCATCTCAATGCAAAACATGTTGCAGCAGCACAGATGTCCCCAACGCTAATGCCAACATTATCTCTGTTGTAGAGCTGCTATGTCTGTTGTAGAGCTGCTATGTCTATCCATGAATTAAAAACGCTACTTATTTGGTCAATGCAAGAGTTTCAATTAAAATTCGAATTAAATGTGATTAATTACACACCATGCAATCAACTTGTGCGGGCTGCACAGTGGCGCAGTTGCCAGAGCTGTTGCCTTGCAGCAAGAAGGTTCTGGGTTCGATTTCCGGCCCTGGTCTTTCTGCATGGAGTTTGCATGTTCTCCCTGTGCATGCATGGGTTTACTCCAGTTTCCTCCTACAGTCCAAACACATGACTGTCAGGTTAATTGGTGTGTCTAAATTGCCCCTAGGTGTGAGTGTGTGTGTGCATGGTTGTTTGTTCTTTGTGTTGCCCTGCGACAGACTGGCGACCTGTCCAGGGTGAACCCGCCTCTCGCCCGGAACATCAGCTGGAGATGGGCACCAGCACCCCTCCCGACTCCACCAAGGGACAAGGGTGTAAGAAAATGGATGGATGGAATCAACTTGAGTAAAAATTTTTATTGAACCTCACCATTACTTAAAGCTGCAGTATATAACTTTTATACATACTGTATACTCATATTTTTTTACATATTTGTTGACACGCTCACTATATCATGACAGTATGGTACGAGACAGATAATCAGTGAAAAAGTCAAGCTCTTCTGCCCTCTCCCAGCACTTCTGGTGCTAACTAGAAACAACCAATCAGGGCAAGGAGGCGGATCTTAGAGTTGTCAATTATCCTCTGTGTGGCGGAGATTGGTAATTTCACAGAGGATCCGTCTCATAACAAACTGTCACGTCGTGGTGACGGTTTTAACAAATATGTAAAAAACTTCTTTTTTTAAATAAAAGTTACATACTGCAGATTTAATGTACACCTTTACTTTCCAGGAATGAAGCCAGAATGAGATTCGTAGAGGAGAATCATCCTCCCTTCCACCGTATCGCCAGTGTTGTTGAGACAGAGGGTGGGTGACCCTGGTTTGAAGCTGGGAGGAGTGTGTCGCATTCCATGGCGTGGGATTCTGGTCTGAAGCCAAACACATCATGACTTCCTTTAGCTTCTCATCTGTGTTTTATTTCCACTCTGCGACTCATGCCTGCTCTTGTTTATTGCTTCAAATCGATGAGAAGAGAGCAGCACTGGAAGCTGTATGAGCTGTGACAGGCTATGGGGCTTTAAGCCATGGGAAAGCAACCCATGAAGCCATAGGAGAAAAATCCCTCCATGCTGATAGCACATCAGACTGCATGCGGTGCTTAAAAGATTGCCTTTGGGTTCAAGTGTATGTAATTTTACTTTCTGGTGGTCCTGTGAACTCAAGAGTGGAAGAGGAGGGGCTGCTGAACATGGGAGGTGGTATTATGGACTGGAACGATTAGATCAGTGTTTTCAATCTTGGAGTAACTGAGAGCCGAGGGCATCACCACACCAGCTGTGTCGACTAATTAGCACACTTTCACTTAGCGTGGAGGAGGAAATGGTGTGCTTGGACTGGGGTTGGTGCGCGTCCCTCCAGGGCTGCTGTGGGAAGTAGTTTGAGATCACTTACCCAGACTGTCAGTGGCAGCATCATCTGCTGCAAGGTGTTTTTTTAAAACACTTCATTACCAATTACATACACTTACATGTTTTCTCCCTTACACTCCCATTACACTCTAGCATATCTGCTTTTCATTTCAGTGGCATAGAAAGACGTGATTTTGCAGGGAGAATAACCTCCTTTCTACTATCTACCTCCACTAGGGATTTTGACCAGTATCGATGTTGATATTGCAGTAATGGCTGATAACCAATATTTACAGATGCATTACTTCACTACCCTTTCAACACTGAAAAGAAAAAACCCACTACATCACTATCACTGTCACATGACTAAACAAATACCTTCTTCAGAAACAAATCACAATAAGCTGGAATTAAATGTTGGTTGTTAATATCAGTACAGTTTTATTCATCGAATGGATAACAATATATTAAAAAAGGACTAATATCAGCTGACACTGATGTTAGTGCAGATATATCATGCCTCCCTTATCTCCCCATGCGCATCATAATAGTTCAAATATTAGTTTGATTACTAACAACATTGCCTAATCTCAAGTTTCTCTATTATAGATTCTCAGCATTCTCAGCTCACCTCAGCATGCTGAATGCTTTTTCTAATAGTGAAGCTGACATGCTTTATGATTAATTCTTCTAGGTATTTGACTACTTGGATATGTTCTTTAAAATTTCTTTACTGGACAGACAGTTGGTCCTTAATTATGAAAAAATTACCGGTTACTATGAAAACCAACAACTGTTAAGCGCAGCATAACTGAACTTAAAACACAAATAAATGTCTAAAGAAACAACTTGTTGACTAAATAAAATGAATTCAAAGAATAAACAAGCACATTTTGACAAACTTCATATTTATAATATTGTTAAAACAGAACCCTATTACATGGGCACTGGTGTATTTTTATTTCGCTTGGACAAAAAGATTCATTTTCACTTCTGTAATACTTTTGTTTTGACTAGAAGCCTCCTATAATCGAGGCTTGTTGGAGATGTAGGAAATAGCAGAAGGAAACTGCAGTTTAATAAGATTCATGGCTTAAGTCCCCTGAGACCCCAGATTGTAAAGTTCTGCCTGAGAGAATCCTTCTGATCCCGACCGAGACGAATGTCCTTAGCTGGGAAACACAGAAATGATGTAAAAGAAATAAGATAAGGTTCAGTCAGACGTGTCCACTTGTTGCTTGTTCAGTCAGTGTCAGTTCAGAACGCAAAATTATCTTTTTATTTCCTGGTTTAAATACTAACAGGTGTTCAGACTGAAACCGAAACATTATGAAAATCTCTGAATTTTTACATTTCGGTGGGCGATTCGTGGCAGCCATAGTGTATGACGAATACAGAAGAACAATGGATAGCAAAGGTCTGATCCTCAGAAGATGTCCTTAAATGGACCCACCTGGAATGATGTGCATAACATTCCTGTGCCTCGACCCAACCAATCAGAACCCGGCAGCTTAAAATCAAATCTAAAACATAACTCAATAACAAGGGACTGTCTCTGTGACCAGACAGAGGGAACAAAACCATTTTGGGAAGCTAGATTTGACCTCTCTTTTTTGCTTTGGGCTGCCGTGTCCTAGATTCCCCTAAAGTCCCTCTGGCTCACGAACAGATAAACGCATTCAGCTGCTAACTGTTGATAACAGTCCAGCCCTGCAGTCACACAAGATGGCTGGTTGCTTCTCATTATATCGTCTAAGGTAATTTTTTTTCCTTTTATGTGTCAGAACCCAAATGTTAATTTGCTGCCAGATACAGACACCAAAACTCAATTTATTTTTTTTGGCTCCAACATGTTTTCAAACAGCATTCAAGGCAAACAACCCCAACAAACAAACATTTATTGTTTTTTAACAGTTTATGTTCTTATTTGCCATACTTTAAATATTCAGTATTTAATTTTTATAAACATTTTTTTTTAAATATACATTTGTTAAAAGTAATTAAATGACAGGATAACCCAAGGCAGATAATCTGTGGAAAAAAAATCAGACTCTGCCCTCTCCCTGTTGTCCTACTGCCATCTGCAGAAATACAAAAACAACCAGTCGGAGCCAGACAGGTATTTTTCAAACTCAGCTTAATCTGATTTTCAGCTAATTTTGCCTGAGGATGAGAAGGTGCCAAATAATTATGCACAGTTTATATGGGTTTGATCTCCTTATTGCACAAATACATAATACCTGCTACATTTCGGACTTGAAAAATATGCATATAATTATTATATAGTCTAATTGGTGACCTACTAATAATGATTATGTGCAGAATGTATTGTGAAAATAGTGCTGTCTTTAGTCTTATACAACTAGCCATGGTAAATAATGCTATAATTGCAAAAAGTGTGACTTTATAATAGTGAAATATTCTGAACAGTTTGACTGATCTCTGAAAGGATCTGATCCACACCGCCTTAGATATTTTCCGTTCTTGTGTCTCCAGCCTAAAGGCGGTGTTGTCAGCTCCGTTGTCCAGCGGCGCCCTGGATCTGTCTGGCATCCCTCTAACGACTCGCGACATGGAGCGTCTGTCTGCACACCTGCAGCGTCACGCGTCCATCGTGGTCAGCTTGGAGCTGGGCTTCACCGAGCTGACTGACGAGGCTTTCCTCCAGCTCCTTCCCACGCTGGCTGCTCTGCCGCACCTGGAGACACTGGCTCTGAACGGAAACAGACTCACCAGAGCTATTCTGAAGGAGCTCACTGACGCCCTGAAGGTCAGAAAGGATTGTCTTGTTTTTTTTTACACCATTGATAATAATCAGGTGTTGTCGTGATGTCTGGGGGATTGGTGGTTTTTGTCATGGGGTTTATGTTATTCATAGTCTTTGCTTATTTATCTGTGGGTTGGGGTTCATAGTTGACCTGGTGTCATGTTTTGTTTCTCTAGGTTATGTTCCATTTGTGTTATGTTTTATTTAAATTAAAGTTTTGTTTAGATTAGTTTCTTGCTAATCTAATTCTCATGCTGGTCTAATCTCTGTTCATTGTTATTCTAGTCTCCCTTGTCTTGGTTCTGTTCAAGCCTTGATTATTACAGTCCCTCTGTTTCAGTCCTGTCATGTTCCAGTTTCCATGTTTTGGTTTTCTTTAGTTTCATTTGTGCTGAGAAGGTTCTGTCATCTTTTACATGCAAGGTTTTATTTCCTGTAGTCTCTCTCTAGTCGGCTTTCCTCAGGCCAACTTTCTAGCTCATGTTTTTCACCTGTGTTACCTGATTAGTTATCTTCCTCACCTGTCTCACGTAGTATTGAAATTCCTCATCATCCCTTTGTCTTGGGATTCTTGTGCATTTTATGTTTGTAGTTTGATGAACACTTATGTCCATGTCAAGTCTTTAAGTAAATCTTCACCATTCCACGTCGCCACTTGCATTTTGGCTCTTCCCTATTTTCACCTTCACCAGTCGTGACAGGTGTAGTAAAATAATTTTTTTCAGGTCTGTAAGAAGACTAGAGTATTTAAACCTAGTGTAGCTAATGTGGATCCTCAACAAAAAAAATGAAGCTAAACATCTCCTTTTAATGTGAATATTTCCCATTTCAGGATCCAAGCAGTTTTCCAAGTGTGACATGGATTGATTTGGGGAACAACGTGGACATCTTCTCCTTGCCTCAACCCTTCCTGGTCAGCCTGAGGAAGCGCTGCCCCAAGCAGGGCAACCTGCCCACCATCCTGGAGTTCGGCGAGAGTCAGGCCAGCGACCCTCCCGAAAGGCTGAGGGGTCTCGGAGAGGAGGAGGAGACGGACGATACCAACCTGACCGAGAGCATGGGCGAGCTCCGATCGGAGGTGGAGGAGGAGATGGACGGAGAGACGGAGATCGAGGAGATGATGGAAGAGCTGCTGGACTTCGACAGGGAGATTCAGGGCAAAGACGATGAGGAGGACAGCATGTGGACGCTGGGGGAGCAGCGGAAAGCGACGGTGAGGAGCAGGAGAGCGTGGCGAGAGGAGGAAGAGAAGGAGAAGGAAAAAGAGAAGGTGGACCAGAGAAGAGACATAAGACCCGGGAGGAGGGCGGTGATGGCAGAGGACGAGGACGACACACAGAGCCGTTCATCGCGCCTGTCCTGCTCCAGCCAGTCCCAGCACTCCTTTGCTGTAGTTGAGCCAATGAGAGTGGAGGAGGGGGACATGACGGACCAATCAGAACATTTAACCTGAGTGTTGCTCCCAAATCTGCTTGTGTTTTCCTTCTTGTGTCCCGTCCTGTGTGGACAGAGGCGATGGGAGTACAGGCTGCAGCGTTGCATGCGGTCCTCATGAACAAGCCCCCGCTGGTGACTTATGACCAACCGATCCGATACGCCTGAGGATGCACAGAATAGACTGATGAGGCTCAATGCAGAATGTTGATCTTGAATCAGGTCCTTCCTTGTTATAATTGTGCTAATACCTACATGTGCCTGTAGCACCTCTGTTTGCTGGTTCAAAATGAGATGAAACCAAGCCGGAGAACCTTTCCCTCCCACAACCACCAGGATCAGAAGACGAGCAGAAATCAAAAGTTAAGCCATCGGCGTAAATCTGCTGCTGCAGTCCAACCAAACAGGTGCGCAGTGTTTCACAGGCGGAGAGCAAACCAGTCGCCATGAAGAAGTTACAAAAGAAAACTTGCTATTTTAGACTGAATGTGTACAGAGGATAGATGTGCTAGGACCGGCCACGTCTCCGAACATGAAACATTTAGAAGTACTTTTCCTCATAATCTAGGTCATGCTTTTACTCCATGGCTCAGTACGCGAGCGTGCGTCACATGCTTACAGCGCTGTGTTTATATATAGCCCCCGCCGCCCCTATGGTTGCACTCAGGTAGCAGTATGTAGCTTTCACCCAGCTGTGCTTTCCCTCCTCACGTAACATCATGCAGAACTTTTACAGATAAACTGTATTTTTGGTTGTACTATAAATATCAAAATATATATAAGATGTTTGAGGAGATATCGCGTAGCTTAGTTCTGAAGTTCTAACAACCAAGAGCTCATGTTTAGTACTATTGGAGTCTGGAGCAGCAATATTTATGAGCTAAACTAGTCTACTAGATATTTTATAAGGGAACAAGTTGTATTGTTGCAGAGAGACAGACCTAGACATATAGAGAAATATGAGAATGAAAACTTAGCTTCATCCAAATGCAGTAAATATGTACAAAGTCAGATGTTGCCTCGTTCACAGGTGGAGCTGAACAACCAGGTAATCAATCAGCAACACTTCATACTGTGTTGCCGAGCCACAAGTAAGGAAGTCATCTTATCGGTTTGACTTAAAAAGTTAGTTTGCCTCTAGTAGGAAACTTTTCTTAGTGAGTATTAATTGACGAATAGTCGGTTCAAAACGTGCTGAAAATCTTATCAAAGCTTGAGATCCAAGCTGCACAACATAGCTGGATCACTGCTGGGTTATGCAACGGTACAACCTGCAAAGACACAAAATACTAAAGGGACAAAAAAAACATACCTATTGAGAAACAAATGTATTGCATGTATTCGTTTTCAAACAGACTATAAAGGGAAGGTCAATAAACACATGGGAGTCAGGAAGTCTGTGCTACAAAGTGAACTGTGAAGCCGGAACAGAAAGTTTTGTGCAGCTTTCAACATTAGCTTTGAATCTGGTATTTCTAAACTTCAACTGAAACATCAGAGAAAACGAGAACCTAGAGAGAAATATTTATTTTGTAGGCAGTACCTCTTAGGTTTTATTATCTTAAAGGTTTTGTTAGCATCTAACTTTCTACTAGCGAATGAAGCTAACGGCTAGTCCAAGAAGGGCCAGCTTAAAACTGCTGCAGTTTTAAAAACATCGTAGAGATTTACACAAACACTGTTTTATGAACCTTTGAAGGAAGATATTTTCACGGTTTCACTTTTTATTTATTTAGATGAAAAACAAAACTCATACTTACAACACAACATGCACACATTTTTGCTTTTTGCACCACTTTCCTCTTCTATCAGGCAGTTATTCTGACCTGAAAACCTTTCCATATTCCTTTCTCATTGCATGTTTCTCTCAGGAGAATCACTGTTGACATTCAGCCTCAGCCCTCCGTTTGCTGTGTGAATAACCATTGGCTCCTCTGCAAATAATCTTCCAAAGTAAACATTTTAACAGTTTAAAGGTCTATTAAATAACATTTTCAGAAATCTCTAAATGTAAGAAATCAGTTTCGCTCTTGGCCCTTCTCAGACTAGCCATTAACTTTAGCCTGTGGAACGATCCAAGCTAGATACTAAACGACAAGATTAAGTCTTAATCATAATGCTGGTGAAACAGTAACAGCAAGCAGTAAAAAAAATAAAATCATTTTTAATTCTCTGTGTTGCTGATTTTGTGCACAAATGCAAGAAATTAATAAATGGGAAAGTAAGTTCTTGAAACAATCAATAATCCTCTGACTAAAATTACATTTAAAAATTCAGTTTCTTCAGAAGTACTTTTTATCTACAAACTGAAAAAATGGCATTCACGTTTTCAAAAGTAAATGTTTTTTTGGCTTAACTGTCTCACTAAACAGAAAAAAATCTTAAGGAGCACTAAGTTTATCGTTGGATGTAAAACTAAAATCAGAAACCTGAGTTTGCAAAGATTTATTTGAGAGCTATGTATATTTTTGGCTCCTGAAAAGGCAGCTTTTAGGTCATGTCCAATGTTCATCTAAGAAGTTTGAGCTGTGCCTAAGAAAAAATACTTTGTGGTTATTCCTATGAGTTAATATTTTTCAGTACATTTCTCCTTATTTGTTGGTGAAAGATTAAGACTAACAAAGACAACAGATTTAAACTGGAATTAAAACAGTTTGCAGAACATTTTCTTGTTATGTTAGATATTTGTTTTAGACTAACAAACTAATACTGCTGTTTGAAGTAAGTCCCATTAGAAGCAGTTCAGATGAGATGGGATCATTTTTTCCTGCCTTTGTTGCTTTTGCATTTATCATTTTTTATGTTTTTCATTTGTTCAAAGCAGTATTGTTGCTTCGGTAGTGGATAACTGCATACAAAACTATTCTAATCTGTGTTTCTTTCCGTCTACAACAGTAAATTAATTTCGGTGAGTCATCCTGCTAACTTCCAGCAGAGTGACTCGCACGGTTTCTGTAGTCCAGGGCTGGCAAGTCCAGTCTGTCAGAGACCGCAACTTTCAGATGCACCCATGTCTCAACACACAAATGGCTGAATCCTGTCATCACCATGTCATTCAGTTCATTCAGGATACATCTAACCGGGCATCCCTGGGCACAAAACCTTACCTGATGAGCACTTTACACTTTACAGCGCCCATGTACTCCTAGGTGCCTGCTTCATATTGAAGTCCAGCCCAATCAAAGTCCCCAATCCAATAAGTGCTATCAGTTTAGACATTAACGGACCCTGTGAGGATTTGTTAAGACCATTTTTTGCAGATCTAGGCTGACGATGCACCACCTGTCTGACTTTGTTCTGCATTTAATTCTTGCTTGTGTTGCTGCTTCACACTGCTGAGCGGAGATCTTCAATGTGCCTCTGTTGTTCATTTTGACCCGACGTTGCAGTGCAGTCTCGTGATCTTCGAGTGGAACTAAATAAAAAAGGGAAAAGATTATTTTTTATTCTCTCCTCGAGAGTCAACAGTTTCACTCACCAAGATGGGGCTCATACTTTCTCTTTTGTAAAACTTGCTAACGACATCGATCACTGACACAACACAACTGCAGTTAGTTTCTAATAGATTCAGCTGCGTCATGATAATGACAAATCGAACTGTAGCATCAGTCAGGCATTAGCACGCCATGGTCTCTTTGAACCACCACAGCTCCAGATGTTTTTTATGTTTATGACTTCAGTCTTAAGTGATCAAACGATGGGCCAAATGACATCACTTAAGGACACTTATCAGACTTAAAACACTTCAGTAGAGAGAGAAAAATAGGCCGTACAGTACCAGTAGAAAGTTTTCCGACTCTTTCAAGGCTTCTGATTTTACAGCGTGTTTAAAAACAGGCTCAGTGAACACTGAACCCCATCCTGACCAATCAAAGGCATGTTTCTGGAGTGTTTCATTAATCAAGTCTCAGTTATGTAAAATAGAGAGGGGTTTTTACAAAGCACAGACACGGGGAGGAATACTGGAAAACTGTGTATCGCTTAATGTGTGCAGCATGGGGATAAATATTGACAATAACCCATTTAATTTTGAGACAGTGGGGTGTTTCTTTATTGCTCTCGGCAGGATATTCCCAGAATCAGATCGTACCAGAAGTGCAGTAAATGATTATCTGGCTTTAAATCCTTTTACCTGATGTAATTTAAACCAGAATCTATTAAACCCAAATTTTACCAGGTGGATTTTAGAGAAAGGTGGAGAGAGAAAATATTATGTGGTTTTTTTTTTAACAGTATTACAGAATTCAAAGCCATTGTGATCAGTATTCAGAATAATTCAAACATTGTGGTCACCCTCTGATGCTCTGTACCGGATTACAGGAAAAGCAGTAAAGCAAAACAGAAACATACAACAGTGCAGATTAGTTTCGACAGACAAACTTTATCACTGGCACACACACAGTTATAGTTAATGATTACATGTTTAAGCACTTTTTATCTTATTTTTCCAAGATAGATTCGAAAAACCTCAGAGATCTAATGATCCTCGCATCACGAGGCAATGTTTTCCACTCATTAGTTGCCTTTACAGAAAAAGCCAATTTCCTAGCAGGACGGTGAAATGGGATGCACATTTTCTCCCAGAAGATATTCTCACTGACTGAATCATTTCTAAAGGGCGAGTATGCATAAAATCGGAGTTTTACTTTCATCTTCAGTTGTTACCTAAGACTAATTAACCTAATAGTCAAGTTTTTGGACTGTGGGAGAAAACTGTAGCACCTGGAGAAAATCTATTATAATTTTGTTATTCCCTTTCAACTTTTTTTTTTTTTTTTATATATATATATATATTTAGTTTTTTGTTAAGCAGGGACAATTAGTTACAATAAAAATATTGGTGGTTTTAATAAAAGAAAAGAAAAGAGTCATATTTTCGTGGAGCTTGAGTTCTTTTCCCTTTGTCCTCCCTGGGTAAGCATTTAGTCATCACTGCACTTAACAAAACATTAAACTGATCCACATTCTCCACAGACATACCTTTTGATGTTCCACAAAATTAGCAACATTTCCTCACATTTAGACCCACAGATATACTTGCATATATGGCAAGACAAGAGACGGAGTGACGGCAGCTTTGCTGTGAGGGCTCTCAGGGTTGGGTTATCTTAGGGCAGGAAAACATAACTGAGAAACAACCAGGACTTAAAATGGCCTTGAAAAAAATTCAGTAGAAACCTTGGAGTCTAGACCTTTCCCTCGAAGGGTTGGAAAACTTTCCCTTATCACAGATGGAGAAGACAGCCATAAATTAAACGTCATAAAATGACTTTAATGTAGAACTGAGCTTAGATTTACCAAATACTCTCTACCAAAGTTAAATATATGTTTTCCCTCTGGTAAAGCCTTACAAATTCATCCAGAACCGTCTGATGGTCGATTTTAACAGAATCTTCATCTTAGCTGTTCATCAGTGACAGGATGACATTTTTATGGACAGGTGGTTAATGTTTGACCTCATTGATACCAGCAGGATATTATTAATAGCTTTGCACATCCAACTAATATCAAAGAAAAAAGAATCCCTTTAATCCACTCGAACAATAAGCGACTCTCCAAAACCAGTTTCATAAGGAATGAACCCTTTACAACAACAAATGACTTTAAATATTGCATGCTATCTTGTACTTGAACTAACCTGTGTGTTCTGTCAGAGCAACGGGTTTTGTTTATTCAGTGCTTTGGGGTCAGGGTCTTGCAGGTTCATTGCGGTGATTACTCTGACTGCCTTTCAACGAGTCCCAACCGGAGGTACGTGTACTTAATCATAATGAGCTGCCGCCAGGCACACGTCTGCTTTTAATGTCAAGGTCACGGCAAATCGAAACAACCAGACCGCTGCTTGAATTAATTCCATAAATCAACAGATGGAGGCGATTAATTGGAATCTTCTGATTCAGGAAATTCAATAGAAAGAATAATCTTTCTATTGAATATGAGCTTCTCTTTTTGGTGAGAGAAGCTCATATGTTGGTCAGTTCGGGGCAAAGTTTTAAATTATAGCGAAGTACGTTTTTTTTGTTTCCTTCTTGCCCTTTGCGTAGGATTCCAGAGGCAGAATGGCGAGTCCCTCTCTGTTACAGTAAGACGATCGTGTTATTCACCTTGGACTTACAGAAAGCAAGGAAAGATACTGTACATCCTCCTCAAGGACTCTGCTGAGCTGGTGTAGAAAAATGAACATTGGAGTGAATCTGTAGGCATGAATGGCCTTGGATCGTTTCTTGATCAGTGATTCTTTATGCTCTGTATACTCCTCAGTCTACCGTATGCTTCTATAAATATTCTTTATACTAACTTAATTTTTTGTCACTTTGTCAATCTGATTGTTTTGAAGAACTTTATAGACTTACTAAAATCCGAGATGATTTGTATGACTGTGATTTGCTGTTTTGCCTTGGGTCTAACCAATAAAGTCTATGATAAGAGGAAGAATAACTCAGCTATTTTGTCTTTGTGATTCCTTTCCTTTGCAAAAGCCACTTAGCTGATTTCACCAAAACAGCTGCTTCCTCAGTGGAATTCTATATAAATAGATAGTGCTATAGATAAAGTTAAAATAGTAAATGACATACTTTGCAAAAGTTTTCATGCAGTTGCTCTCAAAAACATTGATTTTTTTTTTCAGATTTGAAAAAGGAGGGCATTGTTTTGACCCGTAATTTGACAGCTTGTCAATTCAACAAGAAAACCCAAAAAGTCAGTTGAGGGTGGGATATTAAAAAGCTACAATAACCTGGTTACATAAATGTTCACACCATTAAACTAACTGCATTTTCTATTCAGAGTGAAACACAAACACACACTTTAATCATATATATTAGTTTAAAATCTTAATGAACTAAAATAATAACACACTACTTTGTGCTGGACTCTCACAGATGAGATACACTAACATTGGTTGCACAGAGATAAAATATTTTTTTAAAAAGTACCATCTCTCCACGAGCCTGTTGGCCTTTTCAGATCAGTATAAGACAAAAGGAATACACTACAGCTAACTTATTTCTAAATAAATATTTTCCAATATTTTCAACACGTTCAAAATTATGACAGCGTATATCACACAAGTTACAGTACAAACCAAAACTAATGTGTGCTTAGTGACATCTAGTGGACATGTACATAAATTGCATTCAGATTTAATTCCCCTTGTTGAAAATGTGCACGCTTTTGTTTGATTACTTGTTAGAGGAGAAACCTTAAATGTTCATATTTCGGTGACAACTGAGCCAATATTGTTCATGTAATGTGCTAAAAAATATATATTATTATTATTTTTTTGTAAAACACGTGACCATGAAGTCGTGACGAAGTCAAAATCTGACATTTTAAAAGAAAAATAAATTTCCTGGTATATAAAAATTATTTTTACATTCAAAGAGTATGAGAAACAACATAGTTACAAACATATTTCAACGTTTACATAACTTTGCGTTTATCTGTTTATCATGACGTATGGAGCTTGACGTCGTGCGTGCTCTGCGTCCAAAGTCTACGTCCCTTCCGGTGAGTGGGGCCTTTTTTGTTTTCCCGTATCCGCCATTTCAGTTTTTGAAGTTAGTTGTCATCAGCGGCTGGTTTGTAGCAACATTCGTGCCTCTGAAACAAGCCGTATGATTGGTAGACCAGCAGGCTGACCACAGACCACACCGGAGGTATTTTTACAGCGCGGTTTTCCTCCTGTATCTACGAATTGGAGCCCACACGGCCAGCTGCGGATGTCGCCTGTTTACTGAACGTGCTCTCGGCGCTAAAGTTTTTTGTATGAGTTGAAAGCTCCGCTTGTGGATAACAGGAGGGAGAGCAGGGAAGGCCACGGGTAAAGCCTCGGCTTTGTGTTGGTGATCATGGCCGGAAGATTTGACGCGTCGGACCGCGAGAGCTGGTACTGGGGCCGCTTGACCAGAGCGGAGACTGTGTGTATGCTGCAGGGGCAGCGGCACGGCGTGTTTCTGGTCCGGGACTCCATCACCAGCCCCGGCGACTACGTGCTGTCGGTGTCGGAGAACTCCAGAGTCTCGCATTATATAATTAACACGAACAGCCGAAAGCCCGAGCCAGGTAAGAGCACAGAGAGGGGGCGTGGAGGGGCTCGGTGCACGGTGGTGCCACCGATGGGACCATTCTTGCATGACTTGCACCATAGAAGAGGCAGCAATAGTGCCACTCTTTTTCCAGCATAGGGAATATAGATGGCCATGCACATTGAGACGTGCGTTAGTCCATCATAATATGGCCAATTGTAGCATATCATTGTGTCTAGACATGGGTGACTTAAAAATCACATAGTTTCATTAACAGGTTGAGCAATATTTGCAGCGCAGAAATAAATGTACCAACAGAAGGTGCAGATAATGTTCACAAGAACTTCATATTATCTTAGTTTGACGCTTTAGATTCCCGTCCCAGGCCTGTCACAATAACACATTTTGCTGAACGATAAATTGTCCCAGAAGTTATTGCGATAAATGACAATATTGTTTTGAGACCGTTTTCAAGTAATATAACGGTAATGGCGAAATAATGAAAGAACGCATTATCAAAGATTAATACACTTTAACTTGTAATGAATATTACAATTTACCACTGGAGCTGGAAGACATTTTAAATATAAACAAAAAAGAGAAACAAATAAAAAAAAAGTATGTGAACAAAATTGTCTTTTAAAACTAGCAGAGACCAATGAAGACTTTTTTCTTACAAATTCTGGGAGAACAAGAGAGAAAAGAAAAAAAGCAATAAATCATCCAAATGAAAATGATTGAGTTCATGTTAATTTATCAAACAATTAACTCATGTATCTCTTATTACAACAGGCCTACCTGTCCCTCAGCATTCTCAGGGAAAAACATAAAATAAGGAAACCAAGATGCTTCCTGGTCACTCTGGAAATCACCAACATCATGACCAGTTACAGAAATAGTCCAGTCTCGCATGTTGCACTTCTGAACTCATCATCAACAGGGCCGGCCCATTCTTGAGCATTTTAGTTTACACGCGACTACAGACCTCAAACTTCATGGTTTGTGATCAGACATGATAACAGACGCATGCATTGATTTTATTGTTCTAAATCAAATTTGTTTGGGTTACGGTAGGTAAGCTATACATCTGGTATGGGTAGTAATTAGTAGGCCTGTCACAAAAAGCAATCAACTAAATCCATGAAAGATTAAATGTTTTCTCTTTCTACCAAAAACTGGATGACATAATTCTTTAGTCTTGTGTTTTGATCTCAACTACGCCTCTTTTTTTTTTTTGAAGGGCAGTTTTGTTGACAGAGACTTCATAATAATTTTTGTTTTTCTGTTTTTGTTTGCTTAGTTAGGATATTTAAAATGTATGTAATAAATATACAACAACAAAACAAGTTCGGAAGAACTGAGGATTAATGTATACCAAAACAAGTGGATTTAAAGTGTTTGTGGAAAGAACACGAGTTTTGATTGACCTTTTCGAGACATGCGGTCTACATGTTGCATATCGAAACAAACCAGCAGGGCCAGCCTGAGGAACAAGCAAACCAAAACGCTACAGGAGTCCTGGTCGTTTAAAAAATTTCAACTTTGGATTTGTAGTTGCATTCAAATTCTAGTTATATGTTTATAACAAGGCAATCAAGAAAATTCTGTTCAGGACCTCACTTGGCTTGTCATGATAACACATTTTGCTGGACGATGAATTGTCCCTGAAGTTATTGCAATAAACGATAATCTTGATGTTTGAGGTATTAATAGTGGTGTAAAAATTCAAATTCTTCCTGTCAGAGACCAGCAAACTTTTATTTAGTAAAGAACGCTTAATAGTGTAATTGAAAGATATCCAACAGCACAACAAAAACCATAAATAAATGGATAATGATGCCTCTGGAAAAGATATTAATCATTTAGAATGGAAATTATTGAGCTCATTTTAAATTTGATTGATTGCGTCAGACCTCAGACACTGACTGTGCATTAGAGCAGGTGTCTGTTGTTTCAGCCAAAAGAAAAAAAAAATGAGTGTAAATGAAAATTTGCTCTAACTTCCCTCTTCCTCCTGTGTCGGACCAGGTTCGCCTCCCCACAAGTTTCGTATTGGTGACCAGGAGTTTGAGTCTCTTCCCGCTCTGCTCGAGTTCTACAAAATCCACTACTTGGACACCACCACCTTGATAGGTCCCATGAACAAGTCCAAAAATCCCCGCTCCGCCCGAGGTGTGGCCAAAGCCCCGCCGCGCCTGGAAGATGAGTACGTCCGGGGGCTTTTCGACTTCCCCGGCAACGACGAGGAGGATCTCCCGTTTCGGATGGGGGACATCCTCAGAGTACTGGAGAAGCCTGAGGAGCAGTGGTGGAACGCCCAGAACTCTGAAGGAAAAACAGGGATGATCCCAGTCCCGTACGTGGAGCAGTTCAGACCGGCGTCTCCGAGCGCGGTGGCGGGGGCTGGGCTGCCTGCGGTGCCGCCCGCAGGGAACTCGGACAGCTCTGCAGCTCAGTCCGGCGCTCCATTGACGGGAGACCCCAGCCAGTACGCCCAGCCGACTCCCCTCCCGAATCTCCAGAATGGACCCGTCTATGCCAGGGCCATACAGAAGAGGGTACCCAACGCCTACGACAAGACCGCCCTGGCCTTGGAGGTAAATATGGAGACATAGAGCCGTCTTTCACTGGTCTGATTGCTCTCTTTCTACCAGCAGCTCAGGAGATGGTTATTGTTGAAATGTGATGCCAAGTCTTCAACATTTAGCAAGGTTGACATGGCATTTAATCAAAGTTCTTATGATTTTTCTGCGTATTTCAGTGCAGTGCCAGTTTCTAACTCAACATTTCCACAATTTATCAATTATAAATTTCAGTATCCTATTGGGATTTGATGTGATAGATCAATCTAAATCAGTGCATAAACTGAAGTGATTCAGCATTTTAAGCTGCATCAAACACCAGTTAGAGCTGCATTTTATTTGCTTTCGATTAACTGAAGCTTTGGTCCATTCATTTGCAGGACAGTTCGAGCTCAGTCAGATTAGATGGAAAGTGTCTGTAAACAGCAGGTTTTCAAGTCCATCAACAAATCCTCATTTGAATTTCAATCTGGACTTTGACTGGACCATCCCAACACAATAAAATGCTTTGATTTAAGCTTTCCCTGAATAGCTCTATTTCTGTTTAGGGTTATTAGTCACCTGAAATTAGAACCGGGAACCAGTTTCAAGTCTTTTGTGGCCTCAAGCAGGTTTTCTTACAATATTATATTTTAAGTTTTTATACTGAACTATGTCAAATAACCAAACACTTTGAGCAACTTGTTCCCCCCCTTCACCTGTGGTGGTGTTGAATGAAGAACTACAGAAGGAAACTACAAGAAAACCTCTGAATGAGACACAAGCACATCTTCCTTCTTTGCTAAATGTAAACAAGATGGAGTGGATTTTAGCAGTTGTAAGATTTCTTGTTTATCTTTGGCAAATGACTCACAACTAGTTCTCCTATTAGCACTAAACTTGCACAGTTGTTTTGGTTTTATTTACCCATAATCCTTGCGCTGTAGTCCTCTTCCTGCTTTCGGAGTGGTCCTTTGGCATTCAAGCCTGGTTGGACTTGAATGCCAACGAGGTTTTCTTTGTGGACCAGAGTTTGCTTCTTGGTTCACGTCAGAGTTTGAACAGTTACCTCCCCAAAGCAACTGGATTTTCTAGACAAACGAACCAGAGCTCAATTAAAGCGGACTAAACGGGACTGTTGTGAATGCAGCCTTAGGCTACGTTTATACAAGATTGCTGTCAGGAAACTGCCGAGCCTCGAACACATCTTGACGCTGCTGTAGTTGTCATGCCAGGCCACTTACATGGCGCCATGATCTTAGCATGTCGTCCAATCGCACATTCGCTTTTGATCTTTAGTTCCTACCTCATTAGAAAACGGTAATCTGTTTCCCATGAACCAAGAAGTCCTGCAACATGTAGAATACATATCAGAAGTTGTGTTAAACCGAACTGGTTAAGTAGTGCAACACGTCACGGTGCTGTCCACCGTTGTTTTTATCTTCCCACGCATGCGTAGAACAAACCCTGTATTTGTGTAAGCGAGCGAAACAAAAATGTTACAGTTTCGCTCAAAATCTGCTCCGCCTAACCATGGCGTCAGTGGCGCTTTGAATCCAACAAACACTATCAAAATACGGACCCTGCTGCTAATGCTGGGTAAGCTGCACTTTGTGCCGGCGCTGTTCAACTGAAGCGGAAGTGAGAGCGGGGCTCCCACGGAGCAGGTCATCGGGGGAAGGAAATAGTTTGTGTTTGGGAACAGGACCATTTCCTCTGGTTTCTGTGAAGCCTGGAATCCAGCTGAGCCAGGAGTGGGATGAGCAGGCAGGCCAAGCGAAATGCGCTCGTTGTCCCCCGCCCCACGCCTCGCTGCTGGACAGTGTGGCTGCACATCCAGACCCAGTGTTTGGCCCTTTGTGTCTTGACAAAGCACAAGCAATGTGCTTGTGGCTCAATTTTCTTTTTGCTAGTCATCGACCAGGTTGAAAACAGGACAAATTTGTTTGAAGTTGTTCTGTAGAAAGAAACCTGTATCCTACGGGAGTCGGCCCTGAGTGACTCAGCATGTTGGCACTGAGTGGTTAATAAGTAGCTCACGTTTCCTTGTTTCCAAAAAAAAAAAAAAAAAACAATTTAAAGATCTATACCAAGCAATTGAAAGCAGCTTTTTATTATGCAACATATTTCATGGGGTTATAAGCAGAACCAGGTGATGCTTTCAGCCATTGGCTTCACCTGAGAAACACTTAAAACTCAAACTGCAGATCCACCATTCCTTGGCGGTCGGAAAATGTTGTTTTTCAGGTTCATCCTGTCTACAAATACTTTATCTCTCTCAAAGGGAAGTTAAATGTTCTAACTCATCATTATGGTCCAAACATCTTCAAAGAGTTGTTGTGGATGGTGATGTTCCAGTAGCAGTCAGTCTTGCAATTAACCTGAATAGACCTCTGACTGAAGACTGTAACAGTCTCATTACATTTTAGCAGCTCAATTTCTGGGAAACAGAAAAGACATTCCACATTAGCACATCCTGGACGGCACCATCAGGTGATGTTGAGCTTTGCTGATCCATCCCGTTTGCTTTAAGTCTCTGTCTGGGTGTGTGATTAGAAAGCCAGGCAGGGAGACGTTGGAGAACTTCTTCCTTCTTTTTATGCATCCACCTTTCCTTTTGTATATCTCTTGTATTACTGTTGCATCTCAAAGAAAACCTAAAACCAGTCAGAAGAAATGAGTCAGTGCATCTGTAGTTTTTTTTTCTTGAGTTTTTTCTTACAGCTCATCATTGGTCAGGTTAGTAGCAAGTGGATCTCTGATATGAATGTACAGGAATTACATTTTTGCGATTCGAAATTCAGTTTTCTTCTAACATGGCAGCATATTGCTATGTAGTCTACCAGTGTTGTTTGTACCTTCAGTTTTTGAATCTGTAAAGTTGATCATGGTTTGGTGATGTCAAAGGTTGCAAAGGAAGTCAGACTTCCTGCCATCAAAGTGAACAAGAAGTTATCTTCAGCCTGGTTTGAAAGTCTGCTGACAGGTTGAACGTTGGAGTCTGGTAGCCGTTAGCTGCCCGAGGCTCAGTCAGTCCAAATTAAAGTCAAAAGTACTTTATTTTACCCAAAGAGAAATGAATTGTCATAAGTCATCATCATGATCCAGATATCTTCAAAGAATCGTTATTAATGGTGACGCTATGGGAAGAATCTACAGTAACGGTCAGTCTTGCAGTGACTCTAGAGACCTCTGCCTGAAGACTGTAGCTGTGTGACAGTCGCATGACCATAGTGATGTGCTAATAGTTCAATATCCGGGCAGCAGAGATGATATTCCACAATTAGATGATGTCATCAGTTGTTGATAAACACTGCTAATCCACCTCATTTGTTTTTGCCACTCCTCTTTAAACCTCCTTATAGTTAGAAAGCCGAGCAGAGAGACGTTGGATTTGGGGATTGAACTTCTTTCTCTCTCTGCAGCCTAGGTTTCAACTCATGTGGGATTTGGAGTCGTAGTTCAGGTGTTTTTGAGCTTATGAGATGCTAACCAGCTGCTCTCTGCAGTAAAGACGATGCCTTGTTGCCGCTGTTGCGAATCATAGCAGCTGTCTGAAAGCATAAAAGCCAGAGGATTTCTGGCAATTTACAAAGTTTTAATGCAGAGACGATGTCGGCGTTGCCCAAACTTTTATCCTTCTAAATTCCATCAAGCTGTCTCACTAGATAGTCTGATTTCCTGAGCTGATGAAGGTGATCTAGGAGAATTTATTTCCGTCTGATGCGCGTTGATAATGAACATGTCAGTCCATCATGTAGATCTGCTCTGACTGTTTTATTGAAAGCCAAAATCATTGTTAAACTTTGAAATCTGCAGCTTGAACCGTTTGTTCTTTTTTTCTCCCCTGATGTCCCGACCAGTCAGACAGAGAGCCCACGTTGCAGTAGATTACGACCTCTAGTTGACACAGTCAGAGTGGAGGTTCTGGTAGTGGAATATATTAGCATATAATTCAGCACTCCTGAGCAAAGAAAGAGACTCAGGGCTGCTGAAGTTATCGGGGATTGGCAGTAGGAGTAAAACATAACGTGAGCAGAAGTGGACGGTCGCTCTAACATGAGGAGCATTGCCTACAAGTGGAGCTTAGCAGCTAAAGAATAATAACTACATTGTTATTAAACCACATCAGGTAAACAGGCTGGATAGTTACTAAGAAATCATAAACACACTGGCAGAGTTCATCCACAGTGTTGCATCACTGTAATTTATTTAAATGCTGCAGTGCCTAATTTATTCATGCATCCAAATAAGCACAAGATTTAATGTTTTCTTGAGCTACTTTAAAACAATTGTAAAGATGACTAACTTTCTATATGAATGCTGATGATTCTTCCATTTTTAGTAAAGTGTTGATAAGCGTTGGGTCGATTCCAGTTTCTGTTTTTTTTTGTAGGTTTTCTGCATAATCCAGTGGAATAAAAGTATGACTGGTCCTGATGTCTGTTTATAAAATAAAAACATTTTAAAATGATCAGTAGGCCTGTTACGATAACAAATATTGCTGGAATTGTTCCAGTAGTCATTGCGATAATGTTGTTTGAGACCATCTTCGATTAATGTACTGATAATGGAACAATAATTCAAGTTCGCTTTCTCAAAGACCAATAAACTTCAATTTATTAAAGGACACGACGCTGGAATAAATAAATATATTTGTTTCTGAGCTCATGTGTCTATTTATTCAATAATTTAGCAGCAAAAGGATTTTTGAATTGAAAATATTTATTTTGTGGATTTGTGATTTCTGATTAAAATACAGTTCATTTCCATCAGTTAATTACAAACCCTGCAATTAACTAATTTTGAGTGCCATCACAGAGCAATTTATTTTACAATTTGTTTATAAAAATGTAAATGTATCTATAAAAACAATAAAAAATCCTTGAGTCCTTGAATCTTGAATTAAACACTTGATGTGCAGACAAGCATAAATCTTCTTTTAAATCCTGCTTCACTATTATTGCAAAACATAATAAAATTTTGGTTGTAACATGTAAAATAAATCGGACGTTAAATGATTGGAGTTAGTTTGGTGAGGAATCCTGACAGGTGATCTAACTAGAAACCTGTCCTGCAGCTTTTTCCTGTCAGGAATCACCGGGAATCTTCATCGTCACTCTGAGTTATCGGATTGTTCCTCTTCTGCTCTTGCTGACGTCGACTTGAACTTTGTACTTGTCTGCTGGCACCTGTTTGCTCAGGTTAATTGCAGCAGGACCAGCCGCTCCTCTGCCTGTGCAGGTCAAACGTCGACATGCAGGTTTTGTACAAGACGGGTGCTTGAAAATCTTCAATTTCATGTAGGCGTTTTCCAGGTTTGAAAAGTGCTTGATTTCTGTGTAAAGTCCTTAAAAGTACTTGATATTCAAACGGCACAACTTTGTGCAATGATGTTTGTTTAAAAGCCTAAATGTGGAAAGCGTCATTTATAGTTGAGCCTAGATATTTCCATATACCTGATAAAAAAAAAGACACACTCATTTTTTCCCTCACTGTCTGAAGTTAAATCAGACTAAACTTTTCTTGTTTCAGGTCATTTAGAATTACCAAAAATTATTTCTATATGCTAAATGCCAGAAAACATTTTTTATGTTAAGTATTTAATTTGAGCAGGAAGGTCATTTACCAAAACACAATTTGTTTGGATTGTTTCAATGTAATTAATATTTATTACCGTATTTTCCGCACTATAAGGCGCACCGGATTATAAGGTGCATAGAATAGACGCTACAGTAGAGGCTGGAGTTACGTTATGCATCCACTAGATGGACTAAACGAAATATCAACAAAACAGTCCGACTCAGGTCGACGAGGAGAGCCTTCCGCGACTGGGCAGGGGTGTGGCCAGACGATGATCACCATTCTCCGTTCGCGCACAGCATGTTCGTGGAGAACCTGGTGCTAAATGACCTGCAGACGACCTGATTATCAGGTCGGTAGGTAGATGGGTCAGTCAAACTTTATTAACAAACCAGCGTTCTGACAACTATCCCAGCATGCACCGCGCGCTTCTTCTTCTAGGGGCAAAAATGAAGTCGGCGGCTGCTTACCGTAGTTGCATATATAAGGCGCACCGGATTATAAGGCGCACTGTCGGCTTTTGAGGAAATTGAAGGTTTTTAGGTGCGCCTTATAGTGCGGAAAATACGGTACTTCCAATGAGTTATTGATCTGTGCAATTGAAGTAAATGTTAACTTATATTTTATATGTTATAAAACATTATAGAAATTGGGGGATTGTTTTTGATAAATTTGTTTTGTTGCGATGTACCAGGTGTTTGTGAAAGACATTTTAAAGCATAAAACTTTGTTATATTTTAGTTTACATTATCCCCGCTAGAGAACGTAGAATACTATTACAAGACATTATTAATATTAATTATATATGTACACTGCTCAAAAAAATAAAGGGAACACTTAAACAACACAATATAATTCCAAGTAAATCAAACTTCTGTGAAATCAAATTGTCCACTTAGGAAGCAACACTGATTGACAACGGGGACCCTCGTCAGGTCAATCAGTGTTGCTTCCTAAGTGGACAGTTTGATTTCACAGAAGTTTGATTTACTTGGAATTATATTGTGTTATTAAAGTGTTCCCTTTATTTTTTTGAGCAGTATATAATAGTGAATTGAACCTGTCTGTTGTAGTTCATTTGTATTGTGTGGTGTTGGAAAAGTGAAAACTTACCTTGAAAATGCTTGAATTTTACCGTATAAACTCTGATCTTAGCTCTGTTTGATGTGTTTCTGCTCCTCACGTTCTCTCTCTCTCTTCCTCTCTCTCCCTCCCAGGTGGGGGACATGGTGAAGGTGACCAAAATAAACGTGAACGGCCAGTGGGAGGGCGAATGTAAAGGCAAGCATGGCCACTTTCCTTTCACGCACGTCAAGCTGCTGGACCAGCACAGCGCCGAGGACGAACTGAGCTGAGGGCGGACCGCCGCTCCACCACCTGGACACTAGTACTAGACCCTTCCTCACCTCTCTTTTTCTCACCTACTCCCCTTCCACCCATCCTGCTCACTCCCCCAACCCTCCCCCTTCCTCCCCGAGCTTTTAGCCGCACCAAGTACAGTTTCTGAGAATCACCAAGAACAAAGCAGGCCCCTCGTCGGACCCCCTCCACCCCGCCGTGATCCGTTTCTACTCGTATTAATAATCACCTCCTCTTCCTCCTCGTCCTTCCTGCTCTCCCAGACTGCAACACGGAAGATGAACCCGCCTCTGCTGCTCCACGAACTCGGCGACCACTCCCTGTAACTAGTTCCTGCCGTGGACGGCTTATCGACGCTCGCTCCTACGGAGACTCCTTGACGCAGCGTTCAACCACTTCCTCTTCCTCTGTGGAAACCAGTAATGGCTGCTGTCTTTTTTTATTTTTATTATTTTTATTTTAATCTTCCACTAAGGGTCACTCAGGCTGCATTCATGCCAGATGGGAAAACAGAACGTTTGCTCTAATAACAACTGGTTTCCATGAGTCTTCAAAGATTTTAGTGATTTAACTTAATTTTCGACATCCAGATCCTCATGTATTGAAATAAGGAGAAATTATTTTAGTTCTCTTGTTGCATCTTCATCATCCATGGATTTTAGGTGTCAGTTCCCCATTCCCGTCTCGATTTTAAACCTATTTTTAAAAAGTCCTTTTAATCTAAACATGCTCACAGTTCCGACATTATCTTTCCGTCTTTGTTTGTGTGAACTCAGATTTTCTCATGAAGTTCTTTGAAGCAGAGATTCACCAATGTTGATTTTAAATAACTTCACCTGCTGGTACCAACTTTTAGCTGATTCCAGCTTCTCTTTAGGAACCTTAGGAATAAAAACAGGATGTATTTCTGTTCTGGCTGCCATTTTCAGCCATTAGAAATTTAATTAGAAGAGACGACGTCATGTCAATCACTGGAAAACGGTTTTACAAGAGAAAGTGATTATAGTTGACGTTTTGAGCCGCCTTTAGCTCAACTAGCTTGATGAGAACAACTGTCTCAGTGTGTATTACTCTGAATTTTCCAAAATTCTCAGTGTAAAAATGTAGAAATCAGTTTATACATTTTCCATACTGGTTTATTTTTTATTAATCTGTACAGCACTTTGAGCTGCTGTTAGTATGAAGGGTGCTTTATAATTAAAACTGATTGATTGATGGATTGCTTGAAAAGTCTGCAGTGGTAGAATTTCTCTTTTGTCTTTGGCCTAAAGACCGTGAGTCTTCTTCTAGTGCTAGAATCACATGTTTGTTTTGGTTGTATTTACCCAGAATGCCCTGTGCACTTCTTGCATTGGAGCAGTCTCCAGTCCGCTTCCATTCACATTATGCATTTAAACCTCGTCAGAGTTTATGTCAACCAAACCGAGACCTAGGTTTTTAGCCAGAACAGAGTTAGCTTTTTTGGTCCGCATCGGAGTCTGACTGTGCGTTCACACCTCCACAAACCAACCGGACTTTCCAGGCAAGCAAATTATAGTTTGATTAAAGCGGACTAACCAGGGCTGGTATGAAAAATGACTGTCATTGCGTCTATAACAGCTTCCACTCCGAAGATTGGCGATATTTCATTATGCAAACCATCATCAGTCAGTTCTGTTCGCCGGCCGAATTCTCGATACTTCTCCACTTTAAATTTGCATTGATTCTGATGAAAACGAACGGAAACCACAAAAGCCAATCGGAGCTACTCAGAGTTTTCATCCCCGACCTGAGGCGTGCTCTGTTTCATTGTTGAAGGACTCCTTCCTTTACTGGCCATGAATGCAGCAGTATCCTGCGTGAACCCCTGACTTTGAAGGACTGAAGCAGCGGGGCTCGTATTCAGCAGCGAACCGTTTCCAAAAAGACATGAAGGCGTAGACCTCTCGGTTAAATGGAGTATCGAACACTCGAGTCCAAACCAGCAGCTACAGTAAGAGCAACTGGATGTAGTCGCAGCCCATGGAGAAACCGCAAGACTGTTGACGAGGTGGGGATAAAGGCAACACTACATTCTCTCACCTGAACCTCGCTCCACCGATCACCTCCAACCACGCACCACCAAGTAGTCCTTTGTAGGATTCATAGAACATATTGTTATGGAATGATGTAACTGTGGTTCTCATTTCATGCTGAGTATTGTTTATATCTTACTAGTTGTCTTCATAGCTGCTTTGATTTTTAACATTGGGAGGGCACTACATCTCTCTGTGGCAGAGGAACTGACCGACCCTCGCATGTTCTCACTCTGCCTCCGATGGACACGATTGAAGTAAAACAGACTGAATGTAGGAGGCTGCCAGCCACTCTAGTTAGAACCGTCTTATCATGTTAGCGTTCTGCATTCAGCCCACTGAATTTACCCTACGTCCACGTCTCGTCGTGTGTGTCAAAGGAAGGAGAAAGTGGTGTTATGTGGTACCTGTCCTCCTTGTTTTAAAGCCTTCTGTGAACTTCTTTAGCAAATTAGTTTTTTTATTTTTATTTTATTAGTTTCTTTTTTTTGCTCTTCCTCATTTAAAAGTCCTGTTTAGTTGCAAAGCACAGGCCCAAGCAGACTGTATCTTTTTATTGTTTTACCTCTTCTTTTCCGCCGTTTCTTTATGAGGTTTGTAGTTCATGGTGTTTTTCGCCCCTTTAGGAAGGTGTTTTTGTTGTGACAATCATCAGCGCTACTATTTATCATGACGCAGACTCGTGAACAAAAGCTGAAAACCTTTATGCGTGATCTGTGGGGGCTCATCCTCTCCTCCTCTCTGTTGCGGTGCTGCGGCCACCTGCAGATGGCGCTGCAGCAACATTCGGACAGATGGGATCATGTTCTGCATGTCCTGATGACAGTGAAGAGGGTGGAGGGATTTCTTGGTTCCTCTGATAAAGATGTGTAAAACGCCTTAGAGTGCTTTCTACTCCGAAACCTTTCATTTCTGTGTATTCACTCAGTGGGGAGAGAAATTCAGTGGTTTCAAGTCTGAATGGATATTTTTAGTTAGTGATATAAGATGAGCACGGAGGAAGGTTGGTTTTTGTTATTGCCTCATGTTTTTAATCATTATCCTGTGTGTAACGGTTTTGTTGTCAGTCTTCCATCAGAAACCAACAGGTTTTTATTTAATGATCTGGAAATTCACTAAATAGTCTAACAAGGATTATTGTGGATGCAAATCAGGCCTGTAGCATCACAGATCCTCTACTGCACTTTCTGTTGTGTGTTTTCCGCACACTTTAAAAAAGAAAATCCCAAACTAGGGCTGAAGAGATTAATCAATTATTGAACTAATCGTCAGCTAATTTAGTAAGCGAGTAATTAACTGGAGGATACAGTCTCAAAGAAATGCCATTTTGCTGAAAGAACACAGAGCAGTAATTAAGTCACAACTGAACAAAAATATAAACATTTTGAGTTTAAGATTAAAAAAAAGTTGTCTGAAAAATGTTCTACCCATAATTCCTCAATTTTTAAGAGTCTTAGCTTCACCTGAAAAGAAAAACTCACCTATTAACCAACTTTCACAATTCAATTACTCGGTTAATCCAAAAATAAACAGTTTTAACATTTTAAGCTAAAAAAGGTCTCTTATTTAAAACATGAACTTGTTTATCTGGATTATCCACAAGCATCTAACAGTTGCTATGGAAACCCAAGGTGCCGCTTACTCCACGCCACTGAAGTAGTTTTAAGATTCTTAAGTTGCATTTAATTTGAAGGGATTGTTGGGGGGGGATTTTGTTAAGAGAAGCATCTCCTCCCAAACTAAATGAATGCACTAAAGTTAAAGTCTGATATTTGTTCTAATTACTTCAGAGCGATCTTGTGCTGCTTCAAAAACCGTGAGTTTATTTTAAGGCTTTTTGCACATCTTCATCACGGGTGCTAATAAATGTTCACGCCTCTCTAAATGCACCGTTTGCGTTATGTTGCCGTCGGTCTTAAGGTGGCCCCAGACATCTCTTTGACCTTAATTTCTGTCTTGCCTTCATTTATTTTCCTTTTCTGATTTTTTTTCTGCTCTTATAATATTGTAGTGACTCAGAGGAGAAACCTTTATTTACTGCCAGCTTTTAATACAGTCCATTTATCTGTATGGTTCTGATCAAATCCTCCTCGTTTCTCTCATTCTGCATACAGCAGGTGCTCTGCCACATAACTCATCATCTAAATTGTGTTGCCAATGAAACCACCAAGAAGTATTTTTTTAGTAGCCCTGCATGAAGTCATTCATTTCCTTTCAGAAGAAGGAAGGAGGTGGCAGAGTGCCAGTGGAAACTGTGTAATATCGAAATGTGCCATTTTATTATAACACTATATTCTTTCAAGACAATTGAAATTACCTTTTTATTTTCAGTAGCATGTAATGTGTTAATATACTAGTAAATAAAGTCAAACCTATGAAAAATGACAGTCTTTGATTATTTTTTTCCTGTTTTTGATTTAGTGAAAAACTATAAAAGGTTTTGAAACATCTCAGAAAATTAGATTATCATCAAAAAACTAACAGTAGTGAACTCTTTAAGACAGCAATTTTACTTTTTTAAATAAAGGAATGTTATAGCTTGGATAAAAGTGCTATATGCAAACATTTTAATGGAAAGTTGATCGGAAGAAAAAGCAGTTTGGTCAATATTCAAAAAGCATTGGTGGCAGCTGGTAGTAGTGGCTTACAACTACTATTACAGTACCATAATAGAAAAAATGTATTTCCAAATTTCCTGATCCAATCCATAGATTGTCCATTATGGGAGTGTGCTTCCTTGTAGCTCTGCCCACAAACATTTCCATGAACTAAAATATTCGACAGGAGCAACTTCTGTCAACAATCTATGTAAGATCTGACAGTGATTTGCAAATTTTCCACCGCTGTGGAAAATTTCCAAAAGTCCTTGCAGATATTTATTTACCTTATAATATGTAGTTATTAATCTAAAAGCAGAAGGGTAGATGGAAGCCAAAAGGAGCAACTTGTAGCAATAATCAGAATCTTGTAGCAATGCTGATTATTGCTACAAGAATGGGTCATCAGTCAGGATTAAATCAAAAGTTCAAATCTATAATTAGACATTTAGTTTGCGAAACAGCTTGAAATATTTGTTGAATAAAAACATTCTTAAAACTGCAGCTGTTATTGTAAAGGGTAAAAAGCAATTTGATAGTATAGTTTTGAAAACTGTGTGTAAACTTTGGGAGTGATTAATAAAAATCTGCCACACAAAATTCACAATGATTTGCTGGCTAACACTATGGTTAGTAGTCTGCTAACTGCAGGGACCAGAAGTTGACTTTAGTCAGGAACTAAAATTCTTCTCAAACGCCTCGATCAGGACAAAAACTAGTATAGTCAGAGCTTATATTAAACACAGACTTTTAAAAAAATTAATCTCAAACTGCTGCAAAGGACTTTAGAGCAGATCTGCTCATGGGTTCAGATGTGGGTGCATGAACACACACATTTGTGTGCCACTCTGCAGCACTTCTCAGCAGGTGAAAGGAATCTGGTCCAATCAGCACCACCCTCAACTCAGGTAATATAAGGAATCCACCAAACATTTGGCTGGTTTTTGCAACAGAGCTGAGGAAGGCAAACACAGTCTCCAAAGTGGCATTTCATGGGAAAAGGACATGGGTTAAATAAGGACTACCGGTAAGCTGTTCACTAGACTCAGTTGAAATGTAATTTGACTTTGGTTTTGCGTTTGATAAAAAGAAATGCAGAATTTATTGAAGGAAAAGTTTGCACTGCTAGTTTTTTTACAGTTTGATTCCATTAGATGCATATTTAAGACATTTAATGTAAAAAGTTATGTCCTGAGAAAAAGGGGAAAAAAATGCTATTCTAAAATGTTTGGATTTGTTCAATTCAACCGAACACAGAGTTGAATAATTTAATACTTGAATTCATGGTTAAAATTGCGAAAGAAATGTATGTCCAAGGTTAAAAATTGAATTGGTTAAGATAAATTAACTTTATTAATTTATCTTAAATTAATAAATTAGAACAAGTGGGTTTTAAATCTCAATTTAAAACCCACCTGTTTAGAGTTGCTTATGGCTAAATTAGGATTAGAGTGCGGTTTTTGATGTCTTCCATGTTTTTGTTTTTAATGTTTTTAATTTCTTATGTAATGTTTTGTTTTTTTTAATCTTTCTCACTGCTTATTTCTGTTTTTATTTTAATTATGTAAAGCACTTTGAAATGCCTTGCTGCTGAAATGTGCTATACAAATAAAATTTGATTGATTAATTGATTTAAACCAAATGTGTAAAATGTATGTTAAGAAAACTTTGTGTTTTTGTAGGTTTTTCACCTCTTCATTGATTCACACTGACTGGTGAAAATAAAAAAGATTGAATGAAATCCTGAAGTCTTTTCAAGTCCTTTTCAAGTATGGGAAGCTATGAAATTATAGAAAACTTGACAAACGCTCTGGTTAGCAGTCTAACTGCAGGGACCAGAAGTAGATTTTAGTCAGGAACTCAAATTCTTCACAAATGCCTTGGATCATGACAAAAACTAGTACAGTCAGGGTTTATGTTAAACACACTTAAAAAATTGATCTCAAACTGCTGCAAATGACTTTACAGATTATTTCTGATACGAAACAATTGAACTTTTGCAGATTTTTTTTCTGTTTTCCTTATTTTCTTAAGCATTTCAGATGATTAAACAAATGTTAATATTAGACATAATCCACCATGAGATCCAAAAGACTGATTGCCCATTATAGCTGTTGCCCCCAAGGCTGGCACAAGTTTAAATTATATGGGGGGCAATTACTTTTTCAAAAATGGGGAAACTGATTTACTGATTATTGCTACACTTTTTTTCACTCTTGCCATATATTTTAAATGTTCACTTTCACGGACTGTTGGCTATATTCCATTTTAATGTATTTTTACAAATATATTGGCTGTCACAATTTTCACTGTAAATTTTGGAATATCCTTTACAAGGCTGGATGTCATACTTTGCTATTTACTACAGATGAAGAGCAATGAGATGATGTGTTAAAACGGCCTGCCATACTAAAAAAAGACGTTTTGGTGGTCCGTGTCCCTAGTACCCGGATGGGACCGGTTGCCATCTTTCTTCTATCGCTACACAGCGCTACCGGTGGGGCGGAACACTCCTCATCGATCAGTTGGTTTCTAGGAACCGCCGACAGACCTGGCACACCACCGTGACTTCTCGTTAGAGATCTGACACTTTGATTTGCCAACTTGCCAGCTTATCCCTTCATCTTTTTCAACAATGGGAGAGAGAGATGACCTAGTTTATCAGGCAAAACTTGCCGAACAGGCAGAAAGATATGACGGTAAGTGAGAGTCCAGGGGCCGCCCGGGAGTGGGACCCGTTCACGTCTCGGATTTTTTTTTTCCCCCAAGCAACACTAGCTCAAGTGATAGCTATGGGCAGCTAAAGAGGAGCTAACTCTGCTACTCCCACCGCTTTTTAGCCAGCTGTTTACTGACATGCCACATTTATTATCGTTAAACGAGAGTAACGTTAGTTTAAATCCCTACCAACCGTCACAAAGTTCGATGGTTTCAATAATATCGTAGGAATGCTGTTGACAACGGCTAACATTAGCGATGTGGCTACAACAAAATGGCGGATCAGTGAAGCGTGAGCTGTCAGGGGGGTTGCCTCCCCTGCCCCACGCTATCTCTGGATCTGAACGCTTCAGCTCCACCGGTTAGCTCCATATAAGCATCTCTGAGATATAAAACCACCGAGCTGCTGTTGAACGTCTCTTACAGTTTAATCTGAGCAAACATTCGCTCGATGCTAGCTACAATGCACGATTAGCCGCATGAAGCCTGTTGAGTGGGAGTGGGAGCGCAGCTGTTCATTTTGGTGGGGTGTTTCCTGTGGGCGAGCTGCGCGGATCGATCACAGGAGACGACTTCACCCCGGTGCAAACCTGCCACTGTCATAGCCGCTTACTGGCCGTTAAAGGGGGGCTGTTTTGGACGGGTTTCTTTGCCACCGGTCACTCGTTGCCCGGCAACGTTTAAGTGAATTCACCATGACTCATTCACAGGATCTGGACCGAGACCTCTTGTGGGGGGGGGAGTGATTTATGGTTTGGTGGCTAAACTGTAACCTCACTGGAATGTAATGAAAGTTACTTTTGCCTTTCCTAAAAGTTATCCTAAATTCACATGTTGCTGAATGGTGAAGCATTAAGTCATTTTACTGTAATTTTTTTATAGTAAAATAAATGGCTCACAGCAAAACGAGGCAGCCGTCGTTAAAATGATTAGTGTAAAAAAGGCGAAACAGATAAAATAGACATGTATAAAAGCACAAACTTGGTAAAAGATGCTGAATAACTACAAAGAGCAGAGCAACAACCTGGTGACTCAAATGTTATAAACGTATAAGATGGGCATCTTTGGGTTGTTTTTGGCTAGTCTGCCTGCTTCATCATGTTTTATACCATCTTCAGCATCAAATATGTTCAGTCTTGTTTACAAAGCAAAAAATAGTTTCCATGTGTATTCATTAGAAAATGGAGACCCTTACCTGCTCCAAACCCAACTTATGACAGGTTAAAAGCTCCAAAAGAATAAAAAGCAAGTTTTCCCTTCCTGTTGATCTACTAAAAGTCTTGCGCTGTCGTTCTTGCTCAACCTAAATTAGTCACAAACATGTCACATTATAGCAACTTTGATCCCTTTTAAATAATATTTTGCATCTCACTACTCTAATTTTATCTTGAATACCTTACTGATGTTAAAAGCCGAGTTGGATTTTTGATTTTTCCTCTGTATTTTTGTTCGCACAGTCTGTTGCTGTTCAACTTCAGTCAGTTGCTGTTTTTTTTTTTTTTTGATGCATGTTAAGGTCACACTCAGCCGATTGTCTACAATAGTCATGTTTTTTTCTGAACCGCTTTCAGCGTGATGATGAAGCCACTGCTTCATGAAGCATAGGTGACCAACAGCGGATATCCTGTCAGTCATCTACTTATGAATGATCCTTCGAAGACCCAAAACCTATAAGCTGTCGGTGAAAGTTTTAGCTCTGTAAAGTGTTTTTTTTTTTTTTTTTTCCCCCCCTTCTAACAGAGATGGTGGAATCTATGAAGAAGGTGGCAGGAATGGATGTGGAGCTCACAGTGGAGGAGAGGAACCTACTATCAGTGGCCTACAAGAACGTGATCGGGGCTCGGAGAGCATCCTGGAGGATAATCAGCAGTATCGAACAGAGGGAAGAGAACAAGGGCGGCGAAGAGAAGCTGAAGATGATCCGGGAATACAGGCAAACGGTAAACACGGCGGGAGGAAGCTGCCGGTTCGTTTCCTCACGTCAGAGCAGCTGTTATTTGCCCCGGTGATTGTGAGATCACAATCTCCTGTGAATGATGCACGCTGCCGAACAGCTACTGGACCTTACAGCGTCTGAGTCATCGCTGCCGGGTCCTCCCTGCACTCTCTCATGCTTTTATGAAGTGGAATAAGAGCAGCTATTATGCTGGGAGAGGCAGCCGGACTGCAGACAGTGATCTAATGGCATGCCGAGATGAGTACACCTACATTTCCAGAGTCACCGTTTTATTCCATTTGAGTAAACATTTCATGGAATAATACTGCACCTTATGGATCCCAGTTTCATTTGTATAAATGTTTAGGAAAGCTTCAAGCAGGACTTTTTGTAAAATGTTATTGATTTAATCAGATTAATTGGGATGAATCGATTGTTAATTTAGTAATCGGTTAATTAATTGGAGTATACAGACTCAAAAGAAGGCCACTTGCTGAAAAAAAATAAAATAGAGCAGTAAACTGATTAAGCCGAAGCTGTTCAAATATATGTACATTTTATATTTATGTAATATAAACATCTTTGCCAATATGTCTTACTCAAAACTTCTCAAGTGGCATTTTTTTAATATTCACCTGGTTCAAATTCACTGAAGGAATGCCATGTTGCATTTCAGGAACAATATATTCATTTTCCTATTTAAAGAAAGGAATCTAATTTTTTTTTTCCATCTTTTAATGCATTTCTAGTATTTTATAGAAAGACTTAAATAGTTTAACAATGTGCCAATTTTTTTCTAGCCCTTTAATCATGAGAATAATCAACAGATTAATTGGTTACTAAAATAATTGTTGGTTTCAGTCCATTGTTGATATGAAATTTATCAGTCATCATAATTGTCTAGTTAAAGCCATAGAATTGCAGTGAGCACCGTCATTCACTGTTTTGCTCCTTGCTCTAGATCCCGGATGTCCAAATTGTGGCCTGGGGCCATTTACCTTCCTCTGGATGATTTTGTTTGGCCCTTCTGCCAACACTTTGAGAATGGAGAGAATTTTTGATTAATTTGACATTTTTACAGACACATAAAATTTTAAACATTTATTTAGGTACAAGGCAAATAATTTTTCTTTTAATAAAGTTATCATTGATTACAATTTGCTTATACCAGCAAGTGTTGCCCAACCTTTTTTGCCAAATGTAAAAAGAAAATAAATGTGTAGTAAACCCCCAAATTTTTTTAAATTGTCATTTGGTACAGCAGCTGTTCAATACTCTTTATATTTTATTTTTTACCAACGATGATTTACAGATGTATTTTCTACAAAAATTTGACTTCTTTACTTTATTACCTTATTAAAATAGTGTCTATTTGGTATATTATAAAAAGTGTTTTAATAAATAAATATTTTCAGTTATAATTAAGGAAAAGTCACTTTCCTTAACCGTCAGGCCTCAAGTAAACTCAACCTTACATTTTGGCCCAAATGGCAAAAAGTTTGAACTTCACTGACCTACATAATGTTATTTTATACTTTGGCGTCTTTCTGCCTCCTTGCATTTGTTTTGGGGATGCACCGATTTATCGGCCATCTGATTTATCGGTGCCGATTTCCCTAATCTTGGGGAAATCGGTGATCGGCCCATTTTTACATGTGAAGCTGATCTTAACGACCGATTTTTATCAACTTCAACAGACATTTAAATTAACTGTTATCTTCTTCTGCTCTGCTGTGAGAGAACTTTGACCAGCAGATCAGCCCACCAGATCAGGTCTATATGTTTGCAGTTAACAATAGTCATCTCACTGTTGGCAACTCATCAACTTTCTTGCTACATTTAGCAACATTTTAGATAAAAAATTGGTACCGGCCAAAATCGGAATCGGCAGGTCAGGAGTTTTAATAGATTGGTAATCGGTGATCAGCCAGAAAGCTGCAATCGTTGCACCCCTAATTTGTTTACATCTCTCCCCCTTTGAAAAAGCTCAAGCAGTAGGAATGCTGTTGAAACGGTTTCTGTGAGTGAGTGTTTCTTGTGTGTTTGCTGGCAGGTGGAGAAGGAGCTGAAGTCGATCTGTGGTGACATCCTGGACGCGCTGGACAGACACCTACTCCCCTCTGCAGCAATGGGAGAGTCTAAGGTCTTCTACAACAAAATGTACGCGCTTCCTGCTCTGAATGTTGGGTAACATATTAATGAATTATTACTCTGTGGTTCTCACTGAGAGGACAGGAGGCACCGTTTTCATTGTAGCAAAGGGTTGCTTGCTTCATAGGCAAAAACACTTATTTATTTTAGGGCAACTTTAAAGATGGGTATCATGTCGGGCTGAAACCATTAATGGATTATTGAATTAATCAGTTACTGGAGTATAAAAAAGGCATTGAGAGTAGACATTCTAAAACTGTACAAAAATATATAAATGTTTCTTTTAAGATAAAAAAAAAATACTGTATTGATGAGTGAACAGAAAGGTCTGAGCTTTTCACATGACGTTAGAAGTATTTGTTTAGCTGCGGATGCATACATGACTTCAAATGATCAAGCACTAAAGGAATGCTGTTGCATTTTAGGCAATAAAATGTTTGTTTTTTATGTAAAAGGAAATTTGTTCATATGCATCTTTTAATATATTTCTAATGTCAAAAAAAGGCTTTGGTGGTTGGATAAAAAATTTGCAGAATGTGGCAATTTTTTTTATCCGATTCATATCCAGAATAGTCTATTGAAATAATTGTTAGTTGCAGCCTTAGTTTCGTTACATAAAACTGAGTTTTGAAGTAAAAATATAATTGCTTGAATGCAGAGAATTACAACAGTCACCCACAGGCTGATACTTCAGCTTTGTTTTCATGATCTACCAGCAGTTTGTGATTAGAAACCATGACATGCTGCCAGGTTTTCAGCTCAGTCTGCCATGAAAACCGTCAGGCCTCAGAAAAACCTTGTTCTGATCCGGCCCACAGCACCGTTGCATACCAAAATGTCTGTTCAGGTGAGACTTGTGTTGTCCCCCATCATGGCTACACACACGTCGCCATTCGAGCTCCTTTCCCGGGTTAGAAAAACTCAAAGCTCGCACTCGCTGTTAGACTTTGGCTGCACTTATTCAGGCGTGATGTGGAAAGCTGCTGAATCAGTGCTGCAGGACAGTTCTTTCCAAAGCATCAAATACCCTGAAAGATCACGGTTCCTTGGTTCAACTGCTCTCATGTGAACTGTGACAGTGGCAGAGAAGAGATGCTTTCTTGAAACCATTTTAGATTCTTATCACTACAGCACACTTGGTTTGTTGTTGTAAGTGTTTTGACCCGTGCTCCAGTAACAGAGGAAACTTTTTAGCGTATTCATTAAGCATACATCTCTTAACTCTGGTTTTATTGCACCATTAAGATTTGAAAGCAGCTGAACAAGCCAAAAGGCCTTCCGATGCAAGTTGCTGCCTAATGTCAAACCTTCTGTTAAATCTGAACAGGCAGAAAGAAAACTGAGTAATGATGTGTGTTGGATTTCATTGGAACGTCTCAGACAGTAGAACCCATAAAGCTTTTTATTCATTTGTCATATTAGACTGTAGAAAGCCATACAACAATTTAAGGCTAACGGCTGTGGATCATTTGAACAGCAGGTGCAGATTTAATCTAAAACATCTGAAACAGGAATCACAACTTTAGCCTTGATTTCAACTGTTCAGTGCATCTCCTGGGGGGTCAGAGGATGTGAGTTGTATAAATGGAAATAAAGGAATATTTAACTTGTATAAAATTGATCAAATTTAGTTTAATGTGGACAACGTGCAAAAAACATTAATAAAAGATGCTTTACACCAGATTTAGCTTGAGCTAGTTTCCATCTGTAGTGCCTGAGCTGAGCAGGAGAGTTAATAATGCAGACAAAAATTATAAAACATGCATTGAAAGTCCACACATTTCCTGTATATAACTGTACAAAGTCATAAAATTACAACAATAAAACTGTATTAAATGCCAAATTTCTGTTCTGTAATCACTAAATTCAAGATTGCAGTTTTTGGTTTTCAATGCTGACGCCTCAGGTTTTCTAATAACACTTTACAAGATTTTCAGATGAACTGTAAACCACTGTCAGATCTCTTCATTGTTGCTTTTATGCCTTTCACTGCAGCCTCTGTCAGTTGTTTCCAACTTTATCCTGGTGATCTGCTCAGTCGCTTTAAATATTGTATCTTCAGTCTATTGCCCTGCTGTGTTTAAAATGTCACATTAAACCATGAAACTACCTGCTCCATGTTTCACAAACGGAGCATTTTTTTATTTCTCCATATGTTTAACTTCTGGATATTGTAGTTCATCTGTAGGTCAGTAATTTGTAACACCTTCAACTGTTGTAATATTGTCGTATTCCCCCCCCCCCCCATCTGTAGGAAGGGGGACTACCACAGGTATCTGGCAGAGTTTGCCACTGGCAACAACAGAAAGGAGGCAGCAGAGAACAGCCTGGTGGCGTACAAAACTGCTACGGACCTTGCCATGCTGGAGCTGCCGCCCACGCACCCAATCCGCCTCGGCCTCGCTCTCAACTTCTCCGTCTTCTACTACGAGATCCTCAACTCGCCTGACCGCGCCTGCAGGTGTCTCTTCTAAACAAGCTCACTGTGAATTTGTCTATGAAGGAAGTCGGCCGACATGTCACCTCTGCTTAAAGCTGCAGCTTTAAGCAGAGGTTCGATGTGAGAGTCACTACCAGGTGGAGCAGAAGCGGCGCTCCGTCTGTGAAATATTACTACCTGTAGCGCGTAGCAGCGGTTCAACAGCGAGAGCAGAACCAGCGTCTTACATCGCAGCTCGAAAACGTAAATAATTTTGCGGGTTATTTGTTTAGCTTTCTGACCGTCATGCTAATCCGGGTGAGTGTTTGTAGCTGTGCGCTGCTTTACCTGCTATCTGATCGACTTTTTTACTGCAGTGAACCTCGATGTAGCCAAACTCCGTCAAGTATGGCATTGTTTTTATGCCATATTAGATTTGTTGATGCATTTTGACGTGCTTCAATTTTCCGCCGCAACACGCAAACTTCTCCATTCACTCAGTGCGTTATAGTTACACATCGCTTAGGATTTGTTGCTGCGCGTTTGCGCAGTGTGAAGGAAAGAGGAGACCAGCTGCACAGGCAGGCTGCGAAATGAGATGTAGGTGATCGGTTTGTGTGATCGGCAACAAGGGACCGTGATCGGCGATTACCGATCATACACTTTTCCACGGAAATTGGCCGATTATGATCGGTGGCCGATCGATCGGCACACCTCCTAATAAATATGTATGTTTAAAAAAATGCATTCTCAATTTAAATAATGAGATAGAAATAAATATTTCCACACCACACTGACGCATGAACATGTCTGATACGATGCTTTGAGAATGAGAAATGCGACTTGGACGTGAATACAAAGGGTTTTAATCAGGAGTGTGTTTGCTCAGGTTGGCGAAGGCTGCGTTCGATGACGCCATCGCAGAACTGGACACTCTGAGTGAAGAAAGCTACAAGGACTCCACACTTATCATGCAGTTGTTACGCGACAACCTGACACTATGGACTTCAGATATGCAGGGAGAGGGTGAGTAAACCTCGCGCGGCCATTTTTTTTAGCTTAACAGTCATGCTTTTATGATTCTGCGACAAGCCGTTCTGTCTACTGTCTTGTTGCTGCGCAGCTGCTGGCGTAGGTCAGTTCCTGCACTCATCTCCTGTTTTCTTGCTTTGTCGATTCAATATGTTGTGACTTTATACTCCCACAATTAAAACATGAAAATTTCTCAAAACTGTTGAACACAACAACCAAAAGAGATGAGGAAGTGCAGATGTTGGTGAGCTTTCCTGTGTAACCACTCTGGGGAAATTTGAGTACCTGTTACTCTGGTTAATTGTTATACTTACTGAGAAGGAGTCAGTTCCTCTAATGACAAACTGTAGCGATCCACTGCAGCTGTTGGAGATAATGATAGCTTTGCAGGTGGATGTGATGAGTACCTTCACAGCCTCCAATTCCCTAGCTCTTTTTTTCTTTCTTTTTTTTTTTTTACACATCTGATGCTTCGAGCTTAAAATTTTGTCTTGGGCCAGGACTTTTGACGGTGTCAAAGAAATGTATAAATCAAAGCAATGGGTAGATGTATTTTCCTTCTTTTTGTTTGCACATAGTCAATCAGAGTGCAGACAGAACAGAACAAAGAGACACTGCAAGACAATTTATTTTTAAAATAACTCTCAATTTATTACTTTCATATACATTTAGATAAATGTTTAAATTCAGTAACACTTGACCAAACCCATACAGAATTGTGACTTTCTTACAATCAAAGGTTCTTCGGAGTCATTATAGATGTGAGCAGAAAGAATCTCCTGTAGCAGTCTGTTCTGCAAACCTACATTTTTACTAAAAATGTTTGTCAAATTAGAAAAACGTTTGGTAATGGGTTCGTTGCCTTCTGGTTATCCTGGATCGGGTCGCAGAGGCAGCAACCTAAGCAGTAGTGATGGAAATGCCCACCTCATTTCTATATTACTGAGGGAAAATGGTCAAAGGAGCAGTACAAGTACAAATAAATGTGGAAGTAAATCATTAAACCATTTATTTATGTACAAATATATTTGGTTTTCCAATTTAATTTCCTCATTTTTTAAATTTCTTACTGCCAAATCTAAGGAAACAGATGTATCAGTCCTATGTACCATAATCACCTCTTATAAAACCTTTAATGCTGCATTAAACACCAGGTATAATTGACACATGGAGAGCCTGATGGACATAAATAATTGGCCAACCTTTTTTTGTGGTTCTTTGTAATGTTCATGTTGCCTACAGTGATTTTACGATAATGAACTTTAAAAAAATTTTTGCAGCCCTAATAATTAGCAAACTCGTTTCCCTCCTACGGAAGAATCTGATGACGGTGATGGAGAAAAACACAACTCCTAAAATAAATATATCAGGCAATTATATTTTTAAACCTTCATTACATTATCAAATATTAAATTTAACTGAGTTTTTTATCTTTTAATTCATGTACTGGAAATATTGAAGATTAGTGCCAATTTCTTAGAATTATCAGTGAAGTAACAGCTGTGTTGTGCTTCGATATGCTTTCATGCTGGGAATGTTTGATATAAATGATATAAAAACAAGCTTTTGATAATATTCATGTTTCTGTTTTTATTGCATTAGCACACACCCTGTTGTGCCGTTTAAATTAAATCAAAACTTTTATGCTTTCTGAGTAAATATGAAGTATTAAAAGTGACTGTTGCTGTGAAACAGTGAAATTGTTACTCCGGCAACGCACGGTCTTGCGGAAAAGCGACTGTCCCCATACAGAGTGTTTTAACTCGACAGCTGTCATAGGTTCAAATCCTGATCTCTGCTTCTGTTTTCTGACGCGATATATTGCGGGGGGAAATTACTTTAATTCTAACTACAGTTTATTTCAGCCAGAGGCTGCTTCAGATCTGCTGCAACACTGACAGCTGCAGGAGATCTATTCTTCGCACAAATACAACCATCTGTAATGACTCACTGAAGGTCCTTCTAAAAAAATTTGCATATTGTGATAAAGTTCATTATTTTCCATAATGTAATGATAAAAATTAAACTGTCATATATTTTAGATTCATTGCACATCAACTGAAATATTTCAGGCCTTTTATTGTTTTAATACTGATGATTTTGGCATACAGCTCATGAAAACCCAAAATTCCTATCTCAAAAAATGAGCATATCATGAAAAGGTTCTCTGAACGAGCAACTAACTTGATCATCTGAATCAGGTTAACAGCCAAATCCAATATGGCTGCCAGACTCATTAAACTCATAATCAGCTGTCAGAAGTGCCGCTCTGACTCTGATGTGACGCCAGGCGAACGGAGTGCAGCGGGTTTCTCACCGACGGCTCATCATGTCTCTTGTCTCTCTCTCATTCCCTCTGCTGTAGAGCCCTAAAGGAATCAAAGCTGTTCATTTCTCATGTTAACTGTACTTTGTAAGTGTTGCTCCCCCTCACCCTGCTCTGCGTGTTTCTGTACTCGCACAACTGCCTTCTGTGACGTCTCTGCACTGACTCACTTAGTTTAATACCTGTGACCACTCACCTGCCTGTCAGTCACTCCGGCTCATTTAAAAATGCTGTTTTAGTCTATTTTCCACTACATTCAGAGAAATACAGTAGTGTAGTTGCAATCTAGTCGTTCATTGATTTATACATTTATATTGAAAGGTTTATTGTTTTGCTATTATCATGTGATGCTGCTTCTACTGTATGTTTCTACATGTACTGTGAGGCTTACGCAACATGGCAAAAAAGTTTCTAATGGCTTAATTCTCCTGTTTAACATATTCTGCTACTCTAAGCAATGAGCATTGCCAAGTATTTTATTGGGCCACAGAATATGACTGCATGCACTTAGACGATTAACTAATCCAAACATGGTGGTCCAAGCAGCTGTTGCAATATTGATGTGGTTCCTACTTATATTACAATAATAATAATGTCTTGGATCTATTGTGCAGCAACAGTATGAAATTCTTTAATGCCATTTACATGAAATCCTGCTGACTGAAACTAGATTGAGGTTTGTGAGATTTCACAATGAAACAAAATGCTTCAACTTTAACAAAACTACTTTTCATACTTACTCCTTTTTAATAGGTTTATTTTCCACTTAATCACAGACTTCCCTGTTATAGTGGACCTGAATGATATCACCACATCAGACACTGTCTGGTTGTTTGCAGAAAGTGTTTAACTGTAAAATTGTATATTTTTTTTTTTGTTCGTTGAACTGAATTTCTTAGAATTTAGAATCAGTTGCAGAAGTTTGTTTTAGTCATTAAATATTTTTGTCTTATCTGCCACTTTTAGTTTTGTGTCCTTTTTTGACAGCATCCTTAAAACAAAATGATGCATCTTTTTTTAGTTCTTGAAAATAGTCTGAGATTAAGGTTAAACTGCCCAGCATCATTAGTTAGAATACTTCTACTATTGAAATTTAAAACGATAATAAAGTATCATGCATTTGGTTGAACATGCAGACTTCCTAAAGTCTGCATGTTCAAGTCGTCGAAGCTAAACAACCTGACAAGTAACGTGATGTGATTAGATGAGACAAGCCATCGTCTAATTCCCTTTGTAGTTTCACATCAGCCATCAGAAATGTCTGAATCTCGTCTTTGGATCACGGTGTTGATGTCAGTGTTGCCATTTTCTTTTAAGCTCAGGGTACGCTCACTCTCTGTTGCCAGGTTTGATTCTTGTGTCTACGTTGCTCCGGACATCGTCTCATAGCCAATCAATGACAGTCGGTCTTCCAATGTTGCATTTTTTGTTTGACTCGGTCAAGTAAATACTGAAAACCAAGTGCAGCAGTGTAAGTACTAGCAAAGGGGCTAAAATGATACGCTGCACTCTTCAGTTCTTACTGATGAGTGTTTTCCACTCGTCAGTAATATTCCAGGTGCTGCAGTGTCCGTTTATCTGGACAGCAATGGATTTCTTGCCAACATATAAAATTAAAGACTTAATGCACAGCAGTTTTCTGACATGCTAGGCTAACATTAGCATGTTAACGCTGTTTTGATATGACTTGTTGATACTTTGACATTTCACTGCAGTTCCAATCTGAGCATGCAGATGAAACTTGTTTTCCTGCTTTGTTGGCACTTTGCTTTGATGTAAAATGTAAAGACTTGTGCTTTCGTCGCTTTCTGTAAAGCTTTCTCCTCCACTAAAATCTGTCTGGACAGAGCACACAGGTCAGGTGATGCAGATAAACAGGAAGGGTAAAAAGCATTTTCCCTATAGAGGTCTTTAGGGAAAATCAAGATTTGTTTGCTCACTAAAATAATTCTCTGGGCCCAGAACACAGTTTGTAACACAAAGGTAGGATGTGATTTTTTTTAAAGTTATTTTTCAGCCAAGTAGCTGTCTTTGGGTGTGGCTGAAATAAAACCACCATCTAATGCTGAGCATTCAAAAAATTCATTGGACACTTAGGATTGGATTAGGACATCTTCAATAGGATTTTTAAAGTTTTCTGTCCAGAAACGGTAAACCCACTTGACCGAGGTAGTTTAGAAATTTACAATTGGTAAATTTGTTGCAGTTATACCTCCCAAACACAAGGTGGCTCAGTCGTTTCCACAGCTTAATGAACGTCATTGTCTGGATCGGTTTTCCTGTAGTTTTCTCCCTGATATTCCTTTTTTAATTCTCTGAGCGTCAAAATTAAACCACACACTATCATTTCACCTTCTTGTCCAGGTTGAGATGCCTGCACACAAATTGTAAAACCTGCCTGCATCTTTTTACTTGTGGACGTTTTGTCTCGGAGCAACTCTAACGATGCGTTTTCTGTCCCCCAGGTGAAGAACAGAACAAAGAGACACTGCAAGACGTTGAGGACGAGGCCCAGTGAGACTATGCCACCAACAGCCAACAACTTGATTCCCCTCTGCCCTTCACCTCCTCACACTCCTCACTCCCTCTGCCTTTGTCTTCCTCATCCTCCTCCTCCCTGCCACCTTCCTTTTCCGCTGCCTCCCCCTCCTTTTTCCTTTTCCTCACCTCTGGAGCTCCCTGACCCAGCAGGGCCACTGAGTTAATGAGTTTATTTTTCTCTTATTTTTGTATTAGCCCTGACACCATTTGATTAAATACCACTTAATTAAAGGAAGTCCAACGCTAGAAAGAGAAAGAAAGATGTCCCTGTTTGCTGTTTTTTGTCCTGGTACAAGCAGTTCTGCAAAACGTTCTTTGTTTTCATTATTGTATTTTTTTTTGTTTTGTTTTTGCTTTTTCCTCCATATTTTTATCAGTTGCTGGATGTATTGAGATTTTTTTTCTTAATGTAATTACAGAAATTAACTTTTATTACTAATAATGTTGAATACTAGTTATGGGAGCTATTTTATCTCTGTTTTTAGTGACATGTCGAACAGATTATCTGACCTTTTTATGGGGGCGTTGGAGCAAGTGCAGACGCCCTTTTTGTTGGGTTAGGATGGTCTTTTTTTTTTTTTCCTAGGAATTTGGCAGAATGTGTGATATCCACGTGGGGCAAAGAAGTGCTTAATGTTTTACACTACAGTTAGTCTTGTGTTTTGTAGCTGTTCCTGGACTGTGTTTAGTGCTGAAATACTGTAAGTGTCCACACATGCTAAAATCTCTAAACACTAACTTATTTCTAGCTGGTTTGGTTCTTTACAAACACTGGGAGATTTCTCACCTGTGTGAAAGTGTCTGTGTGACCCGGCTCCCTGCCCAGAGCGCTGAAATCAGGGGCAGCACAGACACCAGGCAACACATTAGCTTCTGCTGCTTCTCCCCTGCTTTTATTGAAGCTCCTCTAGAATCAGATTTTCTTTTCTTGCTCTTTTTCATTTATTACTCTCCTGTTTTCTTTTTTTTTTTTTGCTTCATTATATGTAACTTGGAGCTGATTTGTACTACTGGATATCTGACTGGAGCCACAGACAGGGAATCTGTAACGTTCTTATTGAAACACAGCATGGCATTAACATTAAACAAATTAAAACAGTTGGTTTTGTTTCTTTTGTACATAATTGTACAGGTAAGTGTTTGTGCTGCCTGTTCAGATTTTTAGTTGATTTTTTTTATTAGACTTGTTGGTAAAGCTGAACATTTTACTATAACATCTAAAAACTATAAATGTGCAAAGTTAATTTCTCACTTCAGAAAGTGAAACTCATGTAGATTCATGTTGAATAGTACAGAATATAAATATTTATTCTCCCACGCTGGAAATTTATGTCCACACAGTTTTTCTAATGGCAGTGATGGAGGTTTTCTCAACACCTGTCCTTCTATGCTGCATTCAGGTGCAATTCGTAACCAAATCTTCGGCCAATTCTGTATGTGGAACATTTTTGAAATTATAGAACATCTTGATAAATTTTAATTCTTGCCAAATATTTTGGCTTGCTTTGTTCACTGAGAAAAGTAAAAGTTTAGATTTTAACAGACTAAAAACATAAACTGACTTTAAAACTGGGATGCCTCCTGAATCATTTTTGTCTGACCAACGAAAGGATAGCTGTGTATATATTGAGACCAACAGATGCAAACGAAGAAGCGGAGGCATTCTTACTTTTATCCCATTCTGAGTTAACTTGAAATTAAAACATCTTTTCTCATTGTTCTAGTTTGTCAATATTCAGATGAAAACCTACTGGATTGGATTAATTAAGCACAAAACAGTTTTTGAAGATTCCTTTTATGTGGCTCACTAGAATCTAGAGGGCCACATAAAAAGGTGTGGTGGGCTGGATTTGGCCCCCGAGCCTCGAGTTTGACACATTTTCCATACAGGATGTCTAGCAGTAAACAAACGGGAAGAAAAATGCTTTTTGGAAACGATTCGTAATGGTTAAATACATGAGTGCAAATGGACAAATGTTGGATTTGTGTTCCCACTCAGAGCAGATGTCTCCCCCCCGAGCTCCCCAGAATCTGATTTAGATTCTCATTCATAATTTCTATTTCCAGGTTCTGAGACAGAGCTAAGTCAAATGCTTGTGTGTGTGCATTAATGTCGTGAGCGCGGCGGTTAGTGCAGCAGTGTGATGAACAGAAGCAGCTGAAGGCACCATTTAAAGACTCTGATCACTCTCTAGCCCCACCTCAACACTTCAGCTCAGGTTTCTGTCTTGGTTTTCAGAAAAAATCTTTGCTTTTGTCTGTTTATACCCAGAAAGTATCGCATTCTTCATGCGTGGTTCATACTCTGTCCCTCTGTAGGGGCCTTAACCTTTTACCTCCTCAGTTTCAGTTTTAACCTCTGTGATACAGTTACATCACCCTAACGGGCAGAGCCGCCCTGTGCTAAAAATAGACTCTGGACTGAAAGTAGAGGAGCCTGTCGGACAGCAACTGTCGGAGCATCCAGCATTGCAAAGGTTGCATTTGCTGCTGAAGAGATGGCTTTATGTTATTAGTTCTCAGCAGTTCTTTGCATTATTAAGTATTTACTGTTAGAGGTGCAACATGACGTAGCGGTACAGCCAGGCTATTTTTTCTTGAAGTAGAAGTCTGGAGTCTAACTCCAGATCTGCATGTCTCCCCCTTCGCCCTATGATTACTGCGAATAACAAAAAGTGCTATTTCAACTGTAGTTTGTGTAAAACTTTAAAAATCCAGTTGTTGGTGTGATCTCAAGCTACTCTTAAATATTATTCCTACACTGTAGCTAAAAATTATTTAAAGACTGAATAATTGCCCAGATGTCTGAGCCGGCGCCAACACTGCAGGGACTTCCTGGATCCATCCAGCTGTAACCTTTGACTTTTACCTTTCTAATGGGGCTGTTAACTACATTTGAGCCATTTTTTTTTCATTTAGCATATTGATATGCTAAATGTTTTGTATAAATCTCACATCCATTATAAAAAGCAACTTTGACCGCAACTTTTTAAAAAGGTGCAGCAAAAATGAGTAATTTTGGCAATCGGAAAAAAAAAGTCACTGAACAGAGATGACTTGATTGCAGACGTGGTAAAGCGTCAAATGGAGGCGGAAGTTGATTTATCGAAATTAATTTCTACAAACAGCAGTTGAGAAAAACTAATGTAGCTTGCTAGCTCTACGTTAGCCAGCTGCCGTTGGCAAGCTGCCGTTAGCAAGCTGCCGTTAGCAAGTAATTAACTTTTCAGTGTAAAGATAATGGCAATTCAAACAACTGTCCAATTCCGGGCTTTTATGATGTATTAATGTTGAATATTGCTTTTTTTTGAGGCAGTTAGAAAGTTCTGAGGGCCCAAACATTTTTTTAAACACTGACTACTCAGAAGTACACCGATCAACCCCCGTTTTGGGAAGGAAGTATGCAAAGCAGTGGCGTGCGGTCAGGGGAGGCAGGGGAAACTCTGCCTCACCTGTCATCATGGAAAAATAATGATAAAATAATTTATATTGCTATTTTCACCCTGTGGTTTGTATTACAAAGTACCTCCTTTTCATTTAACTTAACCAATTCTGATTATTTTTTTCTTCAAAATCGCTGAATTTTCGCATTTTCCCATTCAGTACTCAGAGGCGAAGCCGGTGAGGCAGCAGAGCTGAGCCTCACCTGGGATTGCACAACCTCTTGCTGACTGCACAGTACCCGGAGTAAACCCACACATGCACAGGGAGAACATGCAAACTCCATGCAGAAAGACTGGGGCCGGGAATTGAACCCAGAACCTTCGTGCTGCAAGGCAACAGCTCTACCAACTGCGCCACTGTGCAGCCCTGATTATAACATTAATATTCTTATTTTGAGTGTTAATGAAAATTGTTATAACTATAATTTGTATGTTTTGAAAAAAATATATATACTTAGCCAAAACTTAATACATCGACATGTGAAAACAGTTATTTGGAAACAGTTAAAATATTTTGTTCCCCCATCCTAACTTTGGCACAAAAAAAAGAGCTAATGTTTTCAAACTTGCAGGATTTATTGTTGATAATGAGAGGAATTAACACAGTAAAAAACTTGCAGGTAAATTCATTTGTTTCCATTTTATAGAGGGGAACAGATTATATCAGGTGGTTAAAATAATTTGGGCAGTTCTCTTGTCTCATCGCTGGGGGCGCTCATGATCCCAGACATTGTGACTCCACAACTGCAGAGTTATGAGACAGTAACAGCGAGCTAGCAGCTAGCCGTCAAGTGCTGCGAAATAGTTATAGTTTTCTTCTCTTATCACAGCAATTACTTATGAATAATCTCAAAATAAACATTAAGCCTAAAACCATACTACTGCAACAGACTGAATGTTCTGCTCTTTGTATGGGAAATATCTGAGTGTTCACTTTTGTGGCCTTGTTGTCAGTTGCTTTGGCCAGTGTTTTTCAACCATTTTTGAGTCAAGGTACACTGTTTTAATTGAAAAAATTTCGAGGCACACCACCAACTAAAATAAAGATACTCTGTAGGGTATATAGTCTAATATATAGTCATTCTTATCAAAGTCTCTTGAATAGGAATCAAATAAACACAAAAATGTATTTTTATCACATTTTACATTTATTTCGAATTGCACTTAACATATCCACTTCAAAAATACACCTGAACAGCCACAACAATGTGGTGTTAAATTTAAAGAAGTTGTAGAAAACGTCAGTGTTTTACAAACTAATCCACAAGCATTCTTATAGCCAGAATACAGAAAATAATTCTTATTTTGAAAGAAGCAATATTTGGGAAACATTTCACTTCATATTCACTGTTACAATATGAAGAGTTGCATGCACAAAATGTCAATATCTGTATATTTTATCCACCTGGTGTGAAACCTGTGCATGTTTGGATGAAAACAGATCTGATTTCCTGGCAGAAATTAAAGAAAAAGCTCTTCCTCAACATCTCAGTCTCTCACTGTTTTTAGTTTTTATAGTAGCCAAGCTTCAGAAGCTCACTTCACACAGATATGTTGTGGGAAATGGACTCATGTTCTTTCCAACTACTGCTGAGCTTCACTGTCTTGTTTTCCATCACTGTCATCACAGTATTGCTAGATTCAGTGCTCTCACCGCTACCTGTAACATTCATACATCACTAATTCTCTTGTTTTAATGTAAAATGCTCTGTACCTACTGCCATCTAGTGGTAAGAACATTACATGATTACGCCGCTGCTGCTACTACTACAGCAGATACTCGAAGATGGCATTATTTGCAGACAATTCATTTTCAAAAAATCTTTTAAAACCAATTACCGTATTTTTCGGACTATAGAGCGCACCATACTAGCACCTTTAATAAAAAAAATAAAATAAAAACTGGAAGTTGCTCTCGGTTTTCCATTAGGACCCAGCAGAATGCCTCGTCCTAATAAATCTGCTGGACGCAGCACTCCGTCTCCAAAGTCAAACCATGGTTTCGTTCACACCGAGCTTATAAGTGTAGCGGCTCTGTTTCCCTCCTGTAGTGCCAGATCGACAACCCTCAACTTAAAAGCTGCATGATATGAGTTTGAAAACATTTCTCCGTTGTGCCTGCTGCTAGCATGTGCTTGTTCTAAATGAAAATTAACACGTTCTTCTTTGATTTACAATTTTGACTTCTAATGATTCACTTCCTGCTAGAGAGCCCCCTGGTGGTTGAAGAAAAATACACAGAAAAGCCACAGCGGGCTACAATCCGCATGGTTCAAAGTTAAGGAAAAAAGTAGCAGCTTTTAGTCCGGAAAATACGGTACCATAGTGAAATTGAATAATTTCCACCGCACACCTGACGATCACTCACGGCAGGGGCGCAACTACATACTTTCTGAGGTGTATGCGAACATGTCATCGGCGCCCCCGGGCCCAATGACAAAAACTTGGACAATTTATCTTTAATTAAAGTATCAATAATAATAAATGTGCAAATATGTGACTAGATTGCTGCCTACAGGGCAATTAAAACGAATGAAACAAAAACAGGGCAATATTTGATCATTTAACATATAAGTGAGCCAAAGAGCCACTTCTGTTGGCCTGTGTCTAGAACTGCCTGTGGGCTGGGCTGTAGGTCTGAGGCTTTTTGTTAGCATGTTTTCTATCATTCTTAGGATACCAGCTCATTCCATCTCCGTATCCACCTTGTGTAAATTACAAGGTACTTCTCTATTTATATATATATATATATATATATATATATATATATATATATATATATATATATATATATATGCCGATCGATCGGCTGATCATAATCGGCTGATTTCCGTGAAAAAGTGTATGATCGGTGATCGCCGATCAGTCTCTTGTTGCCGATACCGATCACCTGCTTCTCATTTCTCAGCCTGCCTGTGCAGCTGGTCTCCTCTTTCCTTCACACTGCGCAAACGTGCAGCAACAAATCTTAAGCGATGTGGTGTGGAACTATAGCACTGAGTGAATGGGGACAAAAATTGAAGCACGTGGGGTGAAGCAGGTCAAAATGCATCAACACAACAAAGCTAATATGACCTAAAAACAATGCCATACTTGACGGAGTTTGGCTACATCGAGGCTCACTGCAGTAAAAAGGACATATGGAGGATCAGATAGCAGGTAAAGCAGCGCACAGCTACAAACACTCACCCAGATTAGCATGATGGTCAGAAAGCTAAACAAATAACCCGCAAAATGATTTAAGTCTTCGAGCTCCGATGTAAGACGCTGGTTCTGTTCTCGTTGTTCAACCACTGCTACGCGCTACAGGTAGTAATATTTCACAGACAGAGCGCCGCTTCTGCTCCACCTAGTAGTGACTCTCACACCGAACCTCTGTTTAAAGCTGCAGCATCTAACTTTAAAAAATACATTTTACATACGTATTAAAACTTTCGCTGTCCTAACATGAGACAGATAATCTCTGAAAAAATAATCGATCTCCTCCCTGTTCTGCATAATTACTCCACTCAGTCAGAAACAGCCACTCAGAACTAGCAGTGATCAGCTAGCCGCCATGCTAACAGGAAGTTTTCATTCAGTAACTCAGGATTGTTTATTGTAATGGAACCTGTATTTGCCTTTGAATGTTTTTATACTTGAATTTTTTGGCAATGCTGAGAGGTTTTATTTTGACTCTTTGCATTATTTAGCCTCTTTGGAGCCTTCATATGTTTTCAGTCTGTTAAAGATAGTGGCAGTACAATTTGCAGAATGCCTGTTTTGTTTTTTTCTTGGAAAAAGTGATCGGCCCTCATGGTCCGATCACAGATATATATATATATAATTATAATTACATAGAGAGCGAGAGGTTGATAGATATATAGATTGATATCGATATATAGATATTATAGATATCTATATATAGATTTATATATATTTATAGAGATTCATATATACGTGTGTATATATATAGGTAGATATATATATCTACATATAGATTTAGATATACTTATAGAGAGATTTATATATACTTATAGAGATATATATATATATATATATATATATATATAATAGATTTATATATGTAAAGGTTTAGACTTCTAAAATTCTCTCTGTCGTTGTTTACATTTTCTTTCTCTAAATCTCCCTTTAATTAATAAATGTGGTTGCTTGATCTTCTGTTTCGAATTAGAAATTTAAATCTCACAATAGTTGAACATGAGTTCTGATGTTGCTGAACGTGGGGGAAGCCGGAGCACCCGGAGTGAACCCACACCTACACGGGGAGACATTTCCCACCGTGAAATCCTGTCTTTTTAAAACTAAAATACCCAATTAATAACAGTAGCTCTTTTTCCAATGAATGTCAGTCACCCAAAACACACGTGGCTCCACCCTCCTTTCAAATCTAATATACACTGCTCAAAAAATAAAGGGAACACTTTAACATTGAAGTGAACACTGAAGTGTTCCCTTTATTTTTTTGAGCAGTATACTCATAGACTGTAAAGTCAGTCTATGCTGACTTTACATCAGCATAGACAGATGTAAAGTCTGTCTATGCTGGACAGACTTTCATCTGTCTTTAAATTGCCGCAGATGTGTTGGAGTCAAGGCCTTTTTTATTCGTCTCCATAGTGAAATTTTCTTTGTGGGTCTTTCTTCTGGTTCAGACATGATGTTCTCTGCTGACTCTTTTCTACGTTCTTCTGTTATAACACTCTCCTCTTCTATGGAATCTACTGGAGCTTTGCCTGGTAGGTCTTCTGACGGCGTGCAAAGTTTTGTCTCTATTGTGGGGGGGATGTCTGGCATGATCTCAGAATCAGATTTTGCGTTGGGGACTGAGTTTTTATCTGTCTCTGTTTCCTGCTGTTGTTTCCCAATTACTGTTTCATTTTTATATATTTCAATTATGATGGTGTCTTTGTCATTTCCGACTGCTTCTGGTGTTGAAACTTCTTGTTCTCCAGTGTTTTCAACAGAAAGGTTCTCACTATTTAACGTCTCCAATTCAGATGCAGCTCTCAATTCTGCCTTTCTCTTTTTCTTCTGCTTATATTTCTTTGACCTTTTCTTCACTTTTTCATTCCCGCTTTGTTGCATTTCAGACATAACAATCTCTTCAGAGATAGGTTGGTGGGTCGATATTATCATTTCGATCTTATGAATCTCATTGATGGAGGCAGCCTTTAGTACTATTTCTGGTACTAAAACTTTCTGTTCGGTGTTATTTCCAGAAACTTGATCGTTGCTAATGTTTTCCATCTCAGACTTGGCTCTCATTGCTGCCTTTCTCTTCATCCTCCATTTCGATTTCCTTGATTGTTTTTTTCTCTCTTGCTGGTCCCCATTTGATTGTGGTATGGAGGCCGTCTCTTGTTCGATCACCTGCGGTTGTTTACCGATAACTGTATTATTTGTGTGATTCTTATTTTCGATGGGAACTGTCATCTCCGTTTGCGTCGAAGCAGATTTGTAGATAGGTTTCTGCTGCGAGGTGTCTTGTGAGTCAGTTTGAATTGCAACAGAAACCATTGACTTCTTCCTTTGTAATTTCCTCGTCAGATATTTCTGTTGTTTAAGTTTAGCTCTTAGTTTATTATTTAGAGCGAACATTTCATCCAGCTGTTTCATTAAGTTTTTCTGTACCTCGATATATTCAGAAATACATGTACACTTTGTTTCACTTGGAGAAACCACAGTGTTCGTCAAACAGCTTTCCCTTTTCAAGGAAGCTGCCTCGTCATGCTCCTTTTTGGTGACTGGCTCTGGTGTTGAAATCATAGGTTCCTCTTTATTTTCCTGACTACCTTCTTCTGCAGGCAGAGAAGTGTCCTGCTTGATAACATTTTCAGCGCTGGACTTAGAGGACTCTTCCTTCTCTGGTGTCTCCTTCAGTTCAGAGATCGATTCCTGTTCGGTGACCAGCGAATTGTCTTCCGTTCCACTACTTTCATCTGAAGCCCTTTGATCAGCAGGACTCTCCACTGAAGAGTCCTGCTGTTCGATATTTTCAGTTGTCTTATTTAGCTCCTCAGCTTCGCGCAGCGCCCACCAAACTCCAAATGACACCTTCTTCTTCCTACGCTTGGGTATTTTTGGTGGCTGTACTTCCCTCTCGATAATGTTATCGGATGCGACCGCTTCGGCTCTTGGCTGGTCAGACTGCATTGTAACCTTTGCTTGTATAATTTATTTTGTTCTAAAATAAATCACTACTAAAACTCTGTAAAGATTTCTCGTTATGTTAGATGTAAATATCCCAAAGAAATATTCACCAAACAAAGTTGAAAATCCTACTGCGAACTGCTGAGTAAATTCTGAAGAGAAACTATCAACAACGGCTGCTAACAGGTTGTGATGAAGGTAGATCAATGTGACAAGCTTATATAATCGCTGGTGATGTCAGAATTCTGCCTTTGAAGTTATATTGTGATGTCACATTGTGATGTCACAATTTCATTTGATATTCAGAGGGCTTGTCTGACAGATTTTTTAACACGGCTGATGCGCGCGCAACCTGACTGCAGAAAGAGTAGGCGGGCTTTTAAACTGTCACTGGTTGCCATAGTTACCCACCATTACCTTGTTTGAGAAGGACTTCGCTGCAGCAAATTAAGCCGTACCGCTCAAAAACGCCTATAAATAATTTTAGGATATTATAAGGAAGTGCTGAGAACTACCGTTTTCCACCGAACTAACATATTTGCCACTTCGGCACAAGCACAGTGAGAAACGTTCAGAGGATAAAAACACTAGACTCCGAGCAAAACTCAGATGTCCCAGCTTTTACTAGCATGTAAACGCACCATATACACAAATCTGGGAGCTTCCCCGAAGCGTGAAATGAGTCTCAAAAATAGTTGTGCTCTCGTAAACGGATTTATGTGTAGATGCAGTTTTGTGTGTGTGAACCAGGTGATTTGTGTGTACATTTTCAACATGTATAGGCGTAGGAGAAGGTTTATTTTATTTTTAAGTTTTACAAATCGAGTATTACACACACATAGATATTTTTACGCACGCACAAATCCTGTTACGCACGGACAGTGGCTCAACTACACATTATTCAGGTGGATGCGAAAACATAGATCAGCGCCACCACCCCCAGCGAAGGAACGTCAGGGTGAAGGAGCGACGCTCACTCGCTCTTCTACTATGGGCTCTTCTAGTGTATGGGAAAACTTCCCTCCAGACGGGGTTTTGGCGCCCCCTCTGGTGCTGCGCCCCTATGCGTTGCATACCCTGCATACCCACTTTTTGCGCCACTGACTCACGGCACACTAGTGTGCCGCGGAACAGTGGTTGAAAAACACTGGCTTTGGCAACGAGTCTCCTTGTAGCTGCGCTGATACAGAGAGCGAGAAAGACGTGGTTTTAAGTTGTTCTTTAACGATTTTTCCCTTTGTTGTGGAGCAGCGCGAAATTAATATCTACATGTTCAAGTTGTATTTCATCACAAGGAAATGAAACGGCAACAAAATGAGCCCTTTTTCTTGTTTAAAGTGTAATGTCAGTGTTAGCAATGGCTACACAACACTTAACGTGTATTATATTATATATTCAGGAGGATGTCAGTCAGTGGCGCAAAAAGTGGGTATGCAGGGTATGCAACGCATAGGGGCGCAGCACCAGAGGGGGCGCCAAAACCTCGTCTGGAGGGGGCGGCACGCCGATGTTTTCCCATACAGTTCAGCACGCCTTACGCTCCTTCACCTCTAGCACATAACGAGGTAAATGTAGCGAGTTTTACCTTTCACGTATCGTCGCCTCGGGGGGGGGGGGGGGGGGGGGGTGGGGAGTTGAGTGAGCGACGCTCCTTCACCCTGACATTCCTTCCCTCGGGGGGAGGGGGGGCGCCGATCTATGTTTTCGCATCCACCTGAATAATGTGTAGTTGCGCCACTGATGTCAGTGCTAGAATAGTGAAGCTGTTGAAGAAAGGTGAAGAGACCAGGAAGCTCTGGTGAGGTCTTCAATTAGTTTATTGAATATTAACTGATCGTAATTTTTAAATAAACTAAACTATTTTATTATGAGAAGAGCAGGTCAGGAGTTTTATTATTTATCATTTTATTTTATTTATACAGGAGACCCAGGTGGAGTTTCAGGGTGTGAAGATATAAAAATTATTTTAATGTTGGTAGAACCAGAAAGAACAGGTGAGAACTGATGTCAGGTTGATTTTTTATTTTTAAAAGATTTTGTTGGCTTTAGTGGCCTTTATTTGAAAGTAATTTGACAGGAAAGAGGGTAATGAGAGAGGGGGGGAAGACATGCGGTGAATGTCACCAGGCCGGGAATCGAACCTGCGACCACCAGCATGAGGACTAAGGACTCCATACATGGGTTGTGCTTTGCCCCTGCACCACAGGTTGATTTAAAAAAAAAAACTTTTCAATATATATATTTTTTATTTCCACCCTATAAGGATAATGGTTAGGAGACAATAAGAAAAGGGCTTGAGGAGAGGTTTTAAATTAGTGTAGGAAATGGGTTACACAGTAAATACAGGTCCTTCTCAAAAAATTAGCATATTGTGATAAAGTTCATTATTTTCCATAATGTAATGATAAAAAGTAAACTGTCATATTTTAGATTCATTGCATGCCAACTACAACTGAAATATTTCAGGTCTTTTATTGTTTTAATAGACGATTTTGGCATACAGCTCATGAAAACCCAAAATCCCTGTCTCAAAAAATTAGCATATTTCATCCAACCAATAAAAGAAAAGTGTTTTAATACCAAAAAAGTCAACCTTCAAATAATTATGTTCAGTTACGCACTCAAAACTTGGTCTGGAATCCTCTTGCAGCCTTCAATGCGGCGTGGCATGGAGGCAATCAGCCTGTGGCTCTGCTGAGGTGTTATGGAGGCCCAGGATGCTTCGATAGCAGCTTTAAGCTCATCCAGAGTGTTGGGTCTTGTCTCTCTCAACTTTCTCTTCACAATATCCCACAGATTCTCTATGGGATTCAGGTCAGGAGAGTTGGCAGGCCAACTGAGGACAATAACACCATGGTCAGTAAACCAGTGGTTTTAGCACTGTGAGCCGGTGCCAGGTTGTATTGAAAAATGAAATCTTCATCTCCATAAAGCTTTTCAGCAGATGGAAACATGAAGTGCTCCAAAACCTCCTGAAAAAATCATTCAGTGAAGTGAGGCCAGGACAGGGGTCACATGTTCCCTCTTTCGAGTTCCTGTTAAAAGTCGTGCAGCAGCATTCTGAACCAGCTGCAGACGTGAGAGCAGCGACTGACTGACTCCCAGATAAAGGGAGTTACAGTAATCCAACCGAGTCGAAATAAAAGCGTGGATCACCGTTTCAAAATGCTGCCTGGAAAGAAAAGATTTCACTGACGCCAATCGTCTTAAATGATAAAAGCTGGACTTAACCACAGCTCTGATTTGGATGTCCAATTTAAAATCACTGTCCACCTTAAAACCAAGATCTGTAATAACGGGTTTAAAATATACCTCCAAGGGTCCCAGGTCAACAGAGGAGGACTCACAGGAGCCACTGGGTCCAAACACAATCACCTCTGTTTTCTTTTCCTTAAAATTTAAAAAGTTCAAGGCCAACCAAGCTTTAATATCACCAAGACATGCCAGGAGATGTTTGATGGAATGGACATCCTTCTGCTTCAGGGGCAAATAAATCTGAAAATCATCAGCGTAACAATGAAATGAGATCCCATGTTTCCTAAGTATAGAACCCAGAGGCAGTAAATAAAGTGAGAAAAGCAGAGGGCCTGGAATTGAGCCCTGCGGGACACCATAAGGCATTGAAGCAGCAGTTGATTCAGAGTCAATAATTTTAACGGAAATAGTTCTCTCCTCCAGGTAAGACCTAAACCATTTAAGAACAGTGCCATCAATAACTACAACGTGGTGTAATCTCGATATTAAAATGTCGTGGTCTACAGTATCAAAGGCAGCAGTTAGGTCAAGTAGGATCAGAACAACATGGTGACCACAATCACATGCAAGAAGGATGTCATTAAAAACTCTTATTAAAGCAGATTCTGTGCTATGAAGAGTTTTAAAACCTGACTGGAAAACCTCCAGAATGCCATTGTCTTCTAAAAACTGTGTCAGCTGGCAGTACAGAATTTTTTCTAAAACCTTAGAAAGAAAAGGCAGCTTAGAAATAGGCCGATAATTTGCCAGAGCAGTAGGATCAAGGCCAGGTTTTCTAAGCAATGGTTGCACTATTGCATGTTTAAAACTAGAGGGCACCACACCTGAGGACAGACTGCTATTTATAATTGCAAGAACAGGCTGCACTATGCTAGATAAAATATCTTTAAAAAATTGTGGAGGGACAGGATCACAGGGGGAACCTGATGGCTTAATGCGGCCAACCACGTCCTCTAAAAGTGAAACAGTCACAACCTCAAACTGATTGAAAGCAGCAGAGCAAGGGACCGAAACAGAGGGGTCAGAGTCAGGAGCTGTGATAAGAGCCCTGGTACTACCAACCTTTTCAATAAAGAAACGCAGCGAATGATCACACATGTCAGGAGAAGCTTCCAAACAGGCATTCTACGGAATATTAAGTACAGAGTCAATGGTGTGAAATAAAACATGTGGGTTATGGCTGTTTGAGGAAATGATATTTGCCAAATATTCCCTTTTAGCCTCTTTAACTGTGCTTTGGTAGATTCTACCCAGAGTAATTCTTCAGAGTTATTGTAGATGGCAAAAGGGCAAAAGTTTCACAAATCACAAACATGGTTACAAAGAGTCTTCTTGAAGAGGAGAATAATATAGTCCAGGTTTGAAGTGTCCAGTAGTTTTTTTAATTAGAGCAGATCTATGGAGATCCAGATGCAATAAAATATTGAAAATCGAAAGTTCTTGATTTTTCACAAATCAGAAAAATGTTTCACAAATCCTAAACATGGTTTTAAATATTCAGCTTGAAGAGGGAGGAGAATAATCCAGTGCAAGTGTCTAGGTATAGCAGTTTTTAAATTAGAGTCGATTAAAGATGCAGAGGGTAGTGAAAAATTAGGTGGAATTGCCCTTTAGCTATTGGAAGCTAGAATTGGAAACCAACTTCAGCTTCGTCTTCAACCCTAAATGATGAGAGCTATCTAGAAAAAGAAAGCCAAAGACCTGAACATCATCTTCAATGGCTTTAGGAACCAGAGCTCCACTGAACCAAGAGCAGCAGAAAAGTTGAATATTTCAATGTTGAATCAGGTTTGATACATTTATTTGTGTTGGGATTCGGTCACTCCTCCAACAGATAGAAAGCTAATCTGCTAACACAGACACAGTTTCTCAACTTTCTGTTAAGAAGATAAACCTCAGAAAGCTGCTCCTAAACCATTACTGATAAGAAAACATACAGACCTAATCTATGCAGCAGGACTTTGGGGTTGAAATCAGCCTCCAGCGTTTTGCCTCGATGCTCCATTTCTTCTAATGGAGACCACTCCTCTTCACAACCAGAGTGATGGGTGAACTGGTGGTGAGGTCAACTTGTAGACCAGCTGAGAGAGACAAGAACCACAAAATGAACAAAGTTAAAAAGCTACAAATCATTGAAAAATACAATGTGATTCTGTAACTCATCTATTAGGATCTTTAGTTGGTCCCAGTTATCCTCACAGGACAATAGCTGGGGTTCTTAATGTGCAGTATTGTACATTTTACTCTTTCAGAATAATAAAAACTAAAACCTAAATCTGAAAAATACTAAATAGATCCGAGACAAAAAAACAGAAACATGGCATTGGCCTCTGACTGTACAAGCAATATACAAAGAGCTAACTTTTATAAAAGCAGCAATTTAAAGCATGTGGAAGAACTTTATGCATTATTTCATCAAAGTTTTAATTCCACAGCAATATTTCAGCTCACCAGGACACTGGAGTTCAGATGATCCCACAACTGATCCCCAGCAGGAAATGGCCGCTCTGCGCCGCACTCAGCTCTTCTTCACCATCTGTTTCTGAAATAGAGAGATGGGACATTTGGAGCCAGGCTTCAAGGCATTGTTGAGAAACGAGATATTTACGGCCTGTTGCTCGTTGTCATCCCATCTGTTAATGTCATGTGTAAAAGTGAAACCATAGACAATAATCACTGTTCAACTTCACAATCAACCAGAATTTATTCAAACAATCAAATGCATAATTATGTTTTTTCAAAAATTTCAAAGGTTTGAAAGGACAAATGTCATCTTTAGACATTCCAGTTGGCACCAACTTTTGGTTAAAAGATAGATTTCAATAAAGACATGATAACTTCTTGAAACTAATGTTTGAACTTTGTTGTTTGGAATTGATTCAGTGTCTTTACCTGTAAACCTGTTATTTAAAGACAATTTCCCGAACGGTCAAAATTATGTACATCTTGTGTAATCTTTTTTTTTTTTTTTTTTTTTTCCTACTTTGGTTCACTTCATCAATCTAACGTACAGAAATAAAATGTAGTCAGATTGAAAGACTATTATTTGCATTTCAAATAATTTATAATTATATTCAAAGCCTCTGTTTTATTCCTTGTTTCTTTGAGGAAGTTTTTTATTCAGTTACACTTAAAGTGCAACAATGACGTGTTTGTATCTGAAAATGATTACGTCCGCTTCACTCCTGAACTCACCCGTCAGAACATTTTATGTCCATCGTGTAGCAGTTTAGCTAATGAGGCAGCTCATCATAACTCAGCCAAAGTAAGAAAATAACCGCAGTCTGATTTTTATTGTTAATGTGTTTCTTAATATTGAGCAGTTAAAGTAAATAAAATGTGTTACATGTCTTTTAAGTATTTACTTACTGGAGGGGTTTTTATTTGTGGTGCAGAGCCACAACGAACAGCTAGCTCCTCACTTCAGCCAAGTACACCTCGCTGCAGCAAACTGAAAGGGGCGGGGACGGACCGCTGTCAGTCTCATACCTTATTTGGAAATGGGACCACTGCAATCCGGAAGTGCAGGCGGCGCTATTTCCTAGTGGCGTGGGCGTGGTAACACAACTAATCTAATTACATTACTAATTCAGAACACCACAACGTCTTCATTATTTACTATTAATTCTGGCATTACTGGCTTTATAAAACGACATATTTTTTTATTTCTTGACTCGAGGTATTTAAAATTTGCCACAGTTTCAACAGGTTGGCCATCAAGTGAAACTGTAATCACTTTCAGTTCTTGTTTATCTAATTTAATTAGCTCTACTTCCTTTAGAAATTAAAAAGGCATGTTCTTTTGTGAGGGAATTTATCTTTTACTGTTCCAATAATGCCAGAATTAATCATGAGTAATAAAGACTTTGTGGTATTCTGATTTAGTAATGCAATTAGATTAGTTGTGTTACCACCCCCACGCCACTAGAGGCAGCAGCTGGCAGTAGCAGGCCTGAAAAGATGCGACTTAGAGAGCAGATTTAGAAGTATACCGAAAGCTACAGAATTTGCTAAAAACTGTGAGCTGCCGTGAAGTAAATAAAAGAAAGAAGTTTAAATACATGCTCAGAGTGAAACTCCTTCCTAAAGGTGAAAACATATCACAGATTTCAAAAGAAAATAAAAACGGAAGTATAGGAAATAGCGCCCCCTTCACTTCCGGATTGCAATGGTCCCATTTCTAAATAAGTATAGGACTGACAGTGGTCCATTCCCCCCCTTTCTGTTGAGAAGGACCTCGCTACAGAAAACCAGGATTTACGCCTATGCACAAATCCTTTTACACACGCACAAATCTTTTAACACACGCACAGATATTTTGAGACTATTTTCACTCCATAGTTTTCTGGGGGAAACCCTGGCGAAGAGCAAAATGACTAGCTAGTCTCAACACGTTAGGCGGCTCCAACACAACGCAGACGCACAGCAGCTTGGACTCTATCAGTGACAGCTCAGGTCCTGCCAGTACAGCAGTTATAATTTTTTTAATAGAGATTTTAGTAACATATACTTAAAACAATAAGTGAGCATCAATGGAAAATTAAAAATATTTTGAAGGTACTACTTTTTTTCATCATACCTTCATTCTTACTACTTTTTATTGCCATTAATTTGAGCTCATTTACTATCTTTTACCACAGCACAGAATCCCTGTAATCAAAAGTATGAATACCGTATTTTCCGGACGATAGAGCGCACCATACTATAAGACGCACCTACAAATGTAAAAAAAAAAAAAAAAAAAAAACGGGGAACATATAAGCCGCACCAGGCAATATGCCACTGGTATCTCTACCGCTCTTGGTTTTCCATAAGGACCCAGCAGAGGGCAGGAGAGGACTTTGTCCTAATAACCCTGCTGGATATATTAAGGACGCAGCTCTCCATCTCCAAAGGCAAACCATGGTTTCTTTCACGCCGAGCTTACATGCAGCGGCTCTATTTCCCTCCTGTACTGCTAGATCAATAGCCCTCAACTTAAAAGCTGCATCATAGAGTTTGAAAACATTTATCCGTTGTGCCTGCTGCAAGTATGTGCTTGTTCTAAATGAAAAATAGCACATTCTTCTTTGATTTCCAATTTTGACTCCCAATGATTCACTTCCTGTTACAGAGCCCCCTGGTGGTTGAAGAAAAATCCACAGAAAAGCCGCACCGGGCTGTAAGCCGCATGGTTCAAAAGTGTGGGGGAAAAAATAGCGGCATATAGTCCGAAAATCACAGTAATTATGAGCAGTAACTATTTTATAAAAAAAATATTTAGGCATAGAATAGTGTAATAAAAACACAATGTTGCCTTTGTTTGGATTTCTTATTTAAATTTTCAAAAACCAGAATTCCTTTTGATGCACTTTTGGACTACATTACCAAGAAAGACTAAATTTGGAGAAGAAACAAACTTTTAAGAAGCCTTTCAGCTCTTCTAAATGTATGGCTTGATGACAGGACCAGCCACAACGGATAAGCTGCAATTTTGAGATATTTCTGACAAATTAATGCTCTTTACAGGAAGGATCAGAGCAGACTCTACCTGCTGAGTAGGTTGAGGTATTTTGGGGAACAGGAGACTCTCCTGAAGACCTTCTTTGGTTGTGGCATCATCTTATCTGCAGTAGAGAGGAAGTGGCTTTTTTTTTTTGTTTTGTTTAAGGGTTGCAACTAACTGCAGTTTAGTCACAAACAAATGTCTCAATAGCTCATAGATAGCTAGCTTCACATGTTTTATCTTAAAGGCAAAGTGCAGCTGAATTAGCCTCCAGGGATTTAATATGTAGGGGAATTTTCCCATTAATATAAATTTAATTGGCAAATAGTGACCTGTACTTGTTTAGTACTGGTCTTGTTTGGTCTAATCCAAGTTTAGATCCTTAAAAATCTGCAAACTAGGTTTTTAGATTCTGAAGCACAACAGACCCATGAAAGTAAATTTGCATTTTGTCACTTTACTTTATTGAACATATACAACAGGCAGAATCATCATCTAATAAAGCAGTTAACATGATTAGTAGCACAGCTGTCTTTGCAGCAATAACAAAAATGCAGTAAAGAAAATAAATGATTTATTAATAACAATTCAGTGAGAAATCATATTTCCAGCTATATAACAGAAAATGCCTAGTGTATTCAATAAAAATATTTATTAAAAAAATCAAACCAAAAGTGGAAGAGAAGCATCCAAAAAAGCACAAAAATAATCCTTAATAGCACCGACATTCTCCACAATAAACCCTACAACAATGTCATTTCAAAATCAATTTTCACTCTCTTTATTGTTTCATAAACTTCAACATACAACAGGATAATCTTTTTCTTTAAGAGTCTTCCATTTAAATATGATCCTCATTTCCTGTGCCTAAAATATCACAACTAGAATGTTTATCTTTAGTGAATTCTCATATGCTTGTTTAAACTTGATTTCTGGCTACATTGATAACCACAAACATCACAACTGAAAGGTTTTTCTCCAGTGTGGATTCTCATGTGTCTATTTAAATGTGATTTCTGGTTACATCTGTATCCACAAAGATCACAACTGAAAGGTTTATCCTCTGTGTGGATTCTCATGTGTCTATTTAAACTTGATTTTATGCTACATCTGTATCCACAAAGATTACAACTGAAAGGTTTATCCTCTGTGTGGATTCTCATGTGTACATTTAAATGTGATTTCTGGCTAAATCTGTATCCACAAAGATCACAACTGAAAGGTTTATCCTCTGTGTGAATTCTCATGTGTCTATTTAAATGTGATTTTTGGATACATTTGTATCCACAAAGATCACAACTGAAAGGTTTATCCTCTGTGTGGATTCTCATGTGTACATTCAAACTTGATTTCTGGCTACATCTGTATCCACAAAGATCACAACTGAAAGGTTTATCCTCTGTGTGAATTCTCATGTGTCTATTTAAATGTGATTTTTGGATACATCTGTATCCACAAAGATCACAACTGAAAGGTTTATCCTCTGTGTGAATTCTCATGTGTATATTTAAATCTGATTTTCTACTACATCTGTATCCACAAAGATCACAACTGAAAGGTTTCTCTCCTGTGTGGATTCTCATGTGTCTGTCTAAGTTTCTTCTGTTGCTAAATGTGTGTCCACACAATTTGCAGAGATGTTTATGTCCTGCTAGGGTTCTTGCATGTCTTTTTGATGTTGGATTTTTTTTACATGTTTCACCATTGTCATCACAGCTAAACTTCATTTCAACCTGAACTTTCCTCCTTGAGGTTTTCTTTGAAGTAAAGGATTTCATTTTATCCTCAGAGTTTGGAGAACCTTTAGTTGAATGGCTCACCTTGCTGTCATTTCCCATGTATTTACTATTTGTTCTGCAATCTAGCAATTGTTCAAGTTGACAGAAAACATTATTTGCATCATCTTCATCCTCCTTTTCATCCTCTTTCTTCTCCTCCTCAATGAGTTCAGTCTCTGATGAGTTGGAATAATCTCCATGATCTTGATTCCTCATAGGTTCTGCTGCTTCACAGTGATCTTCTGGTAACTCTCTGTGGTGCTGATGAAGGTGAGAAGACAGGAGAAACTCTTCATCATCCTCATTCATGGTTGATGGGAGAGACTCTGGACCTTGTTGGTCAAAACCTGGACCATGTTCTTCAGGAGCATCTCCTTTAAGCAGCAACATCTGCTGAGCATCTGCAGGAACCAATGAAGCAAATTATGTACATTATAAACCACTGCAGCTTTATATTCACATCAACATTACTAGTGTTACAAACCAACGTACATAAATGTTTGACTTTAGGTTGAACTGCGATGTTATTCGCTCTGAGGTTCACTATTAGAGCGATACCTGTTAAAATCAGTATTTTAAGCCTGGCTTTTTTATATAGCTAGTATGTCTCAAATATCTTACATCATCACATAATAAATAGCAATATTTTCAACTTTAATTTTTTTTTTTAACTAAAATTCAATGGGTTGGTGATCAGCCATCCTGATGCCATCTACCACCAGACTTAGTCTCTTTTATGGTGAAAACCCTGAATAAGGTCAACTATTGATTACTCATTAATCGATAATTTGCATCTGTAGCAGAAAGCCAAAGAAATGATAGCAGAGTTATTTAAATGGGACGTTTTTGTTGCTAGTTTTCACTTTTTTTACAATCTTGTTGCCAAAACATGTTCCTTTGTAACTTAAATTGATGGATGTTATCGTTGTGTTCATAAATTTAAATATAAACTTGTCTCTTTTGAAAAATGTGTCAACTTCTGTTTTATGCACATTACACAGACTTTAATAAATTGAAACCCAGAACAAAGAAAACAAATCACTTTGGTCTGATGACATGAAGATAATAAACTCATCAAAGTGACATTTTTGTGCCATTGATGCTCTGAATCAGATGTTTGATCTAACAGGGAATCAGGACAAAGTCACTCTGGCCTAAAGCTGTTTACAGTAATTTGCTTCATTTAGGAACTAGAGACAGTTTCTTAAGAGCTGGACTCTTTAAGTTCATGAAGCTGTTGTGATTGAATGCAGACTTCCCAGACCAAAGTGCCACGAAACCCAGTTCAGAGCTGATCAGGAAGAGAGTCTCACTATAACCATCATTTAAACACTTTGTTCAAACTGGGTGAAGATCAGAAAGATAACCGACGTCAACCCATAAAGCTGAAGTTGGTTTCCAATTCTAGCTTCCAATAGCGAAAGGGATTCCACCTAATTTTGATTATTTTCCTCTTCAAGGTGAATATATAAAACCTTGTTTGGGATTTGTGAAACATTTTTCTGATTTGTAAAAACTCAATAAAGTTCAATTTTCACCACTTTTGTTGCATCTGGATCATACCAGAACTGCTCCAGTTCCTAAAATACAACTCATAGACTCTTCAAACTTAGACTGGATTATTCTGCTATAATAGCAGAATATTTATCACCCTGTTTGGGATTTGTGAAACGTCTCTAAAGATCAGATTACTATTCACACTTGTTCCATACAGTTTTTTTCAAGTTCAATTCTAATCCAAAACCACTTTATGAATCCCAATGGGAAATTACATGTTGGTGTAACTCATTAATTCTTCAGAGTTATTATAGATGGTGAAGGCTGAAGGAAAGAAAGATCTTCAGCAGTGGTCTGTTAAGTGAAGTGAAGTTTCACAAATCAGAAAAAGGTTTCACAAATCCCAAACATAATTTTAAATATCCAGCTTGAAGAGAAGAATAATCCTGTCCAGATTTGAAAAAAGGGCAAAAGTTTCACAAATCACCAGTGGTGAGAAGTAACGAAGTACAAGTAATTGTACAGTACTTGTACTTCGTTACTAAGTACGAAGTACAAGTACTTCGTTACTGTACTTAAGTACAATTTTCGTGTATCTGTACTTTACTTAAGTAGATTTAATAATGGGTACTTTCTACTTTTACTCCACTACATTTTACAGTAAGTATCTGTACTTTCTACTTCACTACATTTCTACAAAAGTGTCGCGTTACTCGTTACATCCAAGTCGCGTTGAGCTTTTTTCCTTTAAAATGTGAAGTTCAGGGATTTAAGGCGGCGCCGTAAAATCCAAGCAATAACGTGACTTACGTGTCTGTTGTCACCCATCGGCTCCACCTTTACTCGCACGCGGAGCTCCAGACATGCGCAGTGGTTTCCTCTGAGCGGGAGGAGATGTCTGACTAATCGATAATAGCTGCATAAATCATAAGATATGGCGACATGTAAAATCAGCAGCGCTTCGCTTTCACAGACGGCGGGACTTCGTCCACCTTTTAGCGTCACTTGGAAGGAAAGCTTAAAGAAAGGTAAGATCTGTGGACGTGATGCTAGCAAAGTTAGCTGTAGACACATGTTGCATCTGCGGTGAAAAAAAGTTGTCACTCATGCGCCTAATTATTGTGTGTTGACTGAGGTGTCGCATTTATGGGACAACGCTGTGACCAAAGTCTGCAATATAGTGAGATAACATTCAGGAACGATCCGATTCTTCTGGACGGATCTTTACTAAGTCCTAAAGGACTGAAGCCTCACTGAGAGCCGTTCTTTGTTCTTGTGTACACTGCAGTAGCTATATATATATATATATATATATATATATATATATATATATATATATATATATATATATATATATATATATATATATATACACACACACACATTTATTTAATCGCTGAATAAGTAAAAGTTAAACGTATGAACACAGAGCATGCTCATTGCTCTCATCGATTGATTTCGTCTCCTGTCATGGTGGCAAACATCGCAGTGGGAGGGAGGATGAGAACAGTCATGGTGCTCCTTCTGCTTGGTTACTTGTTGCGCCGTTGGGTTGGACAGTGTTCATAGTTGAACGTTATTTACCGTTAATTACCATGTTTCAGTTGTGGTTTCTGACATGGGCAATATGGGCAACCGCCCAGGGCGTTATTTTTCTAGAGATGGCTGAAGACTTTTGCGGATTGTAGCAAAACAGAATGAAGTGAGTTTTAATTGATACTGGTTAAATATATTTCAGCTCTAAGTATTTAATATCTAGGTGTTTTTATGGGAATGTGGATCTTTCAGATCAATCTGAGAACCACTTTTGATAGGTAAACTTAATTTTATTGTGTCATTTAGCATGGAGAGCTGGTCTTGGTCTTGGGTACGGTGTTCTTGACTACAACTCTGCTACATGGCTCCTTGGTTGCATGTCCTCCCCCCACACACCTTCTTTCCATCTCCTTTCAGTTGGATTTATTTCTAAATAAATGTCACTAATGAAGTTCATGCTATGTTAGGACAGGAGACAAGATGTTTCCATCCCTGAAATTATGATTCATAGAATCACATATCTAAGTCTAAACTGTTACAGAGAATAAACACAATAAGAACATGTTTAATATGTTTAATCTGTGGTAGTGTTAATTAAAATGTCACATTTCTGATGTATTAAAATTAAATACGATTGGCACACTTAATGGTATTAGCAATTAGGTAATGCGTTCAGCAAGTACTTTTACTTTTAATACTAAAGTATTTTTAAAAGCCAGTACTTTTTTACTTTTACTTATGTACAAATGTTAATTTGGTAGTTTGACTTTTACTTGAGTACATTTTTGATTGTGTATTTGTACTAATACTTAAGTAAATTTTTTGAGTACTTTCTCCACCACTGCAAATCACAAACATGGTTATAAAGAAGAGGAGAATAATCTAGTCCAGATTGAAGTGTCTAGTAGTTTTTTATTTAGAGCAGATCTATGGAGATCCAGATGCAAAAAAATATTGAAAATCGAAAGTTCTTGATTTTTCACAAATCAGAAAAATGTTTCACAAATCCTAAACATGGTTTTAAATATTCAGCTTGAAGAGGGAGGAGAATAATCCAGTGCAAGTGTCTAGGTATAGTAGTTTTTAAATTAGAGTCGATTAAAGATGCAGAGGGTAGTGAAAAATTAGGTGGAATTGCCCTTTAGCTATTGGAAGCTAGAATTGGAAACCAACTTCAGCTTCGTCTTCAACCCTAAATGATGAGAGCTATCTAGAAAAAGAAAGCCAAAGACCTGAACATCATCTTCAATGGCCTTAGGAACCAGAGCTCCACTGAACCAAGAGCAGCAGAAAAGTTGAATATTTCAATGTTGAATCAGGTTTGATACATTTATTTGTGTTGGGATTCAGTCACTCTTCCAACAGATAGAAAGCTAATATGCTAACACAGACACAGTTTCTCAACTTTCTGTTAAGAAGATAAACCTCAGAAAGCTGCTCCTGAACCATTACTGATAAGAAAACCTACAAACCTAATCTATGCAGCAGGACTTTGGGGTTGAAATCAGCCTCCAGCGTTTTGCCTCGATGCTCCATTTCTTCTAATGGAGACCACAACCAGAGTGATGGGTGAACTGGTGGTGAGGTCAAGTTGTGGACCAGCTGAGAGAGACAAGAACCAGAAAATGAACGATGTTAAAAAGCTACAAATTATTGTAAAATACAATGTGATTCTTTAACTCATCTATTAGGATGTTTAGTTGGTCCTAGTTATCCTCACAGGACAATATCTGGGCTTTTTAATGTGCAGTATTGTACTTGTTACTTTTGTTCAAAAACCAGAATACAGACTTCTGCTAAACTTTAGTAACCAAAGATGAAATGTTGAAAGCTTTCAGAATAATAAAACCTAAAACCTAAAGCTGAAAAATACTAAATAAATCTGAGACAATATAACAGAAACATGGCATTGGCCTCTGACTGTACAAGCAATATACAAAGAGCCAACTTTTATAAAAGCAGTAATTTAAAGCGTGTGGAAGAACTTTATGCATTATTTCATCAAAGTTTTAATTCCACAGCAATATTTCAGCTCACCAGGACGCTGGAGTTCACAGATGCTCCCACAACTGATCCTCAGCAGGAAATGGCTGCTCTGCGCCGCACACTCAGCTCTTCTTCACCATCCGTTTCTGAAATAGAGAGATGGGACATTTGGAGCCAGGCTTCAAGGCATTGTTGAGAAACGAGATATTTACGGCCTGTTGCTCGTTGTCATCTCGTCTCCCGAGGTATGTTAATGTCATGTGTAAAAGTGAAACCATAGACAACAATCACTGTTCAACTTCACAATCAACCAGAATCAACCAGAATTTAACAATCAAATGCATAAGGTCACAAAAACAGCTCAACACGATCATCAGAAACCAATGCCGCAAAGAAGAAATTAATTACCTTAGAAAAATACAAAAAAAACGAAGACGTCCCTTCGGAGACTCTGCGTGTGTCAGTAAGACAGTTTCACCTCAGTGAAACTGTCTTACTGTTTCACTGTAAGACAACAGTGATGCGTTCTAACGTACCGGTTAAAGGTGGTCTCAAACAGCCTGTAATGTCGTGTTGCTGTTTGGACACCAGACACCATGCAGTTGGTACCAAGGCCCAGAGGCAAATCTAGCCGCTAAGGCAGTGGTCCCCAAACTACTGCCCGCGGGCCGGATCCGGCCCGAATCCACATTTGGTCCGGCCCCCTGAACAATACCAGAGAGCATTTAGATTTTTTTTCATATACCGTATTTTTCGTACAAGCCGTTTATATGTGGATTTTTCTTCAACCACCAGGGGGCTCTTTAGCAGGAAGTGAATCATTGGAAGTCTGGTTACTTGCACGCCAACATTGAGGCCACAAGCAGCAAAATGAGTAAGAAACAGATCAGATGTCTTTGGAAATTTTTTTTGCAAAGGGGAAAAGGCCCAGAGAAGAGACAGGAGAATGGATTTATCCCGGACCGGTAGGTGAGTCCCACATTACAAGCCCGCTCTGCGTAACATGCGGCGACCGGCTGCTAATGAGGCAATGAAGCTTCAAGCTGCTTTGCCACTTAGAGACTAAGCAGGCTGTGGATATAATCAACACTTTGGGTGTTATTGTCTCTCATCACTCCCAGATGGAACCGTCTCGTTGCAGAGAAACAAGCTCAGGGCTCCCGTTAGTCATTATCGTAAGTTAAAATTTTCATGAAAGTTAAATGTTCGTTTTTGTGGTGCTTCTGTTATTTCAAAGGGATATATAAACGTTACTATAGCGACCAGAGTCAGAGCGTTTGGGCAGTGGTCGAGAGGAGATGAGTAGAGCTTTTGAGTCTTAAGTCTGGTTTAGACGGAAAGATTTAAGATTGTTGGCTGATTCTCCAAACCTCTGTAACCACAGAGCTGATAAAAGTCCAACAGGTTCAATCGGTTCGTGTTCAGCTACACGGCACGAACCGATTCCAGTCACGAACATCCCCATTCCAGAGGATAATCCAGTAAAACCCCCAACATACCTTATGGGAATTTAGAATAAGCAAACACGGATGACAATGTAGAAGCAGTAGTGATAGTTTGTGGAGTCATTGTAAGAGATAAAAGATGTAACAAAAAGAAAAGGCGGTGGATAAATTTGCTGCACTATGATTTGGAGGTGAATGTTTTTTCATAGTTAAAATTTTTAACTGAATAAACAATAATGACCTTTTAGATTTTATAATAAACATTTCCACTTATCATCTCCGATATCCACCGGACTCTCAGTTGCGCAATATGTCAGCTGTTTGGGATTTCCCTCTGTTCTTACGTCACCGCGCTTTTTGATTGGCTACCTGTCACATTCAACAGGTCATATTCTCATTCCCAGTCAGGGAAAACCCCACAGGCTGCAATAAAAGGGCCAAGACAACCCAAACAGGGCATATTCAGTATTTAGTGGGAACAACAACATGCAGAAGCCTTATCTGACTGTTCACCCCCCTCTCCCTCCCGGGCCGCAGCAAAAATTTCCAAGTCTTGACGGTCCGCGGTAATAAACAGGTTGGGACCACTGATTTAGCACATGCTAGTAGCAGACACGAAGGATCGGCACTTTTACTGTTACCGTTCGGAAACTACCGTAATCAGTTCTCTTAAATCTAATCTTGGCAACTTTTTATTTTTTAACCATAATAAATGTGATATTCAATTGAGCTGTTATGACTCAAGTGTTGGCTGTCTGCCCCCCTCTGCTGCTGCTGCATCGTTGTGGAAAACCTGGAGCGGCAGAGATATCTGAGGCTTATATGTGTATGTTTACTGGTTCAAAAAAAAACTTTGGGGTTGTGGCTTATAGTTCAGAAATACGGACTATAATCCTTCCTGGATTTTTTTTGTGAAGAACACAGTGAGGGTTGTTTGGTTATTATTTATTTCCTGACTTGTTCTGTGAAGAACCCAGAGAAAGTTACTTGATTGTGCTTTCTGGAAAACAATACATTTTTACATTTAGGCACTCCTGCAATCGTCACACTTTTTCTGTTACAAACTGACTCCAGCCCCCAGCAGAGAAGGAAAAAGTTATGTGGCCATCACAGGAAAAAGTTTGGGGACCCCTGCGCTAAGGTATCATCCCTGCACACTTTCCCCGGGCACGAACAATAGATGTATTCATTTAATTCAGATTTTACTCAAGAAAGCCAAGGTTTATCAGCTATCTGTGTTTCTCATTTCAAACTGCCTCAAACTGATTCCTGAAACGCACAGAGCTCTCAAACAGCAGATTTTGACTATAAAAATTAGAACACGTTCTGATTAGTTTTCAACTCCTTTGGCAATAATGAACTATAACATTTCCAGATGAATATATGATTTATACATTCTTAAGAATGTGATCTAATATAAAAACTACTGATTAGACTAATTTTAATCAAATCGTGCTCATTATATCTAAGAAATATTGCCTACTGTTTAAGTTATGTATTGATTAAACCATGAGTCTAAAGGCAAGGCAACTTATTTATATAGCACCTTTCAGTCGAGGACAATTCAAAGTTAAAAACAACATACAAGAGAGGAAAAAAAAAATCAAGCAGATTAAAATTAGACGAAGTTGTTGAATTAAAATTACTTCTGACCACTCCCTGATGTTCCTGACCTCATAAGCATCAAAATTAACCAGGGTGCCAAAACTTTTATGAGGGTGTGAATACTTTTTAAAATGTTTATTTTGCTTAGTTTTATCATAGGAAGCTACCCTGAGACTCAAGTCCTAAGATTAACTTTTGTACAAAGTTATAACAAGCTTGCACCTTAAGGGTGCACATAGTTTCTTAAGCTTAGTGAAGCTCATACATATAAGCAAATAGAATTACTTTTAGCACCATATTAAAGAAATAACAAATTCAAGGGGTTGATACTTCTATTTGATACATACTTATTCAATAGCAGCCATGTGTGCAAAGAACAAATTGTCTCAATAAGCAAATTATCAGCAGACCCCAACAAGCAGAAGTGTCTGTACCTAAAAACCGTTTCAACAGGAAAGGCTTAGAGGCAGCTGAGGGCTGCAACAGGAAGAGAAAGCTGTCTAGCGTTTTTGGCCTGCAAAGTGACAGAGCGACAGTGTCTACATCTTTTTTCAAGCCTCGAGTATCTGTCTGTAGTGTTATGTGTTCAAATGTTGACCTTTTTCTGCTATATAAGTTGTGTCGTCTTTAACCTTGTTAAACGTGACCAGCCTTCGTGGCACTACGTGTAAATTATCTTTCATGTAGTAATGTGTGTACTTGAGACGTGCAAGCTGTTCATATGTCTTTTTATGGTTATTTTTGAGTTTTACAAAAAATATTAAAGGTCAGACGTATTTCAGTTCGACGTTTGGAGTTTTTTTGTTCGCTATCTGTTTAACTCAGTCCAGCACGCGCCTGTGTGAGGACAGAATAGTTAGCAGTAAAATATTAGACGTGTGACTATTCCAGAATTAAAACGACTTAAACAAAAAGATTTTGGTTCTATTTATGAAAGTAAACTGACAACAAAACAAAATGAAACGGTGGAGTACTCCCTATTTAAACCAGGAAAGGATTATTTTAGTAATATCAGAAATTGTGGAGTATGCACTATTTAGGTCAATATTATACAACCCAGAAATGGAATCAGAATTAGAATTAGAATAATACGAGCTTGGAATCCAGAAAAACTTAACAGGAACAGTACTGCTTAGTTTAGATTACTTTAACCCAGAAAAGGATTTAGATCAGTTACTCTTTAGCTTATTTTATCAGGAACTGTAGAGTTCTCACTATTTAGAAATGGTATTAGATACTTAGCAACCCTGAACAGGAGCACTTAGTTTACATACTTACCACATTAGATTAGTTTTCTTTCCTCTTTTTTTCTTTCCTTTGGTTTGTTATTTTGTTTGTATTTCCTTTTAACTCATGTAAAGCACTTTGAATTGCCTTGTTGCTGAAAATGTGCTATATAAATAAAATTACCTTACCTTACAAACAAGCGATATTCATGGAAATATTCCCGACAGACCGTTTACCTCATTCGAACCAACTTCCTGCCTCCCGCTGCCTCCTCAGCTCTCCGAGCTGTTCAGCAGAGGGAGGAAGTGCTGTGCTGAAGGCTCTGTGGTGCGCCTTCAAAATAAAAGCACGCGAGCAGAACATCCATCCATCCATCCATCCATCCATCCATCCATCCATCCATCCATCCATCCATCCATCCATCCATCCATCCATTTTCTTACACCCTTGTCCCTCAGTGGGGTCGGGAGGGGTGCTGGTGCCCATCTCCAGCTAGCGTACCGGGCGAGAGGCGGGGTCACCCTGGACAGGTCGCCAGTCTGTCGCAGGGCAACACAGAGACACACAGGACAAACAACCATGCACACACACACTCATACCTAGGGGCAATTTGGAGAGGCCAATTAACCTGACAGTCATGTTTTTGGGCCGTGGGAGGAAACCGGAGTACCCGGAGAAAACCCACGCATGCACAGGGAGAACATGCAAACTCCATGCAGAAAGACCGGCGCCGGGAAGCGAGCAGAACATTTCAAAATCAAATATTTTTCGCAACTGCAGTGAAATTATTGAGGTGGGAGCAGGGGGGACAAATGCGCCTTCCTCCAATATTGGGGGGGACACGTCCCCCCGTCGCCCTCCCCCGGTTCCTACACCTATGATCTTGAGGATTTCCTATAATATTAAAGAAGTATGAGGGGAATATTGCGTTCCTCTGGAGGACAGAGCTGATATGGATCCTGCAGCGCTGCTAGTCAGAAGTGCAGCAGCTCCTCTGGTGCCCTCTGCATGTCAAACTAGCTCCATAGCAGATACTTTGATGAATCACTTTAATAATTAGACTGGTGGAGGGTTTTTACATGATGACAATACCAGTTTTGTATCAAGAATATTTTACTTCGCCCTGTAAAGTAAAATACTTTACACTTGATCAAGGTGTAAAGATCAAGTCTTTACACCTTGATCTTTTTTTACCTTTTACAAAGTGAAACCAGACAACTAACAGGATGCATCTCAGAATGTGTTACAGTGATCAGTAAAATCTGTTCTTTTCCTGGCAGTTTCAGAAGATATCAGAAAAATTATAGCAATTTTTTTTCATTTGTTTCTCCATGGAACATTTTTTCCTGAAATGTGATGAAAACTCACCTTTACCAAAATAATCCAATGACGTACAAAAAGTCTGATCAAGTGTGCTTTTTGTTAAGCCTGTCGGACTATAGCCTAGTTTTCATTTTTGTTTTTCTCTCTTTTCTAAAAGAAGAAGCTGCTGTTAGGCAAATGAAAATGATCATTATTTTTGACAGGCTTGTTTTTCTGATTGTTCATGCAACACCTCTTTCTACCACTAGAGGCACTGAGGGAAAACCACAGACCTTCAACAGCTGGTCTGGCTTCCAAGAACAAATGTATTGGTTATAAATTATGTGCAAGTACACATTGTATAACTTATAAACATATAAGAAAACATTGAAAAAACATTGCGAAAAATACAATAGGAGTCTTTGTAAAAAGAAAAAAAAAGTATTTTTTTTAACTTTTTCATTGTTTCTATTGACAGACAACAGTACTATATAATTTTAAAACGGAAAGAAAAACATAATAGCTTCATTTTTTTATTGGTAGTAGGTGTTCTTTATCATGTAAGTTTTTCTTTTGCAGCAGCCTAATGAAATACATAATATATAAAAAATTAGTTTAGAAAGCATGTTGTCACATTTCCAGAGATTATTTTTATTTTATATTTTAAATTAGGATAAAAGCTGCTAATCTGCTGAAAGTTTAATTGATATATTTAGACGCACACCTTTTAGATTAAATACATTAAAATTCCTTGGAATTGGGGACACTCTACCATTTAAATTTTAAAAGATTAATTTTATTCCATTCCTTGATTTATGCCTGCAGACATTAGTTTGGTTCAGTTTACAGAGATTTCATTTGCCTGATTTTCATCTACTCACTCAAACTGTGTGTACGGTGGGCTAAATGAAAAGCATGTAATAAGATGAATAAAACTAAAAAATGTATGAGATAAATACATGAATATGGCAAAAATACCAGACAAGATCAGGAAAAAAAATAAGGTGAATTTAATTAACTGATTTTACAGTTTAATTGAGTATTGATATTGAGTAGAAACAAGCAATAAGTTATTTTGCAAAGTACAAAACCTGTTCTTTATTTAACAAGTGTAATACTAAAATTGTCCTGTCGGGTATTGATCAGCTGTAAATCTGCCGTGTTGCCTTCAGGTTGGCTCGTCCTGCTGTAATGTGAAACCTCAAGAGGGCAGCAGGGTCCATCTAATCAGACAATGCATCAGTCATCCTGCAATGGCTTCCAGGTTTCCACAGGAGACGGTCCTGGGAGGCGCTGCGAGTGAACAAAACACGGCGCAACATTCCACTCATTAGCGGTTCTCCACAGGGTGTGTTTCTTTCGAGGAGCCGGTGGCGCTCGCCGCTCCGTCTTGCAGCCAGATCAGCGTCCTGCTGCTTCCTGTGGAAACTGGAAACTGCCTCAGTGTTCTGTTGTTGAAGCGAGATTCCTGCTCGCAAAGTGGGACCACGGGAACAAACGTCAATGAAGTATTAGTAACTTCCTCCCCTGCTGTGGAGACAGCAGTTATTAATAGCCACGGCTATTTTCAGGCAGCACTTGTGAGATTTACTCACACCGAGGCCGGTGGGTTCTGAGTGGGATCTGATTACAGCCACTGATATATACGGCAGGATGAGGCTGTAAAATGAAGCACTCCTCGTCCTGCATGCACCTTTCAAGCTGCTCTGCAGAGCCCAGAGGTGGGATTAAATCATAGAGCGTCGACAAATTGTTTTTTTTCCCCTCCCAGGATTATTCCCTTAAAAAAAACCAGCTTTCTACAGAAGAAGATTAGAGCCAACATAAAACAAAGGGAATAAAAAATGACTTTTATCTCAGAATTCTAGTTTTCTGTGAAGTCAGAATTTTTTGGAATCTGACCTCACGTCAAAATTCTGACTTTTTTTTTGTTTTTTCTTTTTAATTCTGAATTTAAGCTTTTTTTATCCGTCAGCATTCTGCCTTTACGTTGGAATTCTACCTTTTTTCTCCTCAGAATTCAGATTTTTTTTCAGAATTTTTGCCTTTTATTTGTAGAATTCTGAATTTAATCTCAGAATTCTGAGTTTTTTTCAAAATTCTGTCTTTAAACTCAGCATTCTGACATTTCCCTCAGAATTCTAATTCTGTGTCAATCTACATCAAAATCCAAATAAGTAACCAACATTCATAGGTGTATTTCAATTGTGTTCACATGAAAATAATAACACCTTCTTCCTTCTTATAGGATTTGAAAACCTCTTTAGCTTGTCCCCAATTTACTTGGTATATTTGAGTTTTAATTTACTTGATGATGCATAAACAATTTAAACAAACAACAACACAAAAATCAGAATTCTGTAAAAAAAAAAAAGTCTGTTGCAATACTTCATGATAAAATTACTCAAGTAAAGAAAAAAAAAAAAACAGTTTTCCAAGAAGTTATTCAATTAAATATAACTGAGTGAATGTAATAATTAACTTTCAAATTCTGAAAATATAGCACAGGTTTTCTACATTATTATAGTGCTGTAGAGAAGAAAAAAATAATAATTATTTTTTTCTTTCTACTATAAAGAGGAGTAAACCTTAGTGCAGGTTCGAGTTCATTTGTAGCTCATGATTGTATGATTTTCTACACGAACATCCTTCAGGACCTTCAGTTTAGGTACCAAGCAGTATGTATTGTTTCTTTTCACTTTCATTCCCTTCATATTGTGTGAAAACGGCACTGAGAGGAGTTGTGAGTTCTCCGAGGACTGTGCCTGTGTGTGTGCGCGTGTGTGTGTGTGCGTGTGCGTGCGCGCGTTCACAGGAGTGTGTGAAGGCTGCAGATTTCCTGTTGATGCCAGGCTGCCGAGAATGCCTCCAGCCAGGGTCAAAGGTCATAGGATGTCTGTGTCTGTCCCTTCCCCTCTCTCAGCAGCAGTGTGCAGAATGCCAACTCCACCACTCATCACATAATCCCTGTCAAATAACGTCTGTAAAGTCCTTGTTCGGGTACATTTAAGAGAAACTTTCCTTTTTCAAAAACAAGAACAGCGAGTTCATCCAGGATGAAACCTAATTCAGAAAAGCAATGTTATGAATAGCAAGATAAACTGAATGCAATGTGAACAGGAACATGGAGTTATCAAAAGTGTCAGGAAGATCCTCTGAATGATGGATGTTTGTCAGTATGGGGCTGTTTACAGTTTCTGTTCACACACAGGAGCGTCCGAGTTACATTTTAACACTGGAAACCAACCTCACTTTTAATAGATGCCATTGTCGGATGGGATATGTGTGTGTGCTTAGTGTAAATATTGTGGTTTGTCTATAGTGTGTAGGGACAGGAAGTGTTTCTCTGACAGCTCAAGTCCTTATTTGTTTTTAGAAAGCGAGTGCTCTCGCTTGTTAAGGTCTTTGAGGAGAGAGTTTGGTGATACACATGCCACATACGTCACACACACTAAATCTTCAGGGTGGATACAGAAAGTGTCTGAGGCAGGATGCTGTTTCCATAAGGAAACTCCTGCTCAGACCAACTGTGTGTGTGTGTGTGCGTGTGTGTGTTTGTATTCTTGTTTATGTTCACTTCTCAGGAACTTATTTTGGTATCAAACTGACCTTGTTGGGACCAAAATGCTATCAAACTGACCTTGTTGGGACCAAAATGCAGTCAAATAAACTGTTTTGCTTTGCTGCTATTAGACCACTGATCAATTAATTGGTCACATTCTGCTGATTTTTCATTTAACCACTCAAATATTTTTTATACAATATTTGAAATACATCAAAATATATAAGTATACAAATAATTCAAATATTTTTTTTAATAATAACATATGTACTCTATTATCGAAAATGCAACAGCATATCCTTAGTGTACGCTTTATCATTTGAAGCAAAGGATGCATCAGCGGCAAATAAATAATTCTAACTTATTTATTAGAATTATAAATAAGTTAGAATGTGGAAAAACTCTGACTTTGCTGCTCGATTTAACATCAATACATTGTAGGGTGATGTGTTGACTATCTTTTTCTATTAACCTAATAACAATTGAATTGTAAAAAGGTACCATTGCACTGAACCCCATTAAAAACCTCATGGTTTTTCCACCAAACACTGATTTCTGAACTCTTCCTGAGTTAAAACATTAGTTTTGTTGATTCTAAATGAATATGAACTTGATTTCTTTGCATCATTTGAGATCTGAAAGCTCTGCATCTTTTTTGTTATTTTGTCCATTTCTCATTTTCTGCAAATAAATAAAAAAATTTTGCTTGGAATTTCAAAAACATGTTGTCAATAAATCAGAATAAAAGAACAATGTTCATTTTACTCAAACACATATCTATAAAAAGTAAAATCAGAGAACTGATCATTTTTAGAGGTCTCTTAATTTTTCCAGAGCTGTATATTTTTTGTACAGTTTTGTTTTAATTACCGTACTGCTCTGATTGTGTCCTTCTTTCAGCAAATGGCCTTTTTAGAGCCTGTGCACTCCAATAGTTAACAATATTTTAATAATTGTTCCATTATTCTGGTATTTTTTCATGCTACAACCAGAAACTACATTGTATTTTGTTGGGACCTTACGTCTTGCTGCGTTTAGAGTAGGCCCAGAATGCAGAAGTGGTTGGAAGTAACTTTAACAACAACAAAAGGCAAAACTTACAAAGGTAATCGCAGAGTGAACAGACACGATAACGGGAGGAATCAGTAATGAACAATGACACCCTCCATTCATTGCTTTTGGACGGTTGGAGGAAGTCAGAGTAACCAAAAAAACTGATAACTAATGCTGACATTAAATATTGGCTTATCGTTTAATTATTCAATGTAAATAATTATGAAGATTGAATTTGACCTGAAACCGACCCCAGCTGTCATGCTGTGAGAACGTGACATCACATGCTGAGCGCCATGAGAAAGGTAATCACAATATTCTTCACCTTTAGAAGAACTACACAGCTACTAGTATTGGCTCTTTTTCAATAAACATATCTTTTTACACAAATTGTGAAGCGTGTATATTCCAGGCTTCACTTTCCACTCATTTGTAAGACAAAAGACACACATCCTCTGCATGTGACACCCATCTCCAGTCCGGCTGAGCTCCACATCCTCCCCATGATCCCTCACCCGGCGAGGAAACATCCTCTGGCTGCAGCGAGGGGAAGCAGCTCTCACTGAGACTCAGCGCCTTGCAACAGGTAACACCCCAGCTGCTGCGCTCTGCACTCACATCTACAATCTCTCCTTTCACGTTTTCATATTGCTGAGGACACGTCACAAAGGAGATCTCTGACGTTTACTTGTTTCCTTTTCAGGCATTGCTTGGGGTTGCATTCAGAAGGATTTTCCCTCACACCAGTGGAAAGAAGCATTTTCACTCTGTCAGGCTTTCTCTGGGCTCAGCTGAAGATAAAATCAACTCAAGAGAGAGAACAGGAATCAGGGGGAGACGGGAACAATGATGGAGCTGAGGATCCAGCTGATCCCGACGGGGGAAATAATCCTTCCTCCGGGGAAGAATGGAGAAAACTACTGCCACAGCTGCAAGGTAAGTTCAAAGGTCAGATGGGCTTAGACCAGGGGCGTCCTCGCTTTTTGTCATGTGGGCAAAAGCGACCAGCTCAAAAGCACTCAAGGGTCAAGAAATATAATTTTTAAAGACTAAAATCATCAAAAATATGTTGTTTTTGGGTGCCTATTCAACAATAAACCAAGCATGAAGTATTTTAATTAAACAAATAATAAAAGGTTTTCTGTAAACTTCAAATGTTTTTTCCTTGTTAAATGAAAAGCCTCCAGTTTGGTTTATTATTTTGGGCTTGATTGAAAAATCCAGAGAAAATATTTTGTCTATTCTCAGCAATAAACTACAATGTAGGTCAGTCTTCATTTGAAAATATTTGCTATATATGTTTACCGTGAAGGCAGAAAAAGCAGAAAGTGTGGAAAAGATAATCACTTTGTTTTGCATCCAACTTTTTTGTAAGTAAGTTTGGAATTAAAAATCTTAGTTTGGGCCTAATTTATTTAATTTACTCTTAAGTTGTGATCCTGGAACAGCAAAATAAATAAATAAATAAAAAATCACACAAGGGGCCGCATAAACTCACACTAGGGCTGCAAACGGCCCCCGGAACCCTGTGTTGAACACCCTTGGTTTAGACTTTGTCCCTCCTGAATACAGACATGCCCAACAACGTGAATTTGCTCAAAGGGTATGTCTGTTATTTTAGAAATCTAAACGTAATTTTAGAAATCTTACCCTATCCCTAAGCCAGGAGTGTTCAAAGTGTGGCGTGTGGGCCATTTGTGGCTCATTGAGTGATTTTGTGTGGCCCATGACTGCAGTTCAAGAAGTTTGTCCAACCCGACCCACTGCACAGAACAGACAAATTAAAGTCTTACAATAGAAAATGTTTGCTACAGCAGAAAGTATTCAGTACAGCGGATTTTTGTAATCTTTTATGAGGACCACACCCACCCAGCATGCTTTGGTGCACTCAGATTTGCTTTTAATGAATTGATCAAGTTTGGATATATACTTTACAATAAAAGTGACCTAAATATTGTTGCTATTGCTCAGAATTGACAAGAAAAGTCATTTTCAACTTTTTATAATAAGGCAAACCTTATTAAATCCTTATTTAGCATTTTGGACCAACAGTAACACACCCCTTCCCAACAAACAATTTGACTTTACTCATCATTACTTTACTCCTTTCCCCTCCTTAATTTTTGGCCCACAAGTCCTTTTCACTCTATGACTTCATTTGGCAACAAATAAGAAAATAACCTGCTCACTATTAAACGTTGACTCTGAACTTTTGCAACAGCTGCTTGCTCAGAATCTGCATTATGTTGTTTTTGTAAAACTTTGCTTGAGTTGCTCATATCTGTGAAGGCTTATAAACAGGATAACGAATCTTTGCTGGGTTTCTGCCGGTTTCTTTAACGTTGACGTCTGATTGAGATCTCCTGGTCTCGACCTTTAGCTTCTGCCTTTGTGAAGTTGCCCTGCAGGAAACAGAAGATGTACCGCTCAGTCCGTTCAGCATGTGTTTCCCTCTGTATGAGCTGAGCATCTGAGGAATGAAAGGAGTGAGCTCTTTAAAAAGCAGACCTTCAGAGGTCCGAGGCACCGCGTGGTGAAGTTAAATCATGGATTCATGTAAGATTTAAAGTTTCAGTCAGAGGATTGAGTGCAGCCGGCTGTGCCCGGCCCGGCGATGACTGGGGAGGTGTGGAATGTACTGGAGCCTGGACGAAAGGAAACAACAAACACATTCCTGAACTCGGCTTCATTTGTTCCCCTTCCCACATTCCTTCAGGGCTGGATCACCCCGTGTCATTAGGATCTGGGGCGATTTTACCTGTGCCATGTGCAGGGCACAGGTATGTGGGCCCCTGGAAACCGCTTTGGTGCCTTATCCATTAAAGAAAAATGCTTTTGCTAATGCAAAATACGAACTGATGATACCAACTGAAAATAATACATATCTTGACCAGAGTCTTTGTATTTTTCTCCCCCCCAAAAAACAACTGTAATTTCAGACATTTCTAATCTTTGAGGTTTGTTTACATAAAAAAAAATCCCAAAATATTACTACAACTCACCTGCAAATTTTATAAAATACAGACAAATTAAATGTTAGCAAAACATGCATTCATTTAAAAATGAAGAAAAATGGGGCCCTGGGCCATGTGTAACCTAGCATTTTCAGCCATCTTGTAAAACCCCTTGAAACATCATGATGTGAAGACATAGTTCCTGTTTCTTAAAGTCTCTGCATCAGACCCACAGAGTTGGATGATGAGACAGTAAAACCAGAAAATGGTCACTACATGAAACACACAGAAGTGGGGAGCAGAGGGAAGAGGCTGACAACCTTTCCCTCTGTTTGAGTCAAACAGTCCAACGTGACCTTGCGTACAGGACACGGTCCATGTGTTAGTGTATGTTGACCGATTCTGGTTCTGTTCTGAATCGATCACTCCCCCCTCTGGCAGTGCAGCCATATTACAGTCTGTCTCATGTGCTCCCATCTGTCCAGCTGGCTGAGGTCACCTCCACATGAACAAAGTGCACATTGCATAACCACAGTAATATCACAAAGACACAATCTGTTCTTAACCTTGCTTTCTGTGCGACCCATATTGCTCTGTTATGAAAGTCCAAAATGCAGAAATATTCATTTTTATCATGAGTTCCTAGTTAAAGTATTCGTTCCTTGAATAATTTTACAATTAAAATATCCCGTATTATTTTTGTGATCAATTGCCAGAAAATTGTGAATAAATTAGATGATAGAAAAGTCCATTTCATTCAGAAACTTTATCACTTAGTAAAACATTATATGGAGATGAATATTTGAAACCTTTATTTCTATTAATTATGATGATTTTGCAATTACAGCTACTGAAAACATGACATTTAAAATGATAATGTTACATTAGACAAAAATATTTATGAAATTTTAAAGAATTTGAATCAGAACATTTTTACAGACAAGGTTTATTATTATTTTTTATCTTAAATGTAAAAAGTTTATTTTTTTTGTACAGTGTTTGCTTTAATTGCTGGTCTGAGTACATTGTTCTTTCAGCAAATTGTCTTTTTATGAGTCTTTGTACTAGAGTTAATGAGTAATTGATTACTAAATTATTTATTAAAATTTATTGAAAAGTTTATTTCAGTAACTCAAATCACGATGTAAAAAACTTATGGAATAAGATACGATGCTCATTTCTGACTATTTTATCGTTCAGATAAGTAAGCATAAAAACGTGGAGATTAGAGCAATAAAAATATTTTTGAATACATAAATTTAGGTTTAATAAAAATTATATTTAATACCTGCTTAAACTCTGTTTCCAGAAAGTACTTTTAATCTGACGAAAGAGACTGATCGGAACCCATTTCTGGAATATAATTATGGATACTCTTGACTCAGAAGGGCCCTCCTGAGCCAAATGACTGGAAGAGACGTAACATCCACTAACAGCAGGGTGTTGCAGTTTTCTACCGGCAGATGGCGCCAGAGCTCCTTTTTTAGTAGGCGCTACTTCTAAAAGCTGTTCCGACGTTTCTCACCAAACATCTGCATAACCTGGATCTGAATTGAATTTACATATATTACAAGTACTTTATTAATATGTTTTATCTGTCTACTTAAGTTTAAAGTCATTCAAAAAGAAAAAAAGTTTAATTAAAGCAAAAAAGATTACCAGTAAAACTGTTTTCTGACTGGGATTTATGGTTTGGTGGGCAAACACGCAGAACTAAAAGCGAACGATACTCTTATTAACGGAGACGACCAGCGCTCACATTGAGCTGAAGGATGGCATAAAAGCTGGTTCGGTTCTGCTGCTGGCATTACACGCCTCGGCTCGAGCAGCAGGAGTGGGACGGGTTTTTGGTGAACTTCCTGGTAGTTCTGGGTGTAGCTGTCCTTCAATGACAGAAAAGGAAAGGGGAAATTGCCACACCACTCCCATAGTGGATCCAGGGGAACAAAATATCGGCAGAAGCTGCACACTGACAGACAGCTGGCTCCGTTAACGCGGTTCTACTTCACTCGAGTCCTGGTTATGGGAGTGACCGGGGTTTCCTGCGGGTGAACGGCTGGATACGGTGCGCTGTGCGGCGCTGTGGGAGAAACCGCAGCTGTAGCAGAGTCCACTGTGGACAAACCGCTTGGGAGTGGTAGTGGGAGGGTCGGGAAGAACCCGGCAGAACTGGGCCACAGCAGACTGACAGAGAACGAGCTGACCGGGTTGACGGTCTCACACAACGCGGGGACTGAACACAAACCACCGGTCTGCCCTGTCTCCTTCTGAACTGAGGAACTCGCGCTGTTTTTGACCTCAGGTATGTTTAGCTTTTCCACAATAACTCGTATTTTTAGCCTCAACCGTCATCATTTTTTATCCTGTTCTAAAGTAGGCTATTATTAACCTTACTTTGCCTACCTTGAACGACAAAACAGTAGGATTTGTTACAGCTCTGCGGGACATGTGGACTGATTCTGCTGAGTATTTTGTGTCACTGCAGCATGTTTCAGTGCGTGGGTTGAATGGACGCCATGTGACAACCGCTGTCAAGAAAAAAAAAAACAAACTTAAGTAGCAATCATAAGAATACAAATAACATTAATGATGGGAAGAGATTTGGTGTAATCCTATTTTAAGTGTCACAAAGCTGAGCTCCCCATTGGCTGACTGACAGACACTAGAGTTGTTAATTGGGCTTGTGTCTCACAACCTTCAGGTTGTGGTTGTCTTTTTATAGACTCCACCCAGACACTGACTAAGACTCTTAACTAAACAGTATCCCACACTTCAGCACCAGGAGGCTGAGAGGTTACTTGATGGGAGAAGATATTTTTTTGTACTATTAGATCTACTCTTGCACTTTTACATGGAGATATTTGCTCTTAACTTTGCTTTGAAAATCTTTTTTTTCAACACTTCCTGAGACGGCGTGAATAAACAGGTAATACAAGCTGCCTTTCATGACCTCTTGAACTTTTAGAGAACCTATAATTATTTGAGGTATTTAGAAATATATGAGGGGTTTTTGTGCTGTTGCAAGTATCTCACCAATTGCTTGGACTCTTATTTACGGGACACCTGTCTCTGCAGTTTGGAGTCAGCAGTCCACCTGTTAATGTGTGTTTGTTCTGTAAACATGGAAAGGTTTGCAGAACACCTGCCTTTTTGGTGAAACCAGTTCCTGCAAGAAACTTCTCAAAGGGAAGCAGATTTAATCAAGTACGCTAGCTACAGTAGATCTGCTGAGTTATCAAGGCATCACCAAGATCCTGCCATGAGACTGGCTGGTTATTTGATCATTCTACCTTTTGGAAAGTGGGGAACTTACTTTGATTCATTGGCTTCTTGCAGTGTACTTGACTTTTGAGCATAGTACATAAATGTTCAATATGCTTATTATCTGGGGCTTTGGAAACCCTTTCGAGGACTCTGTTGAGGTAAAGTTGAAGAATTTGGACGTCATCCGTCCCTTTCATGCCTCACAGCATAATACTACCACCACCGTGCTTAGTAGTTTGCAGCCAAGACAGTTAGTTGGTGATCTTAAGTTTGAACATTTTGGTTTTACTACTGCTAACATTGTTGTAAGATGGATCAATCTTTGTCTTGCATGCTCATAAAACCTTTCTTCAAAACAAGGGTCTTCAACTCCAGTCATCCAGTTCTGGTATCCAGGTAGCCTCAACCTGATCAAAAGTTTGTGTAGGCTACTTTACTTCTAAGCTGGGTCTGCAGCAGAAACCCAGCTAATTTTCTATTGACAACAATGGTCAAATATCCAATCAGAAGTGCCTGAAGTTTCCTAAAAATTGGCCAGATTGAATAGATGGCTAAGGAGAGCTTGTTATTAGAAATAACAAGCAAGGCAGGATGAAGTGACATTGACTTTTTGAGGAGGGTTAGAAACTTTTGTTCTTTAAAAGCCTCCTAGCACAATGTTCTGCCTGAACACAACTAAGCAGCGGAAACAAAACATCAATGTCCTGCTGTCGATATGTTTTTCCAAAACAGACCTCCAGTGGGACATGCTGCACTGTGATTAATGTCTTTGATTTTCCATTAAACACGGGCTTCATATTCTCTGAATGGTTTGGTTAGATGTCACCTTTAGAGGTAAAAACCAGAACAGCAAATTCAACTTTGTTTATGAATCTATAATCACTAAAACAACAAAGATCAGTGAGATAGCTATGGGTTTATTTTAGTGGATTAATATAATTATATAATTAATGTAATGATACATTGCTAAGACGAAAAAATATATCCAAATTGATCTGGCACCATGTGTTAAATCATTAGTGAAAATGTTTTGATTCAGTTTTGCCAGCCAAACCCAGGCATGATTCTTGTTGACGCTGCAGAATTATAAACAACCCAGTAAACAGAACCAACAGATGATGCCCAGAGCTACAGAGACATCTGTCAGTGGCGACTTCAGAGAACCACAATAACGACAGTTACTGTATCTTTAAAGGAAGAAAAAAAACAAAAAAACATGGGACAGTGGTGAACCTTCAAAGAAGTAGCCAGTCTCCCGAAGTTACTCCAGGATTTTGGAGTAAAATCCTTAAGAAGGTCCGACAAAAACCTGCAAGTTCAACTCTGAATGCAAAGGGGGAAAAAACAAGTTTGTTGTGCCCTAGTCAAAGTATGGACTTAAATATAATTGAGATGCTGGTGGGTTTTCTTCATGCTAGAAATAAAACACTCTTTAACAGTTAACACAAACTCATCACAATGGTGGAACAACCTGTTAATAGGTTTAGAAAGTAATTATTTTTTCTTTACACAGTGCCAGATTGGTTTGAATAGATTTCATATAATCACTAATAAAAGTGATAATTTAAAAAATGCTTTCTGTTTTTACTCGGCTTATCTTTATGTGGTATTTAAATTAGTTTGTTGTTGGAAAACAAGAGCAAAAACAGAAGAAGTCTGTAAGGGGGTAAATACAAAAGTACTATAGATAGACGAGAACAAATGTCCCTACATTTACCTTCCCCACATTCTCATTTTACACTTAAAGGGCATTCAAAGGGTGGGGTAAAAATGTGAGTAGACTGGTCCTGGCATGCTTTGGACTGTTTATCTGATCAAACTCTAGTCTTCCATTTCTCCGCAGAAGAACATTTCACGGCAGATTTATTTTATTACAAACCATCTTAGGAAATTTTGTACAAAAAACTAAATCCAGTTGTGAACTACAAGTACATAGAAAGTGCTTCAAAGGGAACGTGTGCTTTGTTTTCAGGGAAGTGCGACTTGCCGTTGACAGGTTGAAGGTCTTTCCATGGTAACGTGGTGTCAGCTATTCATCAGGTGGATCCTGACAGTTTCCCACAGGACACACCCAACCGATTGGCCGTTAGAAAGATCAGCATCATCACCTCTGCAACAGGAAAAACGGACTCGCATAAGCACATTTACTACCTGTGCTGTGCTTTAGGAAACAGTCAGGGTGGGTTATTTCCTCTTCAGTGACCTAAAATGTAGATTAAAGTTTACTCGTATTGAGGTCTGAGATATCACTGGTCCATTGCAAATCTAGATTGTTTTATTTTTCAGCCGTTTTCACACCCAAAAGGTTGGCAGATGCAATTTGACCAAAGCTGCAACATTTGCTGTGTTTTCAGCTAGTGCGGTTTGCTTTCAAACTCTTTGAAAAAGAATTTGAAATTCTTCTCAAAATGTAAACTAAAATGGAGTAGTGTCAAATGTTAGTGGTTGTACCATTTTTCTTTTGTAGTTGGTAAATTAACTTTTTTTGTAGTTTACTAACAAAGGTTTTGTTAAACATTCTGGCTGTATTTACCCAGAATGCCCTGTGCTGTAGTGTGGTTCCTGCTTCTGAAGCGGACTCAGGTCCCGCTTGCATCCACATGTGCATTTGAACCGTGCCAGAGTTCTCTTCAACTGAACTGAGACCGAGGTTTGCAGGTGCACCAGAGTTCACTTTTTTTCGTCCACATCGCAGTTTGATTACACATTCACATCTCCCCAAATGAACCGGACTTTCTACACTAACAAACTAGAGTTCAACTAACGCGGATTAAACGGGGCTGGTTTTCTTCAATCATTTAGTTTTTATCTGCCCAAAGCAGATTAATCAAGAGGTTGTGTGGTTCGTTTTCAGCAAAAACTTTGCTGAAAAATACCTCTGCTCATCCTGTGATCAGCTGTTTTAGACACGCCATATTTGTGTTTTTTGTTTTCTATTTTTGTCATCAAACTTTTACATGAACATGCCAACATAGGCTTGTAGAGTCTGAAAAGGAGCTTTAGGCGTTTTGCACCTGCTGCTCTCTGCGCTGTCCAACCTTGGAGTGAATTTGCTGGTCATCATCTCTTGCGTCATTGCTGATATCCATCTTGGCACTGTTTACAAACCCTGGCTTTTGGAAATGTGGCTACACTTACTGATAATAAGCTAACCAGTTGCTTTGATTCCCAGAACATCGCTGCTACTTTCTCTTACAGATCGTAAGCAAAGATGGAATTAGTTGTTCCTGGAGCTGTGTTGGCAGTTGCTGTTTTTTCCCATGACTGTATGCCTCATTTACAGTTACAACTCAAGAACCAAGATTCATTCAGGAGTTTGGACCTTTCATAATGAAAAGCTGAGATTAATCTGACCCAGAAGTAAGACAGATGGGAACCTAATGCAATTGGAGCTGAAAGTCAATCTTTTGATTGATTTATTGATACATGGAGGGTTAGAGCATGTTGGCCAAATCTGGAAAATCTCCCTTCAGTTTTGCTTTCTCATCAAAATGTTCTAGAAATGCTACTTTTTCTAAACATGACGCATGCTCAATTTCTTATTCAGTAAAGCAGTAAAGAGGGATGAACAAATTTTCTATTTTTCACAGTGATGATCTGATGTCTGTGGACTGATTTAATGCTTCCTGTGAGAGAAATCTGGGGAATGCAACATGAGACGTATCAGATCAGGTTAGACTGCGATTCCATTAAGTGGATAAAACATAGCTGAGTGAGCGATGCTGATGGTATGTGTGGGAGACGGTTTACATGACGGCTGCTGCTCAGAAACTGAGTCAGACCTTGAAATGGGAATGTGTTGGAGGGAAATGTCAATCGACTTGAACCTTGGCAGAGACAGTTGGAGACAGAGAAAGGCATTCTGGGTTCATTATAATAACTTCAGCATCTCTTTACAGAAAACTCAGAGCAGATTTTTCAACATCAGCAGAAATATTGATGTAATTTGCTTTTGTAAGGTGCTGTATTAAAATGTAAGGATTATATGAGTCAAATGTACTTTTTTATTTTGGTTAAAAAGGTGAAGGTGCAATAACTGTTGGACTGTTTTTAGTATTGCTGAAGGTCTGTGTTTTGCAGATGCAATGTGTGGGAACTTCTGCAAAGCATTTCAGTAGAATGGCAGCAATTAGAGGGGCGTATCTGAGGTAGCTTAGCATCTCTGTTACCTGAGAAATGACGAGTAGGTTGTACAGAGTGTCCCATGCTGCTGTGGCAAAAAGCAGCCGACTTAGTACAGTGTGAGCACCGCACTGCTGGGAACAAACGGTGAGAGGTACTCGTCCTTTTTCCCTCTGCTTTTATAGTCTGGACTGCTTAGAGACTGGAAAACACCCTGGATATGAGTCAAAACCCACGTCAGATTCACTGCCATTTTTGGACATGAGCTGGAAGAGGTGGGAGGTCCTTGAACGACCCGGAATGCCCTTTCCGTGCCTCCAAAAATAATGGAGTTTTTCATTTTTTTCTCCTGTTTGTCTTGGTTTTAAAGTAACATCTTTTAACTGAGCCAAGAGATTCAGCCAACACAGCTCACTTTATGTGTCATAAAGTCAGTCTTTGGGTTTCTGACTGACCACAGCATCATCAGCGGTGTTTAAAGTCTTGTCGAGGGACAGATTTCCTGAACCTCGATAACCTGCTTCACATTTTGCACGGCTCTGCGTCATCTGAGGACAGAACTGCTCATTCATGTTCACATGCACCACTGCTGACCAAGCCACTTCATAATCCTGCTCGGTTGTACTCACACCTTCACCTGCACCCAGATTAACCCCTATCAAACAAGATAACTGGTAATCCCGTTTCATCTGGTCTTGTGCTTTGCATGTACTTGCTGCCAGGCCTGGCAGAGAAGAGCTCTGAGATTGTTTGAAGGATGTGTTTGGTTAAAATCCTGTATTTTTCTTTTAAACCTTGGACTTATTTTACCGTGTCATGAGAGTGTGACTGTGCAGTCAGCATAGCTTCCAACATTAATCCATGCACAATAAAAGATGTTTATTTAAATACATCTTGAGGTGCGTCATTGTATTGAGGTGCTGCTTCTCATGCATAGAGAGCATAGGTGGTCTCAGGAATAAAAGCAGTTTGTTTATTCACATAAATCATGTTGGTCAGAACCAGCTCCTAGCTTTTTAGGAACTTAAAGGGGACCTATTATAAAAATTAACATTTTGGATCATTTGTACTTCTATGTGGGTCTCACCTGTTTCTAAAAACAGCCATACCCCAACCCAGCTGGATTTTTGGCAAGAAGTTTTTTAGTGTCTGGAAAATAAGCCATTTCAAAAACCTCCTGAATGTTAAGTCACAATTGCTGTTACTTAGCAACCTCAGCTGAGCCCAGCCCATCACCTAGCAACCCAGGTGGAGCTCCAGCACATTTGGTCAGCTTAATTTACTGCTGTATGCGCTGTATAATGGCTGCTGGAAAAAACGAGTTGTTGACATTCTTTTTTCATTCTTCTTGACTGTGCAGGAGGTTCTACTTCTGCTTTTCAAAGATATATAATTGTACAATCGCACATCTGCTTGCAGCCATTTTTATGTATGAGTGTAAACGTGGAGTGTGGCCAGCAGCAGCTTATTTGGATTTAAAGTGACAAGATGCATGAAAACATCTTAAAACGAGCAGAAGCAGACTGAAATCTCATTATCTAAGAATTATTTTGTGCAAAAAGTATAATGAACATGTTTTGTGTAGCATATAGATCTATCCTAACCTGCTCAATGAAACATAATGGGTCACCTTTTAAAATTTTCACCTTTCTATTGTTGGACTTGTTCCTAATTCAGAGCAGCATTTAAGACTTGGCAGTTTTGTTTTCATCTGCAGATTATTCTACTTTACTTGACTCTTTTTCTCAGCTTAGCTGATCTGATGTCATTCTTGCCGTGACCTCAAATCCAAATCTATACACTCTGTGCTGAGACACACCTGGTTACCTGGTAATTACTGTGATATGACACCAAAGGCAAATCTGAGTCCTTGTTGAAACAAAGCTTTGTATGGCGTGTCCTTGTTTGCTTGTATTTCATTGATGAATGCCTCTGGAGCTCATATGATTGTTTGAATTTAGCAGAATTGAGCTCCCTCGTATACAGTTTAAACAAACATGGGCATGGTTCATGTTGAAGTTGAGAAAGAATGAAAAAGTAAACTTGATTCAGTCCTTGGAAAAGGCCTTTATGACACTACAAAGTCAGATAAGATGTTTATTTTTTTTACTACTTAAAAAGCATCTCATAATGAATGCTATTGTAGAAAGTAGTTCGGCTTTATATTAGGTTGCATTTGTGTTTGCTTATTATGCCTTTTAGGCATCTTATTAAGCTCCTTGATATCTTTTAGATGTCTGAGTTTCTCAAAATTAGCTAGAGATGTAAATTATTTGTAGAGTGGAACACATTTGGAGCCTCAGAATAAGATACAATCATATTCAATAAATAAGAATATATGTCTTTGTGAGTCTCATTTACCAGATTAAAAGTACCGTAACATTTAAGCAGATATTAATTATACTTTACATTAATGCCTCATTTCTGTTGTAAAAAAAATAATAATTAATTGTTCTAATTTTAAATGTCAGTTTGTAATGGTTATAAGTGTAAAATCATAAGTAGCTGAGTTACAAACATAAATTATGTTTATGTTGGATGCATGTCACTTGACATGGGGGTAGGCTTCAAACATTTCTTCCTGAAAGTTTAATAGCCTCTTTCAAAAAACAGTTCTGACATAAAGTCACAAAGATGAAGCCCTTTTTAACCTGGTTTTTTATTGATCACCAACAAAGCCAACCATATTCCGGTTATTTAAAAAGATAAAGCCGGAGTTTTGAGTCACATGAGGCAAAATATTTGGAAATTTTGGATTCCTAAAAGTAAAATCCATCAGCTACCCATCTGTGACTCTGCATTAACTGCTGAAATGGTCGTATCTTGTTCCATGCTGATTTGCTTGGTGATGACTCCGGCTAATTATTTGACTAAAGCAGGAAATCAATAGATTATCACATGGACATTATTGAGTAGCTTAAAACAATTCATGTTTAGCTCACAGCAACAAATATTGGCAAATTCAGCTGTGTGGATCAGCTTAAGGCGATACTCCTACAGTAGAGTGCGGTGTACTTTAGTGGGTGTGTTTTCCATTGCTTTGCTGTGGGAGACAATGGTTACGGTCCTTGGTTACAGCTTTGTCTCTCGTTCAGAGCCTCTTTGTTAACCTTTAACCAAGTCTTTGGATAAAACAAACATAAGTGGAGGCAGGTGTGGCCCTGGGCCTGCAGAGAATGAGGTGGACTGAGTAAATAAAGGAGCCACATGGCAGCAGAGTTGGAGCCGCTGGACACACAGGTAGAATGCCACAAAGTGTTGGACGTTTTGATGGGACTCGATTTAATATTAGATAACTGAGGAAACTGTAACTTAATCACATTTTAATCAAAAACTAGCGACAAAATGAGCAACATTTTCTATTAACAAAGCAATTTTGCTGCTAAATTGTTGGATAAATCGACAACAAATATATTTATGATTTTTAATGTGTTATTTAAGTAATTCAACCCTTAAGGGTGGTGCAAAGTGCCGTTGTATCCATTCTGCTTTCACGTGTCTCAGGAACACCTGATGTAGCTATTTAGAAAAAATACTACTTTAGAAATGCGGACTGCAGATGCTAACATTAGCGTTGGGTATGTCTGTGCTGCTGCAGCATGTTTAGCATTTCGATGCCATTTTGGGGTTAAGTAGCTTCTTTTCTCCAGCGTTCCATCAAATCATTTTGTCGTCCGTCGTTTTGCTTTGCGGCCGTACCAGAAACGCTCGTATTTAAAAGTTCTGGCTGGAAACTTATCCTGCAAGAGAAACAAAAACATCAATTGATTGCATTAAAAATGTTAAGGCATTGGAATATCTGTAATTAATTAATTAATGCAAATTCTGGCCCTAGTTTGAAAGGAAACATTTTTGTGTCTTGAAAGCAAAGACGAGTCCCATGTGAAGAAATGGAGTGTGGAGCATCTAATCGTTCATTCTTTGTCTCATCAAGCTGTTTGCTGAAGAACGTGGAAGTTTTGCACACATTGTAGCATTTATTGGCCCTAAAGCTATTAACCTAATATGGCACAGAAGGTTGATGTGCAGAATTCCCATCTAATCGTTTTCACCTTCATCTGGAGTCCATTGGAGTGACTCAGAGCCCAGGCTGCTGTGGGCTTTGAAGCTGTGCTCTTTCTTTTTATGCTCTTCCGTCTGTATTTGACCTAAAAACAGAGTGTGAGTGCAGAGGACTTCTCCATACACTCAGTCTTGTTAATAGGTGTGTTGGAAACATATTTTTGTGTTTTTTTTTGGTTTGTCTCATCACCAGTGAAGCCCACATTGACAAATTAGCCTTCCTTCCTTCCTTGTATGAAACCACATGGACTTTCTCTAATGTCAGTACATCTTTAAAGGCTTTGACTTTTACAAACTATAAATCTACCCTAAATATATAGATGGTTAAATGTAAATTTTAAAGTATGCCAAATTTCGGGTGTGTTTCTCCACAGCTGGTAAATGATTGTCAACCACACCGGACGGTGCTGCTGTTACTATGTTTTCTATCAAATGCTGCTATTGACATTCCCTGCCTTCTACACTTTTAAATTCATGGAAATGTTGAAAAATTTCTGGGTTAATATTTGTGGATAAAGAAATTGCTGTCCCACTCTACAGATATTTGAATAGGCTGGGCCTTTATTCTATCTTTAAGAAATGTTAATTAATGTTAACTTACTGAAATGTTATTTGTTCTATTTTCTGAAGTGTTTTTTCTCCACGACAGCGTCAATAAATATCAGTTAATTTGAAAACATGATTAAATGAAGTCTCTGCGCAGTTTAGTGATATAAATCACACATCTTTGTGACTGGTGTCCTAAAAAAACAGTTTTCAAATGGGAACAGTGTTTGTTTGTGTGAGGCTATGGTTGTTGTGTCATCCAAAAAGTAATAAATGGTTAATTATCGCTTTTATTGCTTCATAATATTATCACAAAATATTGTGATAAATTGTTAAGTCCATGTCTCCCACCCCAAACTCGGAAGTCTTTGCTTGGTGTCCAACATGGACCGGTGGTTCTGCTCGGTGTTTCCTTGGTGGTTTCGGTGTGTGTGTGTGTGTGGGTGGGTGGGTGTGTGTGTGAGGCAGAGAGTTGGAGAATCCTGCTCTTCAGGAGAGGTGGAGCAGCTGTTTGTTCAGATCTCTGCCCAGTGGGATTTAGCCACTGTGAGTGTGGCAGTGCAGAAAACTCCACTTTAACTCCAAATGTCGAAAATAAATGCCACCGCTCGTCAGATCGTTTACGTGTAATCGTCAGACCACCTTCACTTTTTGAATTGGTATTCTCAATTAAACAAGCCTCTAATGATCAGTCAGCGTCATTTTAAATGAGGCTCTATATATGACATCATAGCTGAACCTCCTAAAACATTTCCCCATCAATTTCTCCATCCCACTTTCCCATAAAATTTTCTACTGGCTTATCATAAATGATTATTTGCATAATTTGTGTTGCAGAAGCTGTCTTGGATCTGAGCACATCCCCTCCCCACCATGTTGCTCCTCCCTGTCTCCATGTTTGTTTTTATATAACCAACGTCTGCCGGCGGTCTTATCGTTATCATGGTGATGACTTCAAGGTGTTTGTCTGTGTCCAGGACTGAGTAGCGGTCTGGTCACTGCTGGGTGACTCTAACCAAATGACCTGCTGCATCCTGAACTGAAGTTCAGACACACAGCGTTTGTGTGTGTGTGTGTGCGTGTGTGTGTGTTTGTGCGTGTGTGTTTTCTGATTAATTTTAGGTTAACTACGAGTTGCAGAGTGCAAACAAAAAGTAAAAGCGAAAGGTTAAATGCTGCATTTATAAATGGGTGTGATGCATATCTCAGAATGAAGTGTGTTTCTGTGAAACTGTGTGTGTGTGTTGAGGATTCAGATGGAGATGTGGCAACAAAGCCTGCATGATCAAATTGCTGAGCCATCTTCTTATGTAGGGAGGAGGTCTGTGTTAAGTTTCTCCATTTAAGCTGTTCACGCATAAATTTCCACTCCTGTCAGCTTTAGGTCGAGTGCAACTGCATTTTAATTAGAAACCGATGGCCTCAGAGGAGCCGTCTTCCTATATGGCACACTTTCAAATTAGAGATGCAGCAATCAGAGGGTTGTGGCTGATTTCAGATCGCTGGGTTTTGTAAACCCAGTTTACAAAAGTTTAAGTATCTGGGGATCATGTTCACGAATGAGGGAAGAAGGGAGCGGGAGATCGACAGGCGGATTGGGGCAGCGTCTGCCGTAAAGCGGGTGTTGTACCGGTCCGTCGTGGTGAAGAGAGAGCTGAGTCAAAAAGCGAAGTTCTCGATTTACCGGTCGATCTACGTTCCCAACCCTCATCTATGGTCATGAGCTTTGGGTCATGACCGAAAGAACGAGATCACAGATACAAGCGGCCGAAAGGGGTTTCCTCTGTAGGGTGGCTGAGCTCTCCCTTAGAGATAGGGTGAGAAGCTCGGTCATCTGGGAGGGACTCAGAGTAGAGCCGCTGCTCCTCCACGTTGAGAGGAGCCAGTTGAGGTGGCTTGGGCATCTGGTCAGGATGCCTCCTGGACGCCGCCCTGGTGAGGTGTTTCGGGCACGTCCCACCCGGAGGAGGCCTCGGGGAAGACCCAGGACTATGTCTCTTGGCTGGCCTGGGAATGCCTTGGGATTCCCCCGGAAGAGCTGGAAGAAGTGGCTGGAGAGAGGGAAGTCTGGGCCTCCTCCCCCGCGACCCGACCCCGGATAAGCGGCAGAAAATGGATGGATGGATGGATGGATGGAGGGTTTTGTAAAACTGCGACTGATTGATGCACATTTCAACAGATTCAATTTCTCTTGAAGAACTGTAACATAGGAGTATTTATGAGAAGTTTTTTTTTTATCCAGCCTTCCTGCCAATAAAGATAATCAAAACTGAGGTTCTTATATTTTTCACCAAAGCATTAAACTACCACTGCTGACATTTTAAGGTTTCTTTAGCATCTTATATTACTGAAACATTCATCTTCATGTATATTCCTTACAGATTTAACTTCAGTTGTTCCACATTCAGCATGTTCAAAGGTGGAAAAGGACACCATGAGAAGACTTAGCAGAGCAACTGTGCTGCACTTTGTTCAACCTTCCTCATATCTGCTTCAGGTCTTACTCCTCCTTGCTCTCTCAAACCTCAAATATGAGGTTTGAAGGCTGTAGAAAAACCATCATTACCTTAAAGTCTCCTTCCACTCTGAAGATTGTTGTTGGAATGACCTTTTCATGCACAGCTCTAGGGTTTGCCAAAAATCAGGGGTTGCAAGCTTTGAAGACTGATGGAGTTACAGCAATGCAACCAAGGCTGCCCAATTCCAAAGATTTCTATAATTGTGCCCAAATTCATTCGTCTTTTCCCCTGATTTGAAGGACGGGTCTGGTGTAAACGCCGCAGCTCACGGGCCGAAGGGAAGATTTTTGTACTTGTAACAATGATGGATGAAGCGGGAGAGGAGAACATTTTTAAATGTTAGTTTATTAAAGTATGACGATACAAAGAAAGATCAATAAAGATCATCTTAAATTCAACCTCTTCTAGTCACCAGATATTTTATAAGTGCATTTATTTTTCAAATCTTAACAGTGTGTTTCTGTAGATTCTCCTGTTTATTTTTGTTTTTATTTTTATCATGGAGCCTATATTTAACCAGATAAAAATAAAGTGCAGGACTGTTTACAGGTTTGAAGCACAGCTCCAACAGAGGGTGTGCGTCACCTTTTTCCTGGTTGGATCAGCAGTGCTGATCTCATTTACATTTGAAGAAAAAGGAAAGAGAGCGATATTAGTGGGATTCCCAGTGTGAGGGAAGGAAATAGACCAGCTTTTACGATGTTTTCATTAGTCATCATCATCTGGTTTTGTTTTGTCCCTACTGTGAATAAAGCCTAATTAACTTGAAGGAAGTGGTCAGAGTAAACAGGACATTCACTGTTTGGGAACCTAGCAGCTCTGTCTGTACAATGCCATACAGATACAGTAACTTGGAAACATGTTGACATGTCCAATTTTCATGGAGTTAGTCAAATCTGATCGTACATTTCCTGATTCATTTCAGCCTAAACTTTTGTCTACAGCCAACATAACATAAACTGGCACAGGAACCAGCCGAACAGCGTCTGTGTATGAGCGAAAACCCAGTTCATGAACACAACATGATATATCCATTGTGTTAATTTATTAGGCTCTGTTGTGATAAATCTGTCAGCACGACTCTAATCATCAGCACAACTAAATCTTGATGGATGTTAATACAACCAGGAGGGCGACGTCTACAATCTATGAGATTTAGATGTAGGAATATCTGCAGAGTAGCTGAACGGATGCAAACTTTATTTGGGGGGGAAAAAATGGTGGAATGAGAGTTGAGAAAATGCTCAACAAGTCTTCACCTGCCCTGCAGCTGAAATAATTTATCTGCCTGTTATGAATTCCTCGTTCTGCTCCTCGGTGTAGATATCCTTTAATTGACAGGCTGTTTAGAAAAGCTACTCTCAATGCTAAATCTGTTTTTGAAATAATTTTTGCCTTAGAAATCTGATACATAACAAGGGCTTCAGATAAAAGACTCAAACAATAATATAAACAGATTCCTATTTACATTTTCTGATAAATGATGTTGGAAATTAAAGTAAAATAAAGTTCTTTAAAAACGGGCATTGTAAAATTCGGAATAGAAAAATGTATTAAAAATGTAGTTTTTACATAATTTCAAAGTCTTGAAGGTTTTCAGTTGGTATGGAGGAGCTGCAGCTCAGGTGTGAAAGATGGCAAAGAAGTGAGATATTGTTGAGTGAAATTCAATTCTTGTATTTATGATAAACTATGACTGAGATGACAAGTCAATTTTATTTTAATATTACCGGTACATTTTCAGCGACAAGGCAATTAAAAAAAAAAAGCAAAAAATGAGGAAAAACAGTAACGGGTAGAATACAGTTTATGATGTTCCAGTTATTATCAATCAAAGGCAACTGATTTAAAGGAAATAAAAATCCAAAAATGTTAGTTTTCTGGAGGTTTTTTCCAGATTAGAGGGGCATAAAAACTGAATGTTGCTTCTTCTTGTTTGGTTCTGGTTCTTAAGTCTTAATAAAAACATTTTAAAAAGTGAAAAAGTTGGATAATAACTTATAACTTGGTCCACATTAAGGTCTTGACTCTTGACTGGTAGCATTGTTCATCATTTGGTGGTGTTTTTTGCTGGAGAATGTGGACTTTAAATCATGAAGCGTAAGCGTAACTAATGATTGACTGGGGCTGATACTGAGTTACCAGCCTGCTAATTATGTAGCACCTCACCTCAAAAGATCCACATTCCCTGATTAGATTACCCTGCCCTGCTTCAGAGTGTCATTATGGTGGATATTTAGGATCGTATAACTGCAATCTGATTATTCCTGATATAATTTCTCCATGTTTTCCAGCCATCCTGCAGGTGTTGACTCTGATTAAATCCCATTAGCATGTGGCTCTTGACTGATGCTAACTCTTGCTCTGCTTCATTCTTACATGCATGCACAGGCTTGTATCAGAGCTTCAAACTCTAACCTTGTGTAGCGCCTGTCTGGACTCCAAAGGTGCTAAAAACTGTATTTCTGATTGTATGCTAACGCTCTCTACTCAGATCCTCTGCTAACACGTTCCTGTACTTCAGCGTATGGATTCCTCCTCTATGATAGACATGGGAAACCTTAGGAAATGCCTTCATGACCAAAGTGCTGCCACAGTGGAAAAGTGGGTGTGTTTAAGTGCGAAGGACACAGAGCGTCTCCATATTTGGTGTGTGAACTGAAAAGAGGAAGAAAAAAACAGCAGCCCAGTTTCCTTCATTTACTTATTTTTAAGCCAGCTGCTCTCTTTTCCTGTCACTTAAGTGTTGCTGTGCCAGAATCTCGCTTTGCTACGGTCTGGTGCACACCAACACACCCACTGTGGTTTGTCACTGAATCCACACCATCAGGGCCTTGAAGAGAGGCAGGCCTAGTGGGTGGCTGGCCAGTTTGAGCGAATTGGCCTCCTGGGAACCCCCTTGTGTCAATATATGCCTGGATCTCTTCAGCCTGTCAGAGCCGCTAGTCATCTCAGAGAATACAAACACACTCATTCACTGACTCAAGTTTTTTTTTTTTTTTAAGGTCACACTTTCACCATGTGTAACCAGCTTCCTGCTTCTTCCTGTTCTTCTTCTACACTTCTCTCTCCGGCTCTCTCCATCTCTCGCTTGCCGCCCCCATGGCTCACATACTTTTGCTCTGACATCACAGCTGCCATGCATTTCCAGTGTTTTACTCTCCTGTGTCAGTTCAGGATCTCTTTTCTCCCTTCTGTCCAGAAATGTAGGATATATTTATGTATTTAACGCTTCAAGAGTAAACATTGTTTCCTCATTCTGTGATTTGTTGACGCTAAGCTCATGTTTGATCCTCCTTTAGGCCATTGTCACGCCCTTCATTGAGAAAAGTATTGAGCAACAAAGAAGGGCCAAAAGTGTTCTCTAAATGTGGATTTAAATGTTTTTGCAGATGAAAATGTAAAAGTTATGGGGCTCTCCTGTATTTAACCTCTAGTTGTAGCACAGTAAACAAAGAAAATGTTGAGAGGTTTTGAGTTTTTTCCAAGTGCTGTTGTTCAAAGTTTCTCGTTGTGAAATATTTACTGTACAAGAGTAACGTTTGTGAAAACCGTGGAGTATTTCTGCATCAGCAGAAACAGACATAATGGGTGAAAGAGAAGGCCACAAACTGCCAAACATTTCCTCTTAAATTTTGATGACGACAGTATTTCTCGTTTTCCTTCCTTTGCTGTATCTTTCATTGAGATTGAGACTGAGATTGAAATGTCAGGGGCGCTCTGACTAGATCCCTCGACAGTCTTTCGTCACGTCGCAGCCCACAAAATTCCTCCCTGTATGGATGCGTTTCTTTGACATGACTTGTGTCAGTATCGGATATGTTGTTTTTGGAGGAAAGACAAATATGTTGGAACTGGTCCCACTAGGTCAGGAGTTTAATATCTTGCAGATTATTTTTGTCTGGCTGTAATGAAGAGGGATAGAAGTCATCTCTGAATCATTGCTTAGGAGATCAATCTTTAATTTGTCCATCTTGATTTAGCTCTGGACGAGCCAACGTTAACATATTTGCTTTACTGCTCCACCATGATGTTTGAGTTCCAGGCTAATCTCTGCGGCGCCAAAGATGATTGTGATTTAGTGTTGTTCATCAGCAGTGAGGGAGTTGTATTACAGACGTTTCAGCTGAGTGTCTATCAGCATTCTTTCTGTGGAGGATGAATCCTTCACAGCATCGGCTAAAAATGAGCTGTGCAACCTTGGAGTCAAGGGTGTGCTCAGATTGGTGATGCAACTCAGGAAGTGAGCTCATCTTACTGACGGCTTGTTGTTGTCTTTGCATAAATTCACCTGAGGAAATGAGAAATACAAATGAAACACATTGGCAGCACTACAGACTAATAAACATAAAAAATAAGCTCATGACTTGGTAATAGCATGTTATTTCTGGTAGATACAGCCCTTTGCAGAAGCTCCACTTGAATATTTATCTAATTTTGTGATGTTAGAATCACAAACTTCACTAGAATATGTAATAAACCGTCTTAAAATGGTGCATCATTGTGAAGGGAAGGAAGATTTTCTTATTAATTTAGTTTATAATGAAAACCTGACAGTCTTTGCTAAAACCTTACTTGTATCTGTGATTGTTAGTACAGAATCTGGGCTGTCAGCTAACATTGCATGTACTTTTTGATTAAGAACAGTAATGACACGAGGAAGAAAAACAAAGTAGATTAGAAATATCTACTTTAATATGTTTTTTCCATACTATAAAGACTGAAAGTGAAATATAATATAAAAAGCTGTATTTACCATTATCTCGTTAACGTTTTCTTTTTAATCTTTAAAAGTTTAGTTGAAATGATTGATTTCTCACCTGTGTTTACACTTTACAAAAAGTTTTTCATACTTCAAATTTAAGACTGACAGTGATGTTTGACTCACATTGCATTAAGCAATAAAATGCATTTTATTAGTTTGATGAATTTCTTTCAGTAGAACTGGACTATTTTGTAAATTGCTCCGTAAAAGCAGCCTTAACTACATTTCATCTTGGTTTTATTTAATTGTAAACAACGTGTGTAAAGACTCAACTGGATGCATTGCACCACTGATTGTAATTTGTGAATAAGTCGATGATGAGATGTTATAAAGTCCTTTTGATTTGGAAATATATTCACAGTGTACTGGCTGCTAAGGCGACACCTTGAATCAGATAAATCTTATAGCTTTGTGACGTTGCAGTGCCGCATTAGCAGCTGCTAAACATGACAGAGCGATGTGTATCAAATTACACGGCACATTCTACAAGTTGTAGTTTTTTTGTTGGGCCCGCAGTGCGGGGAGAACGGAAAGTTGCTATTTATATCCAAGACGACTTTGAGCAAACTTTGAACAGGAAGTGCAACAGGAAAGAAGAAGAATTTAAGTCATGGGGAGAGAGGCTTGGAGCTTGAGGGGAAAGTCAGGCTCTCGTTTCTCATTTCCCACGGAACTGAGATCGCATGCGCTGACCTGAAAACAATCCCCCCCCCTTTTTTTTATGCAAATAAAAACACTGTTTTCTTCCTAAAGTTAAGTGTCTGTATTTAACTGCAAATCAGAGTAGGGCTTCACTTAAAAGGCACACCAGGACCAAAGTAAAATCCTGTAATGATTAACGACAGAGTGACCAAAGTTTTGTTTGTAAAGTGGATGGACCTGCTGCAGCGCCAGGCTATCAGAGCTGTGGTTGAATGCTCCACCCTGGAACAAATGGCAGGTGTAAACCAGTGTTTGTGTTGTTTCCATGGATTTATAGCCTCTCAGTGGTTTTATGCCCCATCTTTTATAGATTTCTAGTTATAAAATGCACATAATAGACACTAAGCAAATACGATCCCCGTATTGGAGGTTGCGTTGCCGGATGTTCAGTCCAGTGCCAGGAGGTTTAATAGCATTAAAGGGTTAAAGTCTGAGAGCTGAGTGAGATAGTGGTGGTCAGATGTAGCCCCTCCTCTCTTGCAGCGTAGCTGAAATATGCTGCCTCAGCGTGAAACACACACACTCACACACCTTTTCAGTCCTCAGCCAGAAGTGGCTGGCAGGGATGAACGACGGAAACTCGCAGGATCTGTTGATTGTGTAACAAGTGTTATCCGCTATCTGGTGTTGTATCAGTGCTTGCTTCCCTCCGTCTGACCACGGCGTTCTCACACTGTGGTGAGAGTGAGACACACATGAAGGGAGAGAGTGAGAGCGTCTGGAAAGCATTACTCAGATTCCTGCAGCAGAGGCTTTGAATGTGCTGGTAATGGAGGAGGAAGGGGCTGTCAAATAAAACTGGCATGGAACGAGTGCAACATAACCCACATGAAGGGTTTGTTGTCCCTTTCTACCGCTGAGCACACAGGTTATTGTTTCAGATATTTTAGCTGCTTTAATGTCTGCAGAGGAGAAAAGGCATGAGGTGGCCAGTAGAGGGCATGCTAGAGTCTAGACTGTGTAACATTGTCCTTCTCTGCCTCTTTACTTCTGTTTGACAAGAGTTAAAGGTGACCTGCTATGCTTCCTTGAACAGGTTAAGATAAGCCTATTGGCTATACAAAACATGTTTGTTACAGTTTTTCTGCAAAATCATTTTTAGTTGATGATTTCTGCCTATTTTTTAAAATCTCTCAGAATGAGCTGCTGCTTTTACTCAACTTTTACACTTGCACGTGAAAATAGCTGCAAACAGATTCGCAATTATAAAATGGTACATCTTTGATAAGCAGAAGTAGAGCCTCCAACACAACCAACAACGCAGCAAGTCGTTTCTGAATGATAAGTCGGCAGCAAAACACTTTTCCTTTCCAACACCCATTGTAGTGCACATACAGCGGTAAAACAAGCTGACCAAACGTACTGGAGTGCCACTTGGGTTGCTATGTAACAGGTGGACTTCGCTGGGGTTGCTAGGCAATGGCCAGAGTTTGGTCATAACAAGTTACAATTATTCAATTACATTTACCTGCTGTAACTTTTTGGAAAAAATTAACTTTTAGGGTTATTTTTACTATGTATTGTACTTTTTACTTGATTAATTTTATTGATACTGTTACTTTAGTAACATTTCTGGTTACTCTGCTCTGAATAACTTTACTAAATGTAGAACAAAAAGTTTTATATTAAAATAAATTTATTGGGAATTATTTTTTTCTTTTGTCTGACTTTACTTTGCAATTGTTATTTAAATAAATTATTTTAATTTTGGTCCTTAAAATACCAAAATCTCCACATACTTTTATGTTTTGGCCCATCTGATGATGCAATTTTTAAATATTGAAAATGATTGATGTTTTGTTGAGTTATTCGATACCAAATACTTTTTTGCTCTTGAGTAATTTTTTGAATGGCTTGTAATGCTGCTCTTTCTAGAGAAACATCTTTTGGTGCTCTGCCCGTCTCTGGTAACGGCACAGTGCCTGTTTAATGTGGTTTAACTATTGGCTAGTCTTAAAAACAGCTGATTGTCTTTTTTTTGTAAGTGTTTGGGTTGTTTTTATAAGCAGTAGAGACCCAAATGGAAGCACAGAAATGTGCAAAATGTGACATTTTTCCACATGACCTTATTTGTCGATGCCCATTACATAATTATTCCACTTTTAAAAATTAAATAATTGTGAGGTGCTCTCAAGAGTTGTGATGGAATCTCTTGCTCGGTTTACCGGTGTTGAAAAGGGGCTTTGTTCCTCCTCATGAGACTCGCTCTTTGCCCTCGGGGCTGAGCACCTTCAGCTAAATTAATTAAAAGCAAGAACAGGATAACCTTGAGGAAGACTTTGCCTCGCTAGAGCTGACTGAGGTAAAACGAGATGCTTTGAGAGAGACAGAAACCTCTCCACAGATTCTGTCTTCTTCTCCACATCGCTTTCTGCTTCTTCTTACTAAAAAATGCATGTGGTGAGATGTTGAGGGCAACATTCAAAGGAAGCAGGTGTTAATTGTTTGGATTAGAGGCTTATTCTGTCGGACCAACAAGAAAGAAGCGAGACGCCTTAATGAGGTCTATAAAACTTGGCTTTTCCTGCTGGCGCTCCTCTCTTTGAACATGTTGCCTGTTGCTGCTTTGACTAGACTGTCCCGCTTTAATCGGTTCTCCTGATGTGAGGTTGCAGCTGATTGGTTCTGTCACAAAGCTTGTTCAGGAGATGTTTACCTCAGAGAGTAAGGTAAAGCAAGCCAAATCCTGCTGGATCTAATCAGAGAAACCGAAAACACAACTTTTGAAGTTGTTTATTCTTGCAAACGTTTTCCCTGGACAGAGTTTATTGTGCAACATCAACTCAATGGTACACACCTTTTTATCCATGCCTCATTGTAGCTTAAATGGATTTGCTCAGAAAGCAATGAGACGGCTCTTCCCAGGACAAGAATTATCATTTGAGCATGGAGAGATCTCCCACTGCAATATCTTCATACTCTGCCATTTAAAACAACAATTTTATGCAGGTTACTGTTCCATCAAAGCAGGAAGCCGTGGCTAGCTTTCTTCAGGGAAACATTCATTTATTCACTCATGAATCCTAGATATATATCTGCAAAAGATGAGTGGACTTTAGTGTAAACCATATCGATCTACATGAAGAGAAGAACGCATGTTTTATGTCTTAATTTATTTGTATTTGACAGAGATACTGCAGGAGGCTTCTGCAGTGTGTCTGTATCCGCACAGGATGCATGTTAATACCTATTGGGGTTGCACAACATATCACAACTGTGTCATCATTACAGTATGAGTGTGAGCAATACTTGCATCTCAAAGAGCTGCTTCAACTTCTAAAAGTACTTCACTGTTTATCAGATTTTTCTGAAGCTTGTTTCTATTTTGTTAAAGATCTTGGGATTTGGGGTATTTAGTGTAAACTATTGTAAAATGTGTGTAATCTGTCTGTTAATAAAGTTGGTATAAGAAATGTATGACACATTTCCCCGCCGCCCCACTTTCTGTAACATATCAAGCACTTTCAAATCAAGACTGAATACTTTTTCAGGCTACGTGTTTGGCTGAACCTACTTTTCTGAAATTTCCCTAGCAGGCTCTAGTTCCCACCTCCATAAAACATTCTGGCAGGTTTGCGAGTCAGAGGTGGGACTATGACATAATCGTTTTCAAAAGTATTGACCAGAATCCAATGCTGGCTTTTCTGCCTCTTTCTTAAAATGTTGTTTCAGAGCACGTCATTTCCAGCTCACTGGCATTAGCTAAAGGTTTGCTGTTTTTATATAACTTGATCACATATTTTCTTCATGTCAAATACGTCCAACGCCACTCTTTAAGTCTCAAAACTTTGTCCGTTGCTCTCGGAGTACAGAGAAAACCACTAAATGCTTCAAGTGGCTTGTAAGATTATCAAATCCACACTGTATTTAAATGATGACTAAGGTTGTGCCAACATCCATGTTGTAGTCCAGTAAATGTAGTGAAAGCTCTCCTCGGTTCACAGCAGCGCACGCCCCTTGCCTGTGAGATGCCAGATGTTATTAGTGTTAACAAGCAGATGCATTAGACCACAGAGACCTTTGATCTGCAGCGGACGGGTGTGTACGTGCGCAGGTTGCACTGGTCTGGACAAATTACCCTCCTTGTGTCGATACTGATTGAACAGTGCCAAATTCTCATGTGTGTATATGGGATGTTTGTTTGCTAAATACAATGAGCAACGGCCATATTTCTGCCAGTAGAAAGTCTTAAGTGGAGTCGAGGAACCGAAGAAGGCGAACATGGTTCAGTTTGGATGCTTGCACAGAAAAACACACAAACACACACTCCTCACCACAGTGGCATCAGCATGCAGTTTTTCCCTCTCATTCTTTCTTCTCTCCAGTGGTGGTTAGGGCCAGATGTGTGTTTGTGCACACGATAAGAAGATGAGGAACATGCTTTCGATCTTTTGCCCCTAGAGTCTAGTTGTCCACTGGATTGAGGAGGGGGCAAAAGGGAAAATACTTACAGAAAGAAAAAAGAAAGGAGCGGGTGGAGGGGGGTGGGGGGGTTCTGTGTCACAAAAACACAGGGACTGTTTCCTCCAAAGGGAGGGAGAGGAAGACGGGGCGAACGCGGTGGGAGTAAGAGGAGGCAGAGTGAGGTGTGCGCTCGTAGCCTGAGAGCAGTAGTAAGAGGAGAAGCCATGGCAGCTGGCTCTCAGGACGAAGGGGAGAGCTTCTAAAAACAAACTCTCGGTTAAATAGTGGTCGTGACGCGGCGCTGGAGGCCACATTCCTGACAGCCAGGCCGTTGGAACAGTGGGAACGAGAGTAAGTCTGGATCGCAGGAGAGCTGGGCAGGAGCCATGAAATACAGACCTTTGGTAAGAAAAAGAGGAAAAAGCTGCTGTGGATGTGGTTAACAAGGAGGCTTTTTATGGGTGATTGATCGCAAAAGAGACGGTCAAGTTTGGACTTGTCAGTTTGCAATTAGAGGTAACGGGTAAGAACTAATCTTTAGGAGGGGAGTTACTTTCGTCTGACTTGTAAAGTAAGATTCCCACACTGCGCTTCAGATTGTGAAACAACCTTGATGGTACATTGTTGGACTTGAAGGACACAGGTGAGACTGAATAACTTGATGCTCACCTGCTCTACTTTTTTTTTTTTTTTTTAGACTTCGTCTCCTCTCAGCATCTTTGCACCTCTTCCTTCGTATTTGTCACAGTGATGTTGGACCTATTTGATATCTCCAAGGGAGTGCCCTCACCTCTGAGTGTGTCTGCATGGGTGTGTGTTTGCAGTGCCCCAGGGCGAGGCAGTCACACAGTGGTGTTTCGTAGCTCTGCTGCATTCTTGCTTTCACTGAACCCAAGAGTCAGTGTGTCAATGTGAAGTAGATTCTAGCTGCTTAGTACTTTGGGTATAGCGGGTCAGGACTTCTTTCATGTTTTGGGACATGCCTCTTCGTCCATAGGGATTTCATCTGCATCAGAAATCTTCACTGAGCCTCAGCTGGGTATGTATGTGCACCACGGATAGCTGACACATGCCAGAGTTGCATATTACTCCAAGAAATTCTTGACACACTTGTCATTGTTGCCTGCGAGGCATTTGACTTCAGCTCAGAAGCTGATACTGGGCTCGCCTCATTCTCTTCAGGCTTTCCTCGGTTGTCACTTTGCAGACTGTGGCAAACTTGAGTTGTGAAAAGCTTTTCTTTGCTCTGAAAGGGAATGTAATCAGGCTGAGGGTAAAGATTAATGATATGAAAGCCACAAAACAGCCTCTCTCCATGGAGTTTCGCTGGTGTCAGGTAAGTTGGTGGATTCTCGCAGATTGTTTGAATGACAAATTGTTCTTCACTAATGCTGACTTGTAGGTTAAAAGTATCCGCTACTTCTCAGTTTTCTAGGACAGGAACTGATTCTTTCTAATGAAAGTAGACGGTGGTGTTTTGCAGGGGTGTGGCAGGAGATCTCTTGATTTTCATGTTTTTCATTAAAGTACCTTTTCTTTTGAAACACTTATTTAGTTTTTGTCAAAATACAGCTTAGTTTGTTGAGGTAAGTGGTTCCATGTTGGAAAGTTTTTATTTTGGAATAAGAAAGGAAGTAGTTCTTTAGTTGCCTGGTTGTTCTGACAGATTCAGCTAACATCACTTGATTAGAAACGCAGTGAAGAGATCTCCACCCTTTTTGATGGGTTGTGTGACAACATTTTGAGTAGAAAGATGCAATTTTTAAAAAGTTGAGAATATTGTGACTGTGCTGGCTAAAGCCGGCAGACGGCTCGAAAAACAAGAAGCCGTAGCGCAGAGCATTCTGGGTAAAGACAACCAAAACAATCCTGCTGGTCCAGTATTGGTGGAAGAAATGACTTGTGCTGTTTTATAAAAAATGGAGAAATCTTAAAAAAATCTGATGTCACTCAATTTTTATTTACCTTTTGTGAAGAAGAAAGTTGCACTCGGTGTCTTCTTCTTCATGTCGTTTCCTTCAATGGTTCTTGGTGCAGCGCCCCCACTGGCGAGAGGGCGAAACATATTTTTCAAAGGGTTTAGTTTGGTTGACAGTTCAGTATGAAAGTGAAGCACATTAGCTGAAAATGTAACAAATGTTCCTAATCGAACTGAATCTACCAAACTATCAGCTCAGTTCTAATAGCATCGACACTGGATAATGGATGTTACTTCTTAAGAATAGTTTGAAATAATAAGATTTGATCTCTTGAGTTCAGCCTGATATTGCAGTTCTAACATTTAAAAAAAAATAATATTTCTTGTTATTCTTTTGATTTTGATGAATTGGTACAGGGCAGTTTTTATGTAAACATGCTGATTGGGCAGAGTATTACATCTTTTTGCATTCTGCTCTTTGTAGAGCAGTGGTGTCTGAAGGATGTTGCCTTGATTTGACACACCTGAATCTATTGAAGGGTTAATTAGCAAACCTCTGCACAGCTAGATGACTTGTGAGGAACTTTTCATCAAGAAAAAACCCCCAGTGAGCCTAACAAGTAACTGACTGGTTGATTAACTAGCTTTCACTCTGCTGCTCAACACAAATGCCCTTCTAGTCTCCAAGCACACCCACCGTGACATGACAGGAGATTTGAAAGGTTTTAAAAAAAATGTGTGTACTTTGCCTATTAAAATTAGATCAGCATAAAAACACAATCTATGAATAAGTCAAAGAAAAAAGTTGGAATCCTTTGATTTTCCAAAATTAAATCTCAAATCTTGTCTCCTCCTTGTGAAAACCAGCATCATGTTTTGTCTGTTTTTATGAACTGGATCCTTAAATGGCTAGTCGAGAATAGAGTAAATGAACAACGTGAATAGTTTAAAATTTTATTTTTGTGGAAGAAAATTGGGAGGATTTTATTAGATGCCAGCTTGTTTGGCCCACATGCCCTCAGATGTGTGGTAAATTTTTGCTCGCTCCACCTGTTTGACTGCTTTGCGGAGCGTTGTTGCGCCGTGTGGAGAGATCTGAACTTGCTGGAGGAACGTCTCTATGGTAATACTAAAAAAATAATGGTAATACGGCTTGCGTCTTGTGCAGGTGAGCAGTGGGAGAACGCTTCGAGCGCTGACAGCTTTACATGCACAGACTTGTGGGATATGTTTTACTCCACATTCACACAAGCTTGGAGAGACCTTGACTGATTGGAAGCTCTGCAAAAGATCCTTGCTTTGTTTTTTTAACCACTTCCTTGTTTATAAAATGTTGTGGTTGGCTTGTGATTCTAACAAAACCAGCAACTCATGCATAGCTTCTGGGGTCACAGTGTGTTCAGCTTTTACTCCAGCTTTCACTTAAAACCTCAGTCACTTACAAATTAAGACTGAATTAAATTGAAGTCTTTATTTCTACAGTCTGCGCCCTTTTCAGCCAGCGCAGAACCAGATGAGGGGAGAAATCAGCACCAGAAATCTGATTCAGAGATGAAACATGTGGAAAAAGGGGCAAAACATTGAGAGAGCAGTTAAATTAGGCAGATCTGTGCAAATCTACACACTTCTTTTTTTTTTGAAAATCATGTGAACAAGAAAGAACAACACATTTTTGCATATGTTATCTGTATTTTATGTGCTTACACATTGTACTCTGGTTGACTGACATGCCTTGGGGTCTGATTGGTTTATACAAAGCTTTATTGAACATGACATACGTTTATGCTAAAGTATCGAGCCAAGAAGTTCAGATGCACAGAGTCCTGTAAAAGTACTGCAAACTCCTAAACCTTTTCATATTTTGGGGGTTTTAAATTAATATTATGTAAAATTGACTTTTTTGAGTGTTATTCAGCCATCGTATCATAATTACATGTTTTTCTGTTTTAGTTGTGCTGAAGTCGTATCGTAGATTGATCCTTGAATTGTTTTTTATTCTCCAATTAGTCTGCGTACAATAAAAATTTAAAACTGACAAAAAGCAAGGAAGGGTATTTATCTACAAAATAATTAAACGGATAATAAAACGAGTAAGGGCAATTAAAATAAAATAACCAAAAAAATAAAAAAGCCAACAAACAAGCAGGTATACATTAAAATAGGTACATTCAAAACAAGAATGAAACACAGAACAAAATCAGTTGGTGCCGCAACAAAATTGAAATTGATTAATTTGTGGATTAGGATATTCTTTTTTCTTTTAATCATGGCGGTTATTTTCTATTTTGACTTATTTTTTCTGCTTTTTAATTACTCTACAGATATTTTTGGGAAAAAGTGGAAAAGAGAGGGAGAAAAAGAATAAAAGTATATGGAAGAACAAAGAATAACTTAAAAAAGAAAAACACCATGTGGCCTATTTATTAAACTCTCCCATTTTCTTCTCTTCTGCTTAAAGTTTGGGGTTTTGCTTAGTAACCTGGCTTTGCTTTAAACTCCTCTTCAACTTCTGTTTACTAGCTGGATTGCTCTGAAGACATTAGACAGGATTTTATTTGGGAGAATCAGAGTAAAGGGGGCTGATCGCAGTTGTACACCACATTTTTCAGAGTTTTGAATGTTTTTCTTTTTTTAACTATGGATTGTTTTCCTTCCTGTTTATACTTATGCATGTCTTTGTGTTGATCTTTCACAACAAACTCCAATAAAACATATTGATGTTTGCTGCTGCAAGCTGATAAAAATTTGAAAAGAATGCTTTTGCAAGATGTATGTTGTTTTTTGCATCTTGTGCATTGACTCTCCAGTAATACACAGTGACCGTCTGAACCAGTGGGTCGACTCTTGCAACTGGAAGGTTGCGTGTTAAATTCCTTGCGTCTCCTGCTCTCAACCTCAAGTTTCCTACTGAACTGTGTGTGAATGCGGCTGCAGCGTAAAGTGCTATAAGTGGTAGTTTGACCAGAAAAGTGCTAAATAAACTCAGTCCTTTTAGCATTTGTGGTCTTCCAGACAAGCAGCAAAACAAGTTTGTTTTAAGTGTGCAGCTGGCGACGCTTTCTCAATATAGTGTTTTAAATGGCTAAATCTGGCTTTCTGCTACTTAACTCTGATCGTAATGGTTTAATTCTTTTCTTCTGATTCTATAATACTATAACACTCGATTACCCATTTACAGTAATTTTACTGCACATAAATCTGGTAATTGCTCCTTTTAGAAGTGGATTATTTTAACTACAGAAAAAGACATTTAAATAAGGTCTAAGTATGACACACGTGTAGTGTAAATGTGGAGACAGTTGGTGTTAAGAGGTACTTTATGTTGAAACAATCAAAGATTAGCAGTAATAACATTAGATCTGATGATGTAGAGATATTTCAATCTGAACTAGGGCTGCAATTAATGATTATTTTAGTTGATTGATTTATTGATTATTTTATCAATTGCCACGTTACGCATTTTTCAGTTAAGCCTTTTTTATACAATGTTAGGAATGCATTAAAAGACACAATTTAATTCCTTTTTCATAAGAAGAATGAGAAAATATATATTTTTTTACCTTTTGGGTAGAACATATTAACATATTTTCTTTTTAACTTAAATGCAAAATGTATATATTTTTGCACAATTTTGGATTAATTACTGCTCTTCTTTTTTCTATACACCAGTTGATAATTAGCGATTACTAAATCGGCTGATGATGAATCTGATTAGTCATTTCAGACCTTATCTGAGCGACAGTGATTGGAGCGATCGGTCATCTCAGAAGCGTGGGAGCTTCCCAGCTCTCCTCCCTCCATCCTGGCTCCGAGCGGCTCTGTTTGCTGGACAGGATTTGGAAAACATGACGACTAGTGGCAGCCAGGCAGGCACATACGCCTTGAGTTCCTGAAAGCGGGTGGAAGTCCGCGGTACCCTCAGGAAAGCCAAACAGTGAAAGAAGAATTGGGAAACGGTGAAGTAATGGAACGCGACACAGATGAAGATGTGTTGAAGAAGAAGAAATGCGCTGACCACTCTAATTAGGCTGTCTCTTCATAAAACATGCAAAGTCACGTCAATTTTCTTCTATTTTACAGTAAAATCTGCTTGGTTCTTTATTCACATTTGGGCTGAACCTGCTGCTACTTTAGTCTTTCCCAGGAACAAATCCTCTGGGGAGGAAGTCGCGTTTCCAGCTGCAGCAACGCTTTTGAATTCAAAGATCTGAACTGGTAAAATACCTGAACATAGAAGCTCCATTCCTTTACTGGGAGGTGAGAGGAGCAAATACAATGAAGTCAAAGTGGTGACAGATTACCAGGATATTAAAACACTCGGCTGTAGCGACACACACTCGCTCACAGCTGCTGTTTTCTGTGTGAAACAATAGGTCACCAGAGCTCATGTTGTCCAAACAGAGCTGAGTGGTGGGAGACACACGGCTGTGTGGGATAAAGTTACACATCAACACACAATTATGATCCCCAGAGGTGTTCTCCCTACTCCTTACACTCCTGATTCATTGCTTTACTTTGTTTTTACATGTAGCACTGATAACATGGGTGTTAAGAAAGCAAAGGATCATTTATACGTTATGGAAATAAATCATTCAGGCAGGATTTGAACTAGACATGTTTAATCAGAAAATGTATTGAGACAAGTATTTATTTCTACAAGCTTGAAGTGAGAGAGAATCTGCTGCATATCCCCACAGTACGAGGATGTTTCACACCAAAAGACAAAATGAGAGACATAAATACCAAAACCCAGGTTTGCGATGACCTGATGCTAACAGAGATGATCTGAAATAAACCAAACTTCGTCTTTAGATTTGATTCCATGCTCAGGAAATAAATAATTGCTCAACAAGCAATCCAAATCCTTACTGCTAAAGCCAGATTCAGTTCATCATAACAGCCAATTGGTGAAATGTTATTTATATAAAGAAGCCAAATTGTATGAATTTAGCCTTGTCTTTGCAGAAATCTGCCTATCAAGCTGTTTAGTTGAGTTTTAATATCTTCTTTTGTCTAAATTAGTGTTGGAAGATTGACAAGAGAACTTGGTTGTTTGTGTGGAAGTTTAAAGGAATCTGTTTCATTTTAAGATATATTTCATATATAATGGTATCGAAACTGTAATTGATGGTTGGGTATCTGATACCATTTTGATCCAAAAAAAAGTTGGATGTGAAATGATCAAAAAGTGAAATGAGCAGCTCTGGCTGAGGTCTGTCTCTTATTATAGCAGCCTGAATTATCTGATCCTTTTTACATCTTTTAAACTTCCTCTTTTTTATTTTATTTTTGAACCTCTTACCGGTACTGAAAATGGCTGGGGATTGAATCAATTTACCCTGAATTTGTGTCGTCTTTAAGACCTTTTGACTGCTGTACAGCTTTGATTTCGGCCTGAAAGAGACATCAGTGAATGAGCATCAGGAGAGACTCCAGCAGCCTCCCTTCCTCCCTCCCAGCCAAGCCACTCGCCTCTTTGAGAGGCTGTAAAGATAAATTACAGGCTGGTTCAGTTAATTAAAGAGCACAAATGGAGCAGGCAGTGTTAGCTAATGTTATTAGGCTCAGGAAGCTGCTGTTTGTGTCAGGTTTGTTGTCCTGATGCTGGGCGATGCGTTCAGGGACATGGACTGACTCAGGCTGGGGAAGACCGACCAAACACTTGGGCTGAGATCAAACGTGGTTCTGCATATTTGGGTGAAACTTGAACAAGATGCTGTGTGTCTGTGTCTGCGTGTGCGTGTGTGTGTGTGCGCGCGGAGATTTTAATGGGCCTCAAGATGGCTGCATTGAGGAGTTTCTAGGAGGGTTAAAGCAGTCATGGAGCTGGACTGGAGTCACAACCCGGCATCCGTCAGACTCACCTTCCCTTTTCTCCCTCTCTTGTTTTTCCCTCTGCTCTAATTAATACGTTCTGTCCTCCCTCAAGCCTTCTCATCTCTTTCTCAATCCAAGTCTGCACTGTAGCCTCCTGAGGGAGACGTCTTCTGCACCGCCTAACACAACAACAACACCTGCTGTGCTACTGTGTGTGTCTTGTGCCCCTGTCCTGTCCTCAGCCTGGCTCCTTCCTCCTCCAACTTATTTCACTTTGCACTCTGCACTGCTGACTGCATCTCAACAATGGATGTCGGTAATTTGGCCAGTCTTATGCTGAAAACTCAAGCCACTGTTTTAGAAAACGGCTTCCTGGGCAAACGCCTCGATGAGCTCAGACATGTGAGTGCTGCGCTTTGACTTTGCACTTCTGATGCTAAATTTGTCTGGTGTTACTTTTTTAAACAAGTGAAACCGGGGTGGGTCTTTTTTTTTTTTTTGCACTTGGGTTGGGGCGACAACACTTCCCCGCCACATCTGGGTTCGGCTCGATCTCGCTTTTTTAGAAGTGAGAAGTTCACTTACAAGCCTTTCATCAACAAAAACTGAGTGTTTGTTTCATTTACATCCACACAGTAGTAGTTTACCAACTGTGCTGTTTATGCATTTGGTAAACGAGGCAATATCTCTACCTCTTTACTAGAGATGCACTGATAAAAGATTGGTGGCTTCACCATTTTGCACCTTTGCATTTTTGGTTTTGCTTCTTCCCAGCACAAACACTGACATTTTTCTGCTCACTTTTAAAGTTTTAAACATGCTGCTGTGAAATATCTCACTTCTACCTGTCCGTACCACTCAGACTCTAGTATCATTTAAATAGCAGATAAAAACTCATCTCTTTGATATGTCTGACAGTAATTTAAATCCTAATTTTGTTTTAATTACTTTTTTTTACTGTTTTTCGATTGTGGATGTAACTGTGAAGCACTTTGACCGTCTGATGCGGGTTTTTTAAATGCACAAAATAATTAAATTTGACATTAGCTTCTCGATATGCTGCATTCAGTGCCTGGATTTTTTTTATTCTGTGTTTCCATCACATATTGGGTCAGTTCAGGTGAAAGTGATTCGATCCTTCTCACAAGCTGATTTTAAACTTTTTCTTTTCAGTTCGTCTGTTTTTTACTAAAATTACTCCATGACTGTTCAGCTTTATGAGTACAGCAATAATTAATATGTGTTGAATAACAAGGGTCAAAGCTTCTAGGTTTTGTTTTTATAATTTTGTAGATGTTACTAAGTAAGGTTTCTAATTTCCTACAGCTTTGAATCAAATCTAGATGTTTGTTTTTGTTTACATGAAGAGATTGAGTCGTTAAGCGTTGCTTTATCTGAGAATGAGCAGCTGCTGTGAATTTTTTACCACACTATAATTTAGCTTAAAATCTTTAAGTTGTGTTCCTTACGAACAATAAATGATTCAGTTTTACTCAACCTGACATGACCGACTGTAAAACTGCATCCATCTGCTGCTGACCTACTGTCCTACTGTCGACTTTTTCTTCTTCTGCTGGTTGACTTTCAGTCAGGCCGTCTTATTTGCTCATTATCTTCACAACAACTCTTGGAAATTGAAGACTCTAATTTATCTCCACTGGATTTTGTGTTGCACACTGAAGAATAACATTTGTTGTGTTATTTTTATTTTTTAGTTACACTAACAAACTCTCTTGTTGCAGGTGGTGGCGAGTGACGGGGTCCGGGCTATGATGGAGTCGGCCCTGACAGCCAGAGACCGGGTGGGAGTGCAGGATTTCGTCCTGCTGGAGAACTTCACCAGCGAGGCGGCCTTCATAGAGAACCTGCGGAAACGCTTCAAGGAGAACCTGATCTATGTGAGTCAATGACGAGGGCTAGCGGCACATATTAGGCAAAACTTTCCTGATTTTTGGGGGGATTATTTAAGTTTAGTGCCATGTTTTTTCTAATAAGACATAGTAAGATTTTTTTTTACCTGGGGGTGGAATGAGCCATCGCAGGGATACTGAAACAACACGATTATTTTTCAACGTTTCTCGTGAAGCAGCTTTCTGTTAGCATCACAATTTTTAGGTGGAAAAAAGACTAAACTCGCACTGTGAAAGTAAGTTGGTTTTAAAGTAAAACATTTCGTATCTGAGTTGCATTGTGAAAGTCGGTCTACATCGTTTCGTTGAACAACAGAACCAGCCACCAGTTCTTAAGCTGCTTTGGGACATTTTTAAATGAATGAACAAACAAGAAAGAGGGATTCTGAGTTTTCTTAATAATTTTGTTAAAATTTAATATAGTTTCCAGTCTTTCTTTAGCTAAATTAATTGCTAGAGCCGTAATTCACACAGGTAAGAGATTTGCTGACAATTTTCAAACATGTTCTTCTTATAAAACCATTTTTATTTTATTGCAACGTGACCGCTTCGTTCTCTTTTCCTCAGACTTACATCGGTTCTGTGCTGGTGTCGGTGAATCCGTATAAAGACCTGGAGATTTACACCAAGAACCACATGGAGCGATACCGCGGCGTCAACTTCTACGAGGTTTCTCCACACATGTAAGTGCACAGATCTCTCCATACGCAGCCATCGCTCCGTTAAAGGACAAATCGTCTTATAAGGCTGAAATGACTGATCCAGATTAAATTGATTATTGATAATTGACTTAGTAATTCAGTAATCATTAACTGGAGCATACGGACTCAAAAAAAGGCCATTTGCTGAAAGAACAACGTACTAAAGCATTAATTAAGTCAAAACTAAACAAAAATATATTTAAGATAAATCCATATTTGCCTGTGAATATATTGTACTCTTCACCTGCTTCAAATTCTGTAAAAAGAAAATCTGTAAATCACATTTTACTGTCCAGTTATTCATCAATTATTTCAAAATAATACTCAGTTTATCAGCCCTACACTGTATTAATGTTAAGGTTTTTCACATGTTAATGATTTATTTTCTTATTTGAAAAGGGAATTTGTATCTTTTCATGTATTTGAAAAAGGCTTAAGTGAAAAATCTGCAGAATGTGGCAATCTTTTTAAATCTAATCATCAGAATAATTGAATATTAAAAGAAAATAACCTGCAGCAAAGAGCAGTCAGCAGGTTCCTCAGGATGTGAAGGAGGCTTACAGTGAGATGATAAGTTGAGACAGATTTTCATGAGTCCTACTTTTTTCCTGCTTTGCCACATGGATACAAATGTGTAAAGTCAGACTATTTAATCCATCAAATCCAGCAGAGAGCAATGGTTTGTTCCTTGCTTTTTTTCTAGAATGACATAACTGCTAAATACTGTCACAGTGGTAAGATGTATTGGAATATTTGCTCATAGTTGGTCAGCTACGTCATGTTCACAAGTCTGAGTGTCCTCTTCTCTATTCGTCATGGCTGCGGCCGGAATGTTTGAATCGCTGCCACAGGAAGGGTCAGGGAATTCCCTTTAAATCCTCCCAAAACAATCCAGCACATTATAAAGAGTCAAGAGCGGCTGCACTGAAACATTTCACAAGCCTGTGCTTTCACGTTGTCTGCGCTCGAGCGTGTGGCTAAATGTTTTCTCTCCCTCTGCGTGGAAAGAGAGATGTGCTTCAGTGAAGAGGAGAGGTTAGAAGGGTGGAGGATGGGGGGAGATGGAAAGAAAAGTGAGCAAGCGTTGGTACCAGGCGAGAGGTTTCCTCCCTGCTGAGGGAATTCCTCTGACCCCAACTTGACCCCCGCTCAGACTCCAGTGTCAAACACGAACGGCACCGAGTGCGAGTGCAACAACGTTCGAGCGGCTGCTTTTTATCTTTCACCGATAAGTCCGCTGTCAGAAATGTGTCAAAACATGCTGAAATAACAGCACCAGGAAGATGGCGACCCGGAGCTGATGAGCGATGGTGTAACTGGAACAAGCTGGGTTTCACTCGGGTCTTTATGATTCATGCTTATACCCGACTGTGATGGGTTAGCATGACACATTCCAGGCATTAATTTTCCAAAGTCAATATTTTCTTTAACACGTTGTCATCCAGGATGTATTGCTCTTTTTCTGGATTTTTCTTGTTCTTCTGAGTCTTTTAACAGCATTGTTTCACTTTGGTACTGAATTGATGTACATTCCTCTTCAATTAATGGATTACTGAGACTAATCTGACCTGTGATTGACTGGGATCCTCCAAAATAATCTGGATGTTTGGGTTTCCCTCCTACTAGATAAGGAGAGACGTCCAGAGTTTTGTGAATTTCCAGTTGCTTGATTTCGTCTCTGAAAAAGAAGTGATATATCACGGTGTGTGAAGAAGCAGTCATTGTAAAACAAGGTTATGTTTGCTTTGTCACTGTCTTATGATAAACTAAAGGTATTTCACACTTGATAGTCGGGTAGACTCGGTTCAACTGGGGGTCAAAATTGCAGCATTTGTTACATTTTCAGCTGGTGCGGTTCACTTTCACACCGCATTGTGTTGAAGGATCCAAACCTTTTCAATACCTGTTCACCTCCTCGTCTGCAGTAGCGCCGAACCGAGAATCACTGAAGGAAACGACACAAAAATATCTGGTGACGATACTGAGCGCAACTTTCTTTCTTCTTCACAAAAGTGGAGTGGTGTCAGATTTTAGCCACTGTTGAATTCATTTTTTGTCTTTGGTAAAAGACGCTGCGCCATTTCTCCAGCTAGCACTAGACTCTCATGTTTGTTTTTGTTGTATTTACCCAGAATTCCCTTACTATAGTCCAGGTCACTTCTAGCAAACTGAGACTTAGGTTTCTAGGTGACCTGAGTTTACTTCTTCACTCTGCATCAGAGTTCAATCGCGCATTCACACGTCTCCAAGCAGATCAAACATTCTAGGCAAATGAACTAGAGTTTAATTAAAGCAGACTAAGCACCCAAATTCATATTTCTCTTCCCTTAAGACATCAAGTCTTCTGATACTCTTGCCGTCCTCCCCTCCTGCAGCTATGCGGTGTCAGACAATGCGTACCGCTCCATGAGGACGGAGCGGAAGGACCAGTGCATACTGATCTCAGGGGAGAGCGGCGCCGGGAAGACGGAAGCGTCCAAAAAGATCCTGCAGTACTACGCCATCACCTGTCCAGCCAGCGAACAAGTGCAGACCGTCAAAGACCGTTTGCTGCAGTCTAACCCAGTGCTGGAGGTATCTGTGTTTGATTCTACTTTTATAGAACAAAGCACTGAAAGAATCATCTCTACTAGTAGATTTCTTAACAAGCTCTGTCAATTTCCTTCATTCCTCTCACCTTTTTTCTTTATTCTTCTCCTATCTTTATCACATTCCTTCATCTGCACCGTCTTGTTATCTCTATTCCATAATCCATCACTTATCACTCCTCTCCTCTTTCACTTGTCCTTATCTGCTGTGTCTTTCTCCCTGCCAGGCCTTTGGGAATGCCAAGACGTTGCGTAACGACAACTCCAGCCGCTTTGGCAAGTACATGGACATTCAGTTTGACTTTAAGGTGAGCAACAAGCAGGCAAAAGACTCCAAAATCCAAAGAAGTTTGTAAAGAAATTGAAAATATATTGAGGATTAAGAAGTTATAATACATCTAACCTCCCCTTTTTTATGAGTGCACTATATATTTAATGGATGACAAAATCCCTCTGGAACCTGCATGTTTTACTACACCTCAGTACCCCAGCCTTACCCAATCCTCCTTCTCCTCGTCTTCCTCCCACCGCCGTCCTTGGCCTCTCTCCCGTCGACAGGGGGCTCCGGTCGGTGGCCACATCATCAACTACCTGCTGGAGAAGTCCCGGGTGGTCCACCAGAACCACGGGGAGAGAAACTTCCACATTTTCTATCAGATGATCGAAGGAGGCGAAGAAGACCTGCTGCGACGGCTTGGCCTGGAGAGGAACACCCAGCAGTATCAGTACCTGGTTAAGGTGAGGGTGGGACAAACACGTCAATGTTCCTCCACTCACTGTTTCCACTTTGAAACAGTATAGTGGCAGCTTGATGGTTTTCCTCATCAGGGAGTTAATGGAAAGATGAATGAAGGCAAAAACAAAGCAAAGCAAAACCAGCTGGATGCTTTAAAAGCATGTAACCTAAAAACTGAGGTTACATGCTAGTAGAACACAAACCCTGGTTAGGAGAGCCTAGTCAAAGTCCAAGCATAAGTTTAATTGAGACTGAGCAAATAAAAATGGGCAATAATTCTTGGCTTAGAAGCACAATGTGGGTAAAGACATTTTCCAAAATACTAAAGTCCCTACAATGGCTCCCTGTAGGTCAGAGAAATTTGATTTTAAAAATGTGAGTTTATAAATCACTGAAAGGCTTGTTGTTGTTGTAACAGTCTTCCTGACCTCTCAGACCTTCTGGTTCTCAGAACCAGAACCAAACATGGAGAAGCAGCCTTCAGTTTTCATGCTCCACTAATCTGGAAAAAACTTCTAGAAAACTACAAAACAGTCGGAACACCGAGTTCCTTTAAATCGAGGCTAAAAAGCCATCTATTTAAGTTGCCTTTGATTCATAATACGTAGAATGTTGATCAATGTATCGATTATTTCTGATGATTTGAGAAAATGCAATCTTTATTGCTTATTTCATAATTGGTCAAAGTTTTATGTGTTTATGGTGTAAAGCACTTGGAACTGCCTTGTTGTCGAAATGAGCTTTAAAATAAACTTGACTCAACCTGCAGACGAAAATGTTTCTACTAAGTACTGGGTCATACAGACTAGCAAATACTATTTTATAATTATGCATTACTTTGTCACATTAAATCCCAACATGTACATTTGTTATTATAGCCTGACAGAAAGTGGAAAAGTTAAAGGGGTAATGACACTTTTTGAAGGTTTTACCTTTCTTATGAAACATCTTTAGCCACTAAAGCAAAATGTCCTTCAGTGCCCTGTTTGGTCCAACCTGCCTGTAGCTTTTGGTCCGTACCGAACGCCTGCCTCTGCGTCCCAGTGGACGACCAAGTTAATGGGCTCAGAGTGAGCAATGCTCAGAGCAGTGTAAGGGCTTTCCTCAGAGGACAGATCTTCCTTAGGGGACTTGCTGAACACTCCTTTTCACACAATCTCTCTCCATCACCTTCCAAACCAAAGCAGCTTCCACCTGTGTTTGTCTAAGTAGGTGTTTATATTGCATACACAAAGGTGTTTAGCTGTAAACAGCTGTTTGCGCATCACCTGCTCTGTGAAAATCTGATGGTTGAAAACTCTCATGGTTGAAAAAGTCTAAACTCTGCTTCACTTGGTTTCCAAAGTTGAGCTTAACTCGTCCGATGCGTCCCACAGGGCAACTGTCCCAAAGTGAGCTCCATCAACGACCGCAGCGACTGGAAGGTGGTGAGAAAAGCCCTGACTGTCATTGGCTTCAGTGACGATGAAGTGGAGGTAAGAAACAAACAATGTAATTATGGTGAGAACAAAGTCAGAGACTTTTTAGCTTTTGGTTTTTATGCATCACGACACAAACTGCAATCTGCTTCTTAATGGGTATTAAATTTAAGGATATGCAAGCTCTAGTCAGCCACAATTTATGACATAATAACAGAAGCTCAGCCGAAATGCTTAGCGATTGCGTGTTTGTGCATTTTATGTCATGTGTTGTAGTTTTTGAGGTTGTGTTTGCCTTGCATTCATTTGTGTTAAGGACCAAATCATATCTTGTCTCAAAACAAGAAACCCAGGCACTGAAAGACGTTCCAGTTACCCTTCATTTCGCCTCTTCCTCATTTATTTGTGTTTTGACTGTGGGTATAGTTGGTGTTCCTGTGAAGGAGTCTGAACCAGCTGTTTCTTTTAACCACTACTGAATTGAGATCAGAACAACATAAACTTAAGAGGTTTGAACTTAAAGTTGCTGTTTGTGCTGATGATCTAGTTATTTTTATTTTCAGTCACCACATTTTGTTGTGCTGTGTCAATACTTATCCAGTGTGTCACAATGCTTAGTGACTTCTCTGACCCGCTAACAACTTTCTATTAAAAAAGCGTTACAAACCTAGCAACTTCTTTCTTTTACTGGAAAGTTTTATGGCGAAGTGAAAGCAGTTCTGCTCTGATTACAGAGTTCTGCCGTGAGCCTCTCCTGCTTCATAAGTACTGCAGTCAGTCTTGCATCGGAGTTCGTCCTGCAGCTTGCAGACATTAGTCTGAGTGGAGGAGACCCATCCAGCTTTGTGTCCACTTTGCAAATAAATCACACACGCTGGGAAACGCTACTGATAACAGTTCATTATTCTAACTCTTGGCTGGTCACCAGGGCTGTGTGTCGTACTGTGATGAAAAGAAAATCCGTTTTAAACAAATCAGAGAACTTAACAGGTTAGGCACGATTCGACGTAATGATGTCAGCCCTGAGACGGTTTTAGGCAAATTAATGCAGACCTAAACAAATTAACACAGAAATGCACAGAATGATGGAGCCCTAAATAAGATGTAGACAATTTATCAGCAACAAAGCAAGTTGATTTTGGTGTTTAATGACACTTATTTGGACTTTTCTAAGTCTCATATAGTTCAATACTTGAAATCACCTGAATGCAGAAATCAGAACCATTTTCTTAAAATTAACGAATTAAAATTGACTGATGCATGTCACATTTTTCAGTCCACAGTTTTTATGTTTTGAATAAAGATATTGGAAGCAATAGAGAAAAAATATTAACCTATAATAACTTATAACCATTATGTTAACTTAGGTGGAGCTCTCAGTGTTCCTGAGGCCATTTTTGTCTCTTTGGATGACAGAACGGCGTGTAGCTGTCGTTATGGAGTCATAAGTCACTTTTGCTCGGCGTGGGAGTCTTCCTCCACGTTTGTGAGTCTGGGCTTTCTCCCAAAGCTCCTTTAGAGATCCCACTGCTCAGAGAGAGCAGCAGGTGTGAGTGTGTGTGGGTTGCTACATTCCCGGGACGCTCCGATCTTTGTCCGGTTTTTAATCAAAGCGGGACTTATCAGTTGAGCCGCTTGTAAAGATAGCTTCGATCTTACCGCGCCGTCGTCTCTGATCCTCTCACCTTTGTTCCCTTCGTGTCCTCCTGCAGCTCATCTTTTTCACTGCGTCATCCTTAATGGGTTTTTTTTTACTCTGTGCAGGAGCTGCTGAACATAATCGCCAGTGTGCTTCACCTCGGCAACGTGCAATACGGCGAGGAAGAAGGCTACGCCCACATTACGTCGGATACGCAGATCAAGTACCTGGCCAGGGTAAGACTGCGCCGCGCCGGTTCATGAGCAGATCAAACAATAAGACTTTAATAAGTGTATAAAATTCTTTTGAAGAAATGAAAAGAAAGTAGGCACAATAAGATGGCATGCAGATTATGACTTAGACAATAAAGGTTTCAGAGACGGCGAAGTTATAGAAACCGCAGTTTAGATTTATTATCAAACACACTAACAGGATTGTCGCTGCTCTTTTAAAGAGGGGTCGACATTTTTCTGTTATCAAAGTTTTAAGTTTTACTTTAGGTTCGATGATGCAGGCTGCTTTTCAGAATGAAATCCAGTGTCAAAGGTTTCAATAAATAATCTTACATTATTAATACATACAGTTCAGTTCAGAAATCAATATCTGGTGGAATAACCACCACCAAAAATTTATGGCTCTTAATTTTCTCCAGAGCTGTACATATTTAGAGTTTTTTTTAATTTACAATTTCAAAATTATTTAGTTGAATATGATTTCTAGACAACCACCTAAACTTTTGAAGCTGCACTATTTTTCTGAATGATTGCAGATTTTTTTTGTCAGTTAGGTTTTGGCTCATATATGCTTAAAAAGTAAATGAAATAAAATGTCATTATTAACTGGATGTTTGTAGCAGTCTGCTGAAAGGTAGAGCCCTGAGGCTAGTTTTTTTTTATATCGGTCCCATAAGTAAACCTGGCCCGATATTAACAACTTGAGCACCTTTCATAGGCTCCTTCCCCTTCAGCTCCTCCCGACTAGCGGCAGCAGCAATTAGCCAAACACCTGGTGAAGCTGCACATCTGCTGAGCTGATCATTCAATAAGGTTCTCAGTCCAACGCTCCTATAAACGGTCATAAACGGCATAATGAGAAGCATTGTTGTGATGACGTGCTGAAGGTGAAGTGTTGGAATAGTAGCAGCTTCTTAGAGAGACAGAGGACAATTTATAGGAGTCAAATGTCTTTTAAGTTATGCCTGATATGTACAGCATTCTTATAACAACCCAAGGTTGCATAGTTACTTGATTTTGCTACCAAATGGAACTATGTGCTGAAAATACATGATAACTTTATGTATTTTCTGTTACAACAACCACGTACTCATTTTATCTATTTTATTTCAGTGTTTGTGCCTCTGCCGGCGCTGACAAATTACTTGCTCTATTTTTCTGTCGACTCCAAATGTGAATCTACAGACACAAAACAGATCATCTCTGTGCCTCGGTTCATTTTCACCTCTGTTTTGCTGTCCCCACCAACCACAGACATAATAAGCGGGCGGGAGAGAAACCTCTCTGGCCGCAGACTGGTGTGACGTCTGTCTGTTTTCTGGAAGAGGTGGATTTGTCACTGGTTTTACTTCTGGTGTGTGTGTGTGCTAATGTTGCTGTGCTTTTCCAGTTGTTGGGGGTGAATGGGACGGTGCTGACAGAGGCACTCACACATAAGAAGATAATTGCCAAGGGAGAGGAGGTAGGTTTGGATACACACTGTCACTGTGTGATAAGCACTGGTATACAAAGCTTTCCTGTCTGTGTAATGTCTGCTGTGGTTAGAAATAATAACATTGTTACATGTGTAAGTGTCCCAGCTCAGCTTTGAGTTACTCTGTCACACTGTGTGTGTGTGTGCAGCTCGTGAGCCCTCTGAACCTGGAGCAGGCGTCGTCGGCTCGGGATGCTCTGTCCAAGGCGGTGTATGGACGCACCTTCACCTGGCTGGTCAATAAAATCAACACCTCGCTGACATACAAGGTATAAACTCACTGACCAAACCCTGCTGCAAGGATCGTCTTTATTCTGTAGCTAGATGGCGCCACCTTGTGGCCACAACTTAAATATAATCTATAGATAAAGGACTGCTTTTTACTTATCATTTATAGCCAGATTTACTTAAATCCAGAGGTGGGTGAGAGCCGCAGAACTATAGATAAGGAAAAGCAGCGCTACTTAAACCTGTACCTGTCCTGGACGTTACTCAAGTAAGAGGGTAAAAAAGTAATTTTGCGAAAAGGTTTCTCAAGTGCTGATCAAAACATCAGTCATTTAATATTTAAAAGTTACATTATGAGTTGGACCAAAATATAAATTTATGTAGAAATCTTGGAAATTAATATACATATGCAATTACAAAATAAAATCATACAAAATATAATATAAAACATATGAAACTTTTAACCTGCAACTGGAGGTGTGTCTGGCGAATCTTTTTTTTTAAAACAATCTTGTTGTTCATTCATTGAAGTTACTAACAGTGGGGAGAGTAGCCAAAATGTTTACTCAATTAAGAGCAGCGATACTTCACGATACAATTACTCAAGTAAAAGTAGGAAGCGCAACGTAATAAAGATATTCCTAAAATAGTAATTTTTTCCAAAAAGTTACTCAAATACATGTAAATAACCAGCTTAACTTCCCTGCTATGCATGAATCTCATTGATAATAATACAATATTAGTTACATGGATATTCTCTGGGTTTTTGGTGCCAAATATGATTTTTTTTGTCTCTGTCTCTCCAACAGGATGAATCTCATAAGAACGCCTCTGTTATCGGTCTGTTGGATATCTACGGCTTTGAGGTTTTCCAGCACAACAGGTAAAGATAGTTTCACGTGTTTTCTTTGTTTTAGCATGACATCTTAAATTAAAACCTTCAGAATGTATCGACTAAAAGCTGCTCTGAAATGTACAGTGGTGTAGAAATAATGCTTTCCTGGTTTCTTTTTTTCCATTGATAAATGTTTTAACATTAATGTTGATTAATGTTTGATGTTCTCAAACATTAAAGAAAGGAAATCAGGAAGAGGGCAAACACTTTTTCACTCCACTGTAACAAGTTTGATTCCTTGGAAAAGTGTTAATATTTTCATCAACTTATAACCACAAGATAAAAGGTATTTTGTTGAGGTTTGTTGTGATAAACAAACACAAATGTGTGCACAATTTTACGTTTGAAAGAGAGTAAAGCTGCCACCACTATGAATATTTAAGGCTTTTGTCCTGTTGGAACCTGAGCAGTTTCTAACAGGTTTTATTTCTTCTATATTTAGCCCCACTCACCTTTCCATCAATTTTGACAATTAATTCATTAATAAGATCAAAAATCGTGGCTCATTTTGAAGATTTTTCATTTAGCCATTTAAGCTTATTTTATACAACGATATAAGGGCATAAAGATCCAAATAAAGAAATAATTCAGTTTTTTTTTATTACACAATCAAACATTTTGTTGCATCTGCAGCTAAAGAAAATTACTTTTAACATCAGCATGTGAAAAGCTCAGCCCTTTCTGATTAACTTAATGCCAATACAGTATAGGGGCAATTTATAAAAAAAAAAAATTATGAATAATCGAATATCAAAAAAGGTACTACATTTTTTTTAACAGAAAGTGAACCAGGTGAAGCTAAAACTACACCACTTGAGGAGTTTCAGGTAGAATAGATTTACAAAGAATGTTTTTTATTTTAAATGCAAACTGTATAAATGGTTTGTACACTTAATATGTTGTTCTTTCAGAAATTGGCCTCTTTCAGAGAATGTATACTCTTGTTAAAGATTAACTAATTATTAAATTAGATGACGATTATTTCAATAATCATGATTATTTTCAGCCCCAGTTCCTTGGTATTGTTTGTGGTTATAATGTGACAAAATGTGGAAAACCTTTCTAATCCTGGGTGATTTCCCTACGTGCAGCGAGTGTCTCTGGTCCTTAAACATTTTTAAGAAATGAAACTGCAAAACTGCCCGACATATTGACGTTCCTTTTACCTTTTCCTCAATCTGATCATCGGATCCTCCTGATTTTTTCTGTTCTGCAGCTTTGAGCAGTTTTGCATCAACTACTGCAACGAGAAGCTGCAGCAGCTGTTCATCGAGCTCACCCTGAAGTCAGAGCAGGATGAGTACGAAGCTGAAGGCATCACGGTCAGTAGCTTCTCTAACTCCGTACACTTACACACACACTGTTCACGCCAATCTCCTCAGAATCATGTGACGATGTGACTCGCTACCTTGATCTGAGGAATTGGTCTGTGATATTTCAGTAGGAAAGTGCTGATCCCCTTCTATCATCACTGTTAACTTCTCTCAGTCTGGGTTTGAATTTTGCAGCATTCTCCTAATGGGATCCATCTGCATTGAGTGCATATATTTTTAGAAAGAATCCACCCCATGAATAATTAAATCCACACATGCTGGACTGCTTGGTAATTCATTCTCAGGTAAAACCTCCTGAGGAGATTTCATATCAGAACAGTCCTGTAACGAAAGCCGATCCCAGTGATGTTTCTCCTTTTTCTTTCTCTCCTCTTCTGTCCTTCCCTGTTTCTGCCTTTTTGTTGCGTTGTTTTGCCCGGTCAGAACAAAGACCTCTTGGTTTCAGTCTAATGTAAATGTGTCGAGAGCAAACAAGTTGTGGGAGAATCTTGGCTTTGCCTCTCAAAGAGCCCATTATGATGCGTCATGACAGACGTGGGTTGCTCTCTGTGGAAAAGATGCGACTCTCGAAGCTAACATGAGCTAACGGTGCTTGTGGAGCATTTCTGAGTGTGTGTGTGTTCACATATATGTAGGTGCAGGGTGTGTCTGTGTGCCAGGATTCCTGGCATTCTCTGAATCTTTAAAACTATGAACTATGAAAAGCTGCGACCAGCTGTTTCAGCTGCTCCTCTTTGGAGGAGCTCCAGTTTTATATCGGCGTTCGCGTTTTGGCCCCCATGACCTTTCCAACAATCGGTTAGCTTTTGCTGCTGTCACATAGTGATTTGTGTGTTTGCAGTGGGAGCCGGTCCAGTATTTCAACAACAAGATCATCTGTGACCTGGTGGAGGAGAAGTTCAAAGGCATCATCTCCATCCTGGTGAGGCGCTGCACCCAAACACCTCGTTCAAACTTTGCCTTTCCATTGCTTCAGACACTGCAAGTTTGAAGCTCTTATCTCAACAAATGAAAAAGACCTCATGCTCGTCTCCTGACCTCTGAGGACTACATGATGCTCCACTCTGTGTTTTACATGGTGGGAGTTGGCAATAGCAACATTAAGAACTTAGTTTTCTGTCATTATTTGCCAACATAAAATCTCTTCAATAAATAAGTATGTAATAGATCACAAATGATATCTGATCATTTTTATTTAGTCATTTTATGGTAACACAGTTGAGATATTTTTTAAGTACATTGGCAGATTTAAGACTTGAAATTCACTCTTTGAAGCAGGTAGGAAGTTGTCATTCTTAATATTTTTTCATTGCAGTTGTGACTAATTTAAGTCATAATATTGATTAAGATGCTTTATGAATGCAAAATGTCATTTTTATTTTTTAGTTTCTTTCTTTAAATTGATTTACCCAACTCAAATAAATGTATTTCAATTGAAAAGAAATCCCCAAAACACACGGATAAGCTAAACTTACACATTAAAGATTTAAATGTAAAAAATATATTATTATTCTAATAAATTATTTAGCTTTCACCACACATTAATTAATCATAAGCTCATCAGTCTCTCAACATTCAGAATACCAGAAAGTTTTCTGCTTTGTGTCCGTCAGGTGTTTCAGCCTGAACATGCAGTGTACACAAATATATTATCATTAATAATAATAACAGAGCTGAACATCCAGTAAACAGAAATGTAAATTTAGCTTTTTTCCTCTGAGATCTTAACGCTGTCCTCTCATCACAGGATGAGGAGTGTCTGAGACCTGGAGATGCCAGCGACTTCACCTTCTTGGAGAAGCTGGAGGACACCCTGGGGGGCCACCCGCACTTCGTCACGTCAGTCTGACACTCAGTCAACCCAAGTTTGGTCTCGGGTTAGAAAACCTGAGTCATTGATGTGGCTGATTATCCTCACTCTCACTCTGTGTGTCTCTTTAGTCACAAGCTGGCGGACGGAAAGACCAGGAAGGTGATGGGCCGAGAGGAGTTCAGACTGCTGCACTACGCTGGGGAGGTCAACTATAACGTTAACGGTGTGTGTGTTTTCTGAATGGATTAGTTTATCAAAATAAATGGGTTCCTTCTTTGGTAAAGATACTTTGCTTACATTTTCATCAAATCTTATAGGGGGAGTTTCTCAAAGAGACAAAGACCAATTTCAGGGTGTCGAGTCGGGAAGTCAAATTTCTTCTAAGCTATGTTTGATAAAACATAGAAGAAGTGATAACATACACGTTACAAGATGATGCTGCAAAATGACACCAGATGCCTGGAAAATGCATAGAACTGCATTAATAATAGCAATTAATATCACAAATGACTGAAATGATTTCCTTCTGCCAGATTCCAGAATAACACATGAGATAATTGTACAGTCAATCATTTATTGCTTTTTTCTGTTTAAATAGTTACATTGAAACATATAATTTTTTATTATTTGGTAACGCCTCTGAACTATACGAGTCGGGTAAAACATTGCTCTAGGCTCATTCCTGCTGACAGAACTAGTGTTTATAACTGGGATAATGACCTTGTGATGGTTTCTGTAAATCGTCGCCTCTTTGTAAACACTTTGACTGCATGTTTAGGGTCATTGTCCACTTGAAAGACCCATTTGAGCGAGAGCTTTAACTTCTTGGTTGATGTCTTAAGATGTTGCTCCAATATTTATGCAAAATTTCGTCATGATGCCATTTATTTTAGGAAGTATACCACCCTGTTTAGGAACAGGGTGTTTAAGAAGTAAACACACTGTAAATATTAGAGACTTTAGAAGATGAGTTCAGTTTTTATCCATCACTCCTACTGTAGTGTTAGAAATGTAGGAAGAGAAGCTGGTACCAGTTGTTTTGTGATTAGATGACTGAATCTTTTTTTTTTTTTCTCCAGGATTTTTGGACAAAAACAACGATCTTCTCTTCAGGAATTTAAAAGAGGTTAGGCACCGACTGAATAAAGAGCAATGCATTTTCCTGTTTGTTTTTCCAGCATGAGGTCAGTCCATGTGTTTGCATCTGCAGGTTATGTGCATGTCTGAGAACAAGATTCTGACGCAGTGTTTTGACCGAGACGAGCTGAGTGACAAGAAACGCCCCGACACGGTGAGCTGTCCTCCACCCTGCATCTGCGTTTGTGCTCTCAGGAGGTTCCCCTGCTGGTTTTGAGTGAATGATTTGGTTTTGGTTGAATGCTTCTCAGCATAGTTTCCCACAGCACAATAAACAGCCGTGTGTTTCCCTCTCCGATGCTGAGTGGGCTGTTTGATGGGGATTCTCCGCAGCTGCCTTCGCACTGAGGAATGCCCAACACACACACACACACACACACACACACATAATGATGCAGGGCACTGTCACAAGCTGGTAAGTTGGCATCCCAGTCCTCCACAGTGAACCCAGTGTCCAGTCGCATCGACCATCGCTGTGCTAACATCGTCCTCCTCAGCTCGACCTAACCTGCTGCTCGCCTCTTTGTCGTTTCCAGCTCTTCTGAACTGCAACTTTTGCCAGTCGCCTTCCCGTCCATCCCTTCCCAACGGTCTTGAATCTTTTTTTTATTCGTCTGTGTCTGCCCTTTCAGGCAGCCACCCAGTTTAAAGCCAGTCTGGCGAAACTCATGGAAATCCTCATGTCCAAGGAGCCGTCGTATGTCCGCTGCATCAAGCCCAATGACTCCAAGCAAGCAAGTAGGGTGTTAATCCTTCTTTTTATTATTTACTGATGTGTAATGTAGTGACTTACTGCATTTATGTAGCCCTTTAGTTGATTTTAAACTAAAGATGTGACACTGTAAGTGAAAGTAGAACTATGTTTTTTGGATGTAGAAATTTTTTTAAAAAAAAGCTTTGCATTATTGTCTTAACATCTAGTTAGACGTTTATTCAGAGACGCATCGATCAGAATTTTCTGACCAGTTTTCTGACTGCTCGTCTGACCAACTCTGATTTTCTTTTTGTGAAGTGATATAAATAATAATTAATTACATTAGATGCAGAGGTGACAATATGATAATGGGTGGTCAGAAACTTTAAATCTGTTTTTGACTCTTAAAACAACTTCAAAGTGATTAGATATCATATTTTTAAATTTAACATTAACTACAGTTATTAGTTACTAAATTACAAGCCTTCGTGTGTAATTTGTAGCGAATGAAGATGCTGAGCCTAAGTAAAATTTCCAGAAGACTGCCAACATTTCCAAATTCAGCATGTTCTAAAACGATAAAACTAAGTTTTTCTGCTCTAGATTTTGCCTACATGCCACAGAAATTTCATTGAAAGTTTTCCTCTCTTTCACTCTCTTACATCCTGAATTATAATTATATTTAGAAATATTAACAGGTTCTTCATTACTTTTATCCATGTGTCTAAGAGTCACTGTGAAAGGTCAAAAGAACCGCAGGTTTCAGACCATTGATGTGGTTAACAAAAACTGCGGCAGCAGCACAGTGCATGATCTCAAACGTTTATCATGTAAAAGTACAAGGTAATCCATTATAGGGGCTGTGGTTGCTTGTTTTTTTGTGAAAATATGGCATGATATATTGAGTAGGTATTATGCATTCACAGATCTAAAAGATCTACTTTTGGCGGGTCACCAAACAACTTTTAGTGCATCTATACAATTCATCTTTTTTCATAATACAGCTGTGTTATTCCAAAATTGTGGAAATAAATTTTTTTATTCAATATTCAGATTAGTGAAGTCAAATGACATCAGTGGTACTGAAATCATTCTTTGAGACGTGTCAGTTTTAAGACGTTTTTGTAAACGCCACTGAAGCAGATCTGGTCCTCGTGATGATGCAGATCTTACCAGTACCAACCCAAACAGTCCGATTTCTGCTGCATCAGGAGCGACAGTATGAGCTTCTGTGTGGCTGCCTTTGTTTTTCTCCACACTTGGCCCTTTGTTGTTTCCACACTGTCCCTCTGTCCTCTGTTACTCCTACTGCTGCTGCTTACCATCTACGTACTCCTCTCCCTGCTTCATGTTGTCCAGCTGGCTGATTCATTTCTGCCCCTCTCTCTCTCTCTTTCTCTCTCTCTCTCTCTCTCTCTCTCTCTCTCTCTCTCTCTCTCTCTCTCTCTCTCTCCTCTGTCGCAGGTCGGTTTGACGAGGTGCTGATCCGTCACCAGGTCAAGTATCTGGGACTGATGGAGAACCTGAGGGTGAGGAGGGCTGGATTCGCTTACAGGCGTCGCTATGAGATCTTCCTACAGAGGTGATCAGCCACTCTCTCTATTTTTTTCTTTTTTTAATGAAGACACACCAGCAAAAACATTTCTTCATGCAGCTCTCATTTTCTCCCTCAGAAAAAGTCATGGATGCTCAATCTATTAGCATCTATGCCTTGATGACTAGTTTGTTTCTCAGCGATCCTGAGACTTGTTCCTGAAAGGATAACTTAAAGGAGGCGGGTTATGCAAAAATTCAAATTTGCATGTTTTTATACTTTTATTGGGATTTTAAGAGCTCAAAAAAAATTTTTTTTTTAAATCCCAAGTGTTTCAAAAAAAACAAAAAACAACTGTTTTTGGCAGTAAGTTTATTTTTATTTTTGATATCTGAAAAATAAACCCTCTAAAAAAAAACCTACGTACTGTGCTGTTACCTAGCAACCCCAGCTGAGCCCATCTTGTCACCTAGCAACCTAACTGGAGCGCCAGCTCATTTGGTCAGCTAGTTTTACCACTGTATGTGCTGTACAATGGCTGCTGGAAAAGACGAGTGTTTTCTTATCGACTTACCATCAAGAAGCTACTTGCTGTATTCTGGTTGGTTGTGCAGGAGGCTCTACTTCTGCTTTTCAAAGAGGTATAGTTGTTCAATTGTGCATCTTTTTGCAGATGAATGTGTAAACCTTGAGCTGGGGGGCGTGGCCAACTGCAGCTTATTTGGATTTAAAGTAACAAGAGGCCCTAAAACAGCTCATTCTGAAAGGAGATCAAAATAGGAAGAACTGACCAAACTAAAATCTCAATATCTAAGAATAATTTTGTGCAAAAAATGTAATAAACATTTTGTATATCATAACCTGTTCAAGGAAGCATAATGGGTCACCTTTATAGATCCTGCAGCCAAAGAGACTTTTTAAACAGCAAACCTTTTCCATCACTGTGTTCTCTTCAACCTTTAAGCTTCACATCTGAACAACCATGCTGGTGTTTGTGTGTTTTGCCTTCTTTGTGTTTAGGTACAAGTCCCTGTGCCCAGAGACATGGCCTAACTGGAATGGAAAGCTGTCTGATGGTGTGTCCACACTTGTCAAACACATGGGATACAAGCCTGAGGAGTACAAACTGGGAAGGTGAGCTGCGCAGAAATCTGTGAGAGAGGTTACTGTTGGCACCTGAACTTTGTGTGCGTGTTGTTACAAAGTATTCTGGTTATTCATGTAGAGTAGAAAGTAACATTTCATTTCTAAACGCAACAGATCCAAAATCTTCATCCGCTTCCCAAAGACTTTGTTTGCCACCGAGGATGCACTGGAGACCAGAAAACACGGCCTTGGTAAGAGATGGAGTATTCTGTCGAGATTGATCAACATTTTGAGTTTTATTTTATTTATTTAAATCTTTTTCCTACCTTATAGCCACCAAGCTACAGGCGGGATGGAAAGGCTACTGTCAGAAGACCAAATACCAAAAACTAAGGACCTCAGGTTAGGAAGCCACCATTTTTACATGTCCTATGTGCATTTAGCATTTCACATTAAACAACAGTTAAATGTCATTGGTCCAATGAATTTATTTTTCTGTCCCAACCAGCCATTGCGATCCAGGCTTGGTGGCGGGGCTTCCTGGCGAGGAGGAAGGCCCAGCGCCGGCGACAGGCAGCTAACACTATACGCAGGTATGAGACAATACAGCAGTATGTCAGAATATAATAAAAGATGTAAGGAAGATGAATACTTATTTTAAAGCCTTCTTGTTATTTGGACTGATTACAATGTGATTTCCTCATTTTCTTCAGGTTTATCAAAGGCTTCATCTACCGCCACAAAGAACGCTGTCCAGAGAACGAGTATTTCCTGGACTACGTGCGTTATTCCTTCCTCATGAATCTGCACAGGAACCTTCCCAAGAACGTCCTCGACAAAAGCTGGCCCACACCTCCGGCTGCTCTGACTCAGGTGGGAATCTGGGTTTGTTTAACTGCAGACATTCTTGATTTAATATATAATATATTGATTTAATTATTTATTGACAATTTAAATAAAGCACAAGCAGTAACCAATAAACTTAGTAAAGGAAAACTTACTGTCTCTTATAAATCAGATAGAGCGCCTTGCAGAAATCCTCATACCCTTTGAACTTTTTCACTTTGTGATGTTATAGCCACTAAACAACCAAAACATGGCCAACTAAAAAGAACATTGTAAGAAAAACATTATTCCAAGAACCAGATAATTTACAGTGTGCACTACTTTGTGTTAGTCTATCAGATAAATTATTAATAAAATACAGTGGAGTCTGTGTTTGTAATGTGACAAAATGTGAACGTTTATGGGAGGCGAATTCTTTTACACTGCACTTATATGCAATGTTGTGAAAACCCTGTCTGTGTCTTAAGGCTTCAGAGCTTCTGCGCAAGATGTGCATGCAGAACATGGTGTGGAGTTACTGCAAGAAGATCAACTCTGAGTGGAAACACCAGGTGAGAAATGTCACCAGTCACAACCTTCGCTTTAGAATCTATACTTTGTATTTGCTGCTCTTTGAATTTGCTTCATTCATCTCTGGTTTGTATACAAATAGATGGAGCAGAAAATGATCGCAAGCGAGATCTTCAAGGACAAGAAGGACAACTACCCGCAGAGTGTTCCCAAGCTGTTTGTCGGCACAAGACTCAGTGAGACTTCAACATTCAGACGATGCCGATTTTTATCCAGTATTTGATCTAATTCCACCTTTTCTGTTGCTGCTCAGATGGAGAGGACATCAACCCCAAAGCAATACAAGCTCTGGGCAATGAGAAGATGAAGGTTAGTGAAGCCTTTCTTTGTTTCATACTGCTGAAGGGTTCTGCTTTTATGCTGACGTGTCTCTGCTGTAATCTCAGTACGCAGTGCCGGTCACCAAGTATGACAGGAAGGGCTACAAGTCTCGGTCCCGGCAGCTGCTCCTCACGTCCAACAGCGCCATCATCGTCGAGGAGGGCAAACTCAAACAGCGCATCGATTACGGAACCCTGAAAGGTGAGAAATAAATCTGAGGATTATATGGAAAATGATCAAACTGAACCAGGATCTGACTTATTGTCGTTATTGTTGTGTCTCAGGCATCTCGGTCAGCTCTCTCAGTGATGGGTTGTTTGTTCTGCACGTGCCCAGTGAGGACAACAAACAAAAGGTGCGACGAAAGACGAGTCACAAAAGCTTCCTGAGAATGTTTCTCATTTCATTTGTGTGAAAATGCTAAATGTGTTTGTGCCCGTTGACTCCCAGGGGGACGTGGTTTTGCAGAGCGACCATGTGATCGAAACCCTGACCAAGATCGCCATCTGTGCCGACAAAATTAACAGCATCAACATCAACCAGGGCAGGTGAGAGTCGGAACAGACGCAGCAAAGCTAGCTTTAAATGTGTGTTCACAACGAGCATTGATCAGCTATGAATTGTTAGTTTCATCTCCATAAGAAAATCAAAACATAGCCTTTGTCAATGTTGGAGTTCCTCAGATTGATGATGCGTAAAGATACACCACAAAAATCCACGTCATTGCAAAATGTGAGCCATATTTCCAGCTAAATTGTTTTTTTGTGGTTGTTGTTTTTCCGTGTTTAACTTATGTGAGAATTGTCCAGTAAAGTATAATGTAGCTTTGATACCTTAACAATAGTTCACTTCTTGTGAATTGTTTGTGAGCTCCTATAGCCTTCTGAATGCTGTTTTCCTCTGATGACAAATCAAAATAACTCCCTCTAGTGGTTGTAGGAGGATTTAAATTCTTCCAGTTTTTCTCAAATTTTCCCACACCCAGAATAAGATTCTAATAATACCAAAGACGATCTACAAATATGTCACAAGTTTGATCACACGTTTATTTTCCTGGAGTTTCACTTGTGACCACATCCTGTGTGTGTGTGAATGTTTTCTGTATTGTAGCGGAGAAAATAAATTGTAAATCTGCCCTCTCTGTTTACTGTTGTAACTCCATTTATCTGCTTTGTTCCTGTAGTATAAAGTTTACAGCAGGTAATGGGAAAGAAGGGATCATAGACTTCACGCCCGGGTCAGAACTACACGTGGAAAAGGCAAAGAACGGACACTTGTCTGTGGTGAGAGAGGATTTTTCTTTTCAGTTTACATCCCATTATAGAAGTATGACAGTCTCAAGTTTAAAGAAAAGTGCTCTCATTTTTCCCCAGCTGCATCTGACTCTTTGTTGCTGCAGAATCTTTATTCACATCCTGCTGAGCTTTGATTCGTTTTTGTTCCCCAGACGGCTCCGAGGCTGAACTCCAGATGATGGCCACCCTGACCGGACGTAGCAGGAACCGCCTAAGCTCCCCATCCTCCAATCACACGAACGCAGACCTCGCTCCGCTTTAGCCAATCAGACGCCACCTGTCTCTACATTTGCGGGCTTGTGCATACAATTAAAATTTTAAACCAAAAAACACATAAAAATCTAGTTAAACTAATTGATATATTTATGTTTATATATAATATTTTTGAGATTAATACTTTTGCTGTTTGAATATTCTGATTTTATAAATAAATATATATATATATAAATATGTATAAGGCCAAGGAATAACAAATATTTCTGGTGCATTTTTCTTGCACCTTGCCTGCTTGTTGTGCTTTATTCAGGAGCGAGAACACAGTGAGCGACAGACTAGACTCAGACACCATCAGGAACAGTTTCTGGAGAAGATCAGAGTAACCTGTTGCTGTTTTTATTATTTGCTTTCTAATTTGGACCACTTAATTTCTGCTTTTCTGGGGAAGATGACTTATTGTTACGAAGGTGCACAGATCAAGGCTGGAAGCATGGAGAGCGGATGAGAAAGGGTAAAGAGGCGAGGAAGAGAAATTCATCAGTAGGCCTAGAACACAGAAAGAGCTGCTGTAGTTTGCTGAAAATCTGCAGGAAGATGACCAAAGTAAGTGAGATGTGGATAAGAGAACGGTGGAAAAAAACACGACAAAGCACAGCCATGTTTTACCTTGTAGCCTGGTTTTTATTTTCATTGGTTAATTTCTTCAGGACAGTTCATCAGTTGTTTTAACAGCTCTGAAAACTCTTGCACTCAACAGAGAGAGGAGATTTGTTCTCACAAAGTTATTTGACTAAAACTTAAATTGCAGCTTTAGTCTCGCTGTCCTCCTCATCCAACGCCTGAACTGGTCTAATCTGGCTGGAGTCTGAGCAACGTGTACAAACAACAGCGATAATTAATTGTGACACATTTTCTTCTTTTGTATCTATATTTCCAGAGAGAGGCTCATTTCTGACTACAGACTATATTTTGTGACTTTAGGGACTCTGACTTTTTAGCTAAACTTCTCACAAACAAACACCAAAAACACCAATATGACAAGTGAAAGATATAAATATGTTGTAAAAAAATGTTTTCTTTTTAAGAGATTAGTTTCACATTTTGGGTGAAGATTTGATAAAGTCACTCTGTCGTTAATCTAAATTTACAGAATATCCTAGAGGTAGCTAGCTTAGCTTCTTAAAAGAAGGCTAGCATAAATGTCTCTGTTAGCATTAGGCTCATCACTGACACAAGAACAGTTTTTATGACACAACAGTGTGTTGAAGCCCAGCTGCTCTGGAGAGAAAAGAAATGAGAAGAAATACTGATGCCTTTAACACTAAAAACTCATAGCTTGGAGTCTTTTCTAGAGGATTTGTCTAGTTTTTAATCCCTGGCACCCAGGACCAGTTCTGCAACAATCAATGCTGTCTAACTCCAGCTCTGACCTCGTTTAGACCAAAGACTGGTGGTGGAAAAACTCCCCAAACAAATCTCAGAGTATTTTTTTTTCCTTCACTTTATATCCAAAATTCACTCCATGAAAGAACTCTTGATCTGCGTCATGGTTCTACGATACGAGACTGTGCCGCTGCACTTATTACCCAAAGATCTGGTTGATTTCTTGTGATTCAGTGTTGTATGATTAATATGCTAAATTGTGTCTGTAATGAATGTCCTGTTTGTTTCTCTGTGGGGTGAGGTTTGTAGATGTACAGTTTGTGATGTCTGTTCTAACTGAGTGGTTCAAGTAGAGAGAGGTTTGATGAGGGAGGGGAAAAAAGCTTTTAACTTTGTGTTCATGTGCCTTCTTTTAGTCAGGCTGATATAAATCCCTCTCTGACCGTCTGTGGTTTGCTTCTTTGTACAAGCTTTATTCAAACCAAGTCCAATGTTTGTTGATTTATAGAGACACTCCTGCTTTCAGGCTCATTTTACTGTACAACCAATGTATAACTATGCCAACACACTAAATAATACTTATAATTTGAATAAATACATTTTTAAAAATAATACTATATGGTGAGTGCTTGGGGATTTTTACTTATTTAGCAATTTGAGATTTTAAAATTGGGAGCTTAGTGAAACTGTTTAATGACAATAGTTTAGTTGCTGAGACTGAGACACCAATGCTATAGGTCAAGTTCAAAATCTAATTAAATGTTTCTTTGGACCTTCTGCAATGGCTCTTAATGGCTAAAAAGTGCAGAATAAATATATATGTTTTAAAAACAAATGCAGATTTTACCAGGCTTTCTTTTAGTATTTCCCATAGAATAAATCTTGCTTTGAATTTGCAGTAATATCTTTTTTCTCGTTATCAAGTTTAGAAGAAAATTTACCAGTTATTTCTTTAAGATTTTATGTTTGTCTGTTTTAAAACCCGAAAAACAGAAATAAAATTAAGCCATTTAAAAGACCCAAATTTTCCTGTAATAAACATTTAATAACATTTTGAAAAAGTTAAAGTAAAAAGTTGTCTTTTCACAAAAAGGTCATAACATTTCGCTGCTCTTGATGAGTTTTATTTAACTGGACTGGAGCAAAATCTGCTTCTTGGTTTATAAAGGCTGCAGATCCCTGACTTATATGAGGTGAAAGGTCAGTCAGGTTCTCTGCTGCCCTTGTCAACAGAAAACATGGGGCACGTACTCAGCGCAAGGGGGCGCCAAATCATTTCATGACGAGGAAAGCAACGACAAAACTCCTTCCGTCTCCCAAAATCATTGATACACTGAGTTTATCCAGAATCTTTGTTTTGATTCTGGACAAACTCCGTGTTATTAAAGTGATTATTGACAATTAATCTTATACCATCTAAAAGTCTGTTCATTTCAACTTACATGGTGCCCAATTTGGAAATTGTATGGTGCAAATTTTATGCTGTAGTCCTGACAGGTGTCGTCTTGCACTTCTGTAAACACAACTTTAGTTTGGAAAGCTTCATCTGAAAAAAATCAGAAGACTTGTGGAACAATGTCTGAAGGACGGACAAGCCTTTAATTGCATTATGTTGCCATAAATCACAGCAAGACGACATAAAACAGACCAAACTTTGTACTTGCTTTTAAGAATGATGATGGAGGAGTGATATTTAAGCTTTTAAATTTCTTTTTACAGCTATAAATTCTGATTAAATCAGATTGTTCTCACAGTTGTTCAGTCAAGAGTGAACGTCGTTTTTATTCAGTTTCTGTATTTCTTTGTGTTTTACCAAAGGATTGACTTCTATCTTGATCATCAAAAAGATTGGTTCATTTTTCATTATGTCCGAAAATGTAAAATCTTGTAATTACAGAGATTTTAGTTTGTTTTACAATGCATAACAAAATATATACAAATAAATACAATTCAGAATATAAGGTTGTCTTACACTGCCTACAAAAAGCATTCACACTATGTGAACTGTTCCTCATTGTGCCATGCTCATTCTACAACTTTCAGAAAACTAATTGGGATTTTATGTGACAGATCAATCTATCGGTGCAAAATTATGGTATGGAGGTAAAACTTGATTTGCTTTAGAAGCCATAATTGTTTTGTTCTACTTTGTAAGTATGTGGTAATTGGTGTTCTCCCACATAATCCCTCTAAAATACGCTGCCGTTCTTGGTTGTAAAAATACATCAAGGGTGTGGATATTTTTGTATTCCAGTGTTGAATGTCTTGTTTATTAAGTAGCCACTAGATGTCGCCCTTGATGTCCCAAATTCTTCACCCCCTCTTCTCTTTCAGTCGGAACATGTGAACCCTGATTTCTAGGAACTCCACTTTTGGTATGAAGAGGCGATGTAAACAGGGTGTCAACTCACACGATGATGGGAGTATTAGCAGCAGCAGCACAGGGAAGTGTTTACAAGTGTCGGAATAAACTAAAACAATATAAACCATTTTGGATTCTCAAAGTATAAAAATAAGCAAAAGTTAGCTGTAGATTCTATAGAGTAAATATGTCACTTTTGTGCAATAGAAGAACTTTGTTTTTCTTTGTGTGTTTAATAATCAGAGATGTTTGTTGAAGTTTTCAGATTTGGTCAATATTTTTTAAAAATATAGGGTGTAATTTTTTTGCTTTGATTTAAAAGTTGTTTTGGTTCGTATAATTATCCCTACATCCAGTCATTCAAAAAACAAAACAAAAACGTTTCTCCACGCGAAACAAAAACATTGGGAAACCGCACATATGTAATATTGGTGTTCTCTGATTGGTTGAGGGTGGTCTCTCAGCTTAGCCACGGACCAATACGAAGGTTCGGTTGTTTGTGCGGTGCCGCTGCAGCTGATATAAAAACAGCAGCAATGAAGGAAGAACCAAAATTACAGAAACCAAGTGAGAGAAGAAAAGCGAACAGACATCCCCGCAGGTGACTGTCCATCCCTGCTTAGTCTATTTGTCAGCGAGGGACGCCTGGAGCCGCAGAGACAGGGCTGAAGCAGCTGTCCCGCTTGTCCCCCGCGAGCATCCCCGCGCTCAGGTGAGGCTGTCCGCATTTACCGGAGATGCTCCACGCACTCACACACAGGGGAGCCCCGACAGAAAAGTACAGGATGTCTCCTAATGCGGGTGGCTTTCAGAAAGCACAGTGTAATGAAATTAGAGGCATTTTGCGGCTTTCACGTCACCTCTGAGTCGCTTTCTCTTCATATCTGCTTCTTGGTTACATTAAATGACGGCGCAACAGTCCGAAAACACTGCATGAACTTCAGGACCGTTACTATTTATCCGCACAGACAGCTTCCGCTTTTTGCTCGTCAACATTTTAACTATAAGAAAAAAATACGTTGCGGTAAAATTATCTTACTGTCGCCATTTTTTAGTTATATAGGCTGACAGATATCTGTGACTCTGGAACTCAGACATTTTTCAGTGCTGCATTAAAGTTACTTAATTAAATGCAGAAGAAAGGGCGTATCGTGCATTTTAAAATTTAGTATGCAACTATGCATAATTTAAATTGGTTGTGTTTTGCTGCCCGTGTTGAACTGTCTTTGTTCCAGGAGGATGTTTTGCTCGCTGCTGCTGTTATCGCTGAACAGCTGAGCGCTTTAATTGCTCTGTCAAGACGCAAAGAAATCCGGAAAAAGCTAAGAAATGCTATCACAATAAAAGCATTGAAATCCAATGAATAATTCCACGAACAATAACACGTAAATTAAAATGCATCTGTTTCTTTTTAAGAGTGATACAATTTGGCGTCAAAGTTCTGCACTATATATTTTTTATTCATATTAAGAAATAAGAAATGTTGTGTTTCTGACATTAAAACTCCTCGGCGGAAGCGCTATGTTTTCGTCGTAGTTAACTTCTCAGAGGAAGAGATGGATGGGTGTGATGGAGGGAAGAAAGGGGGGTTATTGTGCAGATGATTTCAGTCCAGTTTAGACCAGTTTCAAGTCAGCATTTCCTCCAGCGCTATATTCTTTAATTGTTCTCACAGAGACAAAGGGTACGCCAAATGAGGGTAAAATGGCGCCTTTGATATTTTATGTCGCTTATTGTTCACATAGGGGAGGCGAAAAGTTAGTTTATGCAGAAATGCGCACACACAAAGGGTGTACTAATTTTCTGCTAACAAAATGCTTTGTTGAAAACTAAACCTTATCGAAAAAACACATTTCAAGCCTCTATCTCGCTTTATATTATAATATAAAATTTATAATATTGTTTACGTCAACATTTTCAAGCTATTATTTAATATTATTTTTGTTTTTAACCATGAACCTTACCTGTTAATGTAGTCAAACTAGTGCTCTCTTTGCACCTACACACTGACTGCTGCGGCTGCCAGAACCTCTACAGCAGCGCTCGTGCACAACTACAGAGCAGTCTCGCGCCGTACCGGTTCGAACTGGCTTCAGCTCGCGCTGCATTCACGTTCAGTGCGGTTTTCAGTAAACACGTTTTTCTTAAAGAAAAAAAATCCCCTCCAATCAATCGTTTCGTATTTTCTTTAACTACACATGTAAGTTTCAAGCTTCGTGGATATAATATGAAAATAAAATGCGTTAACCTTTAAAGTGGAGTGTTTTTTTTCATGACGAAATCACGGTGCCACCTTTTTATCTAGCTGACCTCGAGAGCCGCTCTTTAACCGAGTATGGCTTCACTGATTTTAAAATGAGAAAGCTAATTCTGTTCGTGAGTATCTGAGGCGTAGGGCCTAACGGTAGCAGCCTTTTTTGTCAGTAAAAGATCGCGACGCAATCTTTTCCCATCAGTCAAGAATGCAGCAACCGTCTCACGTGTAGTAATTTCAAGCCATGTTCCCCAGCAGCCAATAAGCGAAGAGATAATAAACTTTACAACCAATCGGGTATATATGTGGGCGTAGCAATGAATATTTAAAGGTGGGGTTTGAGGCTTCAGTTGTTTGTTGTTCTCCACCATCATCACAGAGCTGGGAACAAAGAATTGAACTTGGTAGTTGCGTAAAAAGTCACCTGAAGCTTTTGTTGTTGTTCAGTCAGCTTTAAAACATGCAATATATTATTTAGTTAAAATAATCCAAGTATTTGTTCTAGAAATCTTTTAATTCTGATCCAAAAATACTTTTCCATTAAGACATGAAGTTAAATTTGTTAATTTGATTATTAAAAAATGGTGTACTTCATGTAAGAAGACTGTTTTAAACTTCAATGGATAATTTATGCAGGAAGGAAGTTGGTTTGAGTTCTTCTGGTTTAATCAGGGCGTCAGTCTGTCAGCTATAACGCCCGATTCAGTTTTTGGGAAAAACAAAAAATTGCATTCAATTATATATACAGGAGGAGTTTTAATGTCTAAAACACAACATTTCTTATTTCTTAATATGAATAAAAAATGTATAGTGTAGAACTTTGACGCCAAATTGTATTACTCTTAAAAAGAAACGGATGCATTTTAATTTACGTGTTATTGTTCGTGGAATTATTCATTGGATTTCAATGCTTTTATTGTGATGGCAATAAAAAATTGCTTTCAATTATATATGGCATATTTTAGTGACTACTTATTTCTATAATTCAGAAAAATACTAAACTCCAAACAAAAATGAGTTGATAAGAGCGGTTAAAATACAGTGCCACAAAATCATTTGATCAGTGTACAAAGTGAAGGCGGACAGGGATGAAATGTATGAATTTGCAAAGTGGGAAATTAATACTACTGTTTCAAGAAACTTGCTTAAAATCCCAAATAATAAATAAATTAAGTCTCATGATTCCAGTTACTCGCTGGTCACTTAGGTTTTTTACAAATGAAGCCAAATTATATCTCTCCACTCATAGTTAAACATATTAAGAGTGGGAATTACTTTAGCACAAACTGACAGCCTAAAAAACATGAATTCACCTTGTTTTAATAAGAAAAGGGAGATCAGAGCTTCTCTTGTTGACATTTTGACATATTTTAATATGACTCTGACATCTTCTGTTTATTCCTCTTCTTGTCTTTAAGGCACCTGCAGTCTCCCTTAGATCCGGTCAGTGTGCCTCCAGGCTAGCAGAAATGGCTCCAACCCTTGCTACAGCTTTCAGACGCCGCTGGTGGATGGCCGTCACGGCGGTCATTGAAAACCTCCTCTTCTCTGCTGTGCTGCTCGGCTGGTCGTCCCTGCTCATCATGCTGAAGTCTGAGGGCTTCTATTCCTACCTGTGCAAAGCTCCAGGTGCGTCTGCCTTTACCCGAGTTATCATTTAGATCGGTGCAGATGTCTGTCTTTCTATGTAATGTCTAATGCAGTATTCAAAAGTAATCAGACTAATAAAGACATCGATTTTGGCTGTTTGTGATGCAGTAGAAATCTACAGGCAGGGCTTTTTGTGCATTTTAATTGCTGCCAGCCTGTTTTCATCCTCTATCTTCCCCAAAAACACGGTCTGGATTTAATTTAGAGTTTGCAAGTTATTTTTATGGAGCTTCAGGGTATGCACAGAGAAACAATGAGAAAACCATCCAAACAGGTCTGTTGCAACACCTTCTGTGTTGTGCTGGCTTGATGAATTTCTGCAGGTTTTGGGGCAAACCACAACAATTTTGATGTAATTTTACCAGCAAGTATCCTGAGGTGTGATATCAGATTTATCAGCAAACTTATGAGAACTCTTATTTATTTAACATGTTGAATAGCAGTGAACTGCCTCTAAATAAGCATAATACGGCGCTCCATCCATCCATCCATCCATCCATCCATCCATCCATCCATCCATCCATCCATCCATCCATCCATCCATCCATCCATCCATCCATCCATCCATCCATCCATCCATCCATCCATCCATCCATTTTCTTGCACCCTTGTCCCTTAGTGGGGTTGGGAGGGCTGCTGGTGCCTATCTCCAGCTAACGTTTCAGGTGAGAGGCGGGGTACACCTCGGACAGGTTGCCAGTCTGTCGCAGGGCTTAATACGGAGCTCTGAATGGTCAAATAAAACAAAGATAATTTCATTATCATTTCTTTCTGTCCATTGCTCATTATGATCAAAGGATATGTGGTGAGCTGCTCCATTCAGGGGGCCTTTATTAGGCTTTAAAGGGGTTTTGCCTTGGTGTTTTTGTGCAAGTGCAACAGGATATAAAATAAAAGCTGGTCTATCTCCATCAACTGCACGATTTCTGGCTTAGCAGCTTTCTTTCATCCTCCTATTGTATTTTTGTGCATTTTTCACAGTTTAGCAAAGGGAGAAAGATAGAAACGCAATCTATTTGCGTGAAGTAATTTAATTTCTCTCACCTATCTGCATACATTGTGGTCTTTTGTCCTAGTTGTTGTTTTGAGAGCAGAGTCTTGGCTTTTTTAATAAAAAAGGTTTTATGGTGGATTCTGAACACGTTTTTGTTATGAGAAACAATTTTTTAAAAGTTTTACGAAAATAAGATTTGCTCCACACCTTTGCCTTGTGCTGATCTTTTTTTTTTTTTTTTTTTTAAATAGGCAAATTCACCTCCTTCATTTTTATAGCTCCACCCTGGTAGAGCGTTGAAAGTTCATGTGTTATGAGATTTAAGAAATACTGGCATGACTTCTTGTGATTTCATCTCAGTTACCTGCTCTAAATGCAAATATACATCACCTTCATTCTTCCATAAGCTGTGCAACAAGCAGACCTTTGTTGTACTAATGTAACCGTAAAATCAGCAGAGCTTTACTGGAAAAGAGACTGTTTGGTCCCTTCTGTCCTTTACGCTCGGATGACTCTCTGAACTTCAGCTAAATTGCTTTTAACTATTCTCCACTTCAATTTGCTGTCTGCATTAGTGCTATGTGGCGGCGCACTGAAAAAAAGAAGATTCTTTAGATTTGATTAGGAAAGGAAACCATTTGAACCCAACAGAAGTGCAATGCCTTCTGGGTATCCACTAATTAATATTTTCCAGCAAAAAGTTTACTGAAAATGTTCTGCAGTGCAAATTTTAGCATACAAGCTATAATTTGCACTGCAGTACATCTAGTTGCTGTGGAAGGTAGAAAAGTCGCACCTGAATAATCCTATGATTTTTGTATGATTGACAGATTACAGTGACTCAACCCACAAAAGTTCACATCACTCCAGAGTCTGTAGATCTGATCTAGCAAGAAATGTCACAGCATATATGTTTGTGGGGGCTACTGGCTTCTTACTAACTCATAATGACCTCTGTGAATGTATAAGCATGCATAGCTATGCAGCATATCTGCAGCTTTTTGGTTTGCCAAATACTTTCCTAGAACATTGTTTTGTCAGACTATCTAAAACCTAGCCTCGAAACCATCACTCTGCAACCTTTAAGCCTTAAAATCTCTGTGTTTTGGGGAAGTCTGACTGACACAAGTAGAAGTCTAGTCTAGGATTTCTGTTGATGTAGTCAGCTGCCAACTAAAGCCCCAAGACATTTACCGTTGACCTAAATTTTCAAGTCATACGACTGCAAGACAGTTCTCAGATTTGTCTTGGAGTGAAATGATTAAAAGGATCTAAGATTCAGTCACAGAATGAGCAGAAAAACAACCTGTACACATTATGAATCATATTTACTTATGGTTTGTTTTATTGTACCTCTCGGTGTCCATTTCTACTATGTGGCCATCCTGTCATGCTTGTATGTCATGAATGCTGTGGTCTCGTTTTGTGGTTTTTCTGCTGGTGTCCCACTTATCTGTGTCAAAGGTTAGACGGAGGCAAAATGCATAACACTTTGTTTCTAACTTGACTCATCTCTTTGTCATCTCAGTGTCCCTCCTTGTGCAAATATTCATCATCAGTCATCTGAAAAGCTTGTTTCTGACTAAAAGAAGAACGTCTTTAACAAAGGACAAACACGGGACTTTTGAATGGTTAAAATGTCTGTTTCTATGTAGGCTTTCAGATAGCCATCTAATGAGTCCTTTTAAATCTGCATAATAACGACTATATCCTTGTGTACAGCACTGTTTGTCAGAACAGAAGCCTAATTCTGGGAGGTTTTCCTCCCTCTGTTGTTTGTTAAAACAACCATTGTTAAGTTTATCTCTTGGACATCTCCCCTCTGATGGCGTCTCTGCCACGGCATTGTTTTAACTTATACTGTGAGTGGTATCTCAAGTCTTTCTATTGACACAATCTCCTAATGATTAATCCAAATGTGTTGGAGGAGAGCTCGTTTGCACATGACAAAGCTGTGAAAGAAAAGGTCATGTGAAAAGACACTCACTTTTTTTTCTTCATGGTGTTGACAGGAGAGTTTGCTAAAGTTTAGCAGGTGTGCAGTAAACACAGAGGGTCCTTTCACTGAGGAGGATCAATTCTGCCTGGTCTTTGTGTGTGTGTGTGTGTGTGTGTGCAGGGTTCTTCCCCTATTGACTCAGGTTTGCTGCGATCATTTGATTAGTCAGCAGGCGGAGCCGCCGAGGGACAGATGCTGCTGGCTGCCTTTAGCCACACACTCAGCACTTAATGCTCCAAAAACACTTCAGATGCCAGATTTGCTGGGAGAACAAGTCATCCAGCTCATAATGAAAAGTTTCCATTTTAAACTCCCCTCACCTAAGTTTTGGAAATACCAAGTGGATTCACTTAATTAAACATTGTTAGTGATAAGATGCTATTTAAAGTATGAAATGTCTTATCATTTGACTCGGCAAAATCTGTTCTACCTTATGAAGGCAGTCTGCGACTCCGATTTAAAAAGCAAAAGTATCCATACCCCTTCACATCTGTTTCAGACCTAAATCCAATTGAGAATTTGTTGCAAAATTTTACAAAATATATTTACAGGTGCTGTCAATCCTATCTGACCACAAGACAAGTGGCAACATTTGACTGAATATCGAATAACTTCCTCACATTTATATCAGTCATTTTGCCAGGTTCTGATGACTGATCACCTCGGTTCTGCTTTGGCTGTGGGAACTAAAATCAGCCTGCTACCAAAATCCAGCATTCTCGCATCCCTCTGTGAATTTATGCATCCGCATTCAAACACTTCAGCAATCAGATATTTATTAAGTCCAGTTAGCCTTTAGCCTACTTAAACCTTAATAAACACAAACAAGTTTTCTACATCAGGAAGTATTTCATCTGACATCTGAGCTTCCTGTTGCTCTGAACCCACCCACAGCTCCCTTTTCCAGAGGGCTGCTGGCGTCAACATCTCCTTCCCTGTCCTGTTTTGCTGTGAGCTGACTCAGCGAAGAGAGAAACTAACGTTATGTTCTCAGCCCGAGCACAGAGAGGAAACTCTGTTTCAGATGCGTTCTTCATTAGATAAAGTTAAGAGCTTAGTTACTCTTGACAGCTAAGCTCTTAACTGGAATAAAATTGTCTCTGGAAAATAGTTTCCCTGCATTTGGAGGGGCTGTGAAATGCAGATTCTCCATGAGGCTTTGACATTTTTATAGCAAGCAAGTCAAGGTGAGGGAAGAGCTGTTCCCCTGTCGGCTGTGTTCCCAGCACACCATCTATCTGTTTATACCAACAGATTTTGACACAGCGATGGAGCATCAGGACAGAAATAGACTCCAAATGAACTCGGTGGACTGTGTTTACCAGTGATTCAGCTGAGGGAGTGAGATGGAAAGTTCCCTCCACCATGCTAAAGTTCAGATGATTACTATTTCTGGGGGCTGTTTACCCAGGATTGAGTTTTTCCCCCTCTGGATTGTTTACTCAACCTTTAATTCATTGGTTTTTCAATCAGCTGGTCGGCTGCAAGGGACATTGGCAGTGAGGTAACAGAAGTTTCGTCCCCAGTAAGCAATAATTGAAATGTACACCAACGAAATGTTTGAAATCTAATATACTACCAACCTATCCTGAGTGTGTCAGCACCAGGTAATACTACAGTTTGGTATTTCAGGGTTAAATTTCCACGTGAAAATGAACGGTAACACAAGTGGTTTTAAAGGTGACCCATCATGCTTCCTTGAACAGTTTAGAATAGGTCTGTGGGCTACACAAAACATGTTCATTACATTATTTGCACGCCACTATTCTTAGAGGAGGTCGAAGTCTGCTCAGTTCTGCCTATTTGGAGCTTTTTTTCAAAATGAGCTGTTCTAGGCCGCCTTGTCACTTTAACTCCAAATAAGCTGCTGCTGGCCACGCCCCTCAACTCAACGTTTATTGCACAACCATACATCTTTGAAAAGCACTAATGGAGCCTCCTGCACAACCAACAAGGATCCCATAAGTGGTTTCTGGATGGCAAGTCAACAGTATACACCAGGGGTGTCCAAAGTCGGTCCTCAAGGGCTGGCTTCCTGCATGTTTTGGTTCTCTCCCTGGTTTAGCACACCTGCATCAAATGATGGCTCATTAGAAGGTCTAAGGAGAACATTGATTTGCTGAGGAGTTTGTTACTAGCACTAGGGAGAGACCAAAAATGCAGGATGCCGGCCCTCGAGGACCGACTTTGGACACCCTTAGTATACACTTTTCCAGAAGCCATTGTACAGCCCATGCAGCAGTAAAACTACCTGATCAAAGGTGTTGGAGCTCTGCTTATGCTGGACTGGTGTTTCCTGGGGTTGCTAGGTAGTTAGCTTGACTTTGGTTGGGTTGCTAGGTGAGGCTATGCTGGAGTTGTAATGGTGCAGTGGTCAATTGTGATTTAGGTTTTTGGAAAGGCTCATTTTCCAGACGCCTAAAAACATTAACTGACTGCCAACAAACTGCTGGGTGTGTGCGCATGTTTTTTTTAAGTGCTTGGGTTGTTTTAGAAGTGGTTGAGACGAAAATGTAAGAATAAAACATTTTATACATTCACATGTAAAGAAAAAATTGTTTCCCTCGTTTCTTTTTTGTAGAAAATGGCTCCAACCTCAACATCTCAAACTCATCCCTGTCTGAGGCCAACGGCGAGGCAGAGGAGTTCCTGATGATGAATAACTGGCCCATCTGCAAAGACCAGGATGAGATGCTGAATCTGGCCTTCACTGTGGGCTCCTTCCTGCTGTCAGCCATTACTCTGCCTCTGGGCATTGTCATGGACAAGTATGGCCCTCGTAAGCTAAGACTTCTAGGAAGGTGAGGAAAGGGAAAGAACTCCCTCTTCATTTAAAAATGTCTTCTTCTTCTTATGCATAACTATAACTTTGTGTTCCCAGTGCCTGCTTCGCCTTATCCTGCCTCCTAATTGCTTATGGTGCCAGCAATCCTCACAGTACGTATCTTGTTTTCTGTTTGGTCCGCCATGATCTCGAACATCTACATTTTATTCGGGAAAGTCAGTCTTGTCATATCTGTCCTGTTTTCTCTCAGATCTTTCCATCCTGATCTTCTTTGCTCTGGCAATGAACGGCTTTGGAGGCATGTGCATGACCTTTACCTCTCTGACGGTAAGAACGAGTTATATTTTCCTGTTTTAGCTACACTTACATGTACAAAGGCAGAGGGGAACTAATTGGAGAGGCAAAAAGGTTTTTCTTATTTGTTTTTCCTCTAATAATTTTGTTAAAGAGGATGTAACAACGCATACATGCACAGCAGAGCTCTAGATTCTGTTCTTGAGGGGAAATATTGTGACTCTCCAGAGTAGAACGGCTGAAATTTGGAGTTTACAGCTGCCCATCTTATTTTAGGACATGGAAATGAACATTTCATGAACCAATCATAAGGATGTTTGTTGTAAAACTCAAAAGGGTTCTTCCATAGTTTTCTTTTCTTTAAACATATTCATGCAATTTGTAAATTCAAAGGTAAAAATCTCAAAGCTGAAGAGCCATTACTGTCTGCTCAATAAAACCAGTCCATGGAAACTGTACAGAATATAAGGTCTACTTTCTAACTATTGTCTGATTGAGGATACAGCTGACTAGAAATTTATTAAAAAAAATTTTCTGAAGCTTTAGCCTGCCAATACTGTGGTTGTTTCTGATTTCCCTTTAAGGACTTAAAAAAAAAATATATATATATATATATATAAGAGACATTGTTTTTTTTCTACAATTCCTTTGATTAATTAATCAAATATATTGGGAGCTCTGGTGATGTCATGCTGTTGCGATTTTAAAAAACAGATGAGTTAATTTGTTCTCCCTTCCCGTTATCTTATAAAAAATTTTACACTCTTGCATCCTGAGTAAATTGCAGACATGTCTTAAAATACTTTGGAAAGTGTAATTTTCTTTTAAATTGTCTTCCTTCTCTCCGATTTACAACTTCCACACTGAAGAGTGTTATGAGATGAGAAGATAGATGAGGGATTGCTGTGCAGAATTGTTTAGAAAGGGAAGAGCAGATGTGTGCATAGTAGAGCAGCTTGCAGATACGGTGGCTGGGATGATATCATCACTCAGATTGTGCTGCATCATAGGAGACAGCATGTGAGGATGGAGGCAGCTTCAGCGATTTATTATTCACTGCTGCGGTTTGAAGCCAGAAAACTCTTCATTACTATTCATTTGCAAAAGGAACATGGCTTTTTGTATTTTGCCAGATGCATATCGACCTTAATAGCACACAACAATATGAGGGTTACACATAAAATCTGTGTTTGGGTTTGTGGTACATTGTGTCTGCATGATAGCGCTTTCCTTGAACTGTGGCAGAATGGATATTTTGTTTTCCACAACGCACACACTCAGACATGCTGGCGAGGAAGATCCAAACAGGAAGCTGCAACGGGAGAACTTCTCCACCCAAGTCTACTGTTATGCTGAAACTGTAACACACACACGTGCACACACCTCCCTGTTTCTCAATCTGTTTTGCTCCACCTCCCCCCCCTCCCAGTCTTAGATTTGTTTTCCTGCTCTCCTGCTTTTAGTCTCCTCCGTCTTGTCAAGGCGGGACCCACATGCAGCTGTTAATAGCATGTCACGGGTACGCAACAGTTTGTGCATGCTGCTGTGTGTGCAGGTGCGTCTGCACAGGCTGTGGTTTACAGCTTCCCATTGGTCCTGGGGAGATGTTGTTGTTGTTATTTGTTTCTATTAGACATAGCCAACACTGAGAGCTTTAATGACTTTTTTTGTCATTTATGTGAATGGATCTCCGAATCCAGCATCAACACTAGTTGGAGTTGGTCAAACTTTGCGGAAATGTAGTCCTCCTTGGATTATTTTGTTTTCCCAATCCTCCCTTCTCTTTGGCCACATTTAGCCTCTAAGGAAATCATGGACTGTATCTGGATGGAATGACGTCCTATGTTTCAGAGAAGCCCTTTTTTTCCATTTAAAAATCTCTCAAACAGAAGCCCCTCTATTCTGGTAAGGATACACATTCAGTACATCTGTGCAGTGCATCCACACCCACAGTAACACGTGAGGCTCTGTCTGTTACCCAGCACCAACCATATTTTATGTCTGGACCGTGTGAAAAGGTCACACGAGTGATCATCTTCCTCACACCCCTCTTGATGTAGCAGAAGCTGATATGGTTCTAAGACATTCAAAGTATTTATGAATCAAAGTAGAAGGAACTGGAAAACGTTAGTCGCTATATTAAGGATGTAAGGGTTGGATAGAGGAACCAAAGAGTTATGACGGATGTAATCTCGTGAGGAATCCTTGCAGTGCGAGGAATGTGCTTTAAGATGGAGAAGAAGTTGACGTCAGGTCGATGGAGGCATGCTGTCTGCTGTTCGTCAGCTGGTGTTTGCTAATCTTCCAGTCCACTTGGCTGCTCTCTATGATGGAAGGAGTCCCGCTTCATGCGTCAGGACAGGACCGGTCAGAGCTGGTTCTGGCAGCTGAAGTTTCCACTCGATGCAGCAAGAAAAAAAACACCTTCTTCCTCCTTTCATTACTGCTTTTTTTTCTCACACAGCCGTTTCCAGTTTCCTCTTTTTACTCTGTTGGTTTAAGTGGCTCAGCATGTTTCCCCTTCTTTTCCTTGGTCTAATAGTCACAATCCAATCTGCTCTGTCCACTTTAGTTTTCAACACTCGGCACACAGTCTTATCCAACACCACTTCCAAAATATGCACAGGAAACCTTGTTTGTACAACATGTTCCCAGTTTTAGACAATGGTTAGACAAAAAAAATCAGACTACGAAAGTGTCACTTCTGCCTAAGGAATTGTTGAAATACTCTCATTAATAACAATGGATGGTGCACACACATTCATCTCCTCTGTTTGCACCGATAACCTTCAGCCCTCTCATTCAAAAGATGACTAAATGCAAGCTCACCGGGACTGAAGTAGGTAAACATTACTGACAGCTGCTTTCAGGGTGTTTTAAGACCTGTTAGTCAGGTAGACTCAGTTCGACTGGAGACCAAAATGGCAACATTTGCTACATTTTCAGCTGGTGCAGTTCGCTTTCACACTACACTGAGTCAAACTACCAAACCCTTTTAAAATCCCGTTAACCTCCTCACCTGTGGTGGCGCTGCACTGAACCACTGAAGGAAACAACACAAACGACCTCTAAGGAAGACGAAATGTTACCAAAACCGGAGTGGCATCAGATTTGCAACAGGATTTCTTTTTTTTTTTTTTTTTTTTTTTTCTATGGCAAAAACCATAAGCCATTTTTCGCTAGCTCTAGACTCGTGTATGTTTTGGTTGTATTTACCCAGAATGCCCTGCACTATATGTTACCCTTCATGCTTTTGGAGCGGTCTCCAGTCTGGTTAGCATTCACATATATACATTCAGACTGCACTAGAGTTCGCTTCAACACAGACCTAAGTTTTTAGGTAGACCAGAGTTCGCTTTTTTTGGTCCACATCCGAGTTTGATGGCACATTCACGCCTCCCCAAACAAACCGGACTTTCTAGCCAAATGAACCACAGTTTGACTCAAATGTAGAGTTGTTTAAAAAGCCAATATAAACAGAACAAAAATATTTTTAAGGGTATAAAAAGAGCTGTTTTAAGCTACCCAAGTTAGTTTACAATTTTGCACGACAGTGCTGCAAACACGGATATTTAAACCGCTCCCTTCGCCTGCAGCAACTCGACTGAACAATGATGCCTGACAAAACACACAGCTGAAGATAAAGTTTCAAAACTCCTGCATGTACAGAGAAGAGCCTTTATGACTTGTCAGTTGACAAGGAAAAACAAATAAGTTGGTCAGAGGTCGTTTGCCTGTAAGGCAGAAGAATAGGAAAATCTATATGTTGATAAGCCTTTATAAAAGCCATAACACAAAGTGGCAGCTGAGAAGCATTGCAATTTTGGCAAATCATTGAAATAAATCAACACATTTAAGATGAATTTAAGAAGCTTAGTTGAGCAAAATATTAGGTTCTCTGCATTGGATCCACTTATTTTAAAGCTAACAAAGAAACTACTTTGTCAAGAAGCAATAACAAAGACCATCCCTGGTATATCTGTGCAGATGAACATCCCAAACCTATTATTTGTGTTGTAGCAGAGGCTAGTAAACTAATAGAGGTGTTTAATATTTTTAGTAAAGTCTCAAAGTGACAAATCAGAAAAGAGCAGCTAAGGTAAAAGAGGGGACAAAATCTCCAAAACAAACACTTTCAAAGACTGATCAGGAGTCACATGGTGTACTTTGAAGGCTGAGAAACATAGAAAACACATTCCTTTGATGATTAAAAGTCACCAATATAAGCCACTGTTCTCTTCTGGGAAACCTAGTAGGAATTTTCAACATGAAAAACACCTTGAGACCAAGAGCCTCTGGGATAGACGATGGCGATTCATTATTAATGATCTTAACTCGGACTGCATGTTATACTAAAAAAAAAGATTGCTCTGATTCTAGATCTAGTAATTTGAAACATCAGTGCAAAGAGTTGCCTCATGTGATAACATCCTAAAACGGCTACAGACTGAAACATTAAACTTCACTGACTCTGCTAGTGTTGCATTCTTGTTCTATCAAAGCTGTAATATTCAGTAACTTGTATGTAAAATAAAAGCTAAAGCTTGGGTGATGTCTACTGTCAACAATAACATGCAGTGTATTAAATTCAAAATACTTTATTAATCCCAAAGCGAAATTAAATATTGTATTGAAGACATTTCAAGACTCTTCATAAATTTTAATAGTCACTGTTTTTATTTTTATGTTTTTTTCCAAATTTGGGAGTTATTAAATCCTTTAGCTTTTTCCCAAGTGAAACCCTGTTGTAATGTACAGTTCTGATCAATTTACATCCACTTATATGACACATTACATTAATTTGAGGGTTTTACTTCTTTTTGTTGAAGAGACCAACGATCTATTTCTTATTTTATCAGAGTTTACTACCGAAGACACTTGGCTGAAAATTTCTAAGCTTAATTTTGGATCCATCTTAGTCCATAAAGTTGAATTTGTATCGTATTGTTTCACATATTCTGACTCTGGTGTTTATAATGGACTTGGGCCTTGAAGGTTACTTGGTGTTGTTTTTTTGTTCTTTATAATTTATCTCCATTCATTTGAAATTGTCTATTTAAGATGGCTTAAACTTGGATAAAACTTTGTTCATTTTTCTGTTGAAACACAAACGCACATCAAAACAGATTTTTGATTGGATAAAAGAGGATAACATTAAAGCTCCTCGCCCAGCCCTGTTAAGTACTTATTTATTGCCAGGAAAAGTGATCAAATATTGAGCTAGAATGACGCCAGAAGCTTGTTGATGCCTCAAGAGACTTTAGTGGGGGTATAATCTCATATTGGAGTTTGTGTAGAATTTTGACCTTTTGTAGATGAAAAATGCACCTAATGCGTTTAAAATTCATAGAATTGTCGCATGACTTTTTCAACCTGGAAAAGGAACAGAGCGAATCACTGAATTTATAGAAAAATTGTACAATTGAGTAACAGCATGGAGTCTAAATGTAAGCACATTTAAAGGAATCATTTTTTAAAACTTTTGTTTAGGAATTGACAGTAATGTTAGTCAGCTGATGAAGCATGTTCAGAGTCAGTCATGTCGTTTCTTCTGTTCTGGGACTGTTCCTGTTAAAGTTACAGCTGTATGCGTTGTGGTCTGAACCCACAGCTGTTTCTTTGTTCCTCCATGTGTAACGGTTACAGAGCAATGACTGCCTGACTGATCTGGTTTATTTTCCTCCAGCTAGAAAAACACTTTAATCTTCATCTCATCAGGCCGAGCAGCTGCTCCTCCCAGCTACAGGCTCACTCACACTACACGTCGCGATCGAATCCATTAATCCAGACTGCGTCTTTCGTGAGCAGCAGCCCAGACTGGGTTGTCACATGTTTTGGGGAAACACTGGTTTTAACTGTGACTTAAACTCATAGTAACCCTGAGAAAATCTCAGAGTGACACAAAAACAGGCCTGTGCTTCGCTGTGTGTTTAGTGGAGTAGAGTTAGAAACATTGTAATTAAGAGTAGCATTACTATACCTATTTTTACTCAAGTAAAAGTAAAAAGTAGCCATCCAAGAAGTTACTTGAGTTCTGAGTAACTGATGAAAACATCAATCATTTATTATTTAAAACTTACAAAATTTTTAATTATGTGGAAATTTTGGTATTTTAAAAACCAAAAGGAAAATGATTCATATAAATAACATGATTACAAAATAATCAAGAAACATTTTTCCAACTCAATTTCGTTCAATGTAAAGCTTGTGAAACTTTTTGCAAAAAAACTGCTGGTGTGTGTCATTGCTGGTGAATTTATGGTTAAAAAAAACTTGTTCTTTATTCAGTGAAGTTGGTCACAGTTGCCAGAGTATTCAGAAATTGTACTCGAGTAAAATTGAATAGTACAGCATAGTAAGAAATATTCCTAAAAGTACATATTTTTCAGGCATGGTGGTGGTGCAAGGGTGAAGCATATGCGACTCCTTATTCCTCAACATGGCTGCCCCTGTCCAATGACCTTTGCTGCATGTCTGACAACTATCAAAGAAGACCACTGGAGGAAATAAAACATTGTTTTTTAAAAAAGAAAAAAAAAGGTTTATAGATCACATTTGGACAAAAAAAGCAGCTTTGGGTCTGAACGTATCCACTGTCTCCACCATTTGGACCAAAGGTTAGCCATCTTACCCTAAATCTCCCTTTATGGTTTTCAAACTAGACTTCTTTGGTTCTGTGCTGCTACAGAGAATGTGGAAAGTTTTTAATTTGTTTTGAATTGTGGGGCCTCCAGTGATTCTTGGGTTCTCACTTTATGCTCCAGTTAGTCCAAAGGATGACATCTGTCTGGGTTGAGCAGGTTCAGGAAGCTGGTTAATCTAGACACCTGTGGTGAACATTTTTTCTGGATGGATAAATTATGACAAGCTGGAGAAGGATAGAAAAACTATACGCGACCCACAATACTGCCTTTAACAATCAGCCTCATTTGCTTCACTGCTGCGCTCTGTAGCTTCTAGAAACCACTCTAAATAATTCAAATGTCACAAAAGTACAGCAACAAAGAATGTTTGAGGCTGACAAGCATCACAGAGACGATTAACCACTCCGACATGCATCCACTCCTCTGTGCTGTTGACTTCCTGAAGAGCAGCGTTTACTGTTTCGTCTGGTTGGAACGTGGCGTCCTCTTTTTGAGCTGTGCATGACTTAATGCAACCCCAGCCTTTTTTCTTTGCTGCTGCAAACACCAGAACACAGATGGTGTGATGTTCACCCAGTTCAGTTCACTACTGAACAGCTTCATCATAAATCTGTGGGATTCAACATCGTCTGCCAACATGTGTGTATTTTACCACATTCTTTTCCAGTCAGTGACCTTTTATTGGCTCATAAGGATTGGTGTAGAGCCTCCAGAGCTGTTCGAAGCACAAGCTGAAATCTGATTTTAGATGAGGAAATCCAATAGGTATAATTTTCTGTATCAGCTTGAAAGCTTTACTCCTGCAGAGAAAAGCTTTCACCTCACATTCGGCAGCAATCATTCTGCTTCCTTTTTCACCGTTTGGTCTCAATGCAATCACACAAATCAATGTAACGTTTCATGACAATTTCTGGTGATTAAACACAACAAAAGTGGGCTCAATTGTGAGTTGGAAGGAAAGTTGTTCAAATTGTAGCTGATAGTAAAAATATGAAAAGTTTGTGTATTTGTATTCGGTGTGATTTAGTAAGAAGTCCGTTAAATAATCAGCAGCTTCATTAAGACTTAAAGAAAATAGCAGACAGAACGAGGGAAGTTTGTTGCAACTCAGGATACAGCAAACATGTGGAAGAGGGTTCCCCGGCGAGATGAGACAGAAAAGACTAAAAAAAAAAAAATCAACAACTGTGTGTTTTCCCCCCAGAGCATTTTTCACATTTTATGTTGATGCTGGAACCATTTTCCTGTGGAATTGCATAACCTTATTTATGCTTGTTAACTTCCAGCTTAGCATTAAATTAATAGAAGTGATGCACCAAGATCCTGTCAGATTACTTCAAACCCTGCAAATCTGACTGAGAGAAATATGACCATCACAAATAGGTGCATTTGTTTTTTTTGTTTTTTTATTTTTAGCTTCCCAACATGTTTGGAGACCTGAGGTCAACCTTCATCGCCCTGATGATTGGATCTTATGCTTCCTCTGCCGTCACGTTTCCTGGCATCAGGGTAAATCCTCAAACTTCATGCCATTCTTGATTTGCTCCAGTTTGTTCAGCCATTACTTCTTAAAAGACAGCAAAAGATGGGTTATTGATTTTCCATCATGATGTTTTTGTTCGTCTGCCTCCAGGTGATTTATGATCTAGGTGCCTCCTTCATCTCTATCCTGGTGGTTTGGGCCGGCTGCGCTGGCCTCGTCTTCCTCAACTGCTTCATCAACTGGCCTCTGGAGCCTTTCCCAGGCCCAGAGGACATGGACTTTACGTAAGACCAAAAGACATGCTCACTCTGTCTGTGTCCTGCACACGTTCTTTTTGACTTGAAACTTCAATGTGTTTTAACATGTTTTTTGGGAATAGACCAAAGTAGCCAAAAAGTAAATCAAAAAATCGTATAAGAGAGGCTAAAAATATTTCTTAATCCTTATCCTTATTACAGTAAAGCATCCCGCAACACGATTCTGCCGCCACCATGTTTTACAGTGTGGAGGATTTGTTCAGAGTGTTCATTCACTGTACATTTTATCATTGGTACCAAAGGATCTACCTTCTGTTTTAAAAAATACTCCTAACATGTGAAAAGCTAAGCCCTTTCTGTTTGATTTGGCATCAATACAGTGCAGGGTTGGCTATGTTTTGGATTAACCTATTATATAGAAAAAGCTTAATCTGAGATTTTCTTATTTAACCAGGACCAGATGAATCTAAAACTATCCAACTCAAGGAGATCTCATACTTTCTGTAAAATACAATTTTCTTTCTTATATTGATTTTTTTTTTTTTTGTACAGTTTTTGAATAATTACTGTTCTGAGGGTGTTATTCTTCAATAATAAATCATGAGTAATCGATTAATCACTGCAGCTCTTGCCAGATTCTCTCAGATCTAATGACAAAATATCCAAGTTCTTTTCATTAGCCCCCTCCTTGTGTTGTCTTGTTTTATAAAGTCCAATTAAAATGCACAGTTTGTGGTAGTTACAAAACAAGACATGGATATTTTAGCCTTCAAATACACACATAGCAGATTGCATAGATATGCCAGCTCCCTTCAATGTGGCAAATCCTCTTGTAAAGCAGCAGAACCCACTGAGCCTTAGAGGGGAAAGAACCTAAAGCCAGGGGATTGGCAGGATTTGCTCTCTTTCAAACTTGTCTTTAATGGTGTTTTCCCTCTTTTCTCTGTTCACTCAGATTTTGTTCTTACTTTTATATCTTTTCAGCTGTCATGTTGCATGTTTGCAAGATATATGGGCTCACAAGGAACCTTCTGTCTCTTACCCGTTCATGCGTCCCTTTAGGGTGAAGATAAAGTTCAGCTGGCTGGGCTTTGACCACAAGATCACTGGGAAGCAGTTTTACCGGCAGGTGACCACGGTGGGCCGCCGACTCAGTGTGGGCAATGCAATAAAGCAGCCGCAGCAGCCGTCCACAGATCTGTCAGCGCAGGACGCCAACAAACTGTGCCTGTCCACCGTAGACCTGGAGGTGAACTGCAAGGGCAGCGAAGAGTGTAAGTCACAGAAACAACATCTCACTTTGAAATTCTGCAATGGTTCAGATCAGATTGAAGCTGGTAGTGAAAAGTAAGAGGTAACCAATTTCTGAAGGTGTAGTAAAATCAGAGCCATGCCACAAAAGGGATTTCTGTCTCGGCTTCTCTTTTTTTGGCTTTATTCCCATCTGATCTGAGCAAGCTGGATATTAACAGCATGCTCATTTGAGAGGGAGCCAGAATCCCAAAATAAAGCTGTTAACATGTGCCTAAATGATTTGGTACCGAATAGCATCATCCACATTTGGGTCAGTTGAACAATGATGTGCGTGTGAGCGTCTTGGGTATCAGATTGCTGGAGGAGCCATGATGGAACTGATTCATGACTCTGAGGTTCTTGGAATGAAATATCACTTTAAGCTAATTTTAACTTCTTTAACCCGAACAAGCTGGTGGCACCCAAATAATTAGGCATGTAGTCATATTCACATATACCTGCACAGGCATAACAACTGAAAGTACATCAAACTTTCTCCAGCTAGTGAAGCTTTGCCTAATGCACTTAATGTTGCACACTGTCAGTCAGCTGGCTGAAAGAAAGCTGTTACAATTTTCCCTTGATAAAAAAGGATGAATTGGGTTAATATTTCAGGTCCAGAAAAACGGACTAAAATAGCGCCACTGATTAGCCTTAATAAGGTAACACTGCTTATAAACCACAGTTGGCAAGTTCGTTAGCCAGTTGGCTACAAGTTCGCTACCCAGACTGTGGACTGATTACATGTTGTAAAGAGTTGCTCTATAAAGAGCCAAAATAAACACAACTAATTTTAGTGTTTTTTTTGTTTGTTTTTGTTTTATTTTTACAAGATTTTGCTCAATAAAAGCGATAACAACTTGAACTGCTGTTATAGCTGGAGCTAATAGCCAAAATAGTTGGTATAAGTTTGAATAATTGTTCATTTTCTCTTTTTAATAAATCTGTTAGATAATGTACAATATTATTTTACTGTGAGAATCTCAGCCCATGCCTGATTAGCAGCTAGCTGCTGAACACACCTCAGCTCTCAGTCTTGTAGCGATAGAAACTGTAGATTAAACTGATGCATTAAAGGGAAAATAATGGATTAGCCAAGATAATCCATTTTATGCATTCAGAACCATTTTATACATTCATTTTGTGTAAAGAATGTGTAAAAACACCTGTACGGTCTTCAGATTTTTAGTTATGGAAGCCCTACATAATGAACAGAGAGACTTGGCCTGTACAGCACTTACAGAAGAACCCTCTGCCCCACTTCCACACTACGCCGACCCCTGTCACCTCTGTCAACCCTGTGCCTCCACACCAGGGGCTCTAAATTCTTCCTCGGGGTCAGGTTCTCCCAGCAGTAGGCTGGTGGGTTCCCTCTTGATCCTTTTGATACCAAATAGACCGTAGAACCAGTTCTGACTAATTTCTAGGAAAGTCGCTCAGCAGGTGTGGCGCTCTGGCAGGGAGCTCGAGAGGCATTGTTTGGGGTTAACTGGTTCAAACATGTGTGCACTTCATATTTACGTCTGCGTACCCTATTGAGAGCAGCTGTCCGGAACGGTACAGTCAATGACAATTTTGTTTATGTAGCACTTCATAACGACAAGGTCGGCTCCAAAGCGTTTTACAAAGAGCAACATAGATGGCAAAGGATAGACAAGAAAGGAATAAAATACATTAAAACCAGAAGGAAGTTCTAAGAACAAAATCTGGTTACATTTGAAAGCCAATGAGAAATGAGTTTCTTGAAGTTATTGATTCTCTGAATGGAAATAATGTGGAGAAGAAGCACGACCTTCTTCTGATTTAGCTGGTTATTAATCAGTTTCTGGCTTTATCTAAAAATTGTCCATAATGTAACAGTCATAAATTATGTGGATGTAATAAACTCTGTTAGAGACCAGAGTGTACAACTTTGGTATGTAAACCCCACTGGCTTCCCTCTCTGGAAATAAGACGGGACCCATTTTGATTGATATTCAGAAACAAGCAAACAAACTCTTTTGTGTGTGTTTGTAAAAACCCAACTGCAATGGAAACCTGCAGCAAATTTGTCCTAGGTTGTTCATTCTTTGCCCAACGCCCTGGTTAATGGATCGTGAACAGATTCTAATAATTCATGGCTAAAAGGGCTTGGAAAACATCCCAATTTCTTGTGGCCATGACCAAACATTTCCAGTGATTAGCCCGACATGCGTATCTGTTGATCAAGGCAATAAACCCACCAGCTCCATCTGTGCACTCACCACTAATTGGATGTTGTCACCATATGGACAGAAGTGTCCATTTTCCATTTATATTCACAACCCTCATTAATGATCAACTTTACCCACTGTCTGCTTTTCTTTGGCTCCTCCTGCTCCTAATTGAGGTTCAGAAGCGTCACCATGGCACCTGAAGGCAGCAGGAATATTTAGATGACAATTTCTACTTCAAAATTATTCACAATCTTTGAACTTTTCATTTTATGTTAAAATGGGAAACTTCAATGTATTTTACTGGGATTTTATATAATAGGCCGAAACAAAAAGGAGGAAACGAGACATAAATCTTTGAACATCTCAAGGAGCATTGTTTAATCCATGTAGAGCGTGTCCATCTTAACCAGTAGGCCGGTGGGAATGTAAGGAAAGCAGCCAAGACATTCATGGTAACGCTGTCATAGAGCAACAGGTCAACCAGACCTTTGGAAATTATTACTGTTTACCAAGTAATCGAATATATCTAATGGTATAAATAAAGTTGATTTACCAAGCTGGCCTTATTTGAAGAGTTACAATAAGAACACCATAAAAAGTTCAGTTTACTGCTAAAGAATTGACTTTGGTCAAATGAAACATGCAAAATATATAGACATAAAGCAAAAAAGAATAAAAGTGGTAGTAATATGCATTAATTTAAAGTACCTGAACTCAACACCACACTTTTTAGATTTTTAGTTGTGGAAATTTTGAAAACCATCCATTTCCTACTAACTGACAGTTGGTAAGAAACTACATCTTAAAGTGTATTGAGGTCTGAGGTTGTAAAGTGACAAAATGTGGAAAAACTCAAACCTTTTCAAGATGGATGCATTTGAAAATAAGCGTCTGGAGCAGTCTTATGTCATCAAATTAGTGCAGAAAACCAAAAGTCAGGCATGTTTGTACTTGTCTGCAAGGTACATTGTGATCTCCTGCTGCTGAAATATTAGACACAGTATCACCACTCATCAAGCACGTGTGTTGATGTGTACGCTTGTAGATCGTTCAAACTTACAATAGGCTGTATATGCATTTTTAAAACATGCCGGCAAAATCTAAAAGGTTGTAGCAGCTGCAATCTGATTCATTCACTGGGAACTGAAATAAAGAAAATATGAATGTTAAATCAAACCCCCATTATCACAGCCTAATATTAGATTAAAAACAAAGTTGTTTACCTGCATAAGGTCATAATTAAAATGTGTCACTGGGCGATACTAGACAAATCTCTACAAATCCAACCACTGTTTATTTAAACTTTTAAAAGACAACCATTTGACTCATCATCAATTCCTCTAAGGGGAGCCACATTCTGACCTCGGTCCTCACATAATGCTCAGTTAATGTTCATTATCAGCTTGTTGCTGTTGATGTGATCAGAAGACGATGTGAGAGATTATGAGTGCAGAAGTGGCATCCTGCTGCTGCTGGATGAGATAAAATCAAGGTTTGGCTGCTATAAGATTTGCCCTGGGGGTTGTTGCATAACTGAACCACTGAGTAATTTATAGAGAACAGAGTTGCATTGGGTGCACTGAGTGCAAATTATGAAATGTCTCCAAATACCCGCCGTGAGCACCTGCACTCGCTACAACCAGTCAAACATCACACTTTTTATTATGTCTCATGTCTTTTTGATCCCTCATCTTAAGCATTTTATTAAATCCTGCCTCATTTCCTCTGCAGCCCAGTCTTTCATGAGGAGCATCTTCAGTCCCATCTTCTTGCTGAGCCTCATCACCATGTGCGTTACACAGCTAAGACTCATCTTCTACATGGGAGCCATGAACACTATCCTGGAGTCCCTTACAGACGGAGACCTGAACACAGGTGAGTGTAACCACCCATAAGCTGCAAATAAAAATGCAAAAGCTGCTTTGTGTCTTTTATCTTTAACCTCTGAACGTCCCTGTCATGCCTGCTTCCTGCTGCTGTTACAGTGGAGAGGATGCAAGTGGGTAAGAGCGCTGAGGCCCGGTTAACCACCTCCATTCATTCCCTCCTCCACTGTCTGTCCTCCTCGGCTGTCTTTGCTGTCCAACATGCATCATTTTTCTGTTGTGGTCCAGATCTGGTCTGAAAGCATAATAAGTAACTGTGTGTTTGCTGTGTGTTCCTCAGTGAGCGTCTACACCTCCATCTTTGGCGTGCTCCAGCTCCTGTGTTTGGTCACCTCTCCTGTGATTGGCTATGTGATGGACTGGAAGCTCAAAGACTGTGAGGATGAGAACGACAAGACTGTCAAAAGGTGAGGGTGCAAACTCTTAGAGATGCAGAAGCAACAGCTGGAAAACGGGATAAAACACAGCAGCTGCAACTGATGATTATATTAGTAATTAATTATTCTATCAATTAGTCTGACAATTAATCAGATAAAAAATAACTACCACAGTCTTGCAATTTTTCATTTAACTACTTAAGCTTATTTTTTTTACAAGATTAGAAATGCATAAAAATACAAATAAACAAATAATTAAATTCCTTTTTTAAAATGATGAATATTTTATTAGCTAAAATGCATTAACATAGAATTACTTCAGTATAAACTTGATCACTTGTAATAAAGGACGCACCTGGAGCTAAAAAAACCAGGCAGATATTTTGACTATTTTGTGATTGAACCTGGATAGGTTGTTCTTTCAGCAAATCGACTTTCTGGAGTCTGTATACTCCAGTTAACAATTAATCGATTACTAAATTAGTTGATTATTTCAAAAAAACGACTAATCCGATTAAATGTTTCTGTCCTAAAACAAATGTTTGTTTTTTTTCATTTTCTGATTTAAAAAAAAATATATTTATTTTCCCCTCTAATCAGTGAGCCTGGCCAGCCCCGGCGCCCAACCAAAAAGATTCAGAAGATCATCAATGCAACTAGAGCCTTCATCTTCACCAACCTGCTGCTGGTTGGCTTCGGGGTCACATGCATCATACCAAACCTCCCGCTTCAGGTGTGAAACTGTGTGTGTGTGTGTGTGTGTGTGTGTGTGTGTGTGTGTGTGTGTGTGTGTGTGTTGCTGCTCTGCAGTGTTGTAGATATTTGGGGATTCACATTTCCAAACATGTGCCTCTGTTGCTCCACCGAGGGGTAACACTGCAGATGCAGGCAGCTCTCTCAACCCTAGCTGCAAAAGCACTGAAGCAAAATGTTTCTTGGTATTTTACTGACACCTACTGGACAAAATTAATATTACTACTTATTTATCCATTTGGTTCTGAATGGCTTTTATCAAAGATGAAAGCCAGCTGGTGCTAAATATAGACCTACTGTGCTGTAAAACGATTTCTAAAGGACAACATGTCTGTTTTCTCTTTTCTTTACAGATTCTGTCCTTCGTCCTGCACACAATAGTGAGAGGCTTCATCCACTCTGCTGTCGGAGGCCTGTATGCTGCTGTGTAAGTGTGGGGCATGTTTAAAAGATGATTGCAGCAATAAAGGGGCTACAAAGGTTTAGGAAAAGCATTCATTCCTCTAAAACCTTTTATATTTTTGGAATTTTATGAGATGGACCAACTCAAATCATCATTTCAGTCCAGACATGCTCACATTGTAACAATCACCTTTGCAAAGAACCCTTTGACACATTCTGTTTATCCTCTACAGGTACCCGTCCTCTCAGTTTGGCAGCCTGACAGGCATGCAGTCCCTGATCAGCGCTCTGTTCGCTCTGCTGCAGCAGCCTCTCTTCATGGCCATGGTGGGACCCCTGGAGGGAGACCCTCTATGGGTAAGACACACACACTGTGACACCAGCATGACGGAGTATAGTTCCCTTTTCTGCATTACCGTTTATCACTGTGTCTATCTGGTGCTCAGGTGAACGTGGGCCTGTTGGTGCTGAGCATGCTGGGATTCTGCCTGCCCTTCTACCTCCTGTGCCACAGCCGCCACCTCCAGCGCCTGCGAGACGAGCGCAACGACGACCCCAAGGTCTACATTAAGATGAATAACGGCAGCGCGCCGGAGGCCAGCGTGTAGAAAGATGAAGACATTTTTGTTTTTTAGAAATAAACAAGCTAAGGCACAGAGAGGAGGAGGAACGAGTGGTGAACCTGTACACGGACACATATATTGAACTGTTGATTCTGCACGTGTGAACACTGTGATGACTAGTTTCACCTTCTGTGATGCTCTGTGAAAAAGCCAACACAAACTCAAACACTGCGGGGAGATGACAATTCCTCCAATCATGATCCAAAACTGACTAAAAAGGGAGAGAAAAGACGGTTCACTTCTCCCCTAATCACTCCTCCTTCTCACTCCTGCCATTCTGTATTCAGAAGCACAGAAAATGGCAGCTGACTGCAATCAAGAATGTGGATCTGAATTTAACCAGCAGGGGGCAGTGGTGCTGCATTCCTGCTCACTTACTCGGCTTTTTTTGTGTTCACACACACAAAGAAATTTGAGCAGCATCCTCTGCGCTGCCATCTCCACTTCCTCCTGTTGGACTCAGCAGAAACCCACAATGCAACAGTTTGAGATCAGTGCACAACACACTGATAAGTCACTGAGGAAACACAGCAGCTCCTGTGTTTGTGTTATATTGTCGGTGCATGATCCCAGTGACAGTGCTGATCCTTTGCTTATGTTTTACTCAGCCTTCTGAGCAGGAAAACAGATCTACACACAGCTTGTTGTTTGACAAACCTGCCAGATCTTGTGTTAGTTTAGATAAGGGTCTCTGTGTGACGTTCAATCATGACCCAGTAATACGAAGGAATGTTTAGAGCAGATAGACGGCACATTTTTTTTAAAACATCAGAGTAGTGTCCATACACAATGAAATTATAGTATTTGTTCATCTCAGCAATAAGTATTTCAGTGTGGACGCTGGACATTCATCCAAATATACGTGTTCATTTCACCAAGTCTATTTCTGCACTGTGGACGGTGCTAGTTAGAATACCAGAAATGTGTTTGTGTTTCACGGTGCAGCTGAGGTGGTCATACTGCAAACAAACAAATCAAATATCCAATTTTTTTCCTACATAGGTCGATTTCCAAAGAGTTAGCGTAGCTGCAGTTTCATGTAGCGTTTGCTTTCTGCTTCGTATGCATTTCATGGTGATTTCACAACGTAAAACCTGATGTACAGAACCATCAGCAGCAGCTCAGGGAAGCTTGACTCCTTGTCATACACCTGGGAACAGCAATTTGCTTGATGGTAACTAGACATGGGCTGGAATGAGATTCTCATAGTGTGGTAACCTAACACAATTTCACAGTATTTGCACAAATATTTAGCACAAAACTGTATTACATGGCCAAAATTATTATTATGTTAAATACAGAACCACAACATTTAGTTTTTATGTGAGGATATTATAATATTGTTTTCTCTTTCTGCTCTTAAAAGACAAGTATAAGAGCTGATAATAGCTGGTTAGTGCAGCTATCAGCTCTGGTAGCTAGCCTGCAGTCTGCTTCTGCACACTCGTAGCTCTCCAACTAAAACAGCGTTACCTTAATAAGAACGATGGGTGGTACTTCTTTGAGTGTCTTCTCATTACAAGTACTAAAACATTGTAAATTACTTTTACTGTTTTAAAAGAGTTGTCTTGTAATGGCAACAGGCCTCTGCCTAACAGAGAAAACCATAATGATTTATTGTTCTCAGAGGGAAAAAAAAGCAGAATGTAATGTGTTCAAATGCAAACGAGAGACTCTTTGTCTTTTAGAGAGACAATTAAAACGGAAACATGATGTGCTGAATATTATTCAGTCTGCCGACTGTAGATGCCACACAGTGCAGCTTGTCATAAGGTGAATCCAGGCAGGATGACCCCCTTTCCTTCCATCTGTAAAACTGTCTGATAATTACTTTCAGCTGCCCCTCTCTGCAAATGTAAATCGTTTATAGGTGGCCGAACTGAGAGATGACACTCTGCTGCCTTCACGTATTCCCAGCGACAGACTTTCAGTGAGGATTTTTTAAAAAAGCACATAATGCACTTTAAAACGTCTAAAATGGACCTTATTTGCATATTCCTGCACAGCTTGTTGTTGCTGTTTCTAACACACGACTCCTTAATGGTGGTGCACAGTGGAAAGAATGTAGACCCAGGGCTTTTGGATGTAGATTTGTTCATGCTGTGGAAGCTAGAAGATGTTTTTTTTATTATCAGAAAAAAAAGAGGCGTTGCTTCACATTTTGGCCTTTATTCACACAGAAGGTGCAGCAGAGTCTTGTTTCTCAGTTCACAATCCATTCCTTTTAGACAGAATGTACTCATATTTTACTAGAAAAATTGCAGTTATTTAAAGAAATCAGACATTTTAAATTGAAATACACAATTTGTCCCTCACTCGGATTTAATTTTGGTAACATTTTCTCTCCTTCCGTAAATAATTTGGGGTTGTTATGAAAAAGAAGCTCAGAGGCAGGAATTTGGGTTAAAGTGTTCCGTTTCTGAGTTCCTGGTATTATATCAGCAGCATTTACAGGAAAGTGGTCTAGCATTGCTAACCAATGTGAGACCTGAGCCTGTACTGAACAAGCAATGAGAAAATGGGAACGAAGTCACTGACTTCCTTGGGTTACTCGCCTCGTCCCACCGAATCCTGAGCCCCAAAGCGATTTTGTGCATTCTTGCTCATTTCAATGGATTGTTTTGTTTCCTGGTGATGAATTTTGGGTGTTAGCTTTTAATAGTCATGTAGGTGTGATGCGTAAAAGTGGGAATATAAGGGGGAAAAAAAAGATGTACCTTTTTTTTTTTTTTTTTTTTTTGTTCTCCACTTGTCATTTTGTATTTTTTCCTATCATGTCTAACTGTTTTTACTTTTTTCCATTCTGAGTTTACAGGATTGTGCATTTCCATGATATTTTACCTTGTATGACTTTTTTTTTTTGGTCTTTTCCACAGTATAACTATTGTCAGTGACTTTTAAAAATATGTTCTTTCAACTGAAAGGAAAAAAAAAAAAGTTTGAATATATGAAATAAACAATCATTTGTATATTTGTCTCCTGTTTTTAATGGTACAAAAACAGGAGTGTTTGAGCGTTTTTCTAAATCCTTTTCAAGTGATTTAGAAAAGGAGAGACGATACTTTTCTAAATCACTAGGTGTCAGACTTCCATATTAAAGGTAATATTTAGACAGCATTGTTATGTATGTACAGCTGGGTTGCAAAACAAAATTGTGGAATTGACCCCAAATTCTTTTTTATTAAAATACTTTTTAAAACTATTTGTTCAATGTATAAAGTTAAGTGATGACTTTGACACAATTAAAACTACAACCTTTTTTCCAGGTCAACCAGAGGAAAAAATACCTGAATCATTTAGTGTTAAAAAATTAATTGCTTGTAATTTGCATTTATGAAATAAATGTTGGCTCCAGTCTTGGTCTGCAAATGCTTTTGTTGGTAGAAGCAATTGCTTGCGAACCTTAATGAGTTGGAACATCTGGCAAGTTTTCTTGGAAAATTGGCTCTCAGCAAGAGAACAGTTGGTTGAAACGATGGAAAAGTCTTTCCAGGAGTTCTGCATAACAGTCGTTTCCAGGATGTTTGTCTAAAATTTTGATAAAGAACAAGCACAATTGGAAGATTGTAAAAGACTAACTTCTGAGTAAGCGATTTGGTAGGAAACAAAAAATAAGACAAAGAACAGAAATATGTGTCAGTGTTTGAGAACTAAGAAATAAAATGCTTTGCATAAGCATTCATACACATCCTTCTGAAATATAACACTCTTGGGAAAATGGCAATTAAAAACGGATACTATAATCCAATGCGACATGCTGATGGTGTGAGTGAAACTGCAAACCAAAACAAATACCAAGGAAAATAAATGAATGATAAAAGACAATGAAATGGCCTGAATAATTTGATAAAAGATAAGTATAATAAAAAACATGAATAGTAGAGATGCACATTGTGATTTATTACTTAAAAAAGTAAACACAACTGTGTCTTATAAATTTGTACTTAATTCATTAGTTCTCTGGTGTAGAAATGAATGAATGTTGGATTTGTTCGTTTAAAACTGCTGAATCAGCAATGCACGGATGTAAACAATTTTCCATTATCTGTTTTATGAGCTGTTTTTCCCCATTGGTGATATTTATAGCTACACTTGTTTTCCAGTTCAAGGAAATGTACATTTGGTAATAGCTACAACTGTGAGAAGGTGAAAAACATGATTTATCTTATTATTGTTGTATCTCCTATAGACGACAAAGACGTGGTGATAAAGGGATGAGGCAGCTCAGTAGAGAACATGCGGTTGTGTGTTTCCAGAAGCACGTAGAGGTACATGTCTAGGATATGGTCTGAACACGATGTGCAGATCTCAGAATGAGTGATACTCATTTTAAACATAATAAGAAATGTAAAGTCACTCAGTCAAGCACACAGTCAGTATGAATGATTTCTAGATGACTTGTTTTCTGTGCTAAATGACACTGCATATGTTCAAGTTTGACAGGGTGTCCTTTATTGGAAGGCAATAAAGGAAAATTGTTTAGCTATAAATATCAACATTTAAAACAACACAAGACTGATCTCTTATTGTCATGATTTTTACTTGTAAGTAAAATCTAAACCTCACTGCTTGGTCTCTGTGATGCTGTTTGTTCTCTAATAAACCTGAGACCCAATTTTACCAAACAGAACTTTATCAAATGTATTTTATGAGTAAATGAAGGTTACTCAGTTCGTTTTACCTTATTTATGTATTTAAATAAAATGCTTAATAGACAAAACATAGCTACTGTAATTCCAATAAACTAAAACAAGATTCAGATGGAACTCATAAGGGACAACAATAACAGACTTAACTCTTTTAAACACAGTTGAATTTTCATTATTTCTTTGTCTATTTCATTTAAGGACTGGTGGCTATGAACATGGATGTTCTGCTTCTGTTTAAACTAAATTGAGGCAAGAGAGGTTTGAACTTTTGGGTCTGAGGTTTAGGATGCTTATCTATGCGTTTGTTAGTGTATGTGCGCGTGAGTGCGTTCTCCTGTGTGTGTGTGTGTGTGTGTGTGTGTGTGTGTGTGTGTGTGTGTGTGTGTGTGTGTGTGTGTGTGTGTGTGTGTGTGTGTGTGTGTGTGTGTGTGTGTGTGTGTGTGTGAAGAGGAGGAGGGAGTATTCCGAGAGCTCTGGCCGCTCTGGGCTGCCCATGTCGCCCATATCAGAAACACCGTCCGCCACTGCATACTGGGCCTATCAATGGGCACTTACCTGGTTTGTCAATTTCACATCATTTCAGGGGTGGATATAAAAACAAAGAGTAATTTTATGGTAACATGCAGTATGAAACTACATTTTATTTGTGCGGTGCATACATTTGGATTGTATTTAAACCAGTAGCGAAACGTTTGGCTCGAGAAAAACTGGTAAAGCTGGATGATTATTTTCCGACAGAACCTGAACGCAACTGGTAGTTACCTGAGACTAGGTGGGGACTCCTCCTCGGCCGCGCCCCTTCTACACACACGGCATCTAACAGGAAGAAAAGTCCCTTCAAAGCAGTGAATGAACAGCTCGGTTCGGCTCATTCCACACTCGGACACGGACGTTTGGACGGACGCACAGCCACCATGCTGATTAAAGAGTTGTAAGTACGCTTTGACTTCAAGTCACTGCTTTGTTTCCATTTCACTTCGACGACTTGAAAAGTTTGAACTAAAATAAAATCTATTGAACTGCTACAAAATTGTTAATTAGACCTTAAAAACGAAAAGTGAATGTTTCGTACTGTATGACTCACTTTTATTTGGTTTTTTTTTCTCAAAAGCGGCGTCTTTTCACATATTTTAGTATCTAATCCCGGAGTTGTTATACGCGAAACTTCATTTAGATTTCTTCCTGTTTCTCTCAATTTTTTTGGTTTAGCAAACATGCAAGGAAGAATATTTAGAAATAAGTACGGTTGAACGCCTATGTGAGTATATGAAACTTCGGCTTAAACAGGTTTACTAAATTGCACCTGAAACAGCGGCATAATAGAGTTAAGTGTTGAAATTGGGCTTCAGAGCGGTTTAATGGACAGGAAGACGGAGGCTAACGGAGCAGTGAGGTATTCCCTCGCTCCATTTCCTTTCCTGAAACCATTATCCCACGCTAAAAAGAAGTATTATTTAATAAAATGTAGGATTGTATGAAATGAAACATACCGGCAAGTTTACAAAAGGACGTTGTTGCTGCATTTCTTTTAAAACCTTCCTTACAAGACAAGTGTTTGGGCTTATGAGCTCCTATGAGCTCCTATAGTTTATCACTTCTTGTCATATGCACATCACTGCTGGGACGACATCCAGCTCTGACTGTCATCTGACCACGGTGCAAAGTACATTACCAGGCTCAGCCATGTTAATTACAATCCCTAATAAAGCTGGATGTGCCTTTAGGTCATATTAGTGCTAGTAGAACATGAAACCATTTGAATTGTTTGTTTTCTTCTTTTGAATCCGAACATCTGATCTTATTTTTAGCCCAGTAGGCAACAGGTTGATGAGGCCTTAAAAGCTCCTCTTCCACTCTGATCTGTCTTATGAAATATTCAAGCTCCGCTAGACTGACAACAGTTGGTCATTAATTCTCTATTGTATAGGAGGACAAAGAATGCATACAGGCACTCAAAGGCAAAGTTTCCACTAAAAACTCCAGACTTGTTTGTTCGCTTTATGGGACACGTCTTGATTGCAGCTTCATAATTTCATCTTCCTGCTCGTTTAGTTCCTGTGATAGTAGAGACTCCAGCAGAAGATCACATGCTTTGCTACTTCCCGGTGTACATTGTGTATTGCATAAGTGCACTTTTTTCATAGACGTTCTGATTGTGCAGTGTGCAAACAGGAAAAATAAACATATGTTTGTATTTTTTCTTTATAACTGTGTGATCCATGGGGTGAGGCCTTGGTTTCACCTGTTATTGACCTCAAGGTTTACTTGCCTGTGCCTGACGAACCTTATCTCACTGAGTCCTACTCTATATTTCAGCTCACGTGTAGTGGAAGTTAGATGAGTTGTGTGTTGAAGTAAAAGCCATAAATGCAAGTGTTTCCTCATCTCTGAGCGGACCATGAAGGGCATCCTTTCACTATGGATCAAAGATACTATCCAGGAGTGTTTAATACTATTAGTGTTTTTTTTTTCTTTCCAGAAAAAGGAGTATATATTGTAGTTAGTTTTGCAATGAAACTCAGCTTAAATCTGAAAGTGACTCTTCCAGGCTTTGCCTTTACTGCACCTTCTTGGGAACTTTTAATTATCCTGGGTAAATATTAGTATTTGCAGATTATACTGTTCCTATAAACCCCACAGTATTATGTAATCACTGTTTGACTGAAAAGAGGAAAAGCTTTATAATTTCTCCTTGTACAGATATGATGCCTCAGCAGTAAATCTATAACTAGTGTGTTTTCATCACTTCCTGCTGATGTGTGTACTCTAATGAATTATGTTTGCTTTTCCTCTCTCTCTCTCTTACAGCCAGATTGTCCTGCCCATCTCAGTCGAGGAGGTACTCATTTATTTACTTTCAATCGTATCAATAAAAATACAAGATTGACCTCAACAGAGTGTACATGTTTTATATTTAGATATGTGTTGGATTCCCGCTGTCTTTTATCTGCAGAATGTTTTGTTTTTGTCACTTACAGTGACAGTCAGAGATGCAGCTATCAGAATTTTGTGCCTAATTTTTTTATTGGCAGCTTTCCTAAGATGTAGGAATTTTTGCTCATTCTGATTTTGAAAATATGTTTTCTAGCTTTCCTGCCTAAGCAGATGGTGATTATTTATGAGCAAAGATGGCTTCACGCCACTGTGCGTCACGGCAGCGAATGCCGGTGACTGACTTATTTCAGTTTGTGATTCTGACCCTGCTGCCTCTTCAAGATGATTCATGTTGGAGAACAATGGCCACCGCTCTTGAAGATTGTGTTTGTGTGTGTTTGGTCGGGGTTAATTTACCGTAATGGTGGTTTTTCCTGAATATTCAGGTGAGCAGGTTCTGTTTCTTCACCTCTCCCTGCACTGTTAGATGAGTCCCTCCCTTTTCATTCATTGTGCATTTTAAACCAAATGTCATATACAACGTCTTTCCCTAGTGTGCCACACAGAGCAGAAGCCAGACCGGCTTTTCCTCCCCTCAGTGTGGAAAGTTGGTTCACCTGATAGTTGAGCAACAGGGATGTTTACGCCATCTTGACTTGGATCACATTGGATATAATTTAGGGATGACATGTGCAATCCTAATGCTTACCGTGGATTTGCAGTTTCAACATTCAAAATAATCTAATTCAAACGGATGGCTGTTGTTACTTGTTTTATATTTTGACAGAGTGGAGGTGGAATAATAAGAGTTTACTTCCCAAAGTTGGATCAGCCAGTCTAGTGGCCAACCTGGTTCCTATTACACTATGCTTGGGTCAGATGAATGTATCCCTCTGACACAAGAGCTAGGCTTCCCATCTAGCGCTAAACAGTTAAAAAAAGTGGAACCCTTCGTTTAGATCAGGTTTCATGAAGTTTTCATCTGGTGAGTTACAGATTAATAATGCATGCCAACACATCAAGGGTGTCTACAGTCAGAGAAACGCAGAGCTCAGTTCTGGCCTTGGCTTGCATGATTGTGTTTTTATGGCCAGTGATTTAGATCAAAATAATATATTATTCTTTCGAAATTACTGACTAACCTTCTATTTAAAATACTCCCAATTTTGAGTCAGTTGAATCTATCAGATTATCAGGTTTTAAACAAGATAAATGGAAATGATCAGCTGAATGACTGAATGAAAAGGGTCAATATATTGTAGATTAGATAATTGCAAGAAATCAGAGTCTAAAAATGCTACTTGTGTGTCCAGTTTGTTGTCAAAATATGGACATTCTGGATCACAAGTCATAGAAAGGAATCAGCTGTTTATGTTTGAATGTTTACATAAAACATTAGTATCACGTTCTGGCCTTCGGTTTGAGAAGTTGATGCCGCTCCATCATGCAGCTCGGCTGAATGAACATATCAAATGTTTGAAAACAACAGTATAATTTGCATTTTGCACCCTACATCTGACTCAGTTTTTTTATTATTATTCTGCTGATCTGGGATCGCCTTTGTTTTTTGTTTTTTTTAATCACCTACTGGCTCTGCTTAAGAATGACAACCAGCACACTCTTCCGGATTATAGTATTCTAAGTGGACATTATTAGTTAATCGATTGGAACTCATTTTAATCTTATGAACAATTGCAAGTTGATTGTTTGCATCCCTATTCCATGGTGAGGGAGAGGAACCAGGACACGCTGCAGGGAATCTGTTTCTCTGTTGGCTTGGGAACGCCTTTGGATTGCCCCAGAAGATCTGGTTCAAGTGGCTGTGAACTGATCCCAGATTAGATGGAGGTGATGGCTGGATGTCTAAAATCTGGAACAAATAACAACAAATTCTGACTTGGAAACCTCAGAGATCCAAAAATGCACATTTCCTAAATGAATTATCTTGAATCTGTGATGAATCCAATGAAAAAGAGGTTAAAACTGAAAGGCCTGACTAATTTTATTATTGCGACAAAAAAAAATAAATGAGACAAATTCTGAATGGCAGAATGTTTATTAAGCTCTGACTCAAAAAGGAGCTTGAAGTTTAGTTATTCTGAGGTTTATTTGTGTGACTCAGTCCATAGCAACCTTTTACTTTCGTCATTGTGGCTCTGGTTCAACTTTAAAACGCACACCATGACCCTGTCGGTCTGTAGCAGGCTGTCTTTTCCTTTGACCAGCCTGATAGACGCAGTTCTGTGCCTGAAGCTGTAGCAGTTGTTGTTTTTTGGTTGTTACTTTCTGATGACCGTTTGTTTCCTTCTGGGAGCTGCCTGCTCTTGTCTTTGATAAGTCAGACTGGTTCTACATGGCAGGTAACATTCCTGGTCACAAAGGAGAAGCCGAACATCCAGTGCTACCGAAACAAGTTGTTGGGCAGTTGAAGAGGGTTCAACCCTCTGAGTTGAAGAGGGTTTGTCTGAATCCAAAAACAAGATTATGTTTTTTTATGTGCGTGGTTGGGCTGCTTGAGGCACCAGATGTGGCATTTCCTCTTCAACTGTAGCCCACTAGTAAGCACGCCTCATGATGACACAGCAGCTGCCCTGGTGGACCAGACGTCTCAGTGTTGCATAAAACAGCCGACAAACCTTTTTGTTTAGTCAGAGTGTGTGACAAAGCCGACTACACCCAAGGAGCAAGTCACTGTTTCCAGTGCCACAGCAGTTCTGCCTGACTTGGGAGGAAGAGGAAGAAAGCCAAGTTTGAGAGAAGGTCACTCAGCTGCTTTTCCTCTGAAAAAGCATTAAATTGGTAGTGGTTGGAAAACTGTTTATGATTGGTCATTGCCGCTCTTTATAAACTTCTCTTTCATAGCTCTCCTGCCATTCAGAGCACTTTTTGAAATATTTTCTACCTTATTATTTGTGTTGACTTCTTCTAGAAGTGCTTTACATAGTCATCACATGTTCTTCTGAGAGTTAAACAGATGTAAATCTCTGCCTACATCTGAGTCATGTTGGTACACATTCAAAGCAACAGCTTGGAGAGATCCTTAACTTTAGCATGTAGCATCCTAGTTAAACGCTAACTTTGTAGCCTTGGCTGTCCAGCATGTGGGGATAATTAGTACCTCACTGCTAGATGATTATGTTTTGATGACTCCGTTCATGAAGAAAATTAGATTTAAGTGTGTTATGAATTTGAACTCCAAAGATAATCTTGCAAATCACCCTAAACAAATCATTCTAACTGGTAGGAGATGTTAGGAGGAAAATCTATCGGAGACTGAGAGACTTGAGGCCAAGGCAGATCTTCACCTTCCACAATCAGAACAAACCTGTGTGTAATTTTAATTTCAGTATAAATTCAGACGTTCTGTGAAGGTCTCAGAGGTTTTTTAGTTAACAAACACGGGCTGCAGCTAATGATTAATTTAGTAATACATTAATCTATTGATTAGTTTAATGATTCATCAGGTTAAAAAAATTCTCATTCAGATTTTTCATTTAGCCACTTAAGCCTTTTTATACAATATTAGAAATGCATAAAAAATGCCTTTAAAGTAACTAAATCAAAATTTTATTTCCTAAAATAGAGATTTCCTTTACTATATGCTTCATCATGAAATTTTTTTAGCTGCAAATGCAGCAAAAAAATCCAAATGCAACTAAAAGATACTTCTAGCATCAATATGTGAAAAACTCAGCCCTTTCTGCTTGACTTTTTTTTTTTTTATTATTAATTTTTTTTTTACATAATTTGAAATGGGTTAAACTAAAACTTCAACTTGAGGATTTCTGGGTAGAAAATATTCTCAAAGGTTTTTTTTTTTTCTTCTTCAATGTAAAACCTTTTTTTTCTGCACAGTTTACTACTCTGACATTGTTCTTTCAACAAATGGCCTTTTTTTAGGGTGTTTACTCCCGTTAATGATTGTTGGATTACTTAATTAGTTATAGTTATGTCAACAATCAAGCTCTGTTTAATCTGTTGCCTGAAAATAAAGCGTGACACATCTGCAAACCTACCAAGACTTGGCCGTTTGTCTCAGTGTACCCCTCGGCAAAGATGGCATAAATAAGCAGCTAAGACGTTGGTTGTGGCTCTTGTGGAGCCACAGCTCAGGTGGGAGAATCTGTTGAAGGTCAACTGTTTAGTCATGCACTACACAAACATAAAGGAAATGACTAAAGAAGTCATGTTCTTGGCAGTTTGTTACAAGCCAAGTGACACAGCAAACGTGTTGCAGAATACTGTGGCATGAACACATAATCTCCAATGTGAAACAAAGTGCTGGCAGCATTATGGTGTGGGGATGCCTTTCTTCAGCATCAGAGTTGGTGGAGCTAAATACTGGAGTTGGGTTCAACTTTCAGCAGGATGACGACTCTTAAGCATACTGCCAGAGTAGCTAGGGAAGGTTTATAAAGGCCCAGTCAAAGTCCAGACCTAAATCCACTTAAAAATAAATCTGTGGTAAAACTTGAATATGTCTGTTTTCAGACACAATCCATCCAGTTTTACATCGGTATCAGCTGATATTGACAACTGATTTTAATTTCCATCATATTGCCGTTTGTTTACGTGTTTCTGAAGGGACCTTGTGGTATTTGCTTGATCATATAACAGTGATGGTGAGGCAGTGCAGGATGGTAGGAGTGTTTAACTGAAGCAGAAAAGCAATGTCAGTGGTGTAGTTGATTTTACAGTTTTGAAAGTGTAGGGAAATATATAGAACATATTAGTAAATATTGGTTATCGACCATAGCACCAGTTTGACCAAAAAATGTTTTTTATATTGGTGCATCACTAGTGGTGAAGGACCCCAAAGACTTGCAGCTGTAATTGCATTGAAAGGCGGTTAGAAACGGAGGGCATATTGGAATAATGCATTCTACATTTTTTTTAATTTTTATTTCTTACTTGACAATTATGCTCTACTGTTTGTTTTTCTATCACAGGAAATCGAAATAGAGTACAAGGCTTCCCCCAGAAAACTTGCTAAGCCTGGTGGTTGGGCGCTGAGGCAGTCGTTCTTCCAGCGGCCCGTCGTGTTTTTGAGTTAGAAATGTTTAAAGCTGACAGGAAATTTGAAAATATCACTTGATAATTATGTGTTATTGGAAGATTAATACCTGAACACCAACTATAACGTCTTAAAAAACGCAAACAGTAAAAAAAAAAAACTTAAAAAACTAAGCAATGCTTAGCCTGGTGGGGGCACAAATAAAGCCTAGTGGCCCGCCAGGCTTAGAATGCACTGGAGGAAACCCTGGAGCACTTTGACATTTATGGTTGTAATGTGAAAATATTAAATAGGAATTATTTCTTTGATCTTTTGTGTTATTATTCTAATAAAGAAAATGAAACAATATTTACTTATAAGTGGTTCAAGACCGTGTCCCTAGGGAGGCCCTGTGGGGGGTTCTCCGGGAGTATGGGGTACCGGGCCCTTTGATACGGGCTGTCAGGTCCCTGTATGACCGGTGTCAGAGTCTGGTCCGCATTGCCGGCAGTAAGTCGGGCTCGTTTCTGGTGAGAGTTGGACTCCTCCAAGGCTGCCCTTTGTCACCGATTCTGTTATTTTCATGGACAGAATTTCTAGGCGCAGCCAAGGTGTTGAGGGGATCCATTTTGGTGGTCTTAGGATCGCATCTCTGCTTTTTGCAGATGATGTGGCTTCATCAGATCGTGATCTGCAGCTCTCACTGGAGCGGTTCGCATCCGAGTGTGAAGCGGCCGGGATGAGGCTCAGTGCCTCCAAATCAGTGGCCATGGTCTTGAGCTGGAAAAGGGTAGAGTGCCTTCTCCGGGTCAGGGGGGTCGTCCTGCCTCAAGTGGAGAAGTTTAAGTATCTGGGGATCTTGCTCACGAATGAGGGAAGAAGAGAGCGGGAGATCGACAGGCGGATTGGGGCAGCGTCTGCCGTAAAGGGTGTTCTGGGCATGTCCCACCGGGAGGAGGCCTCGGGGAAGACCCAGGACACGCTGGAGGGATTACGCCTCTCGGCTGGCCTGGGAACGCCTTGGGGTTCCCCCAGAGGAGCTGGAAGAAGTGGCTGGGGAGAGGGAAGTCTGGGCCTCCCTTCTGAAGCTGCTGCCCCCGCGACCTGACCCCAGATAAGCGGCAGAAAATGGATGGATGGATGGTTCAAGACTTGCACTTACGAAAGTTTAAAAAAGGGCTGTCACTAAAAAATATTGTATTCAAAACTGAGCAAGCTTTTTTTTTTAAAAATGGATTTCTTGGTTCTTTTCAGTACCAAGTGGGGCAGCTGTACGCAGTAGCAGAAGCCAGCAAAAATGAGACGGGAGGAGGAGAAGGTGTGGAGGTTCTCGTCAACGAGCCATACGAGGAGAATGGAGAGAAGGGGCAATACACCCATAAGGTCTACCACCTGCAGAGGTAGGTGACTTTTAGCTAGCCAAACCCTTCATGCATGTCACAATCCTCTTACTTTGACGTTCCTTCATGTCAAAGTTGCCATTATTGTTGTTAATTATGGTTGAACTTTGCAAAACCTTAAATTAATTTCTACTAGTATGTCTGTATACATGTTACATATAGAGTGGGGTTTGTTCGATTTATACAGCAGAAAATGTATGACAGAGGAATATTTTTCAAGAAAAAGTCACTTTGCACGTTTGTCTCTGCAGCAAAGTGCCGCCGTTCGTCCGCATGATCGCTCCAAAAGGTTCTCTTGAGGTCCACGAGAAGGCCTGGAATGCATATCCCTACTGCCGTACAAGTAAGTCACACTGCAGTGCACACATACAGCAACATGTGACACACTGAACCCTGAACATGGGTGATCAGCTCCTTTTCAGTTGAAACCTCGTTTCCCTGAGATTTAGATAAACCTCAGTGCAAAAAAGTATGGTTATATTGAAATCTCCTGATTATAATTACATCTTTTAAAAATTTTTTTCTTTCTCATAATTCTTCCACCACCGTCCACTGCTTCTTCTGAAACAGTCCTTACAGTAAGTATTTGTGAATCATACTTAAGTTGGACACACTAATATTCCATGTTCACTGACCATTCTGTCCTGTAACTACAGAACACCTATATGAAGGACAAGTTCATGATCAAGATTGAGACGTGGCACAAGCCTGATATGGGGGAGCAAGTGAACGTAAGTCACAATGTCCACCACTACTATTAGATTTAAGTTTTAACTTGCAGAGAACATTTCAGGAAAAAGCCTGACTGTGTAAAGGGGAAATATGTTTGTCTGAAGCCCAAAACCTTTATGCCAATAGTTTCTGCAGTAATCCCACTGGAGACTAAATTACACACAAGTGAGCTCACAGTTCAAGTCCAGGAAGACCAGGAGGAATGTGTGAGACTGTGGATTTAGGCCACAGTCATTATCATTTTAACAATTAATGTGACTGTTTAAGATGGGTTATGATGGGACTTTTATGATCTTGTCAGTAAAATTAATGAACAGAAAAAGAAAAGTGTACCACAATCTTTGATACAGACCCAAGAAAGTACTCGCTAAACTTTTTAGTTGGAAGCGCTAGGGCAGGGGTGTCAAACTCATTTTCATTTTGGGCCATATCAAAAATCTGAATGTTCTTAAAGGGCTGGCTGTGCCAGAATATATTGAAAAAACTAAATGAACTGTTAAAATATCAATAAATAGTGGTTCCTCCAGGATTTTGTGATCGTTTTAGTGTTTTTTGCAATCTAAATTGCAGGTTTGCGGTGCCAATTTAGACATTTTTGTAACGATTTTTTATGATATTTGTGCTAGTGTATGATGTTAAATATGACTTTTTATTGCAGACTATAACTTGACATCAAGTAAGGCAGAGGCAGCAGTCACTCAAACTCAATGTTTTAGACCAATCTTGAGAAAATTTGCAGTAAAATCAGAGAAAAATGTGGAGATTTGTTGATTTGTGTGTGTGTGTGTGAATTTTGCAGATTTGTGAAAAATAACTTATTGATATAATTTGTTGTGTAGAGGGCCACATAAGAAGCCATGGTGGGCCAGATGTGGCCCTCGGGCCTTGAGTTTGGCACCTGCACTAAGATAAGTTTAAAAGAATGGTAGTAAAATTACCCATTAAAGTTTACACAGACGGTTATGATTTTGAGGGAATTATTTCCACTGCCTTCTGCCTAAAGCGGTAAAATGAAATATTAAATAATCTTAGATTGACACACAACCCACAGATATTGTACTCTTCAGATTATGAACATTATCCTTCATTCAGAATTGAAGTCATCGTATGCCCATGTGTTCTGGGACTTATTAATGCGGCACTATAAAGCTTTGTGTTTGTGTTTATGTTCTAATGTGATGACACGAAAACTGCACGTATAACGCAGCAGTTCCACTGCAGTCGTTAATCAGGGTGCTAAAAACCACACAGGATGCTTGAGGTTTCTGATGTACAAACAGATCAGTTGTTTCCAAACTTCACTTTTCCCTGAATGATTAAAACACAAACAATCCTGCTACATGAGTTGGTTTTTGTGTTTTTATTGACCACCGGGTAGTAAATCGGCACATTAAAATGAACCAATAAGAAGTTGTGAATAAACATACCATGAAGATCTCTATGTGCAGAGCTGCATTTTACCTGCACGTCTGCTAAGCAGCATGTTTACCCAAGAAAAGATCCTGAATAGCTATCAGCTTGTTATATTAATTAGTTTATAAAGAGCTGAATTACAAAAAGGAATATAGTGTGAAATGACTACGGTTTTCTTTTTAGGGTTTTGTCGACTCTGGTAGTCTTTAGCAGTTGTCAGACAGGAAGGTGTCCTATGAGAGAGGGCGAAGACATTGGGTCAAGACTTGAACGTGTGAAGACTGCATGAGGACTAAGGCCTCCATACGTGGGTCGTGCTTTACCCCGACGCCACTGCCGTACCCTAGTGTGTGTCATTATTAGGGCTGCAGTTAACTATTATTTCAGTAATTAGTTATTCTGACAATTAATTGGATAAAAAATTGGCCCATCTACAGATTTTTCATTCCACTCTGATGGCTCTTTCCTCGTACATTTAGCTTACATATGAAGATTGTTTTAGAAGAAATTTAGCAGTAATTTTCAAAGTGAAAATCAGTGTGACCTTCAGCTGGATGTCCACATTTCCAAAAAAACGCATCACCTCGGTTGTTGCAATGAGCTCAGTGGGCTTCATATTCATTTATTGTCAAAGAAATATATTGAAGACAATTCAAGCAAAACAGAAAATCTTCCGAGTTATCCAGAAACCCATGGATTTCAACTACTTCTCTTCAGATTGCTCCCCCATTTGGCAAATGTGTCAGAGATTACCAATGCAAGAGCTAGAGTTCATGGGGCGCATCTGATTTGTAACTGGCTATTTCTGTTTTAATGCTGCCGCTTATTTGTGTCCTCTCTGTTCAATGAAACCATGAAAATGTCTGTACTACTACTCTGCAGGTACATAAAGTGGAGAAATGGGATGCAGTTGAAGTTGTTAAAATTGACATTGCAGATAACAGCTGCATCAATTCAAAGGTAAGAAAACATTTTAGAAAATGTAAACAAGCCCAGTTTTCAGCTCAGATTGTTCCCTGATTAATGCTTCTAAATTTAACCTTCAGAGGCCGTTTTTAGGACTTTACCTTTTTACAGAATGCAGTGAGAATAACTTGCTCGAGATTGTTGCTTTCAAATGTTTTTTATTCATTATCAGTCCTCACCATATTTAGCAAATGTTCAGACATTTTCTGAATTTTTACTACCTTAAAATTCTTACATGTCAGTTTTAGTTGTGTGTTTTCTTTTTAAATAATTTGCAGTGTTTAATATACAGTTTTTGTGTTGGTGTTATTTGATCCTTGGAGTGTCAAAAATCGGTAGCGATGTCAATTAGGATTATTTTATTGCTTATGTATAGTACTTGGTCTGTCAGTGTACTTTAGACATAAAAATGGACTCATAGAAATATGATTGATCAAAATATATTGTTTTTATGAAGCTAATTCTAAAGCGTACATGAGAGATATTTAGTCATATTTTTTTGCAATTTTAACCCCTTAGACTCCACTTTTAGCTCTACTTTTATTCCCTGGTGCTGTAAATCTACCGTAAAAAATATTTTCACATTAAGAAATAAAACATGTATTTATGAAGAAATTCCAAAATATGGAAGTTATAAGGTCAGAAATCAAGTTAGAATGGAAAAAAAGAGGGAAAAAAGCATTTGGATTGGTAGTTAATGGCCTATAATAATGAAGGGACACAGATGGCACCATTTAGTTTGCCATCTGTGTGTTATATCTCCAACAGATTTATTAGAGATGTGAAGAAAAGAATAATAAAAAAAGATTTCTGCTGAAAATGCATGTATCCAGATTTTATGGATGTTTTTCAATCTACTTGGATTTATGCAAAAATACAAATAATTATACAAATGGTGGAACCCAGGAAAGTTGAATGTCTTTGCTTACCATCCAGTAAAGGACTTATTACTTATTCCCTTGTCTCAATGCTATTTTACATGCTTCCTTGATTTTTACAGGACTACAAACAGGAAGAGGATCCTGCTATCTTTAAATCAGAGAAGACGGGAAGAGGCCCTCTTAAAAATGGGTGGCAGGTACAGGATATTATTTTATGATTAAAATACCTTAAAGGTTTTTTTTTATTTACTTATTTAATTTATCTTGTTAATTTTTGCTTTTTGTCTAAATCTGCAGACTGAGCTTGCCAACAACAAAGACTGTCCTCACATGTGTGCCTACAAGTTGGTCACTGTTGAATTCAAGTGGCTGGGACTACAAAACAAGATGGAAAGCTTTATTCATAAAGTAAAAGAAATGTTATAATTGTCATATTTTGATTTGTTGTAGAAATGGACTTTTGCTGTAAAGCTTGTTGACTTCTTTACCTCCATTTCAATTTCTGTCGTTTCCCACTTCTCCCACTGTGTCCAGGTGGAAAAGCGTTTGTTTACTCACTTCCACAGGCAGCTGTTCTGCTGGATTGACAAATGGATTGAGCTGTCGATGGACGACATACGGCGTATGGAGGAGGAGACGAAGAAGGAACTAGATGAGGTGAGTGAAATGTAGTCAAATTTGTTTGGATATCAGTCCAAATGTTGATGCATCTCTAGTTCCAGTTAATGTGAGCAAGACTTGGTACATCCCTTCATACAAAGGATATGACCAAATACAAATATTTTAAAAGCAGCTTCTTTGGACTGTGTGCTGTAAGAGTAAATTAAAGTATCATGTGGCAGATTTAATCTGTTTAAATCTGACTGTGCCCTTGGCTGCATGTACTGAATGGATCAAACAAAATCAATCCACCTTGAGAAATGCCTTTTTTAAAAGTCTAATGTTGGGGTTATGGTGACATCTAGTGATATGAGTATCAAACTGCAATCTCCACTTTCTCCTCCATACAGGTACATCTCAAAACTTAAAATACTAACCTAACTTATTAGTACTTTTTTTTTTTAAACTCAATTCCAGGAAAGTGAAACTTGTATTTAAATCCAATACACATGAAATAAAATATTTTAAGCTTTTATTTCCTGTTATTTTGGTGATTAATGTTAAAAAAAAAATTTGAATATTAGATTTTACCCAAATTAAAGAAAAACGGTTTTAATATATAAATGTTATGTGGTCTCACACTCATGTATTTGACAAATGTTCAGAAGGCTTATTGACCTCCTCCACAAAGAGAGTAAACTCCAAAATGTGATGGCTGAAGAAGCTGGTTGTTCAGGCTACTAGATCTGAGCATATTCATAATGAAATCAGTGGAGAGAAAAGGCTGCATCAACATGAGGGATCTGAAGTTGGTCTGAAAGAGAGAGGATTATCTGTATTTAATACTTTTAACTGTTTTCACCTTTAATCAGCTGTCATCTTGAGAGAATAGTCGAGCAAAATCCGTCCAATCCATAAGGTGGCTGATCATCTCCATGCCAAGCTGCATAGATGCAATAATTCATGCAGAAGGAGCCCCAACCAAGTACTGAGTGCATAGAAATTAACATGCTACCCCGAAGCCTCACATTTGTGCCTAAAACATCCTTTTTTTATGTTGATCTTATACTTTATTATAATTTCCCAAGACACTAAGTTTTTTTAAGATTATGACTTAAAATGATTATTTTAAGTCATAATCATTAAAATAACTAGAAATAAAGGCTTGAAATATTACTTTCTGTACTGAATCTGGACATTAGATGATTTTCACATACTGAAGTCTTTGACAAAGAATATTGAACTTTTCCTTTGTAGCAAATAAGTAATAATGTGATTAAAACACAACATAGTTCTTATGTTCCTATGATTCTACAGCATTTACTCAGTGGGAAGCATTTGTTCTACAGTGAATACATTTTTAACACTAGAAATAAATAAGTCTTCAAAATGTATAAGAAAAGTAAGTTGTAACTGTGCTCGCTTCTCACTACTATGTTTCGCTGTCAACAGATGAGGAAAAATGAGGAGGTCAAAGGAATGGGTGCCTCTGATGAGTGATGTCAAAGCTGTAAGTCGGAAATAATTTCATTATTAAATTAATGTTTCTCTAAACAGAATTAGTCTTATTTTTGTCTTCCGCTTTTCTACCCAGACACATGTGATACTGGAGGACCTGACCTTGTCCAGCAAGCTTGCTCTCCACTCACCAGGCTGACTGGGACTACAGTGGCTTCCTAGGCATAATCAAGAATACCTCCCCCTTACATCTTAATAAAGATTTGCTCTTAATAAGAGCTCATTATTGCAAAGCACTCGTGCATATTTATGTACTATTAAATTTGACTACGGCTGCTTTTAGTTTAGTTTTTTTATTTAAGATGCAAGTTAAAAGATCTACTTTTTGGATTAAATATTCTTGTTTATGCCTATTCCTAACAACTTTTAATACATACCGGTGTGGGTTCTCTGGGCATCAAGGATTTGTTAATCCTCTTGATTTTGTATTGTTTCTCTGATTTATTGTTTACTTTCCACAGTAAGGAAAACTTTTCTGTCAATGTTTGTAAGTGTTGCTTTTTTTGTACTGTAAGTAACTAGAGGAATCATGGATATTCTCCCTGTGATGTTTTCTACGGCACTGCTGTCATTTCCTAATTTTGTCCAAATTATCATTTGCTCCACTTTTTGTGCCTCCAATCATGCCATGGTTGACTGAGACAATAAAAACTTGAGGACAGATATTTTTTGACACATAAGGGTGTTTAATAATGACCGTTTCATGTTATGGTCTGACTTTCATGAGCTACCAGCACTTAATAATTAAGATCAGGGTTTGAGTGTTATGTCTCCAAGAAGCTGAACTGGTTAAAGATTTTTTTTAAAAAAAACATTTTGTCATGATGAGTCTTGTCACATGACAATTGCAAATATTCTAGAGTTTTATGGGATTTGTGCATTGTATTAAAGACATTTTGCACTGGCAACATGTAGTTTGACATTGAGTTCTGGAAGAATCGGATTAAGAGGAGCAGACAGTCATTCCCTGCTTGCATGAAAAAAGTTGATTCAACATTAAAGTATATTTACAAGCACAATTACTGTAATGATCCAAATAAAGATGACTTTGACTCAGCTTATTTTTTTTCTATGAATGCAAAAATAGGCTTTTGCACATCATTTCCACAGTGGAACATTTAAGGATACCACATAAAATTTTTGCAGCTGCAAATTTACACTGACAATAAAAGCACAGTTGGATAATGAAATGTGGATCTTCATTGCATGATTACACCAAAAAATAAAAGCGCACTGGAGAACAAAACTATACACATTTGAGTTGATAAAAATCACAAAAGGCAGCTGACATTTGTACACAGTATGGTAGACGTGCAACGTTTTGCAGGTTTATGGCATCAGTTCTGAAACCAACCTTATTTTTATTACCCTAAACCAAGATAGAGGCTGCCTTCGATAGTGAAGCTGAAGCAAACTATGGCAGTGATAGTCTGCAGAACTTTATGAATTTGTATCTAGACCCACATAATTTTTTATCTCTTTAACCTTTTCTCCACTCAGAAGATGATTAAAACTCTTTTGACTTGTTTTGCTTAATAGTTGTATGATTTGCAATACTGTTTATAATGTCTGAACTCGTACTCCTTTAGCTTACATTAATTTGTGATCAGATTCCAGTTAACTGGAACGATGGTAATAGTAGGGTATATTGTTGGCACATGAATGGAGGGGGAAACTGCTAAGATTTGGTTGCTCTGCCTGGTGACAACTTTTGGTGGTGTAGGTAGGGGCGGGTGTTGGGAGGCTGAGGCTTATCAATTTCTCTCAGCAATTGATGAGCTTTTACTTCAATATTTTACATAACAGAAAAGTTGCTTTAGTATTGCAACTTTGAACGTATAGAAAAGACATCTGTAGAGCATCTGAATCTTATCTTACATGTTCGTAAGACTGCCCCCTTCTGGCTAGAGATAGATGTTCCTGAAACCACTCCCTCAATTTGAATAGCAGCTCAAAGTCGAAGATCACTGAGGACTTGACTCTCCAACTTCTATTTCCTCTTTGAAAACTTGGTATTTATCAAATTTCTCATGTTCCTTCTTATTAGAACCGGACATACAACTACCATTTATGTTTTAAATAACTTTCTGATTTGAGCTTAAGCAACACGACATTTACTATTAGAATATTGCAATATCGACCAAAAAAAAGTTTAATTCTGCAATGCGGGCTAAATGAAAATCTTGTTTACCTGCCAAAAGGTTTTCAAAATGCACTTTAAATCTGAGAAAATAACCCTACTGGGACGCATATTCCAAAGTATTTAGAATAGAAACAGGAAATGTTTCTTTCATATTTTGATTTAGTTTAAGTAATATTTTGTCTCACCATCATTAGTGTTATAAGAACGAGATAAATTGATACATGGAAATAATTAAATTCGGATGTTTGTTACCCCTTTTATTTATAAAATCCAGACTCTACACACGTCTGTTTAATGATAGCTAAACGACCTTGCCACTCACAATATGACCAACACGCTGACGTATAGAAGAAGCAGCTCTTAGAGTAAGTCTTTTATTTTGAAAGTAAACTACCTACTTTCCGGTTAGGGGCGGGAACAACAACAATACTGTACTTCTGCGGCTTCTGACCGCTATACTCCTCGTAAGTTGATTTTAAAGCCAAAATAAATATTACCAAAGCCTTTCAGGTTGTACGTAATAATATAACTTCTGGTGCATCTTGTTGTTTCCGGTATTTTGTACTTTATTTAAAACAGGACTCTCTTTAGCTTGCTGCGCAGTACAGCTAGCGTTGCGTTTCGTTACAATAACACACCACCAGAGTATCTGGGACCAACGGCTAAAGTTTACAGAAGCAAAGAAAAAAATAATAAAATATATTAGGTCTAATATTGGCTGTTTAGCTGTTTACAAGGACACGAATCTGGAGTTGAACTGTTACATCTGGTGCTGCTAGGCGTGGAGATGATGGAGGAGAACGAGGAGCAACCAGGTGATCATCAGCCACTGGAGAAGGAAAGTGAAAGATTCAGGTAGGATCTTCTTCCGGTTAATAAACAAGTAAATAAAGTCACATTGATGTCCTGCTCTGTAATAACGAAGGTGGATCTGGCACAGTGTTGGGTGAAATGAGATGATGCGTGGTGCACATCCTCAATAACAAAAAGTTAATCTTGTTTTTCTTTTTTGCTGTTCATTGCTTTTATATTGCTTGCAGCACTTCTGTGATGCTTTAGAATCTTTTAAACTAAATTGAAATACTTCCTATGATCTGCACTTTTAGATTAGAAATATCCTTCATTGTCTCACAGTTGGAAAACACAGGTGTAACACCAGGATTGAAGCATGTAGGCTCACATGAAGATAAAAATATATTTATAAAGTTGCACAAAATTAAGAATTTTTAGCTGTAGCATTACTTATAGGCATGTATTTGCTGCTTTATTTAGTACTAAACTGTCAGCATTAGAGCTCTTAAGACTGATCCATCTACTCATTCATCCGTTGTTCTTTGCTTAATTTGGGACATTCACCAAGGATCAAACTGTTTACAGTGTTGTGATTGGACAGAAATCACTTAATCACATACCCATCAGCATAAGGGGCTCCACAGAAGGCCACAACAAGGTTTTCCCTGCACTGAGTCCTGGACCTCCCATAGGATCTTCTTCCTTTGGGATGAGGCTGGATTGTCAGAGGCATCCTGATCAGATGTTTGAACCAACTCAGCCGACTCTTTTTAATGCTGCCTTTCTACTGGTGAAGCTTATTTCATGGTCTTGTTATTTCTGTTGTGATCTAGATTTCATAATTATAGGTGAGGTGAGGGCTAAACTCTTCATCATGACATCCTCCATTACATTATAGCACCAAGTTAAAACGTATCTTTAAGTGTCAACATGAAGCTGTTCTCCTTCTTCTCTTAATCAAAGGTCTTGCTTTAAATAGTGGATCTGCTCTTTGTGCCGCCTGGTACTCCAGGGATCTCTTTAAAAAGCCCGATTGCATGAGTCATGCAGGATTGAATGTGCTGTAACACTAAACCCGGAGCACTGTTTACCACTCCGCTGCATTCTAACGGGCGGATTAGGTTGCTCAACAACATACACCTAATGCGGATTAGGAGTGAAACAAGCGGCCAGCGTGCTGCCGTCCAGCTGAGGCAGGAGCAGCTCTGTTCTCGTTTGCAACGTGGTTTCTCAATTATTTTAATAGGCCTATTGTTGGGACATTTTTCAGTGAGATTAGAGGTAGAGTTCAGAGCACAAAGGCGACTTGTAGACAAATGAGCCAATTCCCTAATCTCCCTGTCCAGCTACCCAGCCTGGACTTTCTCCACTTCCCTTTTGGTGGTTTGATTCTACACTAAAAGCGCTCTCGACTCCCTTGATTCACTCTCTAATCAACCTGTTTTTAATATTTTTTGCTGAGTCCTTCAGATAACTTTAGAACCTTCTCAGTGGGGGATTCAGGGAGTTCTTACTGGATTTGCATCTCGAGCCAGAATGGACGAAATCAGCGGTCTGCTGGGTACCATGGGGCGCGTCCGCAGTGACACCCTCTCTTCTGATGCCACACAGTCAACGGCAAGCAAACTGGCTCTGCGCCATCGGCTAAACCAGCTGATGACCTGTTTGGATGACCTGGACCCCAAAACCGAGTTGCACCAGAAAATGGTCAAGACCCTGGACAGTGCCTTCCTCTCCTGTGCCAAGAGAGTCAACAAGCCAAAAAAGGACAACTTCAGGTGGAACAAGAAGGAGCTGGACCCAGAGATCAGTTTTTTAGAGAAATAATTTTGCTCTGTTTATTTTTTTATATCTATACCTCTCTGTGCTCTCAACAAACTTCTTTATTTCTCCTTAATAACAGCTGTGCTCAACTCAGAGCACAGTCCGGGCTCTGAGTTGAGTCTTAACAAACTGTAGCGCCTGATTTGCTTCTGGCGGCGGTATCTCACTGCTGCCATTGTAACAGCTTCCCCGCTCAGGCTTGATGAGCTTTTCTTTGGTTGGTGGTTAAAGAGAAGTGCTGACCCAAAAGGTTTTCAGAATAAGCCGAAGCAGATTGAATTAATTCATTTGATTCATTTTTTTTCTTCCCTTCTTCCAGACTTCACATGGTGACGTGGAACGTGGCGACGGCTGATCCTACTGATGATGTGGCCTCACTTCTCCACTTGAACTCGCCAAAGACTCCTGACCTCTATGTCATAGGGTATGGCTGAAGTTTTCTTTTTCATATATGCACAAGTGGCAAAAATGTTGGTAAGTCTTTGTTAATGAATAAGAAACCCCCACAATGGTCACTGAAATAACTTGAAACCGACAAAAGTAATGAAAATGGAGCAATGAAAATCAAACACTGCCGTCTCATTAAGAGTTACAGAAATTGTTTGGTTTCAGTTACACGTACTATCATTTTTGTCCAGGCTTGTTTGTTTTTTTAATTATTCTGTTGAAAGACAATTCAGATGCAGTGTCAGATTTTCATTTGTTATTTTCAGTTAATTTTTATGTATTATTACTATTATTACTTTCAAGTTATTTCTGTGGCCATTGTGGCTTTTTCGGCCATTACTAGAGGGGTACCGACAATTTTGTGTGCATTTATATGGCAGATTGACAGTCATACCTGTATGTGCTCAGGCTGCAGGAAGTTTACTCAGGACCAGTGAGGTTTGTGTCGGACATGATGTTTGACGACCCCTGGAGTCAGCTGTTTACTTCCACCCTAGCTCCGTTGAATTACATCAAGGTACATTTCCTCTATACAAATCCATGCAATGGACATATTTTGCATGGTAAATGAGAACAAACAATGAATACTTTCAAACTAAGGGTTGCATATGTTGCGAAACGACGTGTTTCAGGTGTCATCGATAAGAATGCAGGGTCTACTGCTGCTATTCTTCTCCAAACTGGAGCACGTCCCCTTCATCAGAGACATCCAGGCCACCTACACCCGCACCGGCATATTTGGTTACTGGGTGAGCAGTAAAGACACACGGAAAATTTCAGTTCAATTCAAATTGAGCTTTGAATTGAATTTCAATTGAAATGAAGCACACACACACACGCACGCACACACCCCACCCCACCCACACACACACACCCCCCCACACACACACACACACTCTAGATCACATTTTTACTCTTATTAGGACTTTGTAATAGGGTGAAAAGAGGGCCTAAGCTGTTTCTGAATGCAGCAATGTTCTCACCAGGAGTGTTTGAAAACACTAATGTTTCACTATTTGTCGTTAAAAATAAATAAAAACTGTAATGTGAAAAACGTGAGGAGCACATTTTCAAATGCGCACTCAGAAACTTGAAGTTCCACATTTATATTTTTAGTCCAGTAGTTCCTTAAGCCACACTGCATCCTTATTATTCTGTTTGATTCATGAACCGAACCAAAAAAGCAGAAGGAAATTTTTGTACGTTTCAGTGCTTCATACGTTTTTCCTCTTACTCCTGCATATTTGACTGTTTTATTTCTCTCCCTTCCTGTTTGTCTGTCAGGGCAACAAAGGCGGAGTGTCGGTTCGTCTGTCTTTTTATGGACACATGCTCTGCTTCCTCAACTGCCACCTGGCTGCTCATATGAAGTATGCAAATGAAAGGGTGGATGAGTTTGAGCACATCATGGACACGCAGACCTTCGATTGCAAGAAAGCTCCAAGAATAATCGACCACAGGTGAGAAAACACACGCGGCTCAAACAGCACAGGTAACATGTTTTATTAATTTCTGCTGTTGTTCTGATCAGGCTGGTGTTCTGGTTCGGAGATCTCAACTTCAGGATCCAGGACCACGGCATGCACTTTGTCCGCTCGTGTATCAACAACCAAACCTACAACCTGCTGTGGAGTCATGACCAGGTTGGACTTTCACCGTCTTTCAGCTCGTATTTGTGAGAGAATCCAGGGGTCATCCGTCAGTACTTGGCTAACTACGATGATGCTGTGTGAAAAACATGTTGTGTTTTCAGCTGATCATGATGAAGAAGAAGGAGAAGCTGCTGCAGGAGTTTGAAGAAGGACCGCTGGACTTTCAGCCCACATACAAATTTGACTTGAACTCAGATACCTACGACAGCAGGTACTCGGATTGAAATCATCATGATGATTAAAATCATCATGATGATTAAAATCATCATTTTATTTCTAATTTGTGTTTATTTTATCTTCACCTCTTTTTAACTTTACAGATTCTACGCAACATGGTTTGGCTTTAAGTAAGCGTTCCTAAAGTCTAATCATATGCACATTTCCCTAAAATACAGGACCTTCTAAAGTCACTCAAACTCCTGAACTCTTCCACGTTTCGCCATGTTATAAACACAAATTTTACTGCAGATACAGATGAGGCCAAAGTTATTCATATCCGTTGCAGATTTAGTTTTACTTGTCATTTAATTTTACCAGTATGGTTCATCTGACTGGAAGTGATGGTAATAGCTTTGGGGTGATCCAATCAGGGTCCTGATCACGAATTATAAAAAGGATTTGATTGTTATATTGCCAGTAAATAACTTACGATAGATTATTTATAAAACTATAAATCATTATTGACACGACAATTTTAATAAAATGTAAATAAAACCAGGTAAATTATTTTGATTTGATTAAATGTCTATGCTCTTTTCCACACAGTTTTATTGTTTTTGGAGATACCTCTATTTTCCAACATGCTTTTGAGATCTAAGTCAGTGAGGGTTATGAATAATTTGGGGCTCAAATGTACATTGAAGTTTGTGGCTGTAACATGGCAAAATCTGACTGAAATAAACAGTATTTAACTTTTATTTTAAAAAATTGTTTTTTTAGATGTTTAACATGTCCTGATAGTGCAACATAAAACAGATAATCTGAAAAAAATTGAGCTCCTCTGCCTCCACTCTGCGGTCCTACTACCATCTGCAGAAGACACCGCTCTGTCAGAAACAACCAATCAGAGTCAGCAGAGTAGCTCTCTGCTGGGCTACAGATTGGCCAGCACTAGCATTAGCATTAGCAATAGCAGCACTGGGAGAAGGAGGTGGAGAATGTCAATTTTTCTCACAGATTTTCTAGTTCTTGTTATGCTGTCATGACATAATAAAGGTTTTAAGAAATATATAAAAAACATTTTTTATAAAAGTTACATATTCAGCTTTCAAAAAAGTTTGAGAGGTATGAATACTTTAGGTAGGCTCTGTATTTGGCCTTACCTAATTCATCTAACCATGCTTTAATGTGCATATGTACCACTTTTACCTTCTGGTAAAAGTGACATATTTTAAGCATCATATTTAAACCTTAGCTAAGCGATAATAGCAAACTTGAACAAGCAGAGATGGTTATGAGTTTTAAACTCAGCCTGTCTTTGCACACAAAGCCTAAAATATATTTTTTTCCAGTTTATTTCTGATGTTGGGGAAATGACCCTTTGGGTTTTTTAAGCCCTACGACCCAAAAAGCTTTCATTAGATTATTTAATAGATTTAAATCATAAAAGTATTTCACGTATATATGAATAGTGAAATCACAGTACTCATGAAGAGTTAGTGATATTTGACTTTAGGGTGAAATTCACTTAAAAATCATTTTAACCTTTGCAGGTGAACTTAATGTGACCTTCTCTAAACTGTTGCACACGTCCAACTGTTTAAAGCTTCAGTGCATTTTGCTCAACTTCTTGTTCTTCAACAAAGAACCTAACAACAGGTGTTTGATCCATGATTCAGTCAATTAATTTCTTGGTTCACATTTTGAAATCTTGAGACCAAGACGATTGGGTTTGCAAGGCTGAGCTTAGCTCACCATCACAAGGTTGTAACACAGATCCATATTCTACATTTTTCACCCCAAAAGCCAAATTTTTCCAACTTTTTGTGAGTAGTACGTATTAAATGCTATATGAATAAAAGATACGGATTGTGAAGCACCGTTGGTATCTGTTACCTGTATTAACTCCTGTTAACCCTCACTGTTTACCACCACACTACTACTTTTTAGGATTGTTTATTTAAAAGGGAGCATGTTTTCTAATATGGCTGGCTTATTATCTAACATGTGTGGACAGAAATAGAGATTGCGCCACTTCTTGACCAGTGACTGTATTAAGTTTCACAGTATTAGCAGGAGTGATTGTAAGATTAGGCCGTTAGGGTTCTGAACCCTCACAGGTGCGAAGCTGCTCTCTGCATCATTCAGGTTTGAATACTTTGCTTTTATGACCAACATTAGAAACAACCAGTTGGTTACACAAACCATTCTTTTTTCTTTTTTTTTTTAAACAAATTGCCTGTAAAGTCAAATTAAAGGATTAGCATTGTTGTTGTCACCACAAGCTCTTTCCTGTTTTAATTTACAGCAAGGATAGACACAGCAAGATTCCTACAACTTTAGCATTTAACAGTCGTACTGAGTATAGATGCTAGAAATTGCAACAAACTCGTCCATTTAACAGATCTTCCTACTTACAATTTTGTATTTCATGTATGCATTATGAGGGAAAGGGTGTGTAAAGAGGATAGACTAACATGTTTAAATGAATATTTGAATCCATACATCCAACTCAGAAAATGCTAACACATAATTTCAAACTTTCTTTTTTTCTCCTACACAAATTGAGAGAAATAACGTGCTCAGCTGCACCACTCAGATTGAATGCTGTATAAAAATAATTTATTGGAAATTTAATGCTAAGAGATTGGAAATAAAGATGTTTCACTTGTTTTAAACACCTGCAGCTTTAACATAAATAAAATATTCAAATATGTGATGGAGCAAAATGTCAATATAGGCATAGTTTTATTCTTTCCCCTCCATAATGTTGCACCACCATGTTCTGGCTGATCACCTAAAATCTCTACCAAAGCTATAAAGTTTGTAGCTGTCATGTGATCAAATGTAAATAAGTTCAACAAATATCAATACCTTTGCAAGGTATTGATCCTCTCAGGAAACAAGCTTATTTTTATTTTCCAAACTGACATTTCCCATCCTATATCGTCTGTGATCACCTGTCTAGTGGTAAGAAGCGAAAACCTGCCTGGACCGACCGGATTCTGTGGCGTGTCCGACCCAAATCCCAACCCAACGACGAGCAAGATGAAAACGATGTAAAGGAGAAGAAGCAACTGAAAGAGGAAGAGGAGTATCCTCTGAAGGTCCGGCAGGACTTGTACACCAGCAACATGGAGTTCAGCATCAGTGACCACAAACCTGTGATTGGCATCTTCACCCTGGAGGTGAGAAACTCCAGCAAGTGGGAAGAAATGTGATGAATCAGAGCTCAGTTCTCTTGCTTTGTTTCTTCATTCTGCATTAGTACAGTTTGAGCTCAAGGCCTCTGTCTTTGAGGCTACATATGTGAACTGAAACCTCTTATTGCGTTCACAGCAATGCTAAGAATTACTGTTGAAAATATCAGATTTGGCCTACAGATGAGCTGCAATCCATTTGTATTCAGAACCTGAGAAATTCTGACTTCTGAGTTGGAAAAAGGAACTGTAAGGTCCCCCAGATTCAGACTTCCCAATCAGGAAGTCAGAGAATTTTTCAAACAACGACTTTATGATTTTGAGTCATTTTAAGACAAGATGACAAAATGAAGATTGACTTTGTTTTTGTCATCTTGACAATAGATTAGAGGTATGAATAAATACACATTGTTTGGTTTCCTCCTGCAGTGTTAGAGACTTTATAATGACTGTATTTGCTGTTAAACACCCATTAAAGTTGGTGTCTCTGTCCTTATAGCTGACGAAGATGCACCAGACTCCTCTGGTGAGTCTGCATGCAGAAGGCGACTGGAGTGCGGACATTGACTCCATTGTTCTCTACAACCCCCTGCAGCCCTTCCCATCCAGTACTTGGGACTGGATTGGACTCTACAAGGTTATCCTTCCACCAGCAGCTCATTAGGGTTTCTGTTTCTACCTCACTCACACCATGTCTGGATTTCAGGTTGGATTCAGCAGCGTGTCGGACTACATCACCTACACGTGGGTCAAAGACGATGAAGTGACCTTTAACGACGAAATGATGCAGGTGGGAGCTAAAGAAGCCTGGAGTGTTGCTAAGTCTGAGTGGAAAGGTTTGCAGAGGCGTTTTACTCTTTTGTTGTTTTTAGGTGTTCATGGGTAAAGAGGAAATCCCGGTTAGGGGGGGAGAGTGTGTCCTGTGTTACTACAGCAGCAACCTGCGGTGCATCATTGGAATTAGTGAACCATTTAAGGTGAGCGATCAACAAAAGCATGCATTAATATGAAAGAAAGTGTGCATTGCACTAGGAATGATGATATGATTGTCCTTATGGAGTGTTTTGATTTGGGGACATAATCCTTCAATATATTATATAGTTAATAATATATAGTTATTAATATTTCTATTGGATTACAGTCTGCTTAGCACTCAGCAGGGTGTCCACACATCCTCAAAAAGTCTTAAAGTCATGTATCTAAAATTAAGACCTTAAAATGTCTTAAATTCATTAGAAAACGTGTAAGTTGATCTTAAATACTCACTAGTCTTAAAATTTGTTGCGGCAAGACTGTTTAATGTCCTATATTTTATGTAGTTCTTTTTTTTTTTCATGGGACTTTTCTGTCAGTCAGAAGTTGAGACATCTTCATTACGTTCTGTGACTTGAGGCTATTCAGGATACCACCGATTAAGTTGCTAATAAACCCTTGAAAGTTATTTGGATTTTCTTGATCTTTATTGGTAAGTGTAAGTTATCACCAGTTGGCTGGATGACTTTTGTCTGTGCCTTTGGCTCACTTCTGTTGCCAACCAGTACAATACAACATGCATTCTCTGGAAAAAACGCACGGCGCTATTATATAAAATATAGTATTTCTTTTTGTACATTTCTGTTGTGAGACAGGTCTTAAGTTTTATTCATAATAGTCTTAAAAAGTCTTAAATTTGAGTTGGTGAAATCTACAAAAACCCTCAATAAAGGAACATTTTACTACTCAGATTTTCCAATGTACTTTCTTTTTTTTTTTTTATCTTTATATTTTTAGGTCCAAGAGTCCAAGGTAGCTGTGGCAGAAGGCTTGTTTCCTGAGAGGATCAATGGACTGGACAGAATAGCAAGAAGTGAAGACTTTTGAAGTAAATCGCTCCCAGATGTGGAACAACTGATCTGGTTTCTTGACCTCCAGCTCAGAGTTCAAATTAGGAATCTCATCCCCACTGAGCCCAAAACCTCTGTGGTTGGTACATTTTTCTGGAATGAGTGGTCTTCTGGTAGACAGACCAACTGCTGTATTAATACCTGGCTAATGTCCAATAGCTTATAGATGTAAAGACGAAGGACATTGGAGAATTTCCTTAAGACCAGCTCAGGGATGAAGGAACCATTTTTTCAGCTTCTGCTAGAAGACAGCAACCCTCCAGTAAACTGTCAGCTTGGAAAAGGGAATTAGGAAGCAAACTTTTCTCTTTCCATGCTATCTCAATTTATATGTGAACTTTTCACATTTTCAGCAATTATATACTTTTTTCTGAGAGCCAGTATGTGCTTGTGCAATGCACTGATTTCTCATTTTACAGCATTTTCCTCTCATTGAAGAAAATAAACCTTAAAAACAGAGATTCTTTTATTAAATTATAAGGTGTACATACAGAAAGAGTGAAATGTTTAGAAAAATGAGAAGTTTTTGTTCTGGAATACTTCTCTTTATCTGTGTACTGTCATGAAAAAAAATCACTGCTGTTGTGTGAAAGCTGGATGCGATTGTAATTTTAAATTATTTGGTGATTATTGTTGTAGAGACAAGCTGCTGTACAAAGACAAATGACAATTTGACAGTTTGGATTTTAAAGCTCTCCAGTTGTTCACTGAGAACTGAACTGCTGTTTTATTAGTTGGATCTGTTTCCAATGACTCCAGGTCAGCTTTGCAACTTCAGCCCTCATGAGTTTAAAAGAAAATATTGAAATCATTCCCTTTTAATGTAGATTGTGGCATCACTGTAAACTTAATGAATATTTTTGCACTGTTTAATGTTGTTAAACGTAAATATATATTGAAAATTTGTCATTATTATTCAGTATATGTTTTGTGGCAAATTCATCAAGTGCCTTTAAAGCAATTGTCTAAACTGAACTGTATGCTGCTTAACATAACTTTGACCTCTTCATCACCAGTACCTTATATTTAATCTTTCGACATCTTTATTGCTTATTTTTTCAGATCTCATTTGGATCTTTCTGTTATAAGCTTAGAGCCTCATCTCGGCTCTCTGGAAAATTTTTTGCTGTTGACTTTTTTTGTCAGCTGCTTCTTTGCAAATGTACTGTAAAAAAAAAACAAAAACAAAAAAAAAACTTCAAAAATAAAACTTAAATAATTCCCTACTTAATCTTGGTTTTATTCGTTTGTTGGTATTCATGCTGGAAAATGTACAGTTTATGGTAAATGGCATTTTTAATCGGTTTTGAGCTAACTTACTGTAATTTTTGTAAAATTTTAGATGATCTAGGAATGTTAACCAATCCAGAGTTTACACTTTTAATACTTTATAAAAACCTACATGCTACTAACACTTTGGTAAATAACAGCACTCAGGATGGAAATGATCTGGGGATATGACTTGGTAAATGTCAGAGAACTGATGTATTCAGGAAAAATACCTGCTAAGGAATCATCTATAACATAAAACAATTAAACAACTGTGATTGATTGATAAAAATTAGATAATAGATTTATTAATAATCACCTGAATAAATAGTAAGTTATATACTGCCCGGTTTTTAAAATGCTCTAAAATTCCAACTATTAGATTAACAGCCAATAAAGCACACATGGTTTCATTGTGATTCTGCTGCAGATTTTAATATTTTTTTTCCCAATTAAACAAATGGACTGTCCAGTGCCATGGACAGCAACACCTCAGATTTGGCTCATTTAACAGGACCGAACTTCAAAAATAATGTTATTTGAAACTTGTAGAAAAACACCTTAGTGACCTTTGACGAGAAAAATTAAATATTTAATCGTTTTGGAATTGTCTCTATGTTGATATGCTAGTGTACGACTTGACTTGAATGCACCATGGAGTAAAAACGCGGCGGTCAAATGCTGCGTTGAAGTGCAGCTGCGTTGAAGTCCTAAAGCGAGATTCCTCCGCGGAGGAATCTCGCTTTAGGATTGGTCGACCGGTTGCCATAGTAACCATTTGTTTTGTTAATTTGTGCCTGTGGTCAGCGGGATCTCCGCTACATTTTCTCTGTATCAGCTGCGCGAAAGAAGGTGCGTTTCACACAGAAAATAATTTATTCATAAACTTATATTGATATCGATTTAAAAATGTTACTTTTTTTTATTAAAGAGCACTGGTTAGCTAACAGGTTCAGGTTTGGGTGACTTGTTGCTAATGTCAACGGTTTTTTTTTTTATTGTTGAACAAAAGCTCCGACGTAAAAAGAAAGTTCAATGTATTTTATGGTGTAAGTATTCGGAAATAGTATTTTATTAAGGCCTTTCGAAGACACACAATAGAATCTCCACAGTCAAGATAAGGCTTTAAACAGTACATTTCATTCTGTAACTTGTAGTTACAGCAGCTTGTACTTTTAGCAGCTTTAACTCTCAGTCTCTCGTACTGTTGTTTCCCATAGTTTTTTTTTTTTTTGCAGGACTGCTTCAGTTGTTTTATAGCGAATTTCCTGCCAGGCTTTAGCTGTATGGCAGACTACTTCACCTTTAACCTCAAACGGTGTCTGCAGACATTAATTCAAACTGCTGAACAGTTTGTATGACGTTTTTGTGCCTATGTGCTGTGTGTTAGGTTAGGTCAGGACATTGTGACCTATCATTTTAACTTTAGACCACATTCGTCCAAAGAGCATTGCTTAGTAAGTCAGTTGTTTAACTTTAAAAACGATGCTTTAAGAGAGACAAAGCTTTCTTCTGGCAGCCATTCCTAAAAAGTAATTTGGGCTGCAGCAAGTGATTATTTTATTAATTGATTAATCTATCGAGTATTCTATTATTTGGATAATAGAATGATCACATTCTGTAGATTTTTAATTCAAGCCTTTTTTTATCCAATATTAAAATATATAAATAAATAATTAAATTCCCTTTTTACCTTACCATCAATACAGCATAAGAATCATCTATTTATTGTTTGTGTTAACTGATTAAAGGTGCTTAACAGGACATTTTTTAAATACAATCTCAACATGCAGAAGCTAAAAAAAAGATGCCACTCGAGGAGTTCTGGGTAGAACAAATTTACAAAGGCTTTTTAAATCTTAAATAAAAAATGTAAATATTTTTTGCGTGTTCTTTCAGCAAACAGTCTGCATACTCAAATTAATGGAATACTAAATTAGTTGACGATTATTTCAATAATGGATTCATCATGATTAATCAGATTAATTGTTTCAACCCTGAACGCATTACCTGCTTAGTCCATTTCTAAGTGTACTGACATGATATTTATGTTTTGTTTAATAAATAATGGCATAGTGGAATGCATTTTGTTTTTTGTGTACTTAAAAATTTATTTAAATCATTTTAAAACCAGGTAAAGCCCAAAGAATTTTTAAATTTTCCCAAACATCTAAAAACCCAGATATAAAAGAGGTAAATTATTTATATTTAACCTGTTATCCGCTCCTCTGACATCCTCCTTTTCTGTCTCTCCTCAGAACCATGTCTGTCCTAGACGTGAGTATCCCAAAATTTGATGGACCTGATCTCCTCAATGTTGAGGTTGTCCTGAACCGCTCTGAGCTCTTTCGAGCAGAGTGCAAGAGGCTCATGTCAGAGTCTGAGAGCGCATGTATCCGTATGCAAAATGGTGACAGTAAGCGCCTTGGTAAGTAGGGGAGGACGGGGTTTGTGGTGGCTCATGTTTAGAATTAAAGGAAATTGCTTGGCTGTAATTGAGCTGTGATCTTTTTCTTTTCTCTCTCTGATGTTCAGATCAGCGGGTCAGAGACATTCAGTTTTTAAGGAAGGAGGTGGAGATGAAGCTCGAGGAGCTTATTCCAGAGATTGATGCCCTTGAAGTCTTACAAAGCAGAGTGGTGAAGGCCCTGGTGATGAACCAAGACGCAATGAAAGTCACTCTTCTCTGTCTGGAGGCGAGGTGAAACCACCAAATCAGAAGCAAACGGCCTATCTTTCTCTTTTCTGTCTTAAGCATCTGGCAGCTGTCCTGGAATGTCAGTAACTTTAAGCTTAAACTCCCAGCTGTTGAGTGAAAATGTTCTGCTATGTGGCTTGCAGAAGGAAACGGGCCCCTTCTGACAGGGTGCATGATGCGGTGGACGCCGAGCTGCTGAAAGAATGTTCGATGTTTCAGGAAGTGACAGGTCTACTTCAGATTGTGCTAGAGCAGATTGCTGAGCAGATACGGTGAGAACTCTGGCTAATATCTGTATATCGTTTTGCCCTGTAATGATGCTACTGAATGAGTATACATTTCATAAACACAAACATGAAATGACGCTCATCTTCTTTTATTACTCCAGTCTGGACAGGTCTGCTAAGTTCTACTTAGAACAGGATCTGAAGGAGAAATTTCAAGCTCAAAACATTGACAACTCTTGTGCCTTGATGACCGTGCAGACAATCCCTAATATGCAACTGTCCAAGAAAAACATCACTATGCTTTCAAGGTAAACCATCGGCTTCTTGTTGTTCCCAGAAAACAAGAAATATTATAGTATAGCTACTGTAAAGCCTGTTATTTGAAGCCCTCTTTATTGATTACTTTAAATGCAGCTATTACACAAAATAGTAAGCCCCTAACAGGCTTCAGGTAAAAATTGGAATTTGCAGACAGAATGTTGCAAGCATTTGTCATCCATCCATGATTCTACACTTAATTTCTTATACCGGCCTGTTGTGGTGGTGAACTGAGAGGGTTTGGACAGGACTGGACATTTGATCAAAATGCAACAGAACAGCACACAAGGAGACAGGTTAAGCTAATAAAAAAGTAGCCATTTTGTTCTATTGTGGGAGGAAGCTGGAGTACCTGGAGAGAGCCAGTATTTTCAGTCCAAGCTGTTTTCTAAGGTTTTCTGTCCCTCTTCCAGCGCAACAGTTAGCCCAAAGCAGTGGGAGAACATCTCAGACCTCAACATAGCCAGGGCCGAGCAGCAGAAGAATAACTCTTTGTCCCTGCGCGCTCTGGTGGAGTCTCTGCTGTCGCAGTCGGCTGACGACATGCAGAAGCAGTTCAGGGCTACTAATGAAGCCTTGCAGCTCAACATTCAGTTGATCAAGGCTGCCAAGACCCAACTGGAAGATAAACTTCCCAAGGTAGGGCTCAATGTGCGGTTTATTTAAGGGAGATGCAAAGAGATGTTGCATCTCCCTTAGATGCTCAAATCTGGTGCCCCCTGAACAAACGAGGAACATAAATCTGTGACATGTCACTAACAGTGTTTTAATATGTATATCTTAAGAAGAGAATAACTTCAAGTTCCATGTATTTTCTAGTAAAGTTGTGTGTGGTTAATCAACTCAAAATAGTGTATCACTATTTTCTGAATACAGTCTGATGTAGTCTTCTTCAGAAGTTGGTAATAAAACAGCTTCATGACATTTAAGATACACAACAGACAGGTCAGGGAGAGAAAGTTGCGGACAAGTTAGAAGAGAAAGTAGTTACAAACAATATTCCAAGATCAGAAGGAGAGTATGACAGGTCACTCTTCACCAAAATTGACAAGGTGTGCATTAGCCAGAACAGCAGCCAAGAGAACCGTGGTAACTCTGGAGCAGCTGCAGAGATGCACATCTATTGGTATAGCATGTAATAGGACAACTATTAGTTGTGCAATGCCCAAATGTATCAAATTGAAGGCCACTGTTGAAAGAGATCAAAGCAAATATGTGCAACAAGGTGAACTGGTTGGGGGGATGTTAGAATGGCTCAGTCAAAGTCCATACCAAAGCCTAAACTAGAATCTATGGCTTTACTTGAAAACCACTCCTCTTCCAAAACCTTTAGTCTTTAGATGGGCAAATCTGTGGATACATACCACCAAATACACGCAGCTGTAAAGACAGTATATAGATAAGGTGTGGTCTCACAAGAGCATGGAGGGGGCAGAAACATTTCCGTTCTTTGTCTGTAATTAGACAAAGGAAATGCATACTTTTGTTTTGTTTTAGAATAATCCATAACTGCCCAACAGTTAGCAGAGCTGTAGGACAGTTATGGATTGTTGTTTACCACCAGAAACAAAAGAGAAGTATTAACAAAATCAGTAAAAACATATCAACAATAAGGTGAAATCAAGAAGTAATAATGACTTATAGTAATTAAATGTGCTCCGTATTCAAAGAAATACATATTGCTCCGATACTGTCTCTGCAACTTGCTTTAGATTTATTCTCTAATTTGGTTTCTTTGAGACTGCAGGGATTCATGGTTATTGTTATGGGTGCTTCTCTCTAGGTCATGTGTGAGATCAGCAACCTTCAGAGGATCAAAGAGGATCTGCTAGCAGCCATCGCAGAGAGTGAACAGTTCCTGAGTTTGGCCCAGGCCCGGCTTCTTCTGCGCAAAGAGAGGCCTGGCAAAGAGCAGTGTCTCGACGCAGCCCAGATCCAGCTCCTCGCCGAGGTTGAGCAGCTCAACCTTCACATCACCAAGTGAGTCCTACAATATGATACATGTTGATTGATGTTGTTTGTGTGTTTCCATTTGCTTCTGAAAACAACCCAAGTGCTTAGAAAGCCCCCCAGCCATTTTTCACCAATAAGTTAATGTTTTTTGGTGTGTGGAAAACGAGCCATTTCAAAAACCTTTCGAACGTAACATCACAAATCAGCAGGCATTGCCCTTCAACTAGCAACCAAATCAGAACCCAGCCCATTACCTATCAACCCAAGTGCCAGCATGTTTGGTCAGCTGGTTTTACTGCTGCATGTGCCCTGTACTGACTACTAGAAAAGACGTGTGTTTTGTTGTTGACTTACCATCCAGAAACGACTTGCTGCATTCTTTTTGTGGTTGGTTGTGCAGGAGGCTCTACTTCTGCTTTTCAAATTTGTACATTTGCATATTTGTGTGTCTGATTGCAGGCATTTTCACAAGCGAGTGTAAACATTGAGTTGGGGTTGTGGCCAGCAACAGCTTATTTGGATTTAAAGTAACAAGATACCCTAAAACTGCTCATTCTTTAAGAAGCTCAAAATAGGCAGAAGTGACCAGATTGAAATATCATTATCTGAGAAAGATTCTGTGCAAAAAGTGTAATGAACATGTTTTGATCTAACCTGTTCAAGGAAGTATGACAGGTCATCTTTAAAATGACTATCCTCACACTTTTGTCATAGATCAATGTATTTACAGATCCCTTTCCTGTCCTGTTCGATTTGGCGTTCCACAGGGTTCTGTTTTGGGGCCATTGTTGTGTCTGCTGTACCTGATACTGTCATCTTTTAAGGATATTTCCTATTATTGCTATACAGATGATATCCAGTTCTTTTGTCTTCCAAATGAAGTTTTGAAACAGTACGTTTTACTATAGTAAATTTAAAGCTCTATGTCTGCAAGAATTTTTCTATAGTTGAATGAAGAAAAAACTTAAGTAATAATCTTGTTGGTTCCAGGAGTAGTAACTATAAAGATAAAGCTTATCCTCCAGCCTCTGTTATTTGACTAAATCTTCAGTTAGAAAGTTTAGGATAGCCTTTGACTCATGTTTTATATCTGAAAATCATGTCAAACCTCCGTTTCAACCCTGTTTCTACCATCTGCTAAATATTGCCAAGTAACGTCTGAAAGGCTACAATTTCTAGAGCTTTAAAGTGAGTGCTACAGGATTCACAGAAATACCGAGCACATTTACCGGAATATTACTGGAAACCCACCATCCCATTTCTAGTTTCACAGATGTTTTCAGAGTTCCTGTTCATAAGAATTGCACTTCAGAGCTCGTCATGACATGGCTGTTTGTTTTTTATTCTGCTCCGTCAGACTACGTGAGGAACTGGCTCTGTCTGAGGAGGAGCAGAGGGCGCTGGTTCGCTGCCAGCTGGAGCTGCAGGAAAACATTGAGATCAAAGCCAACTCTCTTTACATTGATGAGGTCGTCTGCATGCAGCTTAGGGAGCCCGTCGTCATTTGCCACGTCTGACCAATCAGCGGAAAATCTTCATGTGTGAATGTTATTGATACATACAGGCATGTACAATATGTCAGAAAATAAAGTTATAAAAAATACCTATTTTCTTTACTCTGTGACTAAAACTTTTCTCGTTTAAAATCACTTACTAAAGCTTTTATGTCGGCACACTGCCTGGCAAAACTAATTATACCTCTTGAACTTCAACTTCTCTGTAGTTTGAGACTTTTGTGTGAGACACCAACACTAAAGTAGGGGACTATTGTGAAGTGGAAGGAAGGTGATGCATGGTTTGACATTCTGCCAAATTACACACAGGTGAACCCAATTTTTAGATTTTAATTTTTGAAAATGTTAACAAATGTTATAAACATGCATAATATCCCTTCCAAATCACTACTTTGATTTGGACTAATAAAAATCACTGGCAGAGGACACTGTAAATCTAATGAGACAAGACTTTTGACAAATTTTTAATACATTGAGCAGAAACAGAAAATAGATAAAACTGCAGTGAGTGTGTAAATATGACAGTTGGGTATGGAATGTGAACTACTGTAGTTCAGTTTATGCTCCAAACATATTAGAACAAACTAAAAGACCAAAGTAGTTGTTGACTTTTTAAAAGACAATTTTTAAAGAAATTACATAATGAAAGTACACAAAATTCACAATAATGGGTTCTTTTATTTGTAGTTTCGTATTCATAAAAATATATATCATGAAACCAAATAGTGTTTCTTCTGTCAGGATGAATTCACACTTTCCTTTGAATGTCAGAAGTTTAAACAACAGGGAAGCTGATGTCTCTATGGCACTATTGCAAATACATTACAAAATTTGATTTCCAGGTTTTCCAGGCTGCTAGAAAGTTTGTTTTATTTTTCCTAGTGATGTCATAAGATTTGGAGGCATGAGTGTATGCTCTAGTTAATATATACATCTTAAGCGTGCCACAAAACTGACACAAATATTACTCGAATGCCGGGGCAATGACAAAATAACTACTTAATCTCATGCTTTGCCATGCGGAGCTCTGTCTGCAGTGATGAAGATAAAACTCAGCTGGGGAAAGGCGTGATTGGAGATGCTAAAGCTGAACGTGTTGCCTTTTTTGTGAATAATGTAACTAATTACAATTTAGTCACTTGAGGGATTTGATTGGGGAATAAATAGCATTATAAAATTCATCTTCAGATCATTACTTACGAATAACTAAAACAAGGCAATAAGGTCATCAGTGCTGACGCAGCAGAACACTGTGGATTTCACACCCGTCATCCCAGTACAGACATACTATTCAATACATCGTCAGCATCGACACTCATATGACTTGAAATTATACAATATCCCATAAGAGATGATTCAGCTGAGAATAAAAATTACAAAACAAATGTAAACACACATTCTAAGATGGCAGCTGAGACAATGGATGGCCTTTGTGCTGCTCATTATTCTCAGGAGATCCATTCATAGGACTTCTCTCTGTCCTTAGCCCTCTCTGGCTTTCAAGACAACACTGACTCTGCATTTTGCCTACAACACGAAAAAGAAGAAAAACACTGTTCAAAGGAAATATTTAGCATAAATTAAAAAAAACCTGTGTGATTCAGGAATTTTACCTCATGCCATTTCAGAGTTGGGAGCGGCAAGGCCAGGTGACAGTGTGGGCAGGTGCTGATCTGGTCCTGGTCTCCACTGACCCACGGACCCTGTCTCCCTGACATATGTGACTGGGAAGTGGCTTTATAAGCACTTCTCAGCTGGTCTTGACTCTGCTGTTCGCATAAGTCATCTTCATCCTCCCACTTTTCTTCTTTGGTGTCAACCTCTTGATAGAGCTCTTGATAACACCTCAGCTGCATGTGAGAACGGAAGACAGACACAGATACGTGTCAAAGTGAATTCCTGAGGCTATAAATGCATTTTCTATGGTAATATTATGTTTTGAATTTTACAGTATTAACTATTGATATTTAACTTTTTTTTTTTTTTTACCATAAATTGTATTGATTATTTTTACAATGTGGGACTAATAAAAGGTCTGCTTAATACCTGCCCAAAGGTAAATTAGCCTCAATGGAAAAAAAAATCTGGTCAGATATGAACTTTTTAGATGTGTGAAACATGGCAGTGGCAGTAGCATGCTGTGGTGACCAGGGATATTGAAGCTGAGCAAAGCTGGTGGAGACATAACCCAAAAGACTTGCAGATGGAGTTGGAGCAAAGTGTGGTTCTACAAAGCCCTGCCTCAGAGGGGCTTCATACAGATACATGCCACATTTTTCAGATATTTACCTGTTAAAAATAAAGTTAAATATTACATCCTTTTCCTTCCATTTCACAATTACACATTACCTTGAGGTTTATGACAATATTATGACAAAATATGAATTATGAACTGTATAACTCATATTGGATCAAACTGTGAATTGGACACAGTTTGGTCCAATTCACAATTTCTCAAGGAAATGTAACGGAACATGTTTAACGTACCTCATGACGGTCTATCTCTTTTTCCAGAAATGATCTCCCACAGTTTCTACAGCTCACTCTGTTCTCCGCTGAGACAAAAAAAAAAAAAGCAAAAGCTCAGGTTAAGCAGGAGGAAAATATATTCCGGGCATTAAGTGAGTTCAGGGCCGAACTGGTCCATTTCAGTACTTGTATTTAATGCACTGCTAAGAGTTTGAGTCGAGTCCTCTTCATCGGCAGCTGAGCAGGTTGAACTGTGCTCTGACTGGTCACTCAGTTTGACGTAGTGACCGCAGTCCTTGCAGAGCTCCGTGCGACTCCCACAGACCACACTGTGCTCCTCCAGCTGCTTCCACGGCACCTCCAGCTCGCAGAACGAACACTTCTGCAGACGCTCCGGACACTCCTCCGCCTGGAAGCAGGGCACAGTTGGAAAGATCCATTTGCTCTGTCGCACACGCTGATACATTCACTCTGTATGGTTATCTGACAGGAAAGTGTCCTTTCAAATAACCCCCAACAGTCTGCATGAGCTTTCTGATGCTGGTGGCTAAGACCTGCATCCAGTGAGATCATAATAGTCCATCCATACAGACAAAGCTAACCTTTGAAAAATAATTCGGTAAATAATGACACTTTTAATGCAAAATTGCTCTAAAAGTTGCATTGAAAGTCCATTAAAAGTGCCAATTTTGCATTAAATTATAATTTACAAAATCATGCAACGTTGGCACTTTTAATGGACTTTCAATGCAACTTTTAGAGCAACTTTGCATTAAAAGTGTCATTATTTACCGAATGACACTTCATGACAACAGTCATAAACATTCATAAATACTTTTTTATGTTCATGACAGGTGTTATGTCATGTTTATGACAATGTCATGTCAGTCTTATGCACACCTGTTACGGCCCTTCAAATAAAGTGTTACCAAATAATATCCAAGCAGTTCTTTCTGACTGATATTACACTACTTAATTAAAGTAGTTGAAGTTTACTTTTTATAAACTATATTTAGGAATAGCATAGTGAAGTATACTTGGCTTACACTGAAAAACATAAAGAGAGTTCACTTCAATTGGTAAATTCTAGTCATTAACTGGACTTTGAAGCAAAGTCCATCAGTTTTCAGTCAGTTAAAGTCAAGGTGAACCAAAAGGTTCATGTAGAGTTAGAGATCCCAAAGATACAGCTTTTTTTTTTTTAAACCGTAGATTTTACTTTTGTTGCAATATCATCTACAGTATTTTCATCTCATTCCTGGCCCTAAACTTCTTTAACCTCAACTTTTTATAAAAGTTTCAGTCCAAAGCAGCAAGACTGGATGTATGTGAGATGTTCCTCCACGTGACATTGCATTGAACCTTCTTATTAGTTCAAAAGGAATTCACCTCATGATCCTCAAGGTGACACCGTTCAATCTTCTTGTTGCACTTGGAGCATTTCACCTTTAGATGGACAGAAATGGTTCGACAGGAAATAACTACATAAGCGTCATTGTGCAGGGAAAATGTTGGGAAAAAAAACAAAGTGGTGTAGTTTATACACCTCGGCGGATGATCACCTTGGTGTGCTGCTCCTCTCTGTGCTGGCTCAGCTGGTCTTTGGGGACAGCTTCATCACAGTCAGGACAGACACTCAAAAATCGTTTGCAGTGGCTCTCATGCAGAGGGAAGTTGGCCTCTGCCACCTCCTTGTGGCTAAAAGAAAAAAAAAAAGCACAAGCTCACGAGAAAAATACTTAAAGATAACTTTAAATTATTTTATGACCTGGCAAAGATTGAGAGTCTTTGAACCAGGAAGTTCTCTTATCAAGAACCGAAAGCTCCACAGGGTTATATCGTGTAAGCCTAAAAGTGGAGTCAGGAGTTATTACAGTGTCATAACAACATGACTCCCTCTGATCAGAGGGGTAGAAATCATTTAAGACTTGAAAGTTAAGTTATTGTTCACTCTGACCAGCTGTTTCACTGAACTACTGAAAAAGTTACCCAACGACTCCAAATATGTCATTTCAAACTTAGGCCACACTGAAGTGAAACTTTTCTTTTTGCACCTGCGCTCCTCTTAGTCCAACAATGCATTTAACTTTCAAAGCATTGAAAGTGGAATGCTTTCAAACATTTGACTTCATGTTGGGCTGAGATAAGATAAAAACGTGAACAACTGGTTCTAAAACCAAGGCGTCTTTTCTATCTACACCTCAAAGATCCGTATTATTATTCAGGCTATTTATGTTGGTAATAAATCAAAACTTAAATCACTCGTCGTTCAATGCGGCTCTGTGTCAGTTCTTACCATGTTTCACAGGTTCGGGTTGGTTCTGTGTTTTCCATCGACAGCTGTTGTTCAGAGTGGGGAAAACTGTCTTGAAACGTCAACGCAAAGTTCAATCACGTTTCTCCGAAACAGAAAGTGAAATCATCTCCTCCGGCAGGCTGCACGTACTCCGATTCACCACCGGGAGGCGCTGAAGGCTCTTGAGTGGTGTTGCTGCTTCCGTCTTCACCTGGTGTGACGAATAAAACAGAAGCACAGAGTTTCTTAGCAGACCCTCTTTATGACCAATAACAACTTGTTTTTGAAAACAAGAATCAATTCACCAGAATCAATTCTTTAGTTATTGGTAAATTATGGCTGCTTATTAGAACAGCACCTGTTAAAATTCTTGAAGCAAAACTGAAACTGTTTCAGTAATCAGTTTTGTTTTTGTCTGCTCTGCTTTCTTTTTAGCTTTACTGTTTCTTCCTTTTTATGTCTGTCTTAGGTTTTGTGAGTTGAGTTGAAAGATAAGATTTTGGGTTTGCTGTTGCACGTTCCTTTTGGCTTCCCTTTTTTGATGAAAAGAATCCTCATGAAACAATGTGAGAAAAGACTGGATTTACATTTTAAAGCAGCAGGTTTCTCAGATAAGATGGGTTGTGGTTAATTAGTTTTTTAAAAATCATTTTTTCTTGTTTAAAATTAAATTCCTGATTTAAAAAAAAACAGTTAATGTCATCTGACTTTGCTGCAAACCAGTCGCTGATACGATATTCTTAAATCCAGACATCGTATGTCCTAAAATGTGTTATTGAGTTATAATGGTGCATAATAATCCACAATTCAGTTTGATTAGAGAGAGCTATTTCATAAGTTGTCATAAATGTTTCTGAATTCATAGTTGTGGTGATATTCAGCTCCAAATTCTTCTCAAGTCAATCCATCTCCTTACAGTACAATGCAGTCAAATTGAGCTGATTATGAAAGAGGAGCTGGTGTCAAAGGTCACTGTCTGTTCATTGGTGGTTATGGTGATGTGGAGAAATTCATACAAGAACGCAAAAACAAAGCACATTTTATATCTGCATTTATTTGGTCATGGGCTCCAACCTATGAACTACAAAATGATAAACAAGAGGAGGATTTTAGATTTACGTTCAGTACTGAAGAAAAAAGACAAGGTAGGAATAGTCCCGGTTAAAGTCATCAGGTTTCCTCTTTGTATGAAATACCATTTCGAAAGGATTCCATACGTTACCTGCTTCTGGGAGCATCAGATCATTTCTAATTCTGCACACTTATTTTTTTTTAAGGAAATGTGAGAAATTTTACAATTAAAATGAGAAAAAAATGAGAAAAAAACCCTGCAATTTTTTTCTAGGTCCTAAAACTCAATTTCTCGACTATTTTCCAGAAGATCTGAGATGCATGCTCCCATATATAAAAGTTTTTATTTGAAGCCTGAACAGAAATCAGTCATGTTTCTATTTTAACACAAGCATAAAGAAACAACGCAGGTGTTTTATCCTGGTTAAGAAAATGGCAGTGATTTTAGATTGAAATTATGCCACCAAACACTGTTCTGCAAACCTAATCTTCCATACTGAGTCTCTTATTTGTAGGGAATCATTTGATGAGTGATTTACACATCAGTGTAAATATGCACACCTCCACAAAATCTATTAAAAATCCATAGTGCTGACTGAGCTGCTTCTTTCTGATGCAGTACACAGATCGGTGGAGACAGGAAGACTAAATACTTTTTTTACCAACTTTTGCTTTGTTTATAATAGATGGTAAAAAAAATGCTGATTTTATATAGCATCCTGTGACAAATAAAAAATAACTAAACGTTTATACTATTGCAAATTGTGTCGCCTCATCTTTGTGCTCACACACTTAAATGTTTCTGAATGGCAAATTTGAAAATCTGTTACTTTATTAAAAGTGATGACATTTACTGACCATCAGTCGATCGATGCATTTGTTTTGAATACTGCGTCTGTGCTGCTACTGGAAAACCTGGGCCTAAAGGAAGGATGTTACACAGTGACAGTAAGAACGTGTTTATGAAGTTACTGCTATTTTATTGTAATGAATACTCTGATAACTTTTCTCAAACAGAATCGTTTTTAATCCAGAAGAGTATGAAATATGTTGTCATTCTTAAAGAACAACCACTTTACTTATTTTTTTTTTAGTTTTATAACAAGGCAAAGAGAAGAGGATGAATACATTTTCTTCTATGGGATGTTATTTTTGTATAAATTATATTAAAAACACATAGATTTCAACCTAATGACAAGAAAAATAGATCTAAAAAGATATTTGTATTTGTTCAACGAATAAAACTGCTCAAACTTGCATTTGCTATGTTATTTATGTTTAAACATATTCGCTGGATCTTTGGACATTTCACAATTATTCTTAACGACATGGGTTAAAATAATGAAGAGCCACTCCAGCTCAAATACATTGCAATTTTCTTATGTAATGTTGCAAAAATATATGAAAAAAAAGTTATTGTGGTGTAACAACTTATGCAAGGCTCTGTATGTTGTATAGGACAACATCCTAGCTTGTACAGATTGTGTTGTATTGATTTCTGGCAGGTTTTGCACGTCATAAACAATCCAGAGGCAGAGTGGGAGAGGTGAACTTTCAATGCCTGACAATGTTAAGCCAAGTGTTTTAGTTCACATCACTCTGATGTGAACTAAAACATCAGAGTGAGCTTGAGAACCTGGATGAAAACGCAGTTATTTAACCACCTGGACACGGTGAGTGAGCCTTTGCTTTTATTAGAACATTAAACAGCGACCAACAGAGAGGGAAGGAGAGCAGCCACACGTGGGTTAGCAGCTGTACACTGAGGCGCATGTGTGATCCTCCATGTTAATCGATCAGGATTCAACGCTGCTCTGGATGGAAACATGCACTCACTTCAACAACCGTTACATCTGATATACGTCTTCACTGTACAAAGAGTCTAATCATTCTTCTGTTTTGGCATTAACAAATTCTTCATAGAAAAGTAACACTGTGTACAAATGTATGATTCTTTATAATTACAGTTGGACTTTCTTGTACAGGGTGTTGGGTTTTGTGATGAGTTACATGTAACATGTGACCTCCAATAGTTCTTCTGTTTTGGCACCATGGACTGAAGAGACGATTTCTCTCTTTGATGCTGCGTGTTGCTACAAATCCTGAGAAAAGTACTCAGCATGAGTCAACAGGTTTAAAAAATAAAAATCTTACAAACACTCACGGTAACGAAAGACCAATGCAGGCAAACATTAATTACAACAGTCGAGACGAGCTGAACACTGACCATTGCTCTCCGTGGCCACAAGAGGGCAGCGCTGCAACACATGTTAAATTCCAACCCCAGAGCGAGAAAACGCAAATGTTTTCTAATAACTGCAGGTTCCCGACTCCAGGGCCAAACAATCCGCATTATGTCATTTTCTGTTGTGTTGGACAGGATAAATCCGTTCAAAGTACTTTAGTACATTCACATACAAATGTAAAAAAAGAACTTTTTTTTTTAACTGTTAAATTAGACTAACTTTTTTCTGTTTAGATCAGTTACGGTTACCAGTTATTATTATTTCTATTTGCTAAAAACTATAATAATAAAAAAACAAACAAACTTTAAAATAAGAGGTTTGCATGAATTTGTTTAGTATCTGGTGGAATTGCCTTTAAACTGTTTTGGGGTTCTTTCCATGAGGCTCACTATAGTTTGTTGGAATTTTAGCCAATTTCATTATATTATTATTATTATTATTATTACATATTATATACCCAGACACTTTCTTTTAAACTGTCTGCAAATCCACTGAAATCAGGGATTTCTACTGGCCTGTGGTGGATGCTTCTACCACCACCACATAGTGTTAGTATTAATTTCTTATTAATATAGTTTAAGATATTTCATTTAGACATATATTTTCTAATGGGTGCACACTTTAGTTAATGTCTGTCTGAATGGTTTATTTTCACTTGTGTTTTTTTAAGGTGCAGCTGGTGGAGGAGCCTGGGGGTAAACCATCTACAAATTACTGAAAGACAGAAGGGGGAGACTCCAAGATGATTATTATTTAATTTGTCACTTAAAATATTCATTTATTGTTTGTGCTAAGTTAAAGTTATTTTGCCTTATTTGTTTATAGAATGCTTTATTTATTTTTGTATTTATTTTGTTCTTTTGATCAGACCTCCCTCATGTGGTAGATTTGGGTTACTCCACCCCTATTTAAGCAGCCTTTTGTTCTGTTTGTCAGGTCAGTTTTTGTTGTGTTCAGTTGACCTCAGTTCATTTGGATCCAAATTTGTTGTTTATTCTTTGATTTATTCTTGCTTTAAATCTTAATGTTTTGTCAACAATTTTTTGAAGTATTAAAATTGAAACTTTTTCTACTTTGAACAAATGTTTGTCCTCGTTTGAGTTTGGTCCCTCACATGGCCACTCCAAAACTTTAATGTTCTTAACTTACTTTGTAACTAATTGTCAGTATAAAATTAGTTACAATATCAATTTGAAAGATTCATTTGCTACCAAATTTTAAGTTTCAGGCTGAGGTTTTGAGATGTTGCTTTAATATTTACTCATGTCCTTTCTACAAAATATCATCAATTGTATGAAGTGCACTTGTCTCATAATACACACAACATGATGCTGCCACCTCTGTGGTACACAGTTGGGATGGTTTCACTGGTCACAGGACTAAAATCTTTGTCCCTCAGTCCATTTGCAAACTATAATTTTTTTTCTTTTTTGTTAGTTGCTTCAGGAGAGGATTCTTCCTCTCTCCCCATGCTGGTACAGGACTCATTTCACAGCAGATAATGACTCTCCTACAAGCTTCAGTCAGCATCTTTACCAGGTTTGCTTTTCTCCTGTGGTCAATACAAACATTTTACACCAAACTACGCTCATCTTTTGGACACAGAACCCGTCTCTTTCCTAAACAGTATGTTTAACTCGGATGACATCGTCTGGGTTTCTTCAAATTCTTTAATATCTTCCATGCTGCAGTGAGTTGAAATAAGTTTGTTAATCCTAACTGATTTAAAACAGAAAAACTTCAGTGAGCTCTAATACCTTACAGTGAGAAAAAACAACAACAAAAAAAACGTGTACGCATCTTTTCATAGTGTATGTAAACGTGTTTTCTCTGGAGGATAATAAAAATATGAATTTAGCCACAGCGAGGTTACTATGAGGTTTAATTTCCTGGCATGAGAGCAAACAATTTATGAACTGGAAATGGTAGTGAGCCTGAGAGTGACGCCTGCAGATGGATACTTCCTGATTGTTTGGCTGGCACCAAGATGCTACAAATCCATATTCACTCTAAATTGACTATTTTTTCATTACATATGAAATAAGCCTTTTTCATACAAAGACCCCTCAAACAAACAAGAAAACACAACGCCTAACCTGAAACAAAACTCTATGAATCCTAAACATAATGTATGAGATATCTGCCAAATAGAAAAATAGATGATTTCAAAATAAATGTAAACATAGAAAAATATTTATAATCACATGATATTTGTACACAAGCTACAGTCACATGACTCATGCTTGGTGAGACCAGTGGTACTCAGTCACTGACGGTGATGATGATGTGGCTCCATATGCAGAGGGTCTGAACACTGTTTCCTCCCTGATGAGCTGCGGGAAAATGTGATGTCTGACGAAACGGTGAGTTTTGTTTGGATCTTGAAAATCGAGGGTCACCGGGTCACCAAACAGAGCACTTTTCCACAGGGTTCATCGGAGAACCCTTGGGACAGTTGAAAACACGGGCAAACTCATCAAACTGGGAAACGCTGCCGAGCACCCTGCAGGGGAAGCAAACGGCACAAGAAAAGAAGTTAAAAGTGATCCGGGATGTGTAAAATATCACATTGCACATGAATGTTTTATAGCAGAATTATTATTCAAAACCAAAATTTGATAAAAACGTCACCTGCAGTGCTCTGGTGCATGCTTGTCAGTGAGCAGCTGCAGATAGATGGACTGAGATCTTCTCTTCATGCACCAGTTCTGACAGAAAAAACAACACAACAGTGGCTTGAAGGGTTTATATCACTTTGGAGCTAGAAAACCTAAACGCAGTGAAAGTATGAAAGACTTTTAAATCACAGTCTGCCTTAAGAATGGTTTTTCTACATAGCAACTTTAAAACCCATACTAAGATGACAAACTGGCTGTCAACAGAGAAGAAGCTGTTTTCTTGATTAAAAAAAAAACTAACTTTTTTAAAGACATCTCAAAAAAACTCTGTGGCGGCTTACTGGCAATTCAGAAAAGGGATGAACTGAGAACTCTAAGGTGTAAACCTTTTGCTCATAGAATATTAAAAAACTGGAATCATGCAATTAAAAGAAAAAAAAAAAACCCGGAGATTTTTCTTTAGCCTTGTGTGGCCATAGTGTGTGTCAAAGGTCAGTGCTCCAAACACCATGTCATCACTCTTCCAACAGCTTTTGTGTCGGTTGTATAGTGCGAGCTTTATTTCTTTTTATTTGTGATCATATAAAATAAATATACATATCAAGAGCTACAGGCTGGAACAGAACTGAAATGGAAAAGCTATAAAAAGAATACAGCATGTAATTACAGTTAGTTTTATTGCATTGACCTTATAAGCATCCCTGTGCCACAATAAATTAGAAAAAATACCAGAGCTTCTGCAGCTGTAGTTCTGGTCACTTTATGCTTTTCTTTATATTTTCTGCTGTGCTTTTACTTAACTACTTTTAATGGTGTTTTAAACAGCTTTTCTGCATTCGTGATAAATTCTTATGCCTTCAGTGGATGATGTTTTTTAAAGGCAGGACTCGAGCAAAAAGTTGACGAGAGAAGTGTTCATACATGGCCAAAAGTTAAGGCTGTCACATGTGAAGAGCGGCTAGATGTATATTAACACATGGAAAATAGATTTCTCAGCTTAGAATAATTAAGAAAGACATCAATTAAAGATTGAAACGCTGCAGGAAGTTTAAATGTTCCTGGTTGTGAGGTAGCCTGACACAATGCTGAATGAAGAGTGGGATAAAGACGCCCAGCAGGGCAGACCAGAAACAATCCAGAAGCAATTAGGTGATTATCTTGAGTATCTTCCGTCATAATGAAGCACCACGATGAGAAACAGACTTCAGACCCACAGCCAAGAAAGGCCTGAGGTCCTCTGAGAATCTATGGTCAGTACTTGAAGCTGGAAAATAAGCCAAAGTCAACAAATTGTGATCAACTTTAAAGTGCATCTTTAGGGTTCTTTTACATGTTAAAAAAACACACAATCTGAGGCAACAACTAGAGAGTATTTCAAAGAGTTGGATCAACAAAAATAGCTTTATTTCTTGAAAGAATATGCATGCCTCGTCCACCTGAGGTGTTTGATGCCTATAAAATAAACTTTAGTCTAATCTAAACTCTTAGAGTTTTGCCAACCTTTATTAGTTTGTGAATGATGGCAAGATAAAAATAAATAAGTGTCACCGTTCAGCTCAGCAGCCAGCAGCTGAGAGAAACTGGTCTTTGTGTCATGTCATAATTATACCACAGAGAAACAAGAAGTCAGGAGACAGTAGTTCCTACTTAGATCTCAGAATTCGGATCAACATAAAATAGTGATAATTTGATAACAATGCTCATCTAATATTTAAATATATATTAAAAAGGATTTTAGAGATATCAATAACTGTGTGCCACTTTATTAAAATACAAAAATGTGCTCAAGGGTTAGCTTCAAAGATATAGCTTTTATGTCTAGAAATTTCAGAGTGGGATCATGGTACTGTAATATAAAAAATAATTAGTTTAAAGGTTTCTTTTCTTTTTCTAATACTTTCTAAATTTCCTCTGTGTACAGAAATGTTGGCATAAAAAATAATCTAATCCAGCTTTCTCTGGTTCACGTTTTTCTATTGTTGATGCAGTCGAACACTGAGTAACTGTGTGGTTTGACTTTTTTCCTAGGTGACGACAAATCAAATGGAATAAAACTCTGCTATTTGTTTGTGATTAATACTTTTAAAGTCGTCATGCTGTGATGATCACATTTCTCTGAACTTATTTTGGTTTTGCAGCTACACCTAATGAGTCTTATGTTTATAAGACCCGTGTGTCGGCCTGCTGTGCAGGTTGGAGGGTCGGATTCATTTTGTTCGAGGTGACTGCATCGCCTCAAGCGTTTTTATTCACACTCGCATATGACATTTCAAATGAATGTAAGCACATATTCCTGATTTTCATAACACTTCCCCCAGGGCAGGAGTTTTAAAAAATGAGCCTAAACACACCACGTTGCATTCTTAAGTGTTTTCAGATTCCGCCTCGGTTACATTAAGCTATGAATTTCAATGAAACTACTGAATTTCAATGATGACACGTAATACTTAAAAGGATCAGGGGTGGTCTAGCGCTCCGAGACACCGTGCTGTCATCAAGGCTCTGCTGATTTAATCCCTCTAATACTTAATGTATCTATCAGCTAATGCTGGTGTGTGACACCTACAACCTGTCCTCTACCTTCCAGCTCCAGCTGAGAGTGGCACCTGATATGATTTGATATGTAAATGTAAAGAAAAACAGAGCCGCAGACAAACTTCCTCACCTGTGCAAAGGCTATGAAGAGCAGCTGTTCGTGGGTGTATTTTAGCTTAGGGAGGGGCCTCTCTGGACCGTTATCCCGCACCCATTTTTGATATGCCTGCAAGGAGAAGTGAAGGGATAATGACTGCCAGGAAATAGAAAAACAAATAACCTTCGAGTTAGATGTTAAGAATGTTTCTCACTTTTCAAAGGAAAGTAAGAAAACGGATGTAGCAGAAAACATTCAAGCATGCCACAAAATACATGCTAATTTATTTTACTGGGATTTTATATGATGAATCTGTGCAAAGTAGTGCGGAATTGTGAATTGAAAAGCGTGAGATGTATTTGTATCCCGTTTGCACGGCTTTTAGAAAACTGCAAAGAGGGTTTTCCCCCCAACTATTGTTTTTTTCTTACCACTCTTCTATCTCCGCAACCTTTTCCCTGACCTGTTTATTGTGTTCTTCATGATGCTGTTTGTTTGTACTCTAATGTACTCTAACAAACCTAAAAGGCCTTTACAGAACTGCTGCAATCATTAAAGAAAAGAGAACAGGTGATCCAACTTACGTTACACTAATTAGTCTCAGCGAATCACATTTAGCTTATCCAACTTAATTTATTCTGATTATTAAGTTGTCAAGTTAAGCAAACACAAATAAAGTAGTTTTGACAAATTACTACTTGTGACCATTTACCACATTTTTTTAAGTTGGAGGTGCATTCTCTCTTCACAGAATTTAAGCTGAGATTAAATCCTTCAAAAGCGGAATTGATTTGGGAACTAGGTAACTTCTGCAGACAACTGGTGTTGCTGGATTTTATTTAGAGGTGTCAAAGTAATTAAGAATGAATAAAAATGCACCCCATTCTTCTGAAAAACCTGTATTTCTTTCACAATTATGTGCCACTCTGTGTTTATCTGTTACATAAAATCCCAAAGAGTTATAAGAGTTTATGATATTAGTGGAAAAAGAGGTATGAATGTTTTTTGCACAGCACCGTATGTGAATTATGTAACCGTAGGGGGATTAACTTTTGTTTTTACCAGCATTAAATACTCCTCAGTTCAGTGGAGACTTGATCCACATTTCTCTTTCTAAGGAAATTCAAATATTGACGGAATGAAATTGAACTAGATCAGATCTTTTATCTCGAGTCTTGTGCAGTTCAGCCTTTCCTCATTTAATGAAACAAACTAGGGTGGTTCATAAAGAATAATTCAATCCAAACGCAGGACTTTACTTACATAGTACGATAATTTTAGTCCTCCCATGTCGGCTATGTTCTCTCCTAATGTCAGGCGGCCATTCACCTGCACACACAGGAAGGACGGAAGATTAATAAACAGTAAAAAGGACTGCAATATCAAATTCACTCCGACCAGCAGATCTGTGCTACAAAACACCGGTAAGTGCTCCAGTGGGGCTTGCAATTTTGTGTGACTCACGTCAAAGGTCACTTTGACTCTACATGTCAAACCTTCATGTTGTGTATAATGGAGTAAAGTTCACATAGCTACACCTGGAAGCAGGATGAAACAGAGAGCAGATGTTTTTGTTCCGATTTTGTAATTTTAAAACGATGCAATAAATTGGACATTGCTCTTTTGTTAAGTGTCGTCATATTAGTTCTTGGAGAAATATTGTGCTTTCTTGGAACCACTTCCTCTTTTATTTCCTAAGCTAACAGTAGTTAGCTAATTTTGACTTCATGCAGTCGTGGCTAAAATGCTTTGCAGTGACACCAATGTTGTCTTGCCAGTTTGGCACAATTTAGTTGTAGATGTGTAGATTTATAAGATGAATGCATTTCAAATCATTCTAAGTCAGAGATTTATTTAAAAACATTCAAAACCCAACATTACCCTGGTGAAAAATAGTGAGCTAACTATTAACTTGAATTCAATCAAAAGCAGAAGACAGTCCAGCTGAGTTCAGTTTATCAAACTAATCACTGATAGATTGCTATAAAAAGAACAGATGTCCTTAAAGCATCATCAGCATCTTCAGTTAGAAATGGGGCAGCGCTGTTGCCTAGCAGCAAGAAGATCATGGGTTCACATCGCAGATCTGCCCATGGTCTGCACTTTCTCTCCCATGTTGACAGCTGGAGACATTCATAAGTAGGAATGAGCAGCTGATGATAATGATAGTTGTTTACAATAGTAACCTTTAAAGAAAAATGTTAAGCCTTTACCACTTCACAAAAAAGGTCTCGCATATAAAGAAAATGCTGCTACAAATTTAACACGTGACAGAACTTTTCCAAGATGATCAAGAAGTGGAGCAGCAACGAATAAAAGAACAATTTCTTCCAGATGACCCCACTATGACAGTGTGTTCCCACCAGAGCAGAGCTTGCTCGAAATAGTCTGAATAGAAACTGAAATGAAGGCTTTCAGATAGTTGTCTTGTTTACAGCAAGGCAGCATAAACCATGTTGTGTCCAAGAAAAACATCAAGAACGGAGTGAAACCCTGTGAGACGTACAAAGATGAACTAATCCTTTCTAAATGGGATTTTTGAATATTTACGTATTTTATAGTGGGAACTCGCCTGCATTTGTATATTACTTCATCAAGTCAGAGGGCAGACTGACAGAAGCGAGGCTGCCATGCAACCGGCGTTGAGTCCTCTGACCAGTGCTCTTCATCATGTTGAATTCAATTCAATGTGAAGTATGTCAGATCAGTCTGATTCAGTTTAGTTCAACTGTAATGAAATGCAGCTGAATTCAGTTAATTAAAAACATTTAATTAGTAAAAAAATGTCCTTTGAATCAGCAGATTGGCTCAAATTCTGAGAATCAATATAATGTAGTGATGTCTGAATATTTTCCAACGTGACAGAACATGGTCACAAGAAAAAAGTGATCACTCAGAAGCTCAATAGAACTGATATTTAGGACCAGTTGCCTGGAAAATTGAGGTTACAGTACTGCATATTTTGATACCCATCTGAAACCAAGTAATTTCAACAAATAGAATCACTATATCTCAGTGAGAGGTATGCACAAATATTAACTGTATTATAAAATAAAAGCAAATGCATTTTCAGTCAGTGTTACTTGTGTTGTATGGATTAAAACCCACCTTCTGGTTATATACAGTGAAGTTATCGTAGAGCTTGACGATGCATTCGGCCTTTTTCTGGAACTTTCTGTAGGACTCCTGAGTCCACCACTGTTTGAGGTTGCCGTAGCGATCGTACTGGCCCCCTAGGGACATGAACCATTGCATCACTAAGATGAAGGGCAAAAGTGAGGGTGGATGTTGAATAGTAGCATGAAGTCAGCATAATCTATAACTTTTTTCCACAGTCAAAGAGCTGCCAGACATGCTGTCACTCCAGATTTTGGAGAACAGATTATAATGCAAGTTCCCCTTAGTTTGTTTGTAGATTAAACCCCTTTATTTTGCAAGTAAGCATACAATGCACCATCTTAAGAGGCTTATGTTGTCCAATTGATTGTTAGGTGAATAGCGGATATCGAATGAGCATCATGGTAGTTTTTGACTGGGATCAAAAGTTATAAGTAAATAATAAAGAAGCACAGTGAGGATTGCAAAGTAAAAAAAAATGGCAAAAATAACGTTTGTTTATGTAATAAAACATGGACAGAGAGGTTTTCATTCTTACCCCAGTCATCATAGCCGTGTGTCAGCTCATGGCCGATGATAGCTCCTATTCCTCCGTAGTTCAGGGACCTGGAAGCAGAATGGGAAAATGAAAAATTACTGCGATTCAAACTTAATCGAGCCGCTGTGCTCGCAGCGGTAAATGTTGATGAACTTTACAGAGAGTTAGATTTAACTTTTTAAATTTTGAATCAGACATCATGAGTTCAGTTTGTCCTGATCTTTTTAACCAACACACAGATGTTCCTATGTCACGGCTACAGCAGCCATCTTGTTTCAAGAACGGAGTCACCACCTGGTTTTGTTGTCCTTGTATCACATCCTCATACATAGACACACACTCCCACATTATTATATTTATGACATTTCCAATTAGAAATCTAGTAAATAGACCGGCACTTAGAAATCAAGTGTTTCAATGATTTCAGTTGTTCTTTTAATAAAATCTATTGTTGTTTTTGAAAAGTTTGTATTTTGTAAAATTTGCTAGTTCAAAACCCCCTTTAAGTGTCATATTGTGACAAATTAAGGCTAATGTAACTGACTGGTTTCGCAATGGGAATAATTTTATTGATAAATAATGCTGTAAGACATTTATCAATATTTACTAATAGCTACACTTTTCTTAAAGTTGCCCTCTAACAGGCATTTCCCCAACATACAATTAATATCCTACTGATTTTTCAAATTTAATGCTATATACATGACCTCTTTAAAGCATCTGGCAAAAAAAAAAAAGAAGCCATTTGACCGATTTAAAGTGTCTCATTGCTGTCAGTTACTTGGCTTTCTTTGCTTGTGTCCCTTTGTCCTCATTGGAAATTCTGCTTAGCCAAGCAGGATTAAAAAACTGAGCAAATGAGACCTTGCTTGAATCCATGTGTTTTGGATTTGTATTGAATACAAATCAAAGCAATGCCACCTTTTTATGCTTGCATTAATTAGAAAGGATCAAATATATGTTTCACAAGCAATGCACAAATCCATAGAGGGACTTGGAACATAAATCTTAATTTCCCTAGTTGTTGATTGGTAAAAAAAATAATAAAAAAAAAATGGCACAAATCATGCAAGTTCCCAAAAGTTTCCAATGTCCTCCCCAAAAAGCCTCACGCTGCCCCTCCCTCTCCCTGAACCCTGTGCGGAGTGGGAGAGGTGTGTGTGTGTGTGTGTTGTACATGCAGATCCAGAGAGCGATGAGAGGGCAGACTTAAGGCTATTCACATGGCTACGTCTGAAAATGACTTTCTGACAGCTAGTCGATAAGCTGCCTCACACTGGGCCGACTCCCTTGCTAAACTAACAGGCTGTTTGAAGCTTCATTATACTCAACATCAGTGCAGAGGTGTGTGTGTGTGTGAGAGTCTATATGGGAGGTTGAGGCTACTGCAGTAATAACTTTGCAGTGATATGTGTCTGTGTGTGTGTGGGGGTGTGTGTGTTGGTTCAGTCATTAATTAAAATCGATTCGCATGCATAGCTACCACTAGCAAAAGTAGTGGTGATAACCTCTAATGAAGACATAAAAATGTAAGAAAAAGCTGAATGCGCCAGCCACTAGGTCTAATTATTTTATGCTTGTGAGTATCTAGTTGTTCAGGGGAGTTGTAGAACTACAAGTGATAGAGTGCTGTGTATTCTCACCGTATGTGAGAGTTGAAAAATTGTTCATTCAGTCATCTAGACTACTAGTATGCTTTTGTCATTGTGGTCAACAACTGAATCTTTGACTCATCTGTCCATGAAACTTTTGTTCACAAGTCATTTGACCTGCCCATGTCGGTAAATTTCAGTCAAAATTAAAGCTAAAGTAGTTAACTTTTATAAGCAATATGTTTTTTATTATTTTTCATATTTGTTAAAACTGTCACTATATTGTGACAGTAGAATATGAGACAAAAGTCAAACTCGTCTGCTTCCTCCCTGTGGTCCTACTGCCATCTATAGAAATGCACTGCTTGATCAGGAACAACCAATCAGAACCAAGAGGGTCTTAGGGTTGTCAATCATTCTCGTGTATGCACTGCTGACACCCTGCCCTTTGCTCACTGCTGTGCTACAGCTCCTTCCCTGCAGCAGAACCTGCCGTTAATGGGGCTAGTTAGCATGGCCAACAGTGATGGCAGGTAAACAGTTTTACTGTAATGGTGAGTTGTTTGTCCACCATTAACACATTTAGCAGCATGTACATGAGCTTGATTGTATTTCCGGAGATGGCAGTAGGATCACATGAAGAAGGCAGAAGGGCTCAATTTTTTCTCAGATTTTATGTCTTATATTATATTCATAAATATTTAAAAAACAATTGTCTGAAATAAAAGTTACTGCAGCTTTAAAGGTATTACATTTGGACGATGGTGGAGAAAGTACGCAAAAAAATGTACTTAAGTAAAAGTACAAATACACAGACAAAAATGTACTCAAGTAAAATTAAAAGTACCACATAAACATTTGTACTTAAGTAAAAGTAAAAAAGTACTGGCTTTTAAAAATACTGAAGTATTAAAAGTAAAAGTACTTGCTTCTTAATACCTAATTGTTAATATCATTAAGTGTACCGATCGCATTTAATTTTAATAGATCAGTAATGTGCCATTTTAATGAACAATGCCACAGATAAAGAATGTTTTCATTGTGTTTACTCTGTAACATAGTTTAGACTTAGATATTTGATTCTATGCATCATAATTTCAGGGATGGAAACATCTTGTCTCCTGTCCTAACATAGCATGAACTTCACTTATTTTTGACCCTAGTGGCATTTATTTTGAAAGAAATCCAAATGGCGGGGGAGGACGTGGAACTAAGGAGCCACGTAGCAGAGTTGTAGTCTAGACCACTGATCCAAGACCAAGACCAACACCCTGCGCTACATGACACAATAAAATTAAGTTTACCTATCAAAATTGCTTCTCAAATTGATCTGAAAGATCCACATTCCCATAAAAACACCTAGTTATTAAATACTAAGAGCTGAAATAAATTTAACCAGTATCAATTCAAACTCTTCTTTATTCTGCTTTGTTTCCATCTCTGTGCCACAATCCGCAGAGGTCTCCTATTCAGGCTTTAGCGAGAACACCAACATGCCCCGCCCCCCCAGGCCCTCCTCCGGGCCAGAGCAAAATTTTCAAGTCTTGACAGGTCCGCCATAATAAAAAGGTTGGGGACCACTGATGTAGCGGTTCCAGTGGCACTTTGCCTGTTAGTAGATGGAACCCAAATAACAAATAAACATGGGTAGGGCGGTAAAATGGAGGGGCCAATGGTTCCCTTGCCCCTCCTGTTACGCTGCGCAGATCACTACTAGTTCAGACTGTGGAAATAATGCATTTAGTGCCCACAGATTCTATTGATTTTCATAGCGCATGCTCACTGCGTGGTATTATTAGCCCTAGCAACAGTTGCCATGCTGCTGACAATGATGTCATCAGCATGACTTCAAATGATGTGTGTCATAAGGCCCTTCTGAGGATGACTTTATGATGTCATAGAGGCCATGACATCACCAACTGATCAGTTAATTCTCTGATCAGTTAACACAAATCAGTTAACAAATCAGTCAACACGAGATTCATTTGGAAGTTTTAGCTCAGCTCCATAAAGATGAATGACGAAAGCCCACAGAGAGAAATGGATGTGAGGCCTAAGGTCTCTTTTTGGACAAAAGTGAAAAAAACATTGTCCAAGAAAGTTCATCCTGGTCAAAGAAGCCCAGATGACAAGAGAAACTTTCTCAGTGAACTTCTGTGGGAAGTGATTGAAAAGGCTGCAGACGGACCAACTCTGCATCTTGTCAGACAAACATTTCAGGAACAACATAGCAAAATTTTGATCTTGCTTTTGAGAAAAATTGGAGATATAAATGTGGACGTACTCTCGGAGGTGTCAGAAGAGCTTGGTGAACGGATTTTCCAGAGTATTGCGAGAGATGCATTCCACTTTGCCAGTGGACTGCATTTAATCGCACTACTTGATTACCCTGAAGGACAAAAAGTCATTGTGGAAAAATTCAAAAAGCACCTGGAGAATGCTGTTCCTAAAAAGAAAATGTTAACATCCACAAAAAGAACTGACTCAGAGGAGTCAGGGCAGGTCTCCGAGTCAGGGCAGGTCTCCGAGACGGGACCCGCCTCCGAGACGGGACCGGCCTCCAAGACGGGACCCGCCTCCGAGTGTGGACCGGCCTCCGAGACAGGACCCGCCTCCGAGACAGGACCGGCCTCCGAGACAGGACCCGCCTCCGAGTCTGGACCCGCCTCCGAGTCTGGACCGGCCTCCGAGACAGGACCCGCCTCCGAGACGGGACCCGCCTCCGAGTCTGGACCCGCCTCTGAGAGGAGATTCGCCTCCGAGTCAGGACCCGCCTCGGAGTCAGGACCCGCCTCTGAGAGGAGATTCGCCTCCATGTCAGGACCCGCCTCCGAGTCAGAACCCGCCTCCGAGTAAGGACCCGCCTCCGAGACGGGACCCGCCTCCGAGTCAGGACCCGCCTCCGAGAGGAGATCCGCCTCCGAGAGGAGATCCGCCTCCGAGACAGGACCCGCCTCCGAGACAGGACCCGCCTCCGAGTCAGGACCCGCCTCCGAGTCAGGACCCGCCTCCGAGTCAGGACCCGCCTCCGAGACAGGACCCGCCTCCGAGACAGGACCCGCCTCCGAGACAGGACAGACCTCTGAGTCAGGACAGACCTCTGAGACAGGACCCGCTTCTGAGTCCTCATGCCTAATGGTGTTTTCAGGATTTTTTTCTCACCAACGGAGTGACACGTTGTCAGAAGTGTCAAAACTGGATACCTTTCTTCAGCAGAACTTCACAACTCTCAGTGAGGCTTCAGTCCTATCAACCTTAGTAAAGATCCGTCCAGAAGAATTGGATCGTTCCTGAATGTCATATCACTATATTGCACTTTGGTCACAGCGTTGTCCCATATATGCGACACCTCAGTCAACACGTCCACACAATAATTCAGCGCATGAGTGACAACTTTTTCTAATCGCAGATGCGACATGTGTCTGTACAGCTAACTTTGCTAGCATCACGTCCACAGATCTTACCTTTCTTTAAAGCTTCCTTTCCAAGTGACTCTAAAAGTTGGACTTAGTCCCCACCGTCTGTGAAAGCGAAGCGCTACTGATTTTACATGTCGCCATATCTTATGATTTATGCAGCGCTATTATATTACTGACGATTAGACAGACTTCTCCTCCCGCTCAGAGGAAACCACTGCGCATGTCTGGAGCTCCGTGTGCGAGTAAAGGGGGAGGCGATGGGTGACAACAGACATGTAAGTCACGTTATTGCTTGGATTTTACGGCGCCACCTTAAGTCCCTCAACTTCACATTTTAATGGAAAAAAGCGCAACGTGACTTGGATGTAACGAGTAACGCGACAGTTTTGTAGAAATGTAGTGAAGTAGAAAGTACAGATACTTACTGTAAAATGTAGTGGAGTAAAAGTAGAAAGTACCCATTATTAAATCTACTTAAGTAAAGTACAGATACACAAAAATGTACTTAAGTACAGTAATGAAGTACTTGTACTTCGTTACTTCTCACCACTACATTTGGAGCAATGTTTTCTTTCTTGGTCAGCACACTCAATTTATGGTGCAGTAAAAGTAGAATCACTAGTGACTTTAACTCATCTAGTTTCTCATTTATTTTAGCATCGCTGATCATCTTGGTACTTCTGCACATTTCTTAGACTCTGAATCAGCTATTTTATTCTGTACAGTCTTTCATACACTGTATATGTGATCTGACTGTACAGTCTTTATAGGATTGCTCCATTTAAAATGTATATGTGTTCTTTAATCTGCCTTTCACTTTGCTGCTGGCACACCTGAATGTCCTCTCTGAGTGACAAATAGAAGATAATTCTATTCTATTCTGTGCTATCTGCTTATAATGACAATATGTTAACCTCTGAACATTGCAAATTTTTGTAGCCAATATTTCTGTTACTGTAATTCCTTAGTACTTTATTAGAAAAATCTCATCTGATAGCGAGACTCAAGTGAGAGAGTTAGATCAGGCAGCGACAGACAGGGAAGTGATCTTTCATGCACCATCAAATTACTCAACGGACTTAAATTTAGGGAGACGACCTTTCAATGACACCTGTTCCATTAGCAGTGGCTTGTTCAGTAATTGAGCTCTTGGTGGGTAGTTAAATTGGTTTAATCAGGTGTGCTGGGACGTCAGGAGAAGCAGAGGGTTTCCAGACTAACGCGGGTTTTAACGACCTCTGCTGTAGCTGCGTAGCGGCTGTGGACTCTCTGTGGAGAGGCAGCGGGGATACTCACTGTGGAAACTCAGGGTTGTAGAGGGTGGGCTGCAGGATGCCAGCAGGAAAAACTGTGAGACAGATAGAAAAAGCTGACATGAGAGAGTTACAAGTGTTTAGAAATTTATTAGGCCAAAATCCTACCCGAAAACAACAACTTACTCGGTAATGAAAACAATTCATTCATGTTCTGGTGAGAACATGAATGACCAGAATGTTCTGATCAGAACATGAATGAGGTGGTAAAAATACAAAAATTAACAAGAGATGTTTATTTTAATGTTCCCAAAAAGCAAAACTAAAGAAATCCATCTATCCATGAATATTTTTTGGATTAAAGAAAATGTATATTTAATGTGATGCAGTTCTGTGTTGCCTTTAAGCCATATGTGTTTTGCTTACACTTCTAATACATTGTCATACTATTGCACATCCGCCTTATATTTTAATGGCACAGGAAAATGGATAGCCTTAGTAAATAACATTCCTAATGCAATAACTTCTAAACTCTGCTATTTGCATAAGTTGATTTTAGTCTAATTCAGGGTGTCATGACTTTTTTTAAATGTCAAAAACGTCCAAAACATGCGAGCCACCGTTCTCACACACATATGTAACATAATGGAAATCCAAAGATTTTTTTCACTTTGCCTGGTGATACATCTTAAAAGTGAACGTGACTGTTGGCGCTACATTCGTTTTATTTCAGTGACTGATTATCTGACTAAGTTGTAACTTTTGTCAATCATTAGAATTTTATTTTTGGAAGGTCAGCTTAGTATGCACATTTTTGAAAAATAAAAAACAACAAGGTTAAGATATGGAAAAGTAAAATATGCCTTTCTGACTCAGTTGAACAAAATATATTCCACACCACTGATCCAGACATACACAAACTATTCCAACTAGGAGTTCATTAAAAATGACATGATGAGAACTTGGTGTTTCACAAAATCTGTTTCATTTTCTCATGTTCAAATCTAGAGGTTTTAATCTGCCAGCATACATGGCAAGATTAGAAAAGGTGCCACAGCAGCTTATAGTAGAGCTATCGTCAAAACTGTTCTGGTACTACAACTGGAAGTTGTTTTTTCAGACATGCCCTGCATTGAGAGGCAGAAATCTGTGATACAGCAACAACTTTTGAGAAAGCAGAAATCCTTGGTCTTAAAATCAAACTTGACTACACTTGTAAAAACTGTGAACACAAGGAAGGAAAATAAAAAATGTGGATAACTTGAGAGGAGTAAGAGCTTATCTGCTTCGAAAAAATATTCCAGTGGACTCTGATGACTGCGTTTGTCAAACTCCTTCTGTCCCCCAGCATCAATCTGTGAGCATGCCATTGATTTTTCTGGAAGAGATTGAATCCTTCAGGCAGACACAGACGGCGGGCCGATCCTGGGAGACGATGAAGAGCGAAGGAAGGGGTGATAGCGCTAGGCTAGATTTGTTAAAGCTCAGGAAGGTGATACTGCTTGTTTTTCCTTCAGGGGTGCATTAAACATCCAACTGTTGTAGAAAGGGAGGAATGAGGGGGATTACGGTATGCGGAGATTTACATGTTTTTTTGTTTTGTTCCTCCAGAAGTCATTGTGTTTGACTTGCTGTAAACAGACAGCAACATGGAGTAATTGTCTGTGACTAAACACAGGAAGGGTTCCCTTGTGTGTGTGTGTGTGTGTGTGTGTGTGTGTGCGTGTGTGTGTGTGTGTGCGTGTGTGTGTGTGTGCGCGCGCGCTTGTTTGTGGCAGAATCCGGCACTTGTATGGCCGTGAACGATGAAAAGTCATGCACTCACCCATTTGATTCTTGTTAGGCAGGTAGTAGGCATTAAGAGCCTGCGGGGGGAGAAGCCACCTGAGGAAAAAGAAATTGGACAAAAAAGGTTTTAGAGACAAGATCCCCTCACACTCTATCCACTCCAAACACACCGAACAGAATCACAAACACCGCTGCCTTTATCCCTCCAAACCCCCTGTTGAGATTTCCACTCTAACATTCCACAGCTGACGTGCCTCTGTGCATACAAAAACATGGACGGTTCCTTTATGGTAATCCACTTAAAGCCAGTAAAATCGATTGGCATAGATCCCCCAAATGACTAACTCCGACAGACTAAGATGCCCTTGTTCCATCTAAAGGAGTGATGGCTCTGCATGGACTGAGGAGAGACGGTGGAGAAGCGACAAGACAGACGGTTTCTGTCTTTATTTAACACCGACAAAGCCTAGTGAGTGATAGAACGTCCACTTTTTGGTGATAAAGAGGGCGTATGCGAGTGTGGGCTAACGATACCGTTGTGTCAAGCATGCTGGAATACTAATGCGCCTGTAATGTGTTGTCATAACAGAAATGCACTCAATCCAAGCCGAGCAGGGCTGTATTTTAGAAAAATGAACCCTATGTCCCACAGCACTCTTCTGCTGCCTGGCTGCTACAGATAAGTATGTCAAATGGATTTTCTGCAGCTGTTTATGCTGATTTAGGATCTGTTTGTTTAATTTAGAGGGACATCAGCAAACGTGGCAATAGAGAGATTTCTGGGAACACATGTTAGGCATGTTGGACACATGAGAGTCACGTAGCAGGGGAAGGGATGTGTCTGAAACATGCAGGATAATGTTGGGAATCACAGAACTAAAAGGTGACACTCACGCCGTCTTGTCCACTTCTTCACGTATTTTCCGGACAGACAGTTTGATGTTGAACTTAATGCTGTTGAGGATATTCTTGAAGTAGGTCTTCTTGTTCACATCAAACTGCAAAGCAAGGGAACAAGTTTATATTTTAAAAAAATATATATATATATATATATATATATATATATATATATATAACAAATGCAGATTTAACAGTTTCTTCTTGGAATAATTGCAGTGAATTTCCACACCATAATTACACTAAAAGAACATATTAGATCTATTTTTATTTTTTATTTTTTGCATTAGGTTAGAAACTGGGATTTTCATATAGTTTTTCCATAGAAGAAAATGTATTCATCCTGTGTTTTGCAAATAATTTATGCTTTTAATTATTATAAAACCCATACATTTAAGTGAAATAGTATTTTTTTAAATGGCAACACATTTCCTACAGTAGATTTTAATCATATTCATTCTCTTAAAAACGTCATGTAACATTTGCAGCGCTAAACAAGTTTTATTTAACTGAACTAAAGACAAACATGACTCTTTGGATTGTAGTTTGCAGATTCCTGATCTAAACAGTACTTTGAGCTCAACCGATAAATCAGAATCTTTCCATTTTTAGCTTTTTCGGCTCTAACCAGTGAATATCCGGTAGGAAACAGAAAAATCTGATCTCTTTCCTGTCTTTGAATGCACCATGTACAGATCCAGCTTACAACACTCTTTGCTGTTACCGAGTGACACAAATGTAAAGATTTATAGTTTCAGTGAAGTGTTAAAGGGTGAAGTCAGAAGAAGAACACACATGTAGACAACATAATGAAAACTTGATTTTTGTCAAGTGGTCTGTAGTTTATTGAGGAAGAGAGGAACATTAGACAGCAAATATCAGGAAGACGAACAGATTACAAAAAAAAGAAAAATCACTTTGGCCGACTTCATTGGCCCCTGAAACTGTCGCATTTTCACTGATTTGGCAGGTAAATAAAAATTTTAATTGTGATATAAGATACTAATAACTTTGCTTCATCAGAAACTATTCATAAATAAACTTAGCAACACACAGGAAAAATTTCACAGAATTTCTACGACATTTCTAGCAATGCTAGCCCTGCGATGTCAAACTCTACCTCTTTTTTTCTTTGATTGGAAATTTTGTAAAACCTGACTAACAGCAGCTGGATCCCTTTACTGATTCTAATATAAATACGACAACTCACAACAGGAATGTTGGAAAAAAAAGGAAAAAAACAGTAAGGCTAGACACTATCTCACTGTGAATCTGCCTCTTCACCCTGCACAGGCATCACTCCAAGCTTGGTCTACCTGCTTAAATTGGAGGAGACTGATAAGGTGAAGCAGATTAAAAAAAATGTTGTTTTTTTTTACTTAGACGTTTCAAAACCTGTTGCAGATGTTGTAGGCAGTGCACGCCAACTCAGAAATTGAAATGTAGATGTCGGATTGAAGGGCTATGATAGTGATTGAGTCCCATGAGGGAACTCTATTTGCATAAACTTACTTAAAAACATGCTGCAGGATTTTTGGAGAGGAAACTACTCAGAAAAGTAACAGCAGAAACTCAAGTCTCTCTCCCCTAATAATATCTTTCCCAATGGATGGAAACTTTAGCTTCCATAATATGCAGCAATTTTGTGTTGATGTGTCGTTAATAAAATTAGTAGAGCTAATTCTCAAGAAGAAGTACAGTGTTTATTGGTAAAGCTAGATTCATGATATTAATTAGAAAATCAAAGCTTTTTGCACAGAGTTAGCCGGATATGACACTGCAGGTTGCAGTTATTCATAATAAGTTGAAGGTAAAATATGAACATAATTAAATTAAAACAAATGCTTGGTTTGTCTTCCAGATGAGATTTTATGCAATTGTTCTGTAGCTAATGTTCCCACAAGCTTCCATGCTTCTAGCTATTATACTCCATCATCAGGACCAATTCCTACGGCATAATTAGCTTTCAGAAAAGTTCTGCAATCTCTATGTACTTGATTTACATCTACACAGTCAAATCAACATTTGTTGACTCGAAACTACACTTTCACAGCAACAATTAATACTACTTATGCAGTGCGAGTGTACCCTGTGCTGTAATTGGTCACTACTGTTGCTTCTAGCTACTATTCTGAGTTAAAACCTAGACGGTGTTCCCATTTCAAATTGTTATGTCTCTGAGCAAATGTCCACTGTCTTGCAAAAATGATTTCCACAACTGAAAACCTTAAAATGCAATGTGAAAAATCTGAAAATATCCAGGTGTGCAAATATTTAAGTAGCTGCTGTGTCCAACCACTCTGAGTTAGCCTCTCCCAAGGACATTGTTAATTCTAGTTTCCATGTTGTTTCCATCTGTTTCCACTTTGATGCAGAATTTTAATGAAAATCCTTTATTTCTTTTGAGTTATTTGTCAGCCGTCCTTTATAAGCATATTGTTTGACAAGAGTTTTATTTGGACCAGTCAGAATCAACAATCCCTGTAACTGCTTCTTTATTATAAATGGTCCCGTCACCATTCTGTAAATGATGGTGGATTTTTTTCTAACTGAGTTCAATCATGGTGATGCATGACGGTTCCACCTGAAGATAAATCCTTCCAGTGCTCAAGAGAAAGAGCTGGATGCAGGGAAGAATGACTGGCGTGGATGATGTGTGGGTACTGGATGACCGTACGGGCCAAAGTGAAATAGGAGGTCCATGACTCACCCCATATTCCTGATCAATGAGTTCATCTTTGAGCAAGAAGTCTGGGTATCCCGTCATCACCATCATGTGCTTGAGCTGCGAGAAGAGGAGATGAAATTAGTGAGGTATGATGGGAGAAAGAAAGAAACAAATCGGTCAAACAAAATTCCACATCCACTTTGCAGCAACTGAATATTCCACATATGTGCCTGGTTTCTGACCCGCTCCCTTGTGCGCATCAACTAATCAAGCAAACCCAGTCTAATAGGATTACAGAGAAGCTCTTTATATTCAGCATGCCCCTGTAAAAGGATTATAACTTTAGATTGTAAAAGTATTAGAAAGGATATCTTGCAGTGCAGACCCTAAATCAGCACCACAGAGAGATCCGGATTAGGCAATCCTCACTTCTCAATGTCAAGCCCTTGATGTATCCTATCACATTTCTATCTTACCAAGCAATCAGTCAGACTCGTTCAAAAGAAAAGAATCACAAAGAAGTTATTAAAACCTTTTCAAGTACTAATCGGATCTCACAGGAAGTCGTGTTTGTGATTTCAAGGTTCAGTTTAGGATTCAAACCTTTGCTCTGGCAGCCTCCTTGGTGGCCTCATCCATCCAGTCCAGTTCCTGCAGCCGAAGATCCAGGGCATGTTTTATGTCCTCCACCAGCTTCTGTACCTGAAGGGAAAATAGAGCTAGTTAGTAGCAGTAAGTTTATAATTAAAGTAATCATTTGTAGGAGAGTAGGAAGCAGGGACATCAATAGGATTGAAGTATAGGCTGAAGGAAGTCATACAAATAAACATTTGTATATTTGCTTCATTAACTCATCTTTTACTAGCTGAAAAGCTTTTAAGGTCCTTATACCTGGTCCACTTTCCTACTACTGCTCTATTAAAGGCAACTGTACTCATGGCAGACTGGCCATCTGGCGTATCGGGCATTTTCCCGGTGGGCCGAAATGCTATTAGGGCGGAGACCAACCCATAACCACTAGTCCACTAACACCAGGCTGGCCCAATCACATTGATAAATAAATACCAGGCCTTTTCCTTTTGGTCCTGTCTGCATAACGCATAATGAGAAAAAAAAAAAAGTCAGTGCAACAGTCCACCGGCCAACCACTTTCCCTTGAAACATGTACTTGATGCAGAGCTTTGTTTGCTACAGAACCTTCTGTAAGATGACTGCTTTCAGAAAACTTGTTGCTATGAAATGAGTCGACTAAAGCAAGCCAAACTTCGGTAAATATAATACAATGGGGAAATCCATCCATCCATTTTCTGTACACCCTGATCCCTAGTCGGGTCGGGAGGGGTGCTGGTGCCCATCTCCTGCGAACGTTTCGGGCAAGAGACAATGGGAAAACGTCAAACAAAAACTTGTTTTGGAAAGTGCTCTATTAGTTTGTATTGCACCGGAAGCACTGAGTCTGAAACAAAGTAAAACTATCAGACACCATCTTTCCTGAGGAAGAGAAAAATACAGTTTCATCAAGAATTGAAGGTGGGCTCCTGGAGACCAAACACTGTTAAAACTTTCTGTGACATGATTAAAACTCCCAAATTAAAATAGAGAGCTCTATATTTATAAAAGGCACAGATTAGCACTGGATTAACACAAGCTCACTGTCTCTCATTTTCCTGCTATTTGTTTTATTACCAAATGTAATAGATGCTGGATAATTGGACCTCCCAGTTTCACTCCCAGCCACTACTTTCATCTGAATTTATCAACAACATATGCTCATTAACACTCTACAGATTTTTTATATCACCAGGGGATGTGAATATATTTAGAATTAAACTTTGTTTCGGGTTATTTTTTGTTTTTATTTTCTTCAGTGATGGGGTTGATTGGGGGTGAGTGGACTCAATCAACTTTTAGCTTGATCTGTCTGGATTAGTGACCCACTGATATAAAACTATGAGAAGCAGTTATTCAAGTTAAAGCTGGTAAAAGGATTACTTGTAATGGGCAGATAATATCAAGAGCCTGTTTAACTGGAAGTATTTCAATCCAAGTTATAATTGTCCAAACTGGGTAACAGTGGAGGTTTGTAATAGTAGCTCATTTGCTTGTCCGCCCACCCACCCAGCGAGTCAACTGTACCTGAAGGTGCCGAGGACTTTAAGGAAGCTCAGAGGGGATAGGGTGTTTGCTGTGGCAACTCCCAAACTTTGGAACTCTTTGCCAATGTCGGTAAAACAGGCCACCTCTCTGGCAACTTTTAAATCTGCTCTTAAGACTCACCTTTTTCGGCTGGCCTTTGATTCAGTTTGAGCTGCTGTTACTTTTAGTTACTTTTATTGTTTTTTAGATTACTTATTGTGATATTTATTATGACTGCATATTTGGATATGTTCTTGTATTGCATTGTGTGTCTTCATTTTAAGTGATTGTATTTTTGGTGTTGGTGTGCTTTTAATTTTTATTTCACTTGTTTAATTCTGTGGCTGTACAGCACTTTGGTCAGTGGAACTGTTTTAAAGTGCTATATAAATAAACTTGGCTTGGCTTGGCTTCTCACAGTTGATTGGAATATTTGGGCTTACCAATAAGCATTTTTTATGGAAGTAAATATGTGTCACCAGAATCTGAATAAGTACAAATACACAACATAAAAATTTCAGTGGCATTTTTTATTCAAATCCTGGTGACACATACAGCTCTGGAAAAAATTAAGAGACCACTTAAAATGATCAGTTTATCTGATTTTTCTTTTTGTAGGTATATGTTTGAGTAAAATTAACATTATTCTTTTATTCTATGAACTACTGACAGCATGTTTCTGAAATTCAAAGCAAAAATTTAGTATTTATTTGCAGAAAATGAGATATGATCATATTCACATAGAAACAACAATACTAATGTTTTAACTCAGGAAGAATTCAGAAATTAATTTTTGGTGGAAAAACCACGAGGTTTTCAGTGGGGGTCAGTGCAGTGGGCTCTCAATTTATCCAGAGTTATTTTTTACTTCCATAGTATGCACACTGACTGCATTTTTCATAGTTCTAATCATGCCAACATTAAAAAATATTTGCAATCCAGAAATGTATTGATATTTGTCTCTGATGTAAGAGTAAAATGCATTTCTTTATTCTACAGTGCAAGATTGTTTGTGCTTTAAATATAACAAATGACTGACCACTCAACATATCTGCTAATAGTTTCTAAAGAGAGATTAGAGAACGTCAGTATCAGCAGGTCACAACTTTATGAGCCTAATATGAATTTTGCCAGAAAATCAGAGCATCTGCACAAACAATATTTTGTTAGCATCTCTGCTTCTGAAGAACAATGCTCCAAAATAAAGATGCTGTGAAGGAGCTTTGTGTTTAACCTTTTACCTATTTAGATGCCACTCCTACGAGATGCTCATGTCTCTACATTTGCCAATCACCATAACAAGCTTAGCAAGAAAGCCAGTTATTCTTTGCACAGCCTTCTGTTGTTCAGCTGCAGCTCCTGAAGGCTCGTTAATTCTTGTTCATGCTGAGGTAAGCAGCATCTGTAAATGAGTGAAAGCTGCACACAATGTCACTGGCCTAAGGTAGGCTACCTGAGTGATGTTTAATGAGGTCGGCTACCTGTGTGGTCATGACAACAACAGGCAAGCTAAACAAAGAATCAATCACTGCTGGCATAGCCAGTGACAAAAATGCAGCACGTTCACTCAAACCTTTCCATCCCGTCCACACAACACAAGATTTACACGTGTGAAGCTTCAAAACCATTGTTGTTTTGAGATGTTAAGCAGCCGCTGCTAAATGCTTGATCATGAAAAGCTTTCATCCCTAGCAATAATCAAAAAGGCTTCTGAAAGTTAGTTTTGTTATCTTATTAGGATCTTAACTGGAACGTAAGGAGCTCAGGAATTTAACTTTCAATTAAGATACCATCCCGAAAAATTAATTAGCATCCACGGCTTATTTAGTCAAAATGCTTCATGCTTTAAAATTCAGTTTGGTAGAAATTTAAAAGGTTATTGAAGAACAGAAATGCTGTATATGAGACTATGTGTGTGATGATGTGAGTAGCTGTATTTGAGGAGGTGAAGGAGACACAGGGTGGGGTTTAAAGAATGAACATGGAGTTATAGAGATTAGAAATCGCATTGGGATCCATATCTCCATGACCTAGAACAGACAACAGACAAAAAAAAAAACATGGAGGACGACTCAGGTGAAACAGTAGTAATTGCCAAATGTTTGGGACTGACCAAGGCAGACAGCAAAGTGGAAAAAAGCACTAGACAGGGTAGATGCCCGAGATTAGTGCTGGTGGGATTTCAACATCCCAGTTCAGCCATCAGAGCCATTGAGCCGTGTCAAAATACTCTGCTGGACACCGTCTCTGTAGACTCAAATAAAGATAATACAATGATGACCTCCAAAAGGAGGAAAATGAAAATAGATGTTCGTAACAATTTCTCTGAATCAAAAATATGTTTCTGTTTTTCTATGAAGATACATTAGCCAAAAGAGATTTAGTTTTCTATTAGAAACAATCTAACTGAGGGTATGATGTGGGCTGCTGAAAGGTATTTAAATGTTTCCATTTCAGAAATGCTTTCAGTTTTACCTGGACCTGGTCAGAGTGGACATTTTACTACATTTTGAATTCAGGAATACCGCTAAGTAAAACAGAGAGTTATTATTCACCAGAAAGCGAGCGTATGCTTATGTTTGTATTCAGACTTCACAGTGTGAGCTGTCGTAGCTGCAGGCTAGAATGTGTTTTGACAAAAGCTTTGTTTCTATAAGTCTTTGTTATTTTCTGCTGTCAAAGCTGATTGTGTTTTTGTTCACTGTTAAATTGTGAAAAATGATATTTACCGCAGTTTGGTAAGAACTGCCCTAGAAACAGGAAACACACTGGGTCCTTCTGATAACATTAGAGTGATTGTAGCAAACTTGGAACCTATGCAAAGTCCTTTTAATATGTTGGTTTAGGTGTTTTTAGAGAGTAATTTAAATTAACTTAAAATAGCCAGAGTAGCTGCCAACAGAGTAAGAACATTTTAGTGGTTATAGAACAATAATTGTTGAAAACTTTCATTTGTGTAACTGGCAAAGGACTATTACCAATTTTATTTATACTGCCTTTAGTGGTTGATGGTCTATGGTGTTTTTCAAAGAGTGAGCCACCAGGGAGCGCTACTGAGGCCTCAAAATGTTGGAGGGAAGATAAGGAAAAAAAGCAATAATAAAAAAAAAATTATCCAACAATTTTTTAAACCATTAATTTTAAATTAAATTTTTGTCAGATGAAATCAAATTTGTTTTTCAATCATTCTACAAATATAAGTTAGAATAATTATTGAGTAATGGGAAAGTGAGAAAAGAGGATTCTAAAAGTCCATGTTTCTTTCCATATTTTATAACACTATGAGTTTGCAGAGGAGTCCATGGCAAGAAGCCAGAGCAGTTTGGGCGGCCAAACTGCACTGGTACCAGTACCAGTCTATGGTATTGTCTTTTGATGGTACTGCTTGTTATGAAATGATTGTTTTTAAGAAAAAAAAACACTTTGTTGTGGAAGTGTAAAAAGTTGAAGGCTGAAAAAAGAGGAATTTGGTAACTTTGAGTGTGTTATGGTTGTTGATGGAGATGCTCTGAGTAATTCAGAACCTATTGATCTACTTGGATTTAAACACACTGCCTTCTCTCACTATTTGGGCCACTACAAATAGTGGCCCAAAAGAGAGAAAAATAGTTAATGGATGGAAATGTCTGGTTGGCCTCAGAGGTCATGCCAGTCTGTCTAGATGAAAATAAGAAGCTGAGGCTACAATTCATTAAAGATCACAAAAAAATGACAAAAAAGTTTGAGCTCTATCATCCTGATGGTAAAGTTAGAATTAGGGAATATTAACAAATATTCTTTGGGCCTTTTACAAACAGTTGAGCAGAGTTTACACTTCACAACTACTAGTTGTGATGCTAATCATGTTTATTCCTCTTGTCTTCTGAAAACTTCTTCCATCAGGATGATGTACCAAAGGCCAAATAATCTCAAACTGTTATCTTGAAAATGACAGTGAGTTCACTGCACTCCAGTCGTCACCATAACCATCATCAGCTGGTGAATGGGAATAATCTCCTATTAGCACGTTGTACCTAATAAAGCGGCCAGTAAGTATATAGTCTTTCTAGACAGAAATGTGAGCCTAAATTTGGAGTATTTTATGACACATGAAAACAAGTGATTTTTTAAAAGTAAAGGACTAAATTAAAGCCGTCAGACGAACAGGCGTGTGTCTGCATATATTCCAACCTTGACTTTGCTCTCTAAAGAGAAGTGCTTCTTGACAAACAGCGCCCCCAGAGCCATGCCGAAGTGCTTGTTGGCCTGAGTGAGGCAGAGCCGGCCCAGCTCCAGCTGCTGCTCGGTGCCGTCGATCTCTCGAGAAAACTCGTGGATGGTGCTTCGGAAGGCGGTGGACAGGTGCTCACTTAGCGCTGCCACAATTCGCCACAGCATGTAGTTATGCAGAACCCTGAGGAGGAGAAAATAGATACATTATTCGTCTTTTGCCACAACGTTTCTTCTGTCAAGGGTTTTTTGAAATAAACCATTTTACATAAAATAATAGCTGAAAACATGTACATTATTTTAACACAATACTTCCACTTCCTATGACATACATCATGTGGACATGAATGACACATGTCGATCATTTCTTACCCAGTGACTTCGGGGAATATCTCCATCTCTCATAACCCTTGAACCAGATTATCTGGGAGAAGAAAATGGCTGAATGGACTTTTTACCATCACCATGCTTCATAGTCCAGGTTTGTTTGATTTGACACTGCTGCGCTCCATTTGATGCATCGCTGCTCCCAACAAACTCAATAAGTGTTTACATCCATGCTGGTATGTGTACAACTTTACTCAATATGAATAACATTTCTGCTGGAGTCTGCACATCTGTGCTGATACAGTTATTTATATTTTACAGACATGCATGTTTTGCACATTTTTAAATTAACCAACTCAGTTGCATGTTCCTTAGGACTGGAGTACACCATTTTTTTTAGAACTACACAGTATTGATGTAATTTATTTTGACCTTACTCTAGAGTATTTTTATTTTATATTCTGTTTTTTTTGTACATTTTATGTTCAGTTTGTGTCTAAGTATTTGCTTTAATTGCCCCTGTTGCACATAAATTGTGGGACAATAAATTATATTTCTCTCCTATTGATTGGTAAGGGACTCAAATGATGTATAAAAACTTCAGACGTATTTTTAGAGAACATTATTAAGCAAATAGCATCAAGAAAACCAAGAAACACACCCGGCAGGTCAGAGACAGAGTTGTGGAGAAGCTCAAAGCAGAGTTTCGTATCCCTAGTCGTGAAAATCTGGAAGGCCTTGGTTCATTCAAAAATAAAAACAAAACAGCAAACCTAGCAAGACATGTCAGACCAACATCTAGTTGTGCAAATCAGGCAAGAGTGGCAAGAAGAAAATCATTGTTGAAAGAAAGACATAAGAAATCCCAATTAAACTTTGCAGCAAGTCATGTATGGAAACCAAAACACTGTGGACAAAATTCCTCCAAAACCAGACTTTTTAGCTCACAGATAAACACTATGTGTGGGAGAAAACCTGGTAGCCTCAACACCCCACACCCATTATGGCAGCATAATGCTGTTGAAATGATTTTCTTCGACAGGACAGGGAAGCTGGACAATGATAAGAATACGGAAGGAGTGAAATGACGGAAAATCCTGCAAAGAAAAACAAAAAACAAAAACTACTAAGGGCTGGAAAATACTTCATGGTTGCTACAAAATTAAACAAAGTTTAAAGTATGAAATATACAAACTTTGAAATGTGGAAAAAGGCAAACTTGGAATTATCCATGCTACTTTATTTAGGTGCATGAAAATGAGATCTTCAAAAGTCAAAATTTTTATTTCAAGGGAATGTGGTGCTGAATTTTCTGAACTGGGCCTCTGAAATCCAGACTTTGTTAATCATGTATCACTCATTTTATTTTTAATTTTACCAATGTTATCCTGCAGAAGATCCTTAATGAGTCTCTCTTTTACAGTACTGCTGCTCCACCACTGGGATTTAGCTTCATTCCTGTTGTTAATCAAACTTAAAGGTTCATATATAGAAAAACTACACATTTTACTTGAAGCTATGGAACTTGAGTTGCAATTAGACTGTTGTGAGACAGGTTAGCTTTATTGAACTGATGCAATGTCATTACCTTAGTAATCCTATTTGGTGGCAGATTAAATGCAAATAATTTTGATAAATCCTCTTATAAATGTGAAAAACTTCAGAGTGTTGCCTGGGGATGCATATTTTTTTTTAGTTTACTTTAAGCCCAAACTGACAAATCTGCAGCTAAATTCACAGCATTAGCCAACTACAATACCAGTCTTATTTTTCATATAAATTGTGAAAATACGGGAATTATAATAAGGTGTAGCTTAATTTAATTACTTATTTAATTCACGTGTTTTTGAGTCAGGATTCTGTATCTTGAGCAAACCTCTTACTACTTCTCTCATGTGCAGAGTCGGACAAACACTGCTGAACAGTGAGAAATCAGCAGGGTCCAGCAGTTAAGAGCTCCATCCGATCCAGACGGACTAACAGGAACGAGGCAGCAGAGGGCTGAGGAAAATGTCAAGCAGAGGAAGAGAAAATGGATCATTCAAGTATGTATTCAAGCTGCGTCTTCTGCCCCCCAGACGATGCAGCGCTGGTATGTCCTCATGCTCCCACTGGGTCCGTGCATCCAATCTGCCTCGCAGGGACAAATGCCCCCTGCTCCTACTGTGAAGCTGCATGCTAAACTTCAGGCATGTTGTTGTTGTTGTTTTTCTTTTTTTTGTTGCTGTTTTTATGAATAATATTGCTTATGCATGACAGATGTTAAGTCAAAAGTGCCTTGGCAACAGCACCCTGAGGTTCAACAGCAGAAGTGTGAGGACAATTTAATTAACAGGCAAAGAAAGAGGAGGGAGGAGGGAGAGGTGGGTGGTTTAGTAAATGACTGGACTTCTGGTTACAGCTGAGGACAATGAGCTGATTACAATATATTTATTAGCGCAGTTACAGGTTTGACTTGCTCTTTCTACTGCAGCTATGCCCAGTATGAGTATCCAGTGGTGTAGGTTTGAGAGTGCGTGTGTGTGTGCGTGCATGTGTAAAGTAAAGCCATCATACTTATGTGGAAGTCATCTATATGATAATGGTGAAACTAAGACATGTTTCTGATGCGTTTCTGGGGCCGGTGGTTGAGCAGCTTTATTTGAAGCTTCTCTGAAGAAAAGTGACGACAGTCTGGGGACACGAGACAATGAGGTAATTATGATTAAAACCAACCCCACGAAATCATTTAATTTATAGATGTTTGTTATTCAAGGCTGTAAAACAGGAAAGCAGTTGTCTTGGTGTTCGTGGGTGTTTCCTGTTCTTTGCGACTGCCACATTGGAATCATTGTAAGATAGCAGTATATGATGCAGCAGGTGGCAAAACAAGAATAACTGTGGAGCAGAGTCTGCTCTCAGGTTGCTTTGTTAGACATCTGCATGGCTCACCAAATTGAAAAGAAGAAATTCTTATTGCAAATGTGACATAAACAAGCAAAAATGTACTGTGTGGCTCATACTCGACGTGTATCCTGCTTCTTGTGGAGCGTGGCCAGTCGGATTCAATGTTGTTATCAGACCCAATGCTGACATCAATCTTAAACTGAATGTAGGTTGAGGCCACCGACCAATTCACCAACCCCACACCATGATTGTGTTGACGCAGGGCATATTTTGGGTTATTTTAGTCTGCACACCAAAACAATAAAATATATTGTTCCCTTACATACATTGCATGCCAACTGATGTTTCAACTATAAGTAGATGGATTTGATTGATTCTACAAAACGATTAAAAAGGTTCTTGTTATGGGCAGAGTCTGTTTTGGAAACGGTGTGCTATTAGGCAGAGAACTCTTCAGTGCTCTTGTGCTTCAGAGGTATTTTGGTGCTAAAAGGAAGAAAATGCCAGACAGGCGTCTCTTACAGCGTGTGCCGGTTGCAGACATTGAGAGCAGTGGAAGTTGTGTGGGATTGTTACAGACAACTGGAGCTCTATAGCAGCAACACAGAGCTTCAGAGGCAGCATGAGGGTAACTAATGCAGAATATTTCTTTCTTGTGGATGTACCATGAAGCGTGCAGGATCAGAAAAACTTGGCAGTCTGTCGGAAGACTGACACAAGATGTAGATGTCTGGAATATAAATATGGGGGTGATGTTAGAGTTAGCAATGCAAACGGGTCTAATGAGTACAGCTGCTCATCATAAAGAGGTAAAACTGTTTGGAATTTCTCCATCATAAGCTTTGTAGTTTGTGTCAGTAAAATAAAAAACTCCATCGTTTTGTAGCTTAATGCAGTTTCTCTCTCTGAGGTCAAGATTGGTCAAAATACACAGAGTGTTTTTGCTGCTGGATGATGTAACTTTCCAGACCATTTTATAACCTGTACACCCCATTAAAGTCACAGAGTTCAAAACAGCTTTTAAAAATCTGAAACCAGGAAGATAGAGCACATAACACCAGTTTTAAAGTACCTACACTGGCTCCCTGTAGCTCAAAGAATAGACTTCAAAATACTGTTGTTAGTTTATAAATCACTGAAAGGTTTAGCACCACAATACATTATTTACAGTTATTGCTGTATCAACCGTCTAGACCCCTCAGATCTTCTGGTTCTGGTTCTGCTCTGCATCCACAGAACCAGAACCAAATGAGGAGAAGCAGCATTCAATTTCTATGCACCATAAATTTGGAACAAACTTCCAGAAAACTGTAAAACAGCTGAAACACTGGGTGCCTTTAAGTCTCAAATTAAAACCCACCTGTTTAGAGTTGCTTATGGCTAAATTGCGGGTTTTAATGTCTTAGGTTTGAGAATCCTTGTAAGGTTTGAGAATCCTTGTAAGATGCAAAAACTCTGAGGTTTGAGAATCCTTGTATGATGTCGCTCTGCTAAAACTCTGTTCGAGGAGACCACATAAGGGCAAGTTCTCACGTGGATCAATGTTTTTATTTTTACTTTTAATAATTTTATCTTTTTATCTTTTTTCATCTTTTTCAAAATCTCTCTCTTTCTCACTGTTTATTCTGCTTTTATTTTAATTTTAATTGTGTAAAGCACTTTGAAATGCCTTGCTGCTGAAATGTGCTATACAAATAAAATTTGATTGATTGATTGATTGTCTACAGATTCAGCAGCTTTCTGTTGCCTACCGTTATCGTGGAGACGTGAATGAATAATTATGTGGCTTATTATTTAATAATCAAGTACAATTCAAGATGTATGCACAAAGTAGCAAAGTAAGCATGTTTTGTGTAAATTATTCATACGTGGTTTAGGGTCGGGACCTTAAAGCATCCATTTTGATTCATTAATTACATAGATTTTAGCGTGTCAAAGATTTTAACACAATTAGTCACTTATTTTTTGTACATACAAAAGTACAAAGTGGAACCTTTGCATTTATGTGTTTCTGGTACACCCGTAAATCTGACGCACAAGCAACATCATCATTCTCTGTAAACCGGAGAGGTGGATATGTTAGACAATCACAGTAGATAAACAGTTTCTAAAGTACTCAGAACATCCGTCCTACCACCAAAAACCATGACATGTTCAAAATCTGATGTTAAATTTGACCTTCAGCTACTTATTTTCACCACGTCAAGATTTATAAGTTCATTGCGTTACTACTAGGTGATTGCATGACTCTCTGGGAATAGACTAAACATATTTTAGATCAAACAAGAGAAAATATTAGACATTTTTTCTAAAGTGTTCATCTTTTTTTAAGACTATTTTTCAGATTTAATTATTTATTTATTTTTGTTAAATATTCCATGTTTTACTTATTGCTGAGCAGGTAAAACGGAAAGAACAACAAAATTATTTTCCTCTTAATTGGGGGGAAAAATGACCCTGAAAACTAAGCTCTCAGATTTTGGCCTACTGTGCAAAATCTTTGGACACCAACAATTTAGGAGTTTGCACATTTATGCAGAAAGATTGTCAAAAGCTTTTTAATATGTAAATATAATTTCTTTCAAAATAGTTGACATGAATAAAAAGTTGTGAAATTATTCATCAGCCTACTTTTTTACGTTACAAAAATCTATCATTTTAAAAGACGCGTTTACTGCATCTTCTTTTGCTGCTAGAAATCTTGCATGGTCCACAAACTGAAACTGTTTTAGAGCAGATTTTGTTCAGAGAAAATGGAGCCACAGCAGGGGAATGAAAGTGTCTGTCAGAGAGCTGCACAGTTTAAGCAGTATAGGCTTTAATTACCACAGGACTGAGTGAAGGCTCATTAGCTGAATGGGTTTTAATGGAGCTAGTTAAGGAGATGAAAAGACACTGTCCCTTTGCACTACATTAACACATTACTGCAGGTAATGACCATGCAGGTAATGGAGGAGGGAGGGTCTCCTCTATTCCAAACTTCACTCCAGCTACGCTTTCAATTTAGATGGACACTTAGGGGGCAACTTTCTGAGTTTGATCTTTCCGCGTGTTAAATTAGAGTAATTAGAGATATATGCTAATTCCCAGGCTGTCCACCCAAACTCTACGCAGACAGAAAAAGGCTTTTAGTAAGACTTTTATACATAATACCTTACGGTAGCTGAACGGCATGTGTTTCCAGCTCAGGAGGCCCTGCTGGGAATCCAACTATGACAGCTGACAGCCACCGCAACATAAAATCTACTGTTTGGGGAAAAGCTTTCTCAGAAAATACTTGATGGGCCCAGCAGGGAGTGAATCTTCAATTGCTGCTGTTTTACATCTCTGGATTAGTCATGAACACTCACACAGTGCACTCAAACTCACCTAAGTAAACACGCAGTGAACAGACTCCCCCTGCTAGTAGGCTTCGGATTGCAAGGCCCAAACAGACAGACACACACACGCTGGATCCTCACACTCGCATACACACGCACTCACGAGTGACGGGGAGAACAGACGGCAGTGGCGAGGGAGAGAGCTGAAAGTGGAGGAGACGCTGGTGTTGTCATTACGCTTTCCCCCTCATTGGAGGTCCGCTCATCTGACTAATGGGATTGGCTGCATTCACAACCACAAGAGGAACAACACACACATACACACACACACACACACACACAAGAGGGAGAAAGAAGAGGAGAAAAAGTGATGGATGGATGAAGGGGAGACATCTAGGGGTTACAGCTATTGTCAGTAGACTTATATGACAGGAATTTTATCAATCTGAAAGCATGAGGATGATGGAGTGTGGGAGAAAAATTAAGAATTTGTGTTGTAACGATGGAGAGGATGATAAAAAACTTTAAAAAAGGCAGGAAGCCATCTGAAACAAAAGGCGAACAAGCAACAAGTAACGGATTAAGAATATAGTCACATACGGTTTTAGTAACCCTATCCATCGGGATTTACAGTTTAAAATTATTCATATCCCCCACAGACTCAGATTTAAAATAATCTTCATTTAACCAAGAGCTTCAAATAGAAAATTATGGTGTTTTCTATATCTAAAGTCAGAGATGCTGTGTTACACTTATTTTAGTCATTTTCTGCTTTAGTTCAACACAAATTGCAGCCCAGAAAATGCTGGTTGGTTAGGATTTTCTGAAGTGAACCTCTGTGAGGTTATTGTCAAAAATGCATTTTGTCACCTGTAGTAGAAAGATATCATATCACTGAGTTTGTTGAAAATATCAATGAATCCTGGGAGTGATTGAATCAATTAAAAACAGCTCAGAAGACATCAGTTATCCAAGTATTAAGGGACCTAATTCTGATGCCTTCACAGCAGCTAACTTCAAGAACTCAAACTCAGGCACTGGCAGAGACAAAGAGAGACAATCGTTCCATGAGGACACAGCATAAAGCGTGTGTCACGGCTGAGCCATGAAGAGTCATGGCCCAGTTCAAATTCTGCACCTTGGAAAGCAAGTCGGCTGCTCTCAGGACGCACCGCAGTTTGCTTTTTGCCATGGGGCAGTGTTCAAGATGCTATCATCCACCTTCTTTAGGGAGCACTGTGGGGATCATGTCCTTTGATTTCCCGGGTGCTTATGACACAATTTAGCCGGAAAATACAGGTGGATACTTCTACACCTTATTCACTACCTGACAGAAAGGCTTCTGTGTACAAAACGGACAGGTTGTGCATCATAGAGGGCGACGCCTCGCTCCAGAGGATCATTAAAGCTCGTACAGTCTGGTCATTTACTGAACATACTGATGACCCTGGAGCTGTGGGCTTTGTGTCATGATGAGAATACGATCACCTCATCTTAGAAGGTGAAAAAAAAGCAAGCTAGTCTTATTAGCAGAAGGATCATAACCCCGTTTTCATCTTAAAGGTCGGGTATGATGTAAAATCCATTTTTTTAAGCTTCAAGTCATGCTGCAATGTTATTTCCTCAAATACATACTTAAGTGTTGTTTTGATTCCTCCATGCATGTTTGAGAAATCCTTTAATCTCCCCTAACAACCATTCAGGGGTGCATAAATCCTTGGCAGTGCTTTGTGGAAAAAAGCTGCATATTTCCACAAAGCCACTCCTTGGAGCTTCAATCTCCAGTTGAACTTTCACCCCACACAGCACCCCTGTCATGATCCCCACACTCGGCTCCTTCAGACTAGTGGCAGCAATAATTAGGGACCATCTAGTCAAACTGCACGTCTGTTGACTCTTAGCTCTCAAGAACAGCTGTAAACAGCATTAATGAACAGATTGGAGAAGCCCTGTTGTGATAACACACTGAAGATGTAGTGTTGGAAAGTGTAGGAGCTCCTTAAAGAGACAAAGGCCCATTTGTAAAGGGTCAGATATGACCATGATGTGAAATCAGATTTCTTTTAAGTAATTTTTTATGCATACAACATTCTCATTCTCTGATGGTAATATAGTTACTTTATTGTGCATCATGTGCCTGGAAAATACATAATACCCTCCGTTAGGAGGAAAGGTGCAGCTGTTCACCTGGACAACAGCTTAGAGAGAAAATGCAACATTGAGATGCCTCACTTCCACCGAGCGGTACAGCATGGGCCAGTGCGGTTCGGTACACTATTTAATGGCCCACATACTCAAGAAAACATTTCCACAGCCAGTTAGACTCTCACTGGGGCGGTGAGGTTAAAGTAGAGTGTGACGTGATGCACTGATGACCCTGGAGCTGTGGGGTCAAGCACTGAAGCTTTTCTGTCCCCCAGTCAAAAGACTTTGTGACCCAAGTAGCGCTGCATTAATCATACTGTACCGTTGTCCTATAGACAGGGGCCCAGGAATGGTGTGGTACGGACTGGTTGTATGGGTCACTTTCACAATGGCAGCAAAGTGGACCACACCGACTCATGCCGTACTGCTCAGTGGGAAGTGTTACAAATGTTTTAAAGAAAGAGCAAGAAAGACACTACATTTGAGGTTTAGGATTTTCAATGTTGGCACCAAGATGTTACGTAAACCTTCCTCAAAGAGTTTTATTTTTCCAGGATCAGTAAAGCAAATGGGAGAAATAAATGGAACAATCTGATAAAACATTGGCTCTGTGCTCTGCAGTCTCTAGTCATAGTAGAAAAATGAATGTACTTTTTACTAATCATGTAGTGCAACAATTTAAGAGGTGAATGAAGTATCTATTCTACAGTATCTTTGTTTGACTTACACAAGCTGCATTTTATCAGTGCTTCCCCTCAGCAGCAAAATGTCAGACTTGTCCTTCTCATATTAAAAAAAAGATCAATGCTAACCATCTTTGTGAACTTTCATATGTTCAACATTGCTCTACATTGATTTAAAGGAATCAAAGCTTTCAAGCACAAACTCCTCATATTAAGAAGTTAACGTGGATGCATCTCTTATGAAGTTTTCTAACATTTTATAAAAAGGAAAAAAACAGACAAAATGAAAACAGTACTTTTGTTGTGAGGACATTGAGTTTGTTTAATTAGGTTGTTATTTAAGGTCCTAAATAACACAAATAAGACACAAGATATAAAAAAGATACCAATTCTATTCTCCCAGTCTGTCTAAAATTCCAACAATTTATCTTTTAGGAGTCAGAACTGGGTAAAAAACAAAAAACAGTCCTGGAGTTCACCGAGAATGAGGTGTAAGAAAATATTAATTGTTGCAAGAAGCTGAGAGAGAAAAGAAAGATTTGCAGGAGTGGCAGAGATGAAGTGTAGATGGAGTGAAAGGAGAGTTTGCTTGGGAAATGAAGAACTGAAAGGAAAAAGATTTTATCAGACAGAGTTATAACAGATGCAGAGAGAGGTTTGGAAGGAAGAAAGACAGATGGGCACAACGGGAGGAGCAGATGATTGGAGAAAAAGTTTGAAGAGGATAAGAGAGAGGGGGAGAAAACTTTGAGTCAGGAGGACTGAGGAGGAGTCAGAAAGAGGGTAAGGTTCTACTAGAGTAAATTATTAATACTGGGAAAGTAAAAGTGCAACATTGTGGCAACCCTGACAAAAGATATGAAGGAACACAATAGCACTTAAAACCACAGGACAGCAACATTAACTAATATGAGTGTAAGGGTAAACAACAAGCAGGGTTTGGAACATATTCAGTGCATGTTTTTACAAATTGTGAAATTAATTTGACTCAATTATACTCTCAAATTCAAAACTTTTGAAGAGTAGAAATGACTGGAGATTTGGTTAGGTTTATTGAAATGTAGCCGGTGTCTGCATTATTATACAATACACCCACTTCATAATGCTCAGTGCTGAAGTATGGAAATTTTAAAATATTAATTTGACATGGTTTTGATATTTTAACAACTGACTGTACCTCCAACTTGCATTTTATAGCTGTGAGAAGTTTTGGCAAAGTGAGCTACATACCATATTGCTATTGAACTATGTGTACACTGTGTTCAGCCGATTTTTCTTTCACCACTGTAGCTTGATGTTCCCAAACGGCCAAGTTTGATCAAAGCTCGCACTCTGCTTTAGGAAACAAGCCTCAACCAGGAACCTACTGAAGCTTCACAAGAGTTTCACCAACCAGACGGGCACAGGAGGAGAGGAAAAAAACTACCAAACACACTGCAGTTTACCAGTGATCAATTTATGCAACTAAGGCTGGGGAGAGTCAAGTTTTCCAAGGTGATGAATGCATCCTTTGAGCACAAAGTGCTTGTACCTCTAAACCGGAACCCATTTCTGCCAAACGCTGACTGAGTGATAAAATGGAAAAAGCATACTGTCAGTTAGACACTCGTGGAGAAAACAAATGACAGGTAGAGAGGGATGATTGAAATATAGAGAAGAACTCATTACAAAAGCCATCAAGAGGGATGGATGGTTGGACAGCTGAGAGGCAGCATCGGTAAACAACATGGTACCAGACCTAGCATTACAAGAGCAGTTAAACAAGCCTAATGGATGTGAAAGCAGGGATGGTACCGCACTAAGCAAAGTGGATTATCCCATAATATCTGGGCAAAACAACAAAAAAACAACTACATTTTAAGATAACATGCACATAATTGACAAAAAGGAGAGCAAAATAAAGAAAAAACAAAAACAAAAATTAAGTAAAAATCACATAATCAAGATAACATCAAATCTGCCCTAGCAAAAAAAAAGTTTTTTGGAGGGTAAGTACCTCATCAATCAGTTTATTTATATGAAACCAGCTCACAACAAATGCTTTCTCAAAGCATTTAACAAACAAATTGATTCAGTCATACATTCAGATTGATTCTAGTTATCAAACAGTACAGTACGCTAAATTAATTCTTCAAAGTAGCTTAAAAAGTTTCCATGGAAACCCAGTAGACCACAACCAGTCATTGACTTGCAGCATTCACTACTCTTCCTCTATACAATATTAATGAGTCATTTCCATGTAACATCTCTATGTATGACAGTATTTGCACGTATCTTGGTTTACCCGAGAAAAAAACAGGGAGACAGAATGCAGTGTCAATCACGTCGTGAAATGGTAAATATTAGTTAATTTTCCACAAATTGCAGAATACAGTAGATGGGATTCATTTAAGATTATCTTGTCCTGGGATCAGGCCAGGCTGTCGGCTGGCCTGCACTAGAGCAGTCATAATTAAAGCAAACAGCAGGTACAAAAGGTTGACAGAATCTGTGCAAACAGACTAACTTTATTACATTTGTAAATAAGTTTCTCTCTTACTGAAAAATGTGTTTTTCTTTTACTTGCAACCACTGTGCTCTAAAGAAAATGTGTCAGGAGAAGCTGGTGCAACCATATTTAACAAAATAAATAAATAAAAAAAGCAAATCTCTGAAAACAAGATTAAAAAACAAGCTTCTGACAAATACTCATGTTGCTTTTTAAATGAACTTCTGTAAGTGCAGGATGCATTTAAAGAAGCAGCTAGCAGCCTCACGAAATAAAAATTCTCATATTAGGATGAAACAGAACAGCTAATGTATGTCAAGTCCACATGATGTCATTAAGACAGGCATCTTCCACAGAACTTAGTCAATGTTCAAGTCATCCACAGATGAAATTACTCTGCCTTCTTATGAGAGTGCTGTTATTATGCAGTAAAAGGCTTTGTCTTTATTTTGATTATTGTAGACTATTGTGTATTGCCTGCATCAAAATTATTTGTGCAAAGTAAATGGAGCTTTTAGCCCGAATTCTTGATTTTTTTTTACTGTGAAACCACTATTTTTTCCCCCCATTTAATTTTTACATAAATGGAGACGCTCCTGCTCTCCAGCTCAGCCTAGCAGGGTGAACCTTTTGATGCCGCTTTACTCCAGCTGCCCCAGGGGTGAGGACAACTTTTGCTTTCCAAGAAGGCATTCAGTTTCCTAAAAAAGGCTCAGACAGCAATGTTTTCCAGTGGTAGCACTGCTGTCTCTCTCAGTTTCACAGACAACTCCAGCTATAAGGGGATTTGGGAGACGGAGGCTTTGTTTACACAAGAATGCTGTCTGGAAACTGCTGGTATTTTCTGATGTCGATTGGGGAAATGTTCCAGAATTACATGGCTCTACATCACTGTAGATGAGACTAAGTTAAATTCAATGTCATGCCAAGCCACTATCTGGCGCTGTTATTTTAGCATCTGGCAGCAATCCTGCTTTGCCTCACAGGTATGTTCAGCATCTGCATCACCTGTGTGCCCTTTCACACCTGCAGAGAACTTCATCCCTCAATGGGGAGCATTCCCAAAAAGTCCTGGTTTCAAAAAGTGCCGATGTCAGAGACTCCGGTCACTGGAAACGTGTAAACAAGCGACTGGATCACAACAAAAATGTTAGTTTCACTGAGAACCAGCTCAGTGAAGAGTTTCACTTTATAGCCTGAACTCTACCCAACATTTGGGCTGGGATGGGCCAAGATTATTTGCTTGATGGTCGGGTCCTTCTCGGGTTTCTGTGGTGACTTTAAAAAACCTACAATACATCCAGCAAAGAGAAGACCAAACATAAACGCACCATATAAAGTCGTGTTAATCGACATCAGTCTAAATAGGTGATTAGGTGAAGTAAGTACGATGCAGAAGTTCATTAGACTGTAGCGAGTGCTGTGCACTGCACATTAAAAATATTGGTGAAACAGTACATTTTATTAACAGGGAATATTAATCTGTATTTATTAATATCCCTACAAGTTCATATGTTGAGCAAGAATGAAGTTGATCGTGAGCAAAAGACTCAAGCTGCTTGTGACAAAATCGTTTGGAAACCTTTTCAGAGACCAAAGGTTTCTGCTGGTCTTTGTTATCGGCAAAGATTAGGCAAATTAGTCAGCTGACATTTCAAAACGCAATGATAACCACGCTGACCTTTTTGAAATAGATCTGCTCATTCCAGGTATCAAAGTGCAGATGAATGATCACTGCAGAAATCTGAGTTATGGTTCCTGGTGCAGGTGAAGAACCGCTAAATGTCCAGTGACCTGTGTCTCTGCCACCTTAGCAGGAAGATTTAGTGGACAGTCTCACTTTTTAAAACCCATGTCAGGTAAGAGACTCATGTCTGCATTTGGTGTCAGCAATCTTCAAAATTAATATTATTTAATTCATTATTCATTGTCCAATTCTTAACTCAAAGCATAAATATTTGATACAGTTTGCCTATTCTTTTTTATTTTTAAATCTCAGACTGCTCTTACAATTATTTGTCCTAACTATACAGTTTTTGTCTTTAATTACAAAAACATTATTCCAAAATACAATTGTTTTAAAGCAACAGTCATAAGAATGAACTGGACAGTAAAACATTTCACAACCTTGACTTGCTGGTTGAGTTTTCAGAATTTTATGTTAATTTTTAAAGCAGTGTTGAGTGTGAAAATGTGACTGATTAGTGGGCAAGAACAGAAAAAAAACAAAAACAATCCCTGGCACCAGTTTGGGGTATTTCATCCTTAGAAAACCACAGAGAGCCCACAGGTCAACAAAGAACTTTTTCCATTGATCACTCTGATAAGGTAATCTATTACTGCATTAGCTGATTAGTTTAGCTTTCACCAACAAAAGCCATCAGTCATCTCCAACCATAGTCTGACTTTTGTCAATTTGCAATTTCATACCATGACTTTAAGTGGAAATGTTTCTGGTAAATTGATTATATATCTCGTGTATAAGCAATCAATATGTTATCCAGCCCCAGATTTGCACAAAATCAATCAGAAGTTGCAGGATAAAACATTTGGAGGTATGGTCGAATCATTGAGAGGAGGTGAAGGAATTGCAGGACTAAATGAGACGGTAGCGTCATGAACCGGCCATTCATGAAATTACCAAAATGTCTAAAGCGGTTATGTTGTTACATGGACATGCATCCTGCCTCAGACAGAAATGACAAGCAAGAAATCCACCCGCCAGTCATGCAGCCAGTCAGCCATGCATGGGGGCTGAGAGCCATTGTGTGTATGTGTGGAGCAGAGTGACTATCGGCGAGCTGTCACTGGCTGAAACACACACCCTGACGTGCAGCAGCCCTCTAAGGCCTCCCCTGAAGTCTGTCAAGAAGAAGAAGGAGGTGAAAGTGTGTACATGCACGGGGGTCTGTTCATGTGCCTCTGTCTGGGACTGCAGGAGGTGTGGAAGGTGTGGGTGCAGATCAATAATAATCAGCTGCAGTAGAACTGGAAGTTCACCCAACAGTGACTCTCCAAACACGCACAAACATGAATATATACACAAATACATGCACAGCAGCACTAAAAAGCCAATCTATACATCTGGTGACTGGTGTTGTGCTCTAAACGCCAGTGACAGGCCTCAACCACAGGCAGCCCACACACACACACGCACACACACATATAAAACAACCCGACTCTAAATTGCACGAGTCTAATGAAATCAATTTTCCATAGACTTCCCTACCATTATCGTACTCTCCCCCACCCTGGCTCCACACTTAGGACTGCTTTAACTTTCCTCACCTCTTTGAAGTGTTCTTGATGATGTCAGAGACTTTCTGTATGTAATCAGTGGCGAGCACCACGATCTCTTCGTCTTCAGAGAAGTTGTCGTGGAAAATTCGGTCCAACAATCGCTTCCAGTGAAGCTGTGGAAGAAAACCCAAAAGTCTTACTCTCCCTCAAAAAAAAGCGACTTTCATTTAAGACCTTACTGCCTGCATTTATTTACAGTCATGTAAAACATTGTGGTCAAACCGGTCATTAAGTGGTGGCTGTACATTTTAATTCCTCTAAACTATATTTGTGTGATGTCAGCATTTCAAAACCTGTTCAAAGCTTCAAACACAACAAAGCAGATCCTGGTTCTGGAGTCTGGGGTTTTCATAATATCCTTACTAATTGTGCTAATTGCTAATCTGAGACGCTAATGACAGTTAACTGTTGTGCATTTGTTTTTAAAAAGGTTGAACCCTATTTTTTAACTAGTGCGTTTCCACATATGCAGCATTACATCCACGCTGCTCCTAATATGCATAATTAATAACAGCACATGGCACCTTTGAAAGCTCACAGCGTCTGAGGTTGAAGTGGTCAGAAGAAAGTTGCTGATAAATCAGAATCAGATATAATTGGTATTGTAAAACGAAGCTTTCCAAAAAACAGAAATCAGTCACATTCTGATTGGTGATTATCCACAGCTGATCTTAATCTGCTCTGCTTCAGAAAACGTTCGAAGTAAGGTGAAAATGTCAACAATGTTTTGCCACAATGCCCCCTTTACTGATAACCAGGCATTTTCCCACTGATCAGAGCTTCGGTTTTAAATTTTTTTATCCAGTTCTTACTGTTTAAAGATGTAGCTTAACAGTGATGACCAGTTTCTAATTCCAGGATATTTTTGCATAATTTTGTTCCCCCAGATTATTTTTGTTCTTTACAAGATGCCAGCGACAGCAATGTAGTTTTTTTTAAATAGAATAAAATACTATCCCTTCTTGCTCTACTTGCTACCTCAAGCTGTCACTCAGCTTTTGTAAGATGGGGAAAAAAAACCCTGAACTCTTCCCCCTTTTTTCAAAGCATTCACAGCCATTACTCGCCACCTTTGAAGTGTCCCCCCCACCCCAACACTGCTTTTAATGTAACTCCGTTTTACAATATATGTTTGTGTAAATCCACGAGAGTTAGCGTATCAGTCTGCTGCAGGCTCGCTACTGAGAAGACCAACCTGGCCAGTTAATGAGGCAGCAGCGAGGAACTAGTAATTCATTCCAAATAAATTGCTGCGACAAATTGCCTTTAAGAAGCATCATCCAATCTGCTACACAACAGTCACGCTCTCTCACACCCCCTTTATTGACACTTGAGTTAAGCCTTTGCAAAGTTTTCATTGCAGCTGCTGTTTGCTGATCTCCTTAAGATCAGCTCTGTATCTTTTGCCCAGTTTCCATTTCTTCCAAGTCAACTTTCATCCATCCTTTCCAAGCAAGGAGAGACACCTCAAGAGACTCCTCCTCCTTCCTTTCCCACTGTTTTCCTCCTAACCTTTACCTCCTGTTCCTTTCCTCCTACTTCTCTCCATTTCTGTGAATACCCCCCAATGTGTCCTCATTTTTCTCTGTTTCTTGAACATTTTCTTTCAATCTGCATCTCAATCTGCTTCCCTGCCTCAGCTTTTGAGAGCCTCTTAGGCCTCTCTCTTTCTGAGTGTTCACTGTTTCATTGTTTCTTAGCCACAAACACCAACATCACTGCACAAAATGCTTTGCTGGAACTCAAATTTTAATCCATTACGTAAGTTTTTGTCAAAAACATCTGTATGTGTACAGTGCTGTGAAAAATGATTCCCCATCTGAAAGACCTTTTTGTTTTATTGTTTATTCAGATATACATTATAATTTAAATATCAGACCAAGACAACCCAATAGGTTTATTGTGCCTTAAACCATAAGGCTTAGTTGGTTTGAGTAGCTTTTTTCTCAAAATGAATAAAATCCTGATTTGAGAACTGCATTTCGTATTTACTCATGTTATCTTTGATTAAAAAACAAAGTCAATCTGAAAAAGTTTCATGATAAAAAAGGAAAAAAGAAAATTAGGAGACAAATACGTTTTTCCTGCAGTATATAATATAAATGCTTTGTCTGCATGTGTGTGTGTTTGCGTGCGTGCGTGTGTGTGCTGCGCTCACGCTAGGTGCGATGCGCTGCAGCTGCCTAAGGGTGATTCGGTTGTACATTGTGCTGATGTCTTTCCTTTGGTCATCGTACTCCGACACAGTGATCTGTTGAAAGAAGCACATGGTTAAACAATGCATATGCACAAGCACCAGCATGCATGATTGCACGTGTGCAAAAGGCTGCGCTCTTTCAGCTCACATTGGCCAGTTGGGTCTCCAGCTCTATAATCTCCTTGGACTTCTGTGTGGCATTGTGAGCGCCCAGCATGCTCAGCAGGCGCTCCATCAGGGCTTTGTACGCTGCCAGGATCTGGGAAATACAGTGACATCAGCGCTGACGGACAGGAGGTGCCACGGCGACGGCACCAGTAATGACTGGTGGCGATGGTGACATGTGGCAAAGTGGAAGGGATAACAAAAGCGCAGTGGGTGGCTGAAGAAAACAGGTGGGTTGATGAAGAAGGACGAGGGGAGAGTGAAGTGGGCCAGATGGAGGGGCGAGAGAAGGCAGAGAGGATTTAGGGGGAAATGGTTGAATGAGGGGCAGCAGGGAAAACAATCAAGGCCAGTTACAAAAACAACGATAAATATTACAGATGAGGTTAGGTGGTCAAGAAAGAGTGGAGAACGAACTCTTAGTTTTCCTGCAGCTCTCTTTTTTTTCACAATTTGTTATAATGGGATCACCAGCCTCTCGGTATTTATTTGGAATGTTGTTTAAAGCCAGCTAAATTTTGAAGTGAAGAAAAAAATAACTCACTGTTTATTTTTGTTTAAAAAAACTTCTCCTATATATAATATGCCTCTTATGTATTTATAATCAGCTGCCCAACTCAACACTTTGTAGAATCACCTGCAACAATGGCTCTCTTTCTTCTACTCATAAGCTGTATTTGATGCATCCCCAATCTGAATGATTATGTTATTTGTTAATAATTATGTTATGTAGTTGCTTTAAATTAAGGCAGTGGTTTTTACCAGACGGAAATGTGTGCGCAGGATGCCGGGTGTTTGGAGAGTTAGGAAGGAATTCAGGACTTGACAAGATGTGGAGAGATGAACTGAGCTGTTGAGTTTTAAGCAGCCACAGTAGTTAATGAGTCCTTGAAGCAAGCCAAGAGATCTCTGTCAGCCAAAGAAAGGACAGGACTGGAAGAGGATCCTGCACTCACATAAAGCAGACAGACTCTAGCATAAACACGACCCACTCGGTATGAACGCTGGGGGTTCTGGGAGATTTGTGAATATGCAACTTGTGCACAAGGCAGATGCAGTGGAACAGCCCTCCATGTTGGTTTGAATAAAGCAGACAGACGCCAAGAGCAGTGTGATTATTTTTATTTGACTCTTTTTCACTCCCTGCTTAGAGCATTTACAAATTTATAGTGCTGTATGACTTACTTTGAGAAGCTCCTGACATCTGTGATACAAAATTGGTTCTGAATGAAGATTAGCTGTTATCCAACACTGAGGCTATCACAACAATTTAGGATTCTTACAATGAGCTTAAAGACAACAAACATCTCACTGTCCCTGAACCTGAGTCTGTTCCTGTGATGTCAGGAAGTGGACAGAGTCTCCCTGCACGTCTTTCTTGAACATCCCAAGCTTTATCTGTCTTTAGTTCCCTCCAGTCCTGTTTAGTCCGCTTAAATCAAACTCTGGTTTGTTTACCTAGAAAGTCTGATTCAGTCGGGGAAGTGTGAAAGCAAAATAAAACTGATGTGAACCAAAAAAAAAGCAAACTCTGGTCCTCTTAGAAACCAAGGTCTTGGTTTGGTTGAAGGGAACTGTGGTACAGTTGAAATGCATAATGTGAATGGCAAGCAAATCGGATTGAAGTGCAGCAAATTCTGGGTAAAAACAATCAAAACAAATGCAGGTGTCTAGTGCTGGCATGAGAAATGACTTATGGTCTTTTACCAAAGATAAAAGAGAAATCCTACAAATGCTAAAATCTAATACCGCTCCAGTTTTATTTACATTTCTTAAAAAAGGAAGTTGGACTCATGTCTTCTTCAGAGGTTCAGTTGAAGGTGCAGTGTGAAAGCAAACCTCGCCAGCTGAAAATTTAACAAATGTTGCGATTTTGGTTCCCAATCGAACCAAGTCAACTGGTCTATCAGGTGTGAAAACACCCTTAGATGTGAAACGACACAAACCAGAAAAAATGTTTGTGTCGGTTGCTTCTCATTTTCTAAAAACATATCAGAATACAGGAGGATAAAACATATGTACTGTATGTCAAGATTTTCACATTTTTAAACAATGGGACATTTTTTCTTCCATATTGTAATTTTCAATTATGTTAGTCTGTCACTTAAAAGCAGTAAAATGCATTGAAGTTTGTGTGTGTGAAGAGACAAAATGTTAAAATGTTGATGTTTCAAATGAATACTTTTGAAAGGCACTGTGAATAAGTAATTTGAGCAAACTAAGAGACTAAAATAGGTGAAATGAAGGGATTAAAATGAGGGGAAAAGATGATAAGAGATGACATAAAAAAGAGGCAAAACCACTGAATTTTGTCCACCTTCACACTATCCTCATCCTGACCGAGGTAGAGGCTTCTCTCTGGCAGAGTCAGTCCCTCTTGATCAATCTGCAAAAACACGGAAAAATAAAAAGTTAATAATTCAATTTGATGTAAATTTAAGTATGTTTTCCTCTATGTCTCCCTGTAATGTACACCATAGGTGCACATTCAGATCTAGTCAATGACTGAAAGCTTTGCTGTAACGCCTAACATCATAACATTTAATTAATAATTCACACAGTTAAGCAACTCTTATTTTCATACATCAGCCAAGATAAAGGCTTTGCAGTTTATTGTGGAAAACATGATTTGTGGATTTTGGTTGTTGTTATTTTCAGGTTAATTGAACCCTTGAGTTTTCCCACTCCAATCCATTTGCCTATGAACTCTGAGATTTAATAATCGTTCATTATAACATATTCAAAATGTGACTGGATCAAAATTACACATCACCAGGGGTGTAAGTCTCATTGAACGAGGTTTCATGTTAATAAAACACAATTTTTCTACAAAGTGGTGTATGTCAAAGTTGAAGTGGTGTCAAGCTGATTTAGTAAGGCGAAAATTAGCATAAGCTATGACAATGAGCCCAGATAGGCTACCCGAGCCTGTTTTTATGTTTGAGACATTTATCTAGAGTTAAGAGAGGAATTACTTCTTAAACTGCATTGTTTTGTTTACTAATTTAATAACTGGTGAATATGCTGACCTTACATCAAACATTTTTAGTCTTACTGGCTCAAATGGCTGTAATGTTAGCCTAGCAGGCTAACATTACCCAGACATGCTCTCTATTCACACACACCACCTGATGAGCGTGTGGTGCGGGAATTTGCAATTAACATGACATGAAGTTGTGAGTTTAACATCTGTATCAGAATTAGCTGTTGATTCTAAGCTAATTGGTGATTTTACAATTTTTAAAAAAGATCTGGACTTTACCTACAGCCCCTGGATCAAAATCTAATCATGCTGACTGAACTGGATAATCTTACACTGAACAGAGGTCACTAAGACACATTCTGAGATACATAAAACTTGTAAACTTTTCCCTTCCTCGCCAAAAAATGACATTAAGCATTTTATTAAACAGAGCTTTCTCAAGACAGCAGGACTCGATAAGGTAGATGATTATGCCATTAAAGTTCCTAAAGAGCCAATAAAAAGACAAGAGCAGACAAATACAGATAAGCCATTTATAAACCCTAATTAGTTTTCTGAGCTCACCCTGATGGCGTTCCTGGAGGAGTTTTTATCGTCCACATTGACGGTGAGGGAGAAAAAAACAGCAGTGCTAAAAACCCCCTGCGTCCGGTAGAGCAGCTCATTAAAATCCGGCCTCTGGGGGGCGTCCTCCCTCTCCCACCCAGCAGCGCCCGAAGGAGCTCCCTCCAGGTCCCATCCTCCACAGCTGTCTAACGCCTCTGTCATGGGTTTTGACCCCAGTTTGTCAATATCCTTGATGTTGATGCAGGACCGATAAAACTCCTTGACCTTCCGCTCTGCGGAGTCTGGCCCATGTCTCTGAACCGGCTCCAGAAGGAGCTGCTGCAGCTTCTCCTCGTTTTGCTCGCCGATAGCTGTGATGATGCCATAGCTGAGCTTGTCTTCGGGGATACCGTGGCGCCTCAGCCAGCCTCCACAGGCAAAGGAATAGAAGTCCTGGCAAGGCTGTATGGTTATGTCAATATTGGCCTGAACGAAGCGAGTCGCCCGCATAAGGGAGCGTTTGTGTTGGCAGTCCTGCCTGCAGTCCGCGTCGTCAAGTGAAATGTACTTGAGAGCCAGCATGCTCCCCAGGATGAGGCACATGCCTGCAGCAAAGACCAACGCAGACAGGAGGCAGTTCTCCCTCCTGCTCCAGCGAGGAAGGCCCCCGCTGCTGCTGCTGCCGCTCAGGTCTTTGTTTCGGCTGTTTGACCAGGTGTTGCCCCTCCCTCGGACCACATGGCGGTCCAGGCTGCCCCCCAGGTGAAGGGTCATGCCATTGCTGAGGATGTCGCTGCTGTAGCGACCGCCATATTTGATTTCCTGGAACTCATCGTAGTGGGCAGTTAGGGAGTATGTCTTCTCCATCACAAAAGATCTGGTAGTAACTGAAGGTTTTAGGGGGAAAAAAGTTGGGATGTTAACTTTTTTCTGCCTTTAGAATAATGTCCTCATGACTAAAATGTGTGTAAAGCCTACCTTTTTTATTCTGGTAATGCCCACTGTCTGCTCTTTAAGTCAAAGCCCTGTATTGAAAGAGACTGGAAACCTTCTGGTCCTGCTTCTGGTCTCTTTCTTATCCACTTTCTCTCTGCTGTCCTTCCATTTGTTCTCCCGTCCTCCTCCTGGGCAATCAGTTTCAGGTCACCTGTCAATAAAAATAGAAATGAGACAGAGGAGGGCTGTAACTCACAAGAAAAATAGGAAATTGAATCCAACAGCACAACATCAGAGAATGACAGAATAACATCCGTTTTGCCGCATCTTTCCCTTCTTTGTCTGCCTCTGTTTGTCAGCTCAAGCTGCTCAATTGATTAGTGCTAGTCATCCCTCGGGGGACAGAGAGTATCCCTCGGGTGACTTAAAATTGCCTGCAGATCACTGGAGACGGTGAGCAAAGAGCTGGGCATCAGCTGGGCCATGGAGAGGTGTTACAATAACCATAACTTGACTTGTGTCAGTCCAAATTGATGTAAACTAATATTACTGCAGGGGGACCCAGACTTTATTGCCTCTGTTGCATCAACAGGACCAGACAGACGTTCTCACCCTGTCCGCCATTTATCAATCCAGCAAAGCTTCTTATTTGGGGTATTAAACAAACAAACAAAAAAAATAAATAGGCAATTTTCACAACAGGATGCATCGAGGACCTGGTTTAATTGGATGAAGGATGGGAATTTTTATTCACCGTCATGTAGTTTGCTCAGCTCCCTCAGACCAGTGGCAGCAGCAGAAAGCAAACCTCTGGTGGAACTGCGCATCCGCTGAGCCGATCATACAGACTACTTCTCAGTGAAACACTCCCAAGAATGCTGCTAAACTATTAATGGAGAAATGTCTCGATGTGTTGAAGTCGGAGAGTCGCAAAGAGCACAAGCTTCTTAAAGGGACAGAGACCTAATTTCAGGGGTCAAATTCCAAAGTCAAATTTCTTTTAAATCATATTTGATATGTATGCAACATTTTCAAAACCAATGATAGCCCATTTCAGTTAATCAATCTCTTAACTACTGTTAGGCATGTGTGTCTGCATGGTTGTTTTTCTTGTGTGAATGTGAGCTCTACCGTTAGCCAATTGGAGATAGAGATTTAATTCAAATATCTCTAATGTGTTTATTGATTATACTTCAGTTAAGGAACTAATTGTTTTCAATACTTTGTGACCTCTATGGCTTAAATTTATGTTAGTTAAGTAAAAAGCAAGCATTGTAATTTTCTTCTGTTGATCAGATCTTGCCAAAGGCACAGCAGAAACCTTTTCTTTGATTCAGGGTCGTTTTCTAGGGCCACCCCTAGACCAACCAACAACCATCTCCTTTAATGTTGTCTCTAAAAGGACAAAACCAGATTTCCAGTGTAGAGATGTATGCCAATGAATATCTTTGGTAGGGAGATGGGTACTTTTTGGTTAAATCTTAACTACTCCATCCTAAGTCTTAAATGACTTTTATGCCATCATATTTCGATAATCTCAGTGTAAATTAGTCTGCAACAATTATTTTCTAATACATATACTTGTAAGATGTTTTAAATCAGTGATTTCTTTTATTTTACATGCTGTTTCAGTCAAAGTAATAAAGCTTTTCTTAGGATTGCTTAGGATTACAGGAACAAATGAAAATATTGTCAGGCACTTTCAACGATTAGCATAGCTCTGCATATTGTTTGCAAAATGATATATATTTGCAAACCTTACACACTAAAAATATTATATTTGTATCACTTTATTCACAGGTTGCTCTGCAAAATCTCCCATGTAGAATTGTGCAAAAAGTGAGATCCTGACTTTGGGCATACAGTTCTGCAAATCTGGTAAGGCATTTCCCTACTTACATGAAAGTTGTAGGTAATTCTTGCATTTTTTCCCTTATTCATAACCCAGCCTTCATCAGTTCAAAAATCAAAATTTCTTATTAAATGAGCTCATAGTGTGTAAAAGAGGCTAGGAATAGTGCAAAAGGGTAACATTTATTAGGTCTGAGCTACACTACACAAACATTTGCAAACATTAAATGCAGAATTGAATTTAAGTTCTTTTTGTAATTCATACTTTTCTCTTTTTGGCTTTCCTTATCTCTTTTGATGTATTATTAAGCTTACTTGTGCAAGACCCAAATTCTCCAACAAAGGGAATTGATTCTGTCCCACAGAAGACAGTGTTCAAAGAGTGACCTATTATATCAAATTAATAATCACAAACAAACAGTTGGAAATGTTTTCTTTTTTTGGCACCTAAGCTAATTAAGACTTAAGGAGTTGAAAATGTTAAGGTATTTTGAAACGGGATTTAAAAAAAATGAAAAAATAGTTTTCAATATCTTCATTAGGCACAGACTTTTTGGGATGGCTAATGTTAGTGGAAAGTGCTGGATGATGCATTATGTTAATCAAGTGTTAAAGAAAGTGTGTGTGAGTGTGTCTTAGTGTGTGTGGAAACCCACTTGCTGAAAGCTCTGAAGGCAGTTCGTAAAAATTGATCCCTGCTATCGCCACTGAGAATGCAGGTCTAGCTCTGATTTGTTTTACAAGCTGTTGGTTGACTTTTTTAAGTGTTGTATAAAGATAAGGAAAATACAGCTAAGGAAAAGTGGAACCCACGTTTTTATTCTATGAGGCGTAATAAAGAACTCTGTAAGATTAGTGGATGATTTAACAGCTAAATACAGGAAATATTTTAGATACCAGAAAGCCATAAACATATTTTAAAGTCACATGCACATGGTTCTAAACTAAAAGCTAAAGGTATTTACAAAAGCAACGACAGGAAAGCAAATCCTTGTTGGTAGTAAGAAAACGCTACATTTACACTCTGTGTAAAATGTGGTAAAATTGGAGATCTATTTTTAAATTAAAAGTGACAAGTCGAGTTTCTTTCATTTTATTTGCCTTTGATTTAATTCATATATATAAATATGAGTTATATATGAATTATTGTGCCTTGTTTTTATTTACTTTACTCCTATAATAAACTTATAACAGTCTTTATTTAGCACCTTTCAGCAATGCTTTGCATTAACTAAAGTGCTTTACAATAAATACATTTTTCTCTTTGCTTTTGTAAATACCTTTAGCTTTTAGTTTAGAACCATGTGCATGTGACTTTAAAATATGTTTATGGCTTTCTGGTATCTTAAATGACCTTTTCTGATTATCATAATCAAATAAATGATTATTTTACTTTGCAGAGAATGACTTCAAACTTTTAAGAGCAGTCATAAAACATCAGAAAATGCTTACTAGGCAATAAAAGCGTCATATTTCTCAGTACCAGAGAGGAATCTCCCTTTCTGCCCAAGGCTTCCCTTCTTACACTCAGACGTCGTTCGTCTTCTATACATAGCCTGTGGAACCATGGTGACCTCTTGCTCTTTACATCATTCTAATGCTGCTCCCGACTTGCAGGTGAAAAGTCTAGAGCAGGACAAACTGAGTATATCAAAGTGAGAAGAATAGGAAAGAAAACTCAGTGAGATTCAAGGATCCTGTCTGTGGAGAGTCATTATCACTCCACCCTATCATCCATCAATCTTCTGCATTGTTACACAGATGCACAAACCCCATGAGAATCATTCTGGGTCCAGGAAAGCAGAGCCACTCACACAAACTCCTGTCCTCTGTTCACTATAATGTGAAGGAAATTGGATTGCAATTCAAAATATGAAGCATCTCGACTCTCCGTGCAACTTCCCTCCACTAGCAAACACCATCTCTGTGTCACAACTCCTGAAGTGAGATAATAAATTATGAGACACACATGCACACACAACAGATGATCGCATGCTGGGTGGACATTTAATGTATGGCTAATGGATTGGATCTTGTGGGTACCATCGCAGTGAGAGGTTTGCGTGATAAATGGCTATTTACCAAACATGACAGAGCCTAATATCTGAGAGTTAAACTAATGCAGCTGCACACTCACACATGCACGCCCTCTTTCTCGCTCTCGCTTGTCACATGCACCTTTAAATGCTGCACTGATACAGCACAGCTGATGCACAGCTCCTTAGCAGTTGTCAAAAAGTCACCATACATCAGTTATTTATTGATATAAAGTGTGGCTTAGGGAATATTCAGGGGGAACAGAGATCCTGTTAACACTACATTGACCCTCCTCCATGTATGAATACCCATTAGTAGTCCATTAGCAAAATGATTTGCAAACTTTTCAGTGTGTGACCCAAAAAATAAATAAAATACACTTCTGATTCCAACTCCTAGTTGAGCATTTATACTAATTAAAAGAAGGAGTAGGGAATAACAAACAGCAACAACAGCTAATATACTGCTTTTATCATTTGTAAGTAAGTACTGTTTTTTCCTCTATCATTTAATTTGCATAAATACACTTGACTAAACAGTGGAGCAAGTGGAGCAACAGCTTCCAACATTTTAAAAGTTGTAGATCAACCTTTTTGACCCAAACAAACAAGTCTGCACTTCCTGCAAATCTGGCAAAAATAAAAACAAATAGACAATTTCTGATAATTCTCATGACACGCTTTTAAAAAAATAACTATTTTTAGTTTCACACACTGAGTTGATTCGATCCAACTCACCCAGCTGTACCACAGTTTGATTTGGAGAACAAAATCGTTTCTGCTCAACATGATCTGCTCTGTGTGACAGAAAAGGCAAAATGAATAGAACCTGAATCAGCTTTTAGGAGTTACAGCAGTGCATTTCTCGCAGTCACCATAAATCAGATAAAATGCAGGAGAAAACCTTTCAGAGCATTGCAGGTACGGACCTGTGACCCATTTGCAACAGAGTCACTTGCAGCAGCAACAGGCCAGCGCTCACTGCTGTCGTTGCTCTCACCTCAGTTTGGTACTAACGAGAAAATGGAAATACTGACAAAATGACAAGATTCAAATACTTTGTAAACACTGCGATAATACCACAAGTTTTAGCCAATAAAAACTGTTAATTTGGGCTTCGCTTTGAAGTGTTGGCATTTAACAAAAGAGCTATATCACATTTCTCTAATGAGTCTGGAATAAATCTGATCAAAATTTAAATTGTTTGACTGAAACCTGCACAAGCATTTTTTGAATGTATTTTTAGCATTAGAACCATTTTATAATTAGAAAATATTTGCATTCTGTTATTTTTTATTTTACAATGGTTGCAGATTAATAGCTAGTGTTTATTTTTTTAAATGTATTTTATTTTCAAAACCAACAAAAGAGGTCATCTTAACTTTATGAAAAGAATTGTGAGAGTTTCATGTTGTGTATCCAAACTGTTTCATATAATTCATTATTTAATTTTTAATAAATACACAAATTGCTTTTGGTCTTAAAAGCTCTGTATGGCTGTCATTTGCTGCAACAAAAAATAATGATTTATTGTTGCAAAGTTGAGAGCGACAAATTCATGAATTTCTCAAAGATCAGACAAAATGTCTCAAGAACTAGTTGCGACTGGGGAAGAAACGAAATGTTTTCTTTAACTTCAACAAGAAACAGAGCAAACGTTAAGTCAGAGAATAAATGTGTAAAATATGGATGGAAATGTTAAAAGTTATTTTAAGAATCACGTTGGTTGAAGTTCTGAATCACACTGTATCAATTCGTGCTTAATTTAGAAGCATCTGTGCAGCACCAGGTTCACATCACTGTCACACAGACTTTTGATGGATGACGATTTTCAGGTCATAAAGGTTACCTGTCACATAATTCAGATTCCTAAAATGAGAATATCACTTGTTCTCGGCAAATGGAAGCTGATTATGGTTTCGCTCTGGAGTCATGGGAAGCTGAGACTTTATGAGATCCGAACTGCTCCCTGTGGTCTCGTAGATTTCACTCTGATGATGAAAGTCAGCTGAGGTTAAAACTGTCTGCTAACTCTTCACAGCGGAGTCCCAGATTATGATATTAATACATTAATAATAACTCTGCCACTCTTCATCTAATTACTGGTCAGAACACATCATGCTCATGTTTTACTCCAAGCAGCAACTGCAAGTTTTCTGTGAGGAGAAAAAGAGAAGTTGCTCTCTCTTTGCTGCAGTTTGTAATGATATTTTGTGGTACCCAGAAATAAGGGCTTAGAAGCAACCCTCTTCTTTTATCTTCTCTCCGCCAAGTTGCATCACCTGCAAGCCCTCCATAAATGGGTTTATTATCCCTTAATCAAAATGGTCACCGAGCTTTTCCCCGTGAGCAGTGTAGCTACGACACTCGGAGGGTTCAGAGTGAAAGTCAACCCCCTCGAGTCTTATCACCAGTCGCCAGAGGCTGCAGCAGAGCGCTGCGCTGCATTTGTATGGGCTACCCATTTGGACACACTGCTCATGAGTACTAACATCCTACTTAGAGTTGTACTCAAGCAGAACTTCCTCTGCGGAGCTGTTTAAGCATGCATGTATTGAATCTTGCACACAAGGTGATTTAAAGCATTTCTAATAGTTCAATTGTTTTCCCTTTTTCTATTATAACATAACAAATGTTATAAGTTGTTATGTTATAAGTTGAAAATGACAAGTATCAGATTGTGATACTTTATTAGAAGACACAAAGTGGTAATATCTTAGATGAAGATAATTTCTTACTTGAAAAACATAACTGACGTATCAGAGGTGACAGTAACGGTACGATAACATCTAAAAATGTTAATGAAGTAGAGTCTATCTTTTTATTTACAATGTAGCCACTTCTGAATCCACACTGATGCAAATCCCTTTTGTTGATCTATCCTCTATTTTCTGTGAAAGTGCACGACCTGCTTCCGATCTCAGCTGTTACACTGTAAAAATGAATGAATGAATTTCGGACAGCATTAAATATTAGTCGTTAAAATTAAAATGCAATCAAGCATATCAGTTTGTAAATGCAATATCTGATATTTGTTCAATTTTAAAAAACATCAGCTTGTTCATTTTGATAACAAATCTTGCCTAAACCTTAATTGAGCATGTTACCAACTGTGGTAACGAGAACAGTAGGCTAAGACTGATATGTGTTTACGGGTTCTAGTATGAAGGTATGAAATAATTTACTAAACCTAAGAACTGCCTGCAGACTTGTGATTGAGACAGTTATTGTGTTGGAACAAGAATGTAAGCTTGAATCCACTTTAGTTGGTTTCAAAAGTGAAATTTGGTAGCTGGCTGAGCTTAATCTTGAGCCAGTCAATACCAATGAACAGCACATCTTGTCAGGGGAAAGATTTACAAGTCTCCTTGGCAATATAGATGGCAATCTTTCAGTTTTTTTTATGTTTTTCTCAGCTTTTTGTTTCTCTTTTAACACAGAATGCCAACCAGAGAACAAAATGAGAATAATAGTTTGTTAGAATTAAATTTATGCTGTATCAATATTTAGATGTATTGTTTAAATTAAAATTGACAATTTTGCTAATTATTACACCAAACTTTTTGGGTAAAGGTATTTTTAATCATTGTGTAGTTCGGTTATGAACATAATTAAAAACTGAAGTTAAACAGCAGTAAAAGTGAGAGCGCACACCTACTGAGGACTTTAACTCTGACGCGCATGTTTATTCTTTGACTAGGTAGCATATTTTAAACATTTACTTAATATTTCTTGTTCCAATTAACATTTTCTGTTTAAAATTTGTAAGTTCAAACTTTGAAAGATATAAAGGGGTTTCAGTCAACTTTAAACAAGGTTGAGTTTTACGCGTAGAGAACCATCAGTTTGTGTGTTCAGAAAATCGGATCTGCTTTACAAACTCATTTCCCAGAAGTTCCTGTAGGGTATAAAGATTTAAAAGAAACAAAAAGGACGCATGACTCTTCTGTTTGTTTTTTTTTAAGAAGTTTGGTTTTACACTCGCTTTGGTGTCCGATCTTCTCCTTGGCGACTGAACTGAGCGCGTAAAGACGCACCTGGGAGAGGTGGGGGCCTGGGGATCCAACCTCATTCCAGTACAAATACTTTTAATATTGATTCTATCTGAATCACTACAATTCACAAATGTTTTCCGATGATCTATGAATTAATAACTCTAGAGGATGCAACAATTCACGTTGGAAACAGGTTCGCTCGCAAATTAACGCATTCAGAGCATGTAAATGTGGCATTCTGGATGTACAATAAGAGCAGAAAGTATGTAATATTTAGCCTAACAAATAGACTCAGCCTCCATATGAGCAGGTGACTACACAAAAACTTCTGTCGCTTGCGCATCCTAAACTGAGACCATGTGCGCAGAGACAGGAGCGGACCAGGGCACACAGTCAGTCTCCGACTTAGTCACTTTATCTCTGGGCGCTTCCACTTGTTTCACCATCACTCTCTATCATTTGAACCCCAAATGCCGTGACTCTCAGGCGGCAAACCCCCAGAGGAGCAGCCTCGGTGGAAACGTGAGTGTCCGCGGAGTGAAGGAAACTTGTGGTACTAAAACGGCTTACCTGCGCTGAGTGAATTAAAAATCCCCGCACGGAGTGTGAAACCCACCCCACCTCTGCTTAGTATGGGTAAGCAGGAAGATCCAGTCCACTGAGGGTCCAGCTGGATTATCCGGGACCCTCCGGAGATCGGCACACACCAGGATCCGCGGCGCTTTCTGCGGCCGCTGCAGCGCACAGCCTCCGATGTATGAGGACAGAGGAGGAGGGAGGGAGAGAGGGAGGGAATGCTTCATTAACAAGGTGAGACGCACACACATACGCGCGCACACAGGCGTGCACGCATGCACATCGATGAGTGCATGTTTACAGAAACTGCACCTCAGGGAGTTACAAACACAAACACACCAGTTTTTCTACATGAAATGCTAAAATTCAATTACAGTTTTGATACCTGATGAAAATAAAGGTTGGCCCACCACCAAGCCTCTGGATAAAATCAATCCATTCAGTGATCTGCAGGTCATGAATGTCCATTTGTTATCTTAAAAACTTCATTACTCATTCGTGCATAGCTCTGTATTTATGTTTAGGGTTGTTGTCCTCCACCCCATTCTCTCTTGTCTGCAAAGTGTTTTACAGCTTCTATCAAGGCTTATTCCAAGATGTTTACATGATTTAGCACCACCCATCTCCCCATCAACTAACCATCTCCTCTGTCCCAGCTGGAGGAAAGCATTCACTCATTATAATCCTACCACCACTATTTTAATGATGGGAATGGTGTGTTCAGGGTAATGTTAACTGTTAGTTTGCAAGTAAAACAGTAAATAAAGTTTTAATCTGACCAGAATAAGTGTTTCCAAATATTTTCTGTTCCCCTGCATGGCTATGGTTACATTTCCATTTGTCACAACACCATGAGTGCATGATGGTGCATGATGATCTGAGGAGTGCATGACTAATAATGCTCCTACTGGCAAATCCTCCCATCCTGAGTTGTCGATCTCTGCAGCTCCTACAAAGCAATGATGGTTCTCTAAGGTGCTTCTCTAATGGTCTTCTTGCTCACCCATAAGTTTAGCTTGACACCATTGATGGCATGCTGGCTTTTCATTTTTGGATGATGAATTGAATAGTGCTCTGGTAGATGTTTGAAGCTTGGGAAATCATAGTAAACATTTGGAAAGAATGTTTTCTGTTCAGGTGAGAGAAAAACGGAGCGTTTTGGCATGCAAAACGCTCAGCATCATGCAGTTAGGTAGCTTTTCTTTATTAGATGTAGAGCAGAAGATAATAGCTGATGGGAAGTTGGGTCAAGCTAAATACAAGCACAACATCATTTGTAGAATGGACCAAGCAATGGACCAGTCAAAGTCCAGGCCTAAATCCAACTGAAGATCTGTGGGAGGACTTGAACAAATGATTTCTACAAAGTATACAGTGGTATTCTGTTCTGAGGACTGAACAGACTTACACTGCACACTTTACAGATTTATGCTTGTAAAAATGTTAGATCTAGTAAAAGCTCACAATTCACAGGTACTATTTATGTCGGTCACCTTTCTAAAATAATGGCCCAAGTAAGTTTTTGCCCAAAGTATTTATTATTACCTTTAACGTCTTTTGGAAAGAAAGAGGTGAGGATTTCTCCCCAAATCCTTTTTGGCAATAAAAGACTTAGGCAATTATTTTAGGAAAGAGATGATATACATTCTAACGTGGCGATGTACTAAAACCTTAAAGGTTACAGTATGATAACTTTTTGCAACCCACTGCAAGACTGACAACTTGCTTTAAAATTATTTCCTAATTACCTTTTCTGTGGGCCCATTCCGCTGCACTCTTCCCACCATGCAATGCGCTGATTTTCCTAACAGGAAACAATAATGTCAGGCAAACCAGGGCCTGCTGGCTTGTAATTCGGCTCAGTGAAGCAGTAGATGTGGGCAGCTGTCAGCCTGCATGTAAGCAGGACACTTGGCAAAATTATGCTGCAACACATGCGGCCTACAGACCCAGAATTATAACAAGTGGCCCAGCACATGAGTGAGAGAGGGAGGGAGCAATGTGCTGATGAGAAGGGGAAGGCAGTGTGTGTTTCAGTCCCTCAGCTCTTTGATTCATCCGTATTTGATATTGGGATGTTATTTACACACCTGCTGCCACCGGGACAAGCAAAGAAACTCGCTCACTTCTGGCCTTAATGTACACAAAACCACTTCCCAGTTAGAAATCCAGGCTACCTCATGTTGAGACAACAGGGATAAGATCTATGGGCCATTGGGATTGTTAAAATGGTTAAACTAAATACCATACAAAAAGGCTGGTCTGAAAAACCTCTTTATGCAAACGTACCATCTTTTGATGGTTATCCAAGAGTTTCAATAAGCTCAATACTGCAACGCTATTTCTGAGTTTCTAAAAATATTCCTTTGACCTGGTTCACTTGATTCATCAAGATCCCTAATTAAGCTGAAATCTCAGAGATGAGTCCAGCGCAAAGTCTATTGTATTTCAAGAACTTACAAAACTACGCTAATTGATTTCAAAGGAATACACACACCATTGTGGACCACATTATAACACACTTGTGCTTCCTGTCCAAAGGCTAAAACAGAACTGGATAGTTAGCCTCCAGGTAGCTCTTGGGTTTAGTTTGGCTTAAGATGGATGGAGGCAGTTTGCCCGAAAGGTACAACAACTTAGATAAGACGAGAGGAGACCTGCCTGCTCAGCACCTGAGCCTCACCCCACCCTGTGTGTCCACCCCCTACATCTTCCTCTCAGACAGACTAATGTGGAGCTGGGAGCACCATTTATATTGCTTGTACCCCTACTGGGACCCTGCCTCAGCTGTCGGATAGGCTGATTCCAGCCTGGAGGAGTTAAAGCAGATGTGTGTGTGTGTGTGTGTGTGTGTGTGTGTGTGTGTGTGTGTGTGTGTGTGTGTGTGTGTGTGCGTGTGCGTGTGCGTGTGTGTACCACTGTAAAACATAGTTAGATATTTTGCGAAATTGAGATTTCCTGCTGTATTTTAATCTGTCCTCCTCATCAGACTCAGATTTAAGTGACAAAAAGGTTGTTAAAATGCTTTCTAAATATAAGCTTTAAATGTGCACTGGATATTTAGATAAAAAAAAAACAACAACAATGTGACAGAGAGTGAATTTACACCTTCTCACAATCATCTCAGAGTTTATCTCATCACAAATGTGCAGTGGAGAAATAAATGAAAATTCCCCACTAGCTTTAGGACAGCTAGAAACTGAGGATGAAAACTTTGGGTTTATTTAAGTTTGCTGTGTTGTATGTTTAGTTTGTGTATATATTTTTTATTTTTGTTTTAAAGTTTAGGACATTACCCATCACCCTACTCAAGCCAGAACACACTGAATGTGCAGGTGTTTCCCCATCAGATGCAGTGACATAGGAAGACCAGACTGACAAGGCAGCAGGCACAAGCAGAAAAAACGAGCAGCGAGGGCAAAGAAGGATGGATGGAGACAGACCGGCAGGAGCAAAACTCAGGGACGAGCCCAACGGCAAAAGGAGACATGCAGCAGGATCTGGAAGGGGACAGCAATGAGCTGCAGAGAAAAGGAATGAGCATGCCAGAGTGAGAGCGGTGCAGAGAGAGAACAAAGTGGCCCGTAGCAAAATACCATTTGTTCTTATTGACCATTTAAAGCAGGAGTCCTCGAATACAGGCCTCAAGATCCAGTGTTCTGCAAATTTTTAGATTTGTTCCTACTTCAACATGTCTGAATCAAATGGCTGAATTACCTTTTCAGTGTGCAGTCAACTTCTCCGTAGTCATACTGATGACCTGATTATTTGACTTGCATGTGGGGAAGCAGAGCCAAATCTAAAACCTGTAGGCCTTTGAGGCCTAGATTTGTGGATTCCCAGTTTATAGGTTTGGTTGATTGCTGTAGGGTGACATCCAGAAATCAGAGGGACATAATGCCTATCGAAGCCCAAGTTTTCTCAGACAATTTTAGTGTTAATTTCTTAGGAATAATGCAAAGCATTAGTTTGTATAAGATCTTCGAGTAGAACTCAAGATGTAAATCACAACCCAGTAAAGGTCAAAGCAATGTTTATTGAAACAGTATGAAATGCATAGCTGGAATATAACGTCTCTCAGCAGCAGCCATCTGGTCAGACTCTGTGAAGAAGACAGGATGGTGAGGGACTGTCGGGTGGTTTCCTCAGATATACGGTGACTCTGACCTTGATCGTCTTGAATCCCTGGGGGAAAGCAAAACATCCAGGGATTGTTTCAACCACAAGATCGTATAGTGAAGACGCTGGGAACTGTGTGTGCTCTATGTTTTGGAGAAAGAAAAAATTTTAGTAGAGGGGCAACATGATTCACACATTCCACTACAATGATCTGGCCTTACCAAGAGGAAGTGAATGATCCATTTGCTTGTAATCTTTAACTCAATGGTGGGTCGAATAGTTGAGGCCAGCAACAGGCAGACATAGAAGGCAGAACAAGGCAATAATCAATATTCAGGCACATGAAACTAATAATGGTGCAGAGATGGAGGTCAGAAAGATGACAACAGGTTTGGAACCTGCTCATAAGAAAGGCCATGGGACAGGAGTTTATATAGGCAACAGCACAGGTGAGAGTAATCAGCAGCACTAAAGCAGAGGCACAGGTGAGAGCAAAGAGCTAATCAGCAGCAAAGGGAGGAGCTGTGAACAGAGTGGCAACACGAATCATAGCAGGAAACCAGAAAACAAGGAATTTATGATGGTAGGTTTATGAACAATGTCAATGAAACGTCAAGTTAGGCCAGTGAGCCACTTTCAATGGTTTCAGAGTAAACTCTACAGCTGCAGACAATCAGCTATTGTAAAAATATATGTTCTGTAAGTCACAAATTCCTTTTAAAAGAAATTTTATGGCATCACATTCCTACCAAAAGCCAGAGGAACGTACAAAGCGCTCACTCTTTGTTTCAATGAATGGAATTGCGACCACGTTCAGCTATGTGTGTTCTTGATTAATACATGCTTAATATGCTCTTTGAATTTTTGGCAGGAATAAGAAGCCATACAAATGATTTGATCTTAATTCCATTTCCAGTTGAAGCAAAAGGCTGGAGAGCTTTGACAACACTTCTGTGTAGGTTTATGAGTGAAAGAGTGTTTATGCAGAACAATGTATTTTTAAACTCAATACATAAACTATCTGCCAGCCATGCTATTGAAGATTTTCAGCTTTAATTGAGGATCATTGTCCTGTTTTATGATCCATTTTCTGCCAGGCTTCTGCAGCCTTGCTGATAATTTTACATTTGACACAGGAATTGACTCTGTAATCCCCGAATTATCAGCCCTCCACCACCAGGATTGAAAGTAGGTATATTAGAGCTGATGTGCTCCGTCTGTTTTTCCATCAAAAATGGTGTAGAACCCAGTGGGCCAGCAGCCTTACTTTGGTCTGACATATACTGAAAATATTGTTTGAGAGGTAATACGATTAATTGAAAAGTAACTGAGAATTCAAGCCACGTACTTTTTCCTAGTACTGATGTCAGCTGGTGAATATGGCTCCAAAAAAGTCACATTCATCTTCCGACTTAACATCCTTTCACTCAGTATGACAGACTGTATGGAAATGGCCATTTAACCCTGGTTGAAATTGATGACAGGCAACAGTTGCATTTCTCATGTTAATACTGATGTCTTTCCGTCTTTGGCATAGAAAAACGTCTTCAAGCAATAAATAAGCAAACTGCTAAATCTCCTGAATCTTTAGAGGTGGTCACATTTACTGATAATGAAGTTTATTAATCAAGTGCATTTGGTTATTTTCCCTCTTATGGAAGCAGCAAGACCGTCTTACTCCTAACCATGCCTGCATCCTGCTGCAGAGGGGAACATGGAAGGTGCAAGAAAAATTTAAATCCAATCTCAACGTCCAAAAGAGGTGGAGTTTTAAAGAAATATGACTGTATAACTTCTAATTGTCTTTGCATATTGTAAAACATTTCTACAAACACTCCACAAACAAATGCCTTGAAAAACCAGTCTCTGCTTTTTAAAATTGTTCTTATTTTCCTCCCACTTGGCCTACACTTGTAGTCCTCAAAGTATCTGAGTCTTATGTTTCTAAAGACACCTGACCTTTCATGTGGTACCACTGTGGGTGCCAAACACAACACAGCAACACAACCAGGTGCGAAATATGTTGACAGAAAAACAACAGACTCATTCTCACATGATAATAAACCTACAATATTTATTCCAGTTTGTAAGAGTCAGCATCAAACTGTCAACTATAGAAAATAAATACCAAATAAATAGCATACTGACCCAACATTTTCATTAAAAGACATTTCAATAAGAACTGAATAAAAAGTAAAACCACAATATTCTGCTGAATACATATGAGCTCAGAGAAAATGGATCCGTGGATATATAACCAAGCGTGAGTTTTCACCATTGTAGAGTTAAACCACACTTCAGTTAGAGTATAAGACTTCCAACAATTTATGGCAATAAACATTCTTAAAGATATGGACTGCATACGTTCAGTTCAGTTCAAATTAGACAATAACTACATTGAATTTACTTTATATAGCCACATGCTTTTCCACCTTATGAATGTGCCCGACAGCATACAGAGAAAATCTCTGAAATGTAAATAAACCCTAAAGAAGATGGACAAGAGCTTGGCTTTCAATTTTCTTCTCTCCAGCCACGTTCTTCCTGACTTCTTTGTTTTGTGCATATCATTCTTTTACTCATCTGTTCTTGTTTATTTTCCTTTCCTTTAGGTCCAGATTTGAATTGTGCAGCCAGGGACAGCATTTGTAAATAATATCTTCTGCTGAACAAGTAGAAACCAGACTTCCAGAGGAATACAAATGTGTTAGACTTCTGAAAGAATTCATACCCCTGAAACGTTTTTCACAACAATCACAACCTTCAACCTGCTTTAATAGGGACTGAATATTATTATTAGTCAGAAAAGCCCGTAATGAATCTGGAGGATTGGCAAATATAAGTTGTGGATTTAAATGTTAAGTTTAGGTAAGATTTGTAAAAAGAAAGCCCTTGTTGAAAGAAAGCTGAATGGAGTTTTATTTGCAGTTCACCAGACGCTGTGTGGGAGGTAAAACAAACTTTGATTCAACGATACTTAAGTAGTAGATGTAAACTCCACTTTTTCAAATTTCTGAAACATTTTGAAATCCAAAAATTAACTAAATACACGTGTTTATGCCTTTCAGTGTGACAAAATGCACAAAAGTTCAAGAAACATGTCAAAAATATTCAGCTTCCTTCCGAAAGGAAAATAATAATTTGACAAATTTGATTCCAGCAAACTAAGTTAATCCCCTCAATGGTTCCTGAAAACATCTTGAACTGCAGTTAAGAACAGAGACCATAAACAAGGTGAAAATAACAAACTCAGATAATTAGGATTTTCTTTTTCTGAGAAAGGGAATGCTTGACTGCTGTGGAAATGAGCCCAAAAAAACTGCTATTTCCTGCAAACACAAATGGAACAATTAAGCATTCATACTAATGAAGGAATTATAAAAAGTGCAACAAATGTTCCAGCAAACCATTCCTTCATGGAGCACTGAGTGTTTTTTGTTAGATTTGTGAACCAAAGCTTTTGTATAAAACTAATAACAATGTCCTTTCATTTGCCCCCTTCTCCATCCTTCTTCTACATCTTTTTTACTTGTTCAGTCTCAAGTGTCAAAACCCCATTACACTAATTAAGTCAGCGGACCCTCAAAGAGCTCTCCTTCGAACCGGCGGAGAGAGAGGCAACATGGATAGGATAGATATGCTGAGAAAGAAAGAGATGGATGGAGAGAATTGGTGGATAAGTGAAGGGAGGAGAAACAGGGAAGTAAACTAAGCAGAAAGTCACAAGAAGAAACTTTCAGACAAACACAGAGCTTTTTGACTTGAGGAAATAAGCAAGGCGTTGGCTTAGAGATGTTGCTGTAATTAATCTAAACAAATGAGAGCATTTTCTACATGACTGGCAGCCTGCAGCAGCCTCTGCACTTCCTACAGATTACTGACTTCTCACACCTTCAAAGCATAAACACGCACGCAACCCTTTTTTTTTAAAGATTTTTTTTGGCTCTATAGTGGCCTTTATTTGATAGTTAATTGACAGGAAAGTGGGTAGAAGGTCGCCAAGGCCAGGAATCAAACCTGCGACAGCTGCGTCGAGGACCAAGGCTTCCATATGCAGGTTGTGCTTAACCCCTGCGCCACCACAGCACACCCACATGCAACACTTTTTGTTCTGCATGGGTGCCGCACCCAACATTTCAACATTCAGATTTTTTTTCTAATTGATCAACAGAAAGTTGAGAATAAATGAGAAATAGAAGGAAAAGGATACTTGAATTTTATTTTTAATTTTTTTACAGACACAAATCTGACAAGTAAAGGTTTAAAGTCATCCAATTTTGCTCTGATACCTCAAGAGAAAATCCAGTGCAACCAGTTTCAGTTCAACCCGCCATCTATATAGTCATGGCAGCCCACCTGAGCAAACAACCTGGACAAGAAGGGCAGTAACTATACTTACTCGGTTACTTCAGTAACTTTTTGGGGAAAAAAATACTTTTTTTATTATAAAATATTGCGGTTCTTCTGCGAGTGAAATTTCTGACTGAATAAAATTCAGTCAGAAATTTTGGGGACTGAATATTCTCCCCATATGAGATGGGGGGAATATTTATTTAAAATGGGGTTAAAATTTTTGTTTTAACCAAAAATTCACCAGATACAGACACACAACTGCAGTTTTTATTAAAATTTCATAAGTTTTACACTGAAAAAAAATTATTTGGATTTTTTTATTTTGTTGGTTATTTTGTAAATATGTTATAATAATTTTCATTTTGTTCCTAAAAATAAAACAAATTTCACATAATTTTACATTTTGGTCCATCTGAAGATGCAATTTTAAAATATTACCTGATTGATATTTTTGATCACTTACCCAGTACTTGAGAAGCCAAATACTTTTTTACTTCTAAATAAGTAATTTAATCAATGGCAACTCTTTACATTTACTTGACGAAATATATGTTCATCAAGATGTCAGGGACGGCATCCGCTCACCCTTAAAGCAGTTCACTGAAATCAACAAACCAGAAGAAGAAAAAAAAAAAGACAGATTGGAGCTGAAGGGGAAGTGGCACCACAGTGATTGGAGAAGGCAGAGACCTGATTAGCGGCCGGTAACCGGCACTTTGAGAGGAAAACCTCGTGAACATGTGAAAAGGACAGGTGTCAGGACCCCATGACAAAGGGCCAGCTGCAGAAGAGCTATGGACACTGAAGGGTACAGGGGTGGAGGCATCAATAGATTAGGAGCCTCAGGAGCAGCAGTGCTTAGAGATCTTCTCCTACATTATTATTCTGAGCCTGTTTTTTACACACACAAAAAAAGCAACCCTCCTCTTTTTTTTTTCTTTGGAGGGTGATGTCATCTCTATATGGATCCTTTGGTCAGCTGCCATCATCACTTACATCTTTGTCACTGTCACCATCTGCACACACATATCCACTTAGCCTCTGAGCGACCTACATTTTAATGCACATTTGCTGCAAAGGACACAAATATATCTGTATTATTGGATAGGCGGAGCCAGCCTAGAAGGAACTGCAGTGGAGCAGCCACAGTTCAGGATCTACTGAGGCAAGAAGAGCTTTATGACTTGTTTAGACTGACCAGCCTTACCACTTGCAGCGGTGTGGAGGAGCAGCGCATTCCTTTTTAATATAGCAGAGTGCTTCCAGAGGTGGCTTACCATATGAGGGAGGGTGGAGCCATAAATCATTTCAAATCATTATGAATTCATGGCCGAAAGTGGAATGCTGCTGGGATGTGTATGTGCGGCTTTTCTTTGGGCCCTTTTCCATCTTGAATCTAAAAACGTACGCCGTCCAAAAGGGGCCCGCAGCTGAGTTTAATTACAGAACCGGCCACCAATAGAGGTGCAGGTAGGCAAACACTGATATGCAGCCATCACTTTTTCTTAAAAGTGCAAACCAGAGCCAATGCAGGTCTTATTACGCAGCAAATATTCAGATGAGTGTGTAAGGAAGGGAACTTCATCAGGGGTGGTTGCAGGGCGGGGCAGAGCAAGTGGAAACAAGCGCTGCAGTAGCTTCCCCATCGTCTGTCAATTGATTGAGGAGGTCATTTGAAAGTCAGTCTCTATATCTCTCTCTCTGCCACCCATGTGCGACCCACCCTGCGACCCACTCCCATTCCTGTCCGGAATTACTACATGAGCCAATTAAAGCAAACCTGCCAAGCGGCTCGGCGTTCTGGGCTCGTAATTTTTAACTCATTGTAATTAAAATAGTTACAGCAGCAGCGGCGGCGGGAGAGAAGCAAGGATGTGGATGTGTTGGCTAATAAGGTGCTGTTTGACTGATTGACAGAGAAAAGGTGGGGCAGGGGCATGAGGTGAATGAGGGCTGGGGACAAAAAAGAAGACAAAAGTCAGAGTGTAGAGAGTGATTGAAAAGATGAGGGAGAATGAAAAAGAGGCTGGGTGAGGGGGGAGTAAGAGAAACCGTTGTGTGTCTGTGTGAAGAGGGAGGCTAACATGTCAACATGGCCCCCAGGGAAGCACTAACAAGATGAACTAATTGTGCTGGTTGTGTTCTCTTGTACAATCAATCAGTCATCCCAGAGAGGACACCAGAGGGAAAAAGGAGGAAGATGTGTGTTTGCTTGAGTACTGCATACGTCTTTTTTGTTGTTGTTTAGAAAACATGATGATGCAGAACAGTAGTAAGTTGCAGTTTATATCTGTGTGTAGACATGACAACATTTTATGTTATTTCAACTTTACTTTTAAAGAATCATAATGCAGAATCCAGAATTTGTTATGAATGTGACCCTTTACAACAAACTTGGAAGAGCCAATTGCCTACTTTTAATTATTGGGAATATCACCACGGTGCTTCTTTTGGGATCAATTCCAAAGTCACTTTGTTTTTTTTGTTTATTTATATAAACTGGGCTTTAACTCTTGCCCAGTGTTGAGGAACAAAGCATTTTAAGTGAAATATTCCTCCAAGATTATGCCAGAAGTTTCTTTTTTGTAAAAAAGTGAATGAATGCAACTTGTTAGAGGTATTTAACTAAATACGATTGGGGTATGGGCATAATTTGAGCCTGTGTGCCTGGTGTTGATTTGAGAAAACACAATAAATCCTAATTCGTTGTTTTTAATAAATATCTACAGTTGTTTGCATATTTATTTATAAAACAATATATAAAAAAAACTGCAATCCAGAGTTTGCAACAAATGTCAGGTCACTCTTTTACATCACGATGGAGGAATTTTGTTCCACTTCTCTTTGCAGAATTGTTTCAAGTCAACCAAAGAGGATTTCTCAGCATGACTCGTCTGTTTTAGGCCTGTTAAGACTGTTAATTTACATATACTTAGGATGGTTTTTGTAGCTTTTTCCCTCAATAAATCCAATTACAATTTTAAAATTGCACAAATTTGTGACAGAACCATTACTCAGTGAACTTCAAAATACACGGATCTCTGTGTCTGTATCTGATGTAGAAGCAAAGTCTGTCCACCTTGCTGTGTTGTGATCTCAGTTCAGGACTGAAAGCAATTTTATGTCACAATTAGGACTTGTTAAAATATCACCTACTCTTGCCTACAGAAAACAGCTGAGTCTGGATGTTGACATAGAAATGCTGCGGCACTCAAGTTCTTCATTTGCATCCTGTTCATTGCTGGTTGCCTGTTTGATTCTTTTATGCTCCCTGTGAGCATTACTGTGGCTTTCAGAGCAGCAAGTCAAATATACACACAGAGACGTGGAGAGAAATGAAAGAAACCAAGAGGGATTAGTTAATAGTTACACCTCGTTTGGATTCTTTTACTTCAATTTTCCCTCCTTCTCTGTCCTCCTTCCCCACTGTGTCGATTTCCAAATTCTCCATTATGGGTCCAATAAAAAAGCGTGAAATGAGAACATAATTGGGTTTTAATTTGACTGTGGAGTTCCAGCTACCCACTGACAGAAGCTCATCCTGATCGCTGCTCACCATCACATTAAGACAAAGAGGATGAGAGTAAAGTGCTTCAATAAAATAACATTTCTTTTTTCTTAAAAATTTCTGTTAACATCTAAGGGCTGTACGTTTTAATATATTTCATTGTCTTTGAGGAACAAACAGAGAGGAGCCATGGGTATACTTCTGCGTATCTACACTGAATATCAATTAGGGACAGCATGAATTGGAGAAGCAGCCAAGAGGCCAATTGTTACTGTGGCAGAGCTGCAGAAGATCCACAGCCCAGGTGGGATAATCTGTTGACAGGACAACTTTTAGTCATGAACTCCAGAAATCAGAATCATCAAAAGTCCTTTTCACAGTTCCCCACAAGCCATGTAGGAGAGAGGTCACAGATCTCAGGTCAGATGAGAGCAAAATCGACTGTTTTGGCCTACATGTGGGAGGGAAACTGCAAACCAGTAAGATCCAAAACATCATTTACTTCCAATGTCCTTTTTATTTACAGGTTCTCAGATGTAGAACAGTTTCTCAGCTATAAAATATTAACAAATCTTTAGAGTTTTTAATTCCCAACTGAATTAAAAACTTGTCTGAAAGAAAACTAAATATGTGAACGCTGATAGATACCAACTTACTTTGTTGCCGAGAATTAGTTTTCTCTAATATGCGTTTTCATGTACGTGTTAATGGTCACAGCATTTTAGCATCTCTGTGTGTGATGGGAATCTTTCATTTTAATTTTGTTGCCTTTTTAAAAAAGGTCCAACCAAGAAATGGGTTTGTAAACTAACCTGTGGCTAGAAGACCTTTGTACGAAACAAAGGTTGGTTTGTTCTCAACACTGTTCACTGCTGTCCTTGTTGATGAATTGAACATTCATGTGTTAGAATAACCCAGCCAAAGTGTTAATCTAGTGATAAATCTTGAAAACGGATCTCTACCGAGGCTCTCGGCAACAGAAAATTAGCCACAATAATTCATTACTCATGATGATATTTTGTAATAAATTAAGACCATTGTTAATTGTCTATGACAGAAATAAAGGTGAGTTATAAAACACCAAATTTATTAGAAATAATAAATTTGGTGTTTTATTATGAGCTCTACTGTAAGGTTTATTCTAAACTAGTTACATCCCTTTTCTCTACACGTTCTGATGTTTTCTTGTATTGCATGCCCTGATTCAATTATGTGTTAATGTGCATACTTAATAGTATTTTTCCATCCACATCGCATCTCTTGATTATTCTCCCACAACTCTGCTATTTTCCAAAGCTATTAACCATCTAAATTTGAATATCTTAACACATTGTTGCTCATGTTTTTGTCCACAAACTCAATTTCTTTTGTTGACTTAATCCTGGTTGGTAATTAGAACCAGATTTTAACAGTTCGTTAGTCATTCGTTTGCTTTATCACGTAAGATAAACACATACAAATTAAGGTGAGTCACAGTCATCACCGCCTCACCTCGCTCTTCTCAAATGTACTCGAACAGGAAATGCGTCAATTCACAGAAATGTTGAAATCATACAAAAAAATACACTTATTAAAAAGTCAAGTGAATAAATTTACTTTCTCTTATCATTATTAGTACTTTACATCTCATGATGACAAGTGAGGCAGTGCTTCCCCTGACTGGAGTGCAATAGGTGTTAGGTAATTATTTAAGCATGATTCATTCAGGGTCTGTTTGCTCCTAATATATCTGGTAACATTTGTTGTTTAATGCAGCATAAAATGTTTTAAAAGCTAAAGAGGTGGCCAAGTCAATAAGAAACTACAGCTGAACTGTTTCATTGCCAAAACATCAAAAAGTCAGACAGGATCAAGTTTTCCAATGAAACTTTGTGACTGAGATGAACAGACTTGTCATTATCAAAGGTCTATGTTTGCTATGAACCCAAAGCAGAAATATAGCTTTGAATATTTTATTTATGTATCTCAAGGCATATGGCTATCGCTCATCAATATTAAGACATATTGCATACATTGCAGCCCTAGTATTAAACAATCTTTGTTAAATATGGAATTATCCACTTCAGGTTTGATTAGTTTTGTCATTTCATATCTTGAAAAACAGATTACGATATCAGCACAGACTTATTAGAACCAGTGAAATGGGCCTTTGGTTCAAAGGTCATAGAAAACCTGGCATGTGGCTAAAGTTTAGCCAATAGCTGTATTTTGAGTGCTTAGAAATCAGGTGTAGCTTCTTTTTTTCGCTGAAGTTCCCAAAATGCTGCCAGATACAAGATGTGAAAGAGGTGGAGATTTATTCAATACTTTTACTACAACCAAATGCAGTCAGACAGTAGCACTGCAAGAAAAGTCAAGAGCTGCAATCTTTCTTACTTCCAAACAACATGTGAAAAGGACAAAGGAAATGATTGCAGATTTCAGAGGAAGCAGAAATATGTGAACCAAAATTTCTATGAAGGGAAAAGAGGTGCAGATGAGGAAGGATATCAATACCTTTGTGTCATTATCTAGGGTCTAAGTCTGTTGTTCAATTTTTTTCTTTGGACAACAGAAAAGACTGAAGATGCAAAAGTGATGCATATTAAAGGAACAGGAGAAGCATCAAAGCCAGTGACCTTAAAAAATCTGAACTGTTTCAAGAAACAGTGGAGGATGTCCTCGAAGAGAAAGATGCCTCATAACATAAAAACATGATGAACAGTCCTGAGCAAGAAATCCCTCTGTCTTTAGCCGGAAACATCTTCTGACTTGTTGCACAGACTGCAACAGCACATTCTTCTTTCTTCTCCTAGCTGCCATCACCACATACAGAGTAAAGAAACTCAGATAATACATGTATGACTGGATGAGCTTCACTTTTTTTTGTTAAGTGCTCTGAGATGAAGTGTTGTGAGTTGGTTCTCTGTAGATAAACTGAATTGAAACATTGCAGTCTCAGCATCGTCTGATTTCTCTGTGGAGTTCTATTAGTATTTAAGTATTTTTCCATCCCAGGTGAATTATTTATACAGTTGAGTTACTCCTGTAGGTTCAGAGGGGACAAAAGTAGGGTTTTTTTTTCAGTGATAAAAGCTCACAAAGCCTTCCTTGAAGCACTCCACTTTTAGAAACTCAGTTGTTTGATCATGACAGTGTGCAACCTCTGCATTTGTCATCATTGTTATCTCTGCAGAACACATAGGTTGACTTTTCCTGCTTCTCCTCTGTTGACACAGTGCTACGTTACTGCACACATTACAGCATCCTCCTGGGAGGATTTTCTGCATGTAATAGTCAGACTGTATATCACACTGCGACATTGCACTCTGCACAGAAAGACTCACACTCAGACAGTCGGACTTCACTGCTCCTCTTGGCAAGTTAAACCAATGTGAAATGAAAAGGAAAAACAATCCCTCGCTTTTCAATCTGTTTAATCTACACCGTCTCCAATCTCTATTTCATCTCCTCCCTCCGTTTCTCCTCATGCAATCTCTTCACCTTTCCCCCTTTATTACTAATCTCTCCACCTCTCCTTCCATCCATTTAACAAGTCTTTACCCATCCTCCGCTTCTGATCCAATGCACACACACACCCTGTCCCCCAGGTAACACACACACTGTACCTCTCTCCTTTTCTCATCCCTTTCCACCAATTGATAGGCTGAGTGGAGTCAGTTCAGGGCTGTAACCCCCTCACACTCCCCACCTCCCCTTCCACTCAATCCATCTTTTCTGAAAACCATAAATACCCGTTTTCATTTACATCAGTCCAACGAAGCCAGCAGCTGAGGCAAGATTACATTAAAGCAAAAAAAAAACAAACAAACTAAAAAGTGTATGCCTGTCTCTCCATGGTTGTGCACTTGCAGTCGACCCATCGTATCATATTAGCTTTTTCCCCCTTGGATGGCACAAATGTACCTCTGTGTCTGTATGAGGAGTATTTGTGGAAAACAGAGTTTTAAGTTCAGAGATAAATGTGAGAAGGTCTAAATTCATGCAAAAGAAAAGCAAGGCTGGGGTGCAGGTTGGTGTGTAGGTATAGTTGTAAATCAGTCTGATGGCAGCTGTAATTAAATTGTATGTGCTCCCAGAGATCACATCGCCCTCCTCCCGTCACTGCCTCAGTGTGCGTGTCTCCATTTTCGTAGATGGTCAAGATATTCAGTTCACATATAAGGTTCTGTTTGGACTTCACACAATCAAACAAGCTCTTGCTTGCTGTCGACCTCTTCTTAATAATCTTGTTTTTCTATTTAAATGCGTCTCTTATCAGGTACTAAAATTAATATCACATTCAGAGTCTTTTAAAATCACATAAACCTTTTGGACTTTTATGTGACCACAAAGTAGCACATAATTCTGAAATTAAAGAACGTGTGGCTTTTAATTGTTTCTGTAAATAAAGCATTATGGCATGCATTGCTATTCCCGTGAGTCAAAACTTTAATTAAAATACAGCTACAAGTGTCTCGTGGTATAGTATCTCTACAAACTTTGCAAATCTGAAGACAAATTTTCTTTGCGAAATAGCTCCAGTTCAGTCAGACTGAGCTAGAGCTACAGTTCTTAAAGTAATGGGAGAGATTCTCATTTAGATTTAGTTGGACTTTGAGTGAATCATTTACCACATGAATATGCTTCAATCATAACCATATTTTACTCTGGTTGTGTGTTCAGGGCCAATATCCTCCTCACAAGTAAACTTTGATTCCATTCTCCAGTCTTTTACAACATCTGTTTTTTTTCCACCACTATTGCCCTTTATTTAGCTCCATACATCCTCCCATTTACTTTGACCAGTTTGCTGTCCCTGCTTAAAGAAATTCCCATAGAATGATGCTGTGGCCACCATGTTTCACCATTGGGATGTTATGTTAACCGGAAAATGCAGTGATAGTTTGCTGCCACCTACAGGATTTTGTACTTAGCTAAAAACTTCTGTTTTGCTACTTTGCTTCACATGTTTGCCATGTTTCCTCTATGTCTTGTGTTGTGCTTTGCTTTACCAGTAGGTTTTATGTTGTGTCGTGCCAGCAGATTCTCCCACCTGAGCTGTGGATCACTGCAGATCCTCCAGAGCTAAGCCTTTCCCCACAAACTTGGAACATTTGCAATTGTGCCAAATTCCTCCTGATTCAGTTTATAGACTGAACAATGTTTTGTGAGCTTTTCAAAGCTTGGAATATTGTTTTATAACTTAACCCCTTTAATTTTGTCAGAACTCTCTCCCTGCTGTGATCTCTGGTCTTCGTGAAGCTGTTTGTTTTCTAATGATCTCTAACAAACCTGAGACCTTCACAGAACAGACGGATTTGCACTGGGATTAAATTACACATAGTTGTGCTCTATTAACTAATAAGATGATTTCTGGAGGCGATAGAAGGGATTTAAGAGTCAGGGAGGTCTGCATGTTTTAGTAAGAATCTAGACAGCAATCCAATCTGCTATATCTTCACTAACTGTGCAGCACAAACTGATTCAGTTTAACACAAAATGTACAAATTATTCAATTCAGTTCCCTTCCCAACTGAGTTTATAAGAAACAGAAAAACTGAAAGGTTGAGCAGGTTGAGCCTCCACTCGGCGATCCGCTGTAGTTTCTTTTGGTAAAGTGAGAGGGACTGGCTGTGTGATCACAGCTAGCGCTTGAAGTTGGCATTTGGAAGACTGACAAGATGATGGGATTTTTATTATTCACCGTTATGAGCCGACAGTTATTGTGTTGTTATTCCTTAATTATGCTAGAATGAAATTGTCTTTTTGATAATTAAAAGGAACATCCAGAGTTGAATTTAATGTTCTGGCTTCTCTGGTTCTCCATCTGTGGCTATTACACATCCCCACTCATGCATGAGAGTGGGAAGTCCAGTATATGGATTCAAAACATATCCTGGGACAACTGGGATGTGCAAAGTATATGTACCAGTTTGCATTTGTAAGATGAGAGTTTTGGCTTTTTCTGATGACTGGGAGCAAAAATTTGGATGCAGTCAAAGAACTTAAAATCATACACTAAAAATATATCATTCAGTTGGATAAGCTGAAACAGAATTTCAAAACTTTTTTTTTTCTGCCTTCCCCCATATTAACAAGTCTAGTTTTCTCATTTTTATCCTTTGCCGACTTTAACTTTAGGTCATGATGAAGACGCGAATGAAAAGTGTCAGAGTGTTGTAATCTACTGTCAGCCACTCAAGCATGTTTGTATAAAACTAGCAGTCAACACTGTCTACAAATGTAGAAAAAAGGAGCATGTAAAGGCATAACTGCATAAAAGATCTGGGGTTAAAAACTGTAACAGTCATCTGATCTCCACACATTTGCATCGTTGCTGAAAGCATGCAAAGTGAAAGCCACTGCACGGTGTTCAATTCTCCACATACAGTAGTTAATGTTTACAGCTTGTTCTGATCTCTGGAAATATATTTGTTGTTATTTCAGACACGGTTAGCCACCATCCGATTTTCCTACTCATCCATCATCGGTATTGGTGTAGTTCTATTCCACCAAATGGGGCAATCAAAGCTGCAGGGAGCTGCAGGCTGTCCTCCTGCCATGCCTCATAAGTCCTTTGCCTTCAGTCAGTCGGGTGTGGAGCTCCAAAACTGTCAGAGAGAGGAGGATCAACATCTTGCAGACCGATTTCAATGAATTACACAAACACCAATAATTAATAACCCCGTCTTCCCTCTGATTTTTAATTGTCTGTTGATTCCCTTGTCAATATTTCAGGTGCTGTTTGATGTTGGAGACAGCTAACCGGACACTCAGTCAGGATAATAAGGAAAAAAATTGATTGGAACGCTGATATTGAGCTGATAGACATAGCATAACTTACACACACAAACCATAAAATATTCCTCATGAATAAACAATAGTTTGCTGCACAAATATTAGATACAGAAAATGAACGTAGAGACATCTGCCCCACCCAATTTATACAGTCTTTGCCCACACATGGGTACAAACGCCGCTGGCAACAAAACTCAAACTAGATTAGGCCCCCTGCTGACAACACCTGTCAATACAGCCTCGTCTAAAGGATGCAGCTGATGCCGAGCGATGGTTTTTACACACCTTCACCCAGACACAAACAGGCTGTTTCATCCTGATTTTATTCCATCGTTTTCAATTTTTACACCTTAAAATATCCAATATGCTTCTTCACTAAACTCTGTTTCCTTTCAGAAGGTTCCACTCATTTTAAATGTATTTTCCCCCTCTTTGCCTCTTTATTTTCATCCTAAGTGCCTTTTGATATTAACAGAGAGCCTTAATTCTAGTTTCCATGGTTCCAGTTACCATAAATAACAGTATGAGGTATATATATTTTTTGTTTGTTTTACTGACAACTAAACATATTCTCCAGCCTTCTGATGTCAAACTGCAAAAATAACTTCATTAGCGCGATCATAGTTACCTTATACAAGTCACTATGAAAAAATACATGTCTGGTTATTCGAGTTACCTGAACTCATTGCAATCAGCATGATTTGTGTATATGTTCACTGAAATAATCTCCTTCCTTAAAGCTGCTGCATGCAACTTTTAGAAAAATATATTTCTTAAAACTATCACTATGTCCTGACAGAATAATATGAATCAATCAGAGTCAGAAGGAGGTTCTTAGTGCTGTCAATAATGCTTGTGTTCACACCCCCACACACAGCTAGTTAGCATGGAAACTATGGCAGCTGATAAACAGTTTTCCTTTTATGCTAAGTTATTTTTTCCCATTAGCACAGCTGCAGCGCATACATGAGTTTGATTGACAGAGCTCAGACCTACCTCTCGTCTCTGATTGGTTGTTTTTGACTGGAAGCGGTGTATTTCTGCAGATAGCAGTAGGACCACAAGCAGGAGGCAGAGGACCTTGATTTATTTATTTTTTTTACAGATTATCTATCTAATGTTATACTGCATTTCCACCCTTTATTAACACGGTTATGAATGTGAATTTAGCATATGAATTTCGATTCTAGAGATGGTGACTCAAGTTTTAACGTTGGTCTAACGTTGCACCTCAGTCACAAAAACTGCAACGTCAGATTTGACTTGGACTCCTGCACCAAAGACTTGGTACGCTACATCTTGTCTAAGAAGGAATGATGCTGTTTTTGTTTTCTTTGTCTTTGTTTTGTTTACTTCAGTAGCAGAGAGCACACCTCTTCCTAATATTGCTTCATGGGGCATCATTTGCAGTGAAAAATTAAGTAATGCTGCCTTTTTGGATACTTCATGCAGAAACACCAGCAACATTTTCCTACGAGTCAACCTGGCAGCTGAGTGTTTGTGTGTCTGGGCATGAGCAGCTGTTGGAGCCAGTTTTTGCAAAGTTTTTGTGAGGACAAAATATTGATAGCTTGATCTGTCTCCACTGACTTTACACTTGACGATGCGGTCACTCAGGAATATTCACTGAGGTCTCATCAAAGCGATAAAATTGGCTTGAAATTTCATTTTTTTATGGGAGGGAGGTATAGGTCTAGCTATGTTCTGTAACACTTCAGGTAAATAGCTAAAATGTTAGCTAGATGTTATTCAGTGAAACTGCACTAAAAAAACAAACAAAAAAAAAAACACTAAAAGCTCGTTCCAAATTCTGTCGGCACTGATGGGATGATAATAAAAGGGTTCAAAGTGACCACAGTTACAAATGTAGTCTAAATGGACGGACTGGCTTTCAATCACAATTTCAGACTCAGCATTAAAATTTGTAAATGAGAACAGCTGTTTTTGAAATTCAGCCATTGTAACATACAGCTTATGTGGGCACGGACAACAAGACTGAATAAAACAGATTATAGGCATTAGCATAAACGATATGTCGCTTTGTGAATGACGTCATGAACTAAATACTGTTTTAAACTTTTTTTTCAGCCAAAACATGTTGAATGAAGGGGAACTTGTTCTTGCTGGAGCTGTGAACTTTAAGAATCTCTGGATAGTGAACTATACGCATGAATCAATTAATCTCTGCATTTACAGTATTTCTGTAGTCCAGTTTTTGGAAGTGGGATATTTCAGATTGACATTGAAAATAGATACAACATAGATTAAATTGAAATAAAGTTTGTTTTTTGTTAGATTTTTTTTAAACAGAAGAAAGTTTGTAAACAGCCTCAATAAAACAATATTGTGATAGCGTGCTGAAGGAGAAATGTCACAAAAGGCAAGTGATTCTTAAAGAGACAGAGGCCATTTTCAAGATGTCAGATAGAGCAATGATGAAAAATTTTTTTAAGTTGTTTTTTTTAATGTTTATTAAATGTAAGTGTTTTTTTTTATTTCTTTAGAACAACTAAAGGTAACAGTTACTTGATTGTGGTATGAAATAGCACTATGTGCTTGGAAAATATACATCTCAATTGTCAGAACCTGGCGTGGAGTTAAGTTCAGCACAAATGAAAATACAACTTCTGTGGGGGCTTTTTTTAGTGCATGTAAATGCACATCATGGCCAGATTAATTTTGGTCTCATGTAAATGATACATTCAGATTTTTTTATTCCAAGTACATTTTATGCAATCATGGAACTTTTCTAATGTAAATTTAGCTAAGGTGAGGGGAAATCCAAGGGCTAAATCCAACAATGAAGGAGGAATAAAAAAAGAAGCAGAGTTGAAGAAATTCAAAAACCAAATAAAGCTCTGAACAAAACACATACAAAGAGAAAACCAACACAAAGAATAATAAGGCGGCAAAGCACAGTGGATATTTTATTGGACCCTTTGCAGTGCATTCAGTGATATCCTGTGAGCAAGTCATTTCCAGTATGTGATCTCGGCCTCATTGCTTGTATTGAGTTCATAAAGAATAGATCATCGCAGCAGACTATTAATCCTAGATGTGTGAGTGAAGTCTCACATTTCCTGTTTTCTGGTGGTCATGGATTCAATTTCCTCATGTTCCTTCATCTCATAATTGAACGATCCCTATGAAGAATATTAAGTTGGTGTCTTTTCCCTTTTCTCCCCTGCATGGCAGGAGGTGGCAGTTTTGTCCCAGTTGCTGCAGACTGGGAGGAGAAGGATTCCTGAAGTGTTTGGAGGGAAGCATGGCATATGGCATGTGTGTGGATGACTGCTGGCAGAAGCTGCAATGCTGAGAGATCACTGTGATGCTGCTACGAAACATCCAGCTGCCTTAAGGCCAACGTCTCTGTTTATGCCAAAGACCAGCAAACCCACCGACTCAATGACCGTCAAGGGTCATTGAATGGATCTTTTTAGCTTTGAGAGTGAAATTGGAAAAAGTTTGAGGTTTAAAGGGGAATTATTTGAGGTCAAGTCTGTGTCAACGTACTCTTTTAAAGGTGTAATTAAAAATGTGTGAATATTGTGTCAAGGAGTGTTACGAGTTCAAGTGTAATTATTTTTCTCTAAAAGTATATTCATTGTCAGTATGAATGTCGTACATTTAAATATTTTAACTTTTTTTGGTGGGGGACAAATTAATTATGAATCATACGACTTCAATGATTTGAAAGGAAAAAGAACAACTATTGTGTGTTTGGGTTAATGTTTCAGTGAAATGAAAGTCTTAACCCTTTGTGGATTAGAAACATCTCAATGAAATCTAACTTGTGGATGCAATGGTTTTCTTTTAAAATTACTTGAGCTGTTTTTTGAATTATTAACTCATTGGGACAAAAAACAGTCAAACTGAATCAGTTTTAGATGAAAGACATTCTTGTCCTACCAGAGTAAATGCAATCACAAGAGGAGTAAATACATTTCTTTACACGTGTGTGTAAATCTATGCTTGAGAAAAATAATATAGTATATTGTGAGGAGTGACAGTGATGTTTTGTTTGTGACTCATGAACAGAACCATTCTAGCTTATTTGTTATATTTAATGAGAAAAAGTTCATATTCCTAAATCAACACCCTGACGAACTTAGCGATTATGTTTCATCTTCTCTAATTCACCTCACCTCTCATCCAAAATACTAAGTAATAAGATACATCTTCTCTTGAGTCAACAACATTTTATGAATTAATGTTTGCCTTGAGGAATAATCTGCTGTTTCAGTCCTGCTGTGATTGTGATGTGAGATGGGGAACTCAAAGTACGTGACACACATATATTGCGTCGTCTTTTCTTTTTACCAGGTTCCAAAATGACTTTTGTCTAACTGTAGGTGTAAAACTCATTTCACTGCCTCATTATTTATTACAGATGTAGTCAAAATTAAAAAAGCTCATAAAAAGCTAAATACACCACAGAAACCCTAAGAACACACATTAAGAACAGGGTTACTACTTTAACCCAGATGCTGGGTTTATGCTGTTAGGAAGGAGGTTAGAAGGTTTTGGCTAATTATTTGCTCATAAATTGTGACCCAGATTGCTTGGTAAGAGACGAGACTTAATGCATTATATTATGACTTCAGTTCTTGCTAAATGGATGAGGATCATATTTGTGCTCACTTTTCAGAACAGCATCAAGCCTAATGCAGGTTAGAAACAAAATGATTTCATTTCGTTCAGTTCGCAGAAGAGCCACTTCCCTCTGGTCTTACTGACTGCTGGTTTGTTCCTCTGATGATAATCTGATTGTGATCATTTCCTGGAATCCAGTGACACAAATTACAGTCGCCCACTTATTCTTCAGTCAGCTTTGACTCCACTCTGATCTTTTTCAAATCCTGCTGTGTACAACAAGCTAAATCAACTTTCCTGAGACGCTTTTTGTTATATATGGGTTTGTCATTTCTAGGCACTAAAGACAGAATTGTAGTTAGTTTAGGTAGTAAGCGGTTCAGGTCATTTAGACCTTTACAAAGCTGCAGCAGAGTTACAGTGAAGTGATTAAGTAATGTTTCATGGTATTGCTTATTTTCAGAGACTGAAATTGAAACAAAAAATAAACCAGATGATTCCAGAGACTTTCTGATCTAAAATGTAAAGTACAGTCCTCACATCATCGGTCTACCTCTGGGCTCAGTGCAATCTAAAATAATTGGCCTCTGTTTTTAGTGCACATGACTAATATGTACACATATCATGTACACGATGAATACCACAAACATCTCTTTGTACTACTAATCTTTAACTGGGATTGGACTTAAGGGAGGTTAATTTGTGGACTTAAGAGGCAGATATCTGACATTGCATATAAGCACAGGAGCAGAAATCGGAGTAGAAACAAATCAAGCTGGAGGAGCAACATGAATCCTGCAATGAGGGGTAGATTCAAGATTACATTATTATAGACTAGAGGAAGGAAAAGCGAATGGTTGGCAGGAGGGCAGCTGTGTGTTTAACGCTGTGACTGACTGATGTCACGAGAGGCGACGGTCAGACCAGCATCAACTTTCACAATAACAAACCGTTTCCAGCTTACCAAGGAATCTCCTGTGGCAACACTCTAGACAGGCACAATGAAGGTAGACATAAAACACAGGTAGAACATATTAAACCCATGAAATACTTATTTTTGCCAGGCGGTATTGGATGCACAGCAGCTCAGCACTCTCTAGAGTGAGTCGGCTATATTTATGAGGAGAAAAGCAAAAACAAGCAAAGATCATGCTGAACATGTAAAACTCTGCACCTGTTTTTCTTACGAGATTCACTGAATCAAAGAAGCTTTCACTTTGCAATATTTGTTGCTGTAAGTAACTATAAGGCCACTCTAAATCAGGACAGGTTTTACTGCTAACTTCAGCCTTCCTCGCCTCACTTTGCTTCCACCTGGCCCACACTCACTCACTCCGTTCTGGATTACTCCGGAGTAAACAGATTGCCAGTCGGCAGTCATTGCACCACCTACACCAGGCATACAAGACATGATGTATCCATGCTTTCCTGCTACGCACTCCCAGCTCATCCATCCAAATGTTGAAGTTGTCCTATTTTTAAATGTAGCCTCAGTTCCTGCTCTTAGCCTGGCTGCTTCAAGGTTCAACATTTTGTGTTCAGAGTTGGTATTCTGCAGACCTTCGCTGTAGTGAGCGGTTATTTGATTTCTCAACCCTTTTTGCCCATTTCCTAGCACCTCTGACACCAATAAGGCATTTTTATCCAGGCACATAGACATTTTCTATGTTTTTTTTGGGCCAGTATAAAGTACAAAAACAATTTTGAGTGAAAACTTTTTAAACAGTTTCTGAAATATTTAGACCAGTTAATCTGTTTGACCTCCAACAAGTTGTCGTAACAACCTCCAGATACCTAAATGCATTTAATCCAGGAGGCCCAGATTAACACTGTCAGATTTGATTTCAACACTTTTAAAGTGTCTATATGGGTCCACACCAGAAAGTGTTAATTTAACTCTTTTTGGAGAGTTAGTACCTTAACTCTTACAAAGTGTCAAATATCAAATCTGCTGGAGTTAATAATTTAACACTTACTAACACTAATTCAGTGTTAGATCTTAATATTAACTCTCACAGAGTACTTCTTTAACTTCTTAAGAGTTATTTGTAATTAATATTAAATAAGTACTTTATTGTTTTGAACTTTAAAAAAGTCTTTGGAAAATAAATCTTTAATAAAGAGGCACTGATTTTCTCAAGTGCATTTATTTCAAAACGTGCACCATAATTACAAAACATATTACAACGTGGAATAATGTGCATGTTTCACATGTCACATATCGCTTATTAAAAGGTCCAACATATCAGCTGTGCAATACAAAATGCAGTATGCTTTTTCTTCAATACCATATGCATGAAATTGTTCAAAGTACAAGGTGGAGAAAGTAAAGCCTGTATCAATGCATGCAGTTTATGTAATATGATAAGAGTACATTTTCTTTTAACAGGTAGATTGCCAGATATTACAGTACATAACAGACCAACCTGATAATCAGATCCATCATTTCTTATCCAGTTTCTGTTTCTGTTGATAAGACCCAGTTCCTCTCTGCACTCCACCAGAGAGATGTCCACTCACTAACAGATTGTCTTCAGGTTGTTGGGCTGTTCGTGACGTTTGGCCGGGGACACCAGCATCATAACAAACCAAAAACATAACAATGGGAAATGGAACGAAGGAATACATTTTTACTACAACTCTAACAACAAGCCTCAATTACAGAAATGTAGAGTTTCAGAGATATTAACACTTACATAATAATTTTTGGAGCTTGAATCTTCAAAGAATCCATGGAGGGATCGGGAGGGGGAGGTTAGACTGACGACTGGAGATTCATCCTCAACCAGACTGGTTCTAATCTATACAAAAAGGCAATAAAAGGATTAAAACATGCTGCAAGACGTAAGAAGACACAACAGCGGGAATAATGCTCTCAACTTGAAAAAGCCTTTTACATTTAATCAAAGGGAAAAAATTTATCAGATAGGTTGATAAATCTGACCAATATGCATGTAAATGTTCAACATCATGAAAAGACATACTCCAGATTATTACGGATCTGTTCAAGTTAGCCAATAATTTGATTAAATGTTCACCGGCTTGATTTTTTCCAACACTTATACTCCGCTAACATTCGGCATGCTAAGCTAAATATGCTAACACCGAGTCGTGTGGCGAACGTGACGTCTATCATATTGAGCTCAACTCAAAATAATAGTTATAAACCATCTCAGAAAAAAATGACTTACCAAGCGTGATAAACACCTCAGACAGGTGGAAAGTAAATAGCCTGAAATAACCTGGCTTCTGTCGCTTCGGTGGGAATCTGTGATTCTGGGGGCGGAGTCAGTGAATTAACTCCTTCAGTGTTAGAGCCGCTGGTGGAGTTCAGAGTTAAGAAGTAAAGAGTTATTGATTCTATTTTAACGCCTCTAGATTTGATACGGAAACACTTTGATTTAACACTGGATTTTAACTACTAGTAATATACACCCCAGACTTACATAAAGAGAATGTGACTCTATAAGTGTAAAATTAACTCTGCTTTTGCATAAAGTCTACTAACACCAAAATATTTAACACTTTTGAATTTGCTGTGTACTGCCACAATTAGCTGATTCACTGTTTGACTGACGTAATTGACTAAGTGTCCCAAGTTTCTGCTTATAGTATTGAAACAATACATGAAGAAATTCACACTGACAGAAACCTGAGATCTTACATTACCTTTATTTACTTAGAACTGGCTCTGTTTGAGTGTTTATTTTCTGCCTTGAGCTTTTCAAATAAATTGACTGAAGAGGAACCAGCTGATTTGCATCTTCTTTAATGAAATGAATAAGCAAACTTTTATGAAAACTTAACACAACAATTAAAAACTTCGTTTATTTTAAAAAACATGTGCGCCCATAGCTGCGACCTTAATTGGTCATGTAGTTTTTATAATTCATCATTTCTATATCAGTAAAAAATGTTCTATCAGTGATAATTGGACTTAATTACTATAGATTCACTTGGGAAATTAGACCTCCGGATATGAGCATTTTCTGAGCAAAGATGGGAAGCAGTTGACTCAGCAGTTGTTGCATCATTTTCAGACACTACAAGCAACAAGCGAATGAAATTAAGATGAGCTTACCACCATCAGTAGTTTATATGAAGAAATGTAAGCATTTTAATAAACTTTTTACTGATAATTGTGCTGGTTCTCTTTAGCATAGTCCTTACTTTCTTTTTCTTTAAACATAGCTTTAAATCTTTGATCTGTTTGTAATTTATTTACCAAAAAGTATATGTTGGTCTTTTATTACGTATTTCACTATAGTTCTCCATCGTAATTTTCCTGTGAGAAGACAATCAGTGTCTCAACTGATCACAGTCCAACGCAGCTTTGTCTTCTTTCATTTTAGATTAATTTTGACCCTTTATATTCCACCTCCAAATTCAAACTGTAAGCTGGGAAAGGCACATTTAGGTTCAACATTTCACAAAATAGTTGTCAACTTCAGGAAGTACCTTAAATCAATTGACGTGAAATAAAACAATTCATTCTAAGTGCAGGTTGAACAGTGATGAGTGGCAAGTTTAGCTTGGAAGTCGTGTTAGAATAATCATATTGATATAAATAATAGAGGAACATCCATCACAGGGCAACTAAAATTTTGGAAAGACAGACAAGGACAGGTGGTGAGGAAGTGCGAATGAGAATGAATGAACCAGAATGAGGCCCCTTTGGGCAGCGCTGAGGTTACACTCTGACACATATTGATTGTTAAGCAGCAGACCAGATCTGGCAAAGAGCTGCAGACCTGCCCTAACGCATGTGAGAGTGATACTATATGAATGCTTAAAAAAAAGTGATATCCATACAGAGCCCAAACAATGCCAGAGAAAAGGGAAAGGAGAACCTGAAAGGTTACAACGCATTAAATTAGACTTTCAGTGACTCTGATTAACTACCTCTGGTAGGTTTAATAATCAACTCACAGAGAAATGAAACCCCAAACCTTTAAATGTTGGAGACAGTTAAATGTCAGCTTTCTCCAAAACAATTAGGCTTCATATTTGACAGCAATAGCATTATCATTATCACTGCAAACTGCTGATGGCATCCAGCAGATGTGACGGCAGATGCTGTGCAGTGATGCTAATTAAAAGTTATTAGCCTGTTTGTGTTGCCTTTCTACTAGCTGAATAAGCTGCTCTACTACACATCACACCACTAAAGTAAAGTTTTGATGCAGTACTGGGCAGCTTTAAGAGCAATAATAATACTAAAGGTTTACAATAATATTGTGCATGTTTACCGATAATAATTGCTAGTATTGTGCTGATTTCAGAAACATAGCAGTTCTAAAAACTTAAAACACTACGGAAAGTTTTTCTGATCAAAATGTATATATTTTTTCCACCTTTAGTGTGATAGACTTCAACTAAAAAATTATATTTAATATCAATTTGTTTGTCAAAATGTTGAATATATGTAGGTTTGGTTTTCACCCTATTATTAATTTGTTGAATTCAGTCTTTGGCAGGAATCTCAATATAAAGCATATAAGAGCAGACCATATCTTAACTTGCCTATATTTACTTGCTCTGCTTTACAAAAGTTCTACAAATCTTTCACAATGGGAGAACTGCTCTTGCCCACGACCCTCGTCAGGGGAACCTTCAGGGTTTTTTATTTAGTTCTAATTGTTGTCATATATCAAGCACAACCAAGACTTCCCATAAAAAAGCAGGTCCTGTCAGGGAAACACTGGCTCTTCTCTCAGACATGACTCAGTCTGTTGATGACATGTGTGAACTCAAAAAGATGTAGAGCAGAATCTGAATCAAAATGTTTTTCAATCAGTTTGTGAGTGCAACCTTTTTTAGTTTCTGATTTTTTGACATTTTTCTGCCTAAAAAGATTTGTTGTTGTCTCAGTTGAACTTAATGGTTAATGATTTATCAGAAACCTGGACAGGAGGTGCCTGCAGTTTCCATATCCGTGTATCACCAAGTGTTTGCATCATATTTTCTGGAGTCTGAATCATTGTGACATCATAACCAACAAAGTTTCTTGTGTCTACAGAGTTTCAACTGGCTGAATTAATTATCATATTTCCAGTTCGAATCTCCATTTATTTATCCATTTATCTCCATTTAATTAAATATATTATTTACAAACTCAAAAAGTTTGTAATTAAAACCACCTCACAATATTTGTGTGCCTGTTCAATATACTGTGCTAACAAGCCAACAAATAAATTATATTACATAGACAAAATGGTTACAAAGTAATAGTTACAGATAATGATGATAGTAATAATGATAGTTGTAAATAACAGAATAACTACCAATTCCTTGCCAATGTACACCTATGGATTCTTCCTAACTTCCTAATTATATAACAATAAATAACATTTTGTTCATGGAAAATTAACCTACTAATAGTGCAGCAAAATGACACTCATCAGTTCACAAATTCTCACTAGCATAGTGATTACTGAAAGTGTTAATTAATCAATTAATTCTCAAGCAATGGGAGGTCATTGCCTCTTTGCACTCAGAGAGCAGCAAAGCCACACCCGTGGACTTGAACCAAGCGCTGTTTTCCATTTAACCTGATTGGGATTGATGATTGATTCTGTCCATGTGTTGTCAGTGCTCTGCAGCCACTCTAGTTTATTGGGACACAGCGGCAGCCTGAGGACTGATAACTGCTAACACATCACATTCAGCCTGCAGGGGAAGTTGACTTTATTCCATAATCTTAAATCTTTAAGATTGTTTCTGATGATGAAATGAGAATCTTTTCATTATGAACCTACCATTACAGGTCAGCTAATACGTCAGCTGGCCGATAGATCAGTCAGATATTTATCATTGATTAGATTTGGGTTGATTATCATGGAGGTATATTGCTGAGCTCCTGTGAGCTTCAGGGTTTTGACACTTTTATTACTAAAATCGTAAATACTTCACTCGCGAACTCGGTGCAGTTCCAAAGAAAGTTACGTTTATTTTGCTGAAACTTGAACTTCCATTCTGCAGAACACATGTTGCTCAATTTATCAAATTAACATCATTGAATTTATATCAAATTGGAAGTAGTACAAAGTTCAGTTTTGGCTTCAAAGATTTTAGGTGATTTCCGACTGAATCATGGTTTATCTTGAAATAATAATAAAAAAAAAAAACACAACAAATGTATGTTATATTTGAAATGCCCTCATTTAAATATGTAAACAAAAACTATAATTTGACCAATATCTTCAAAAAAGTCCAAAGTCATGAATGTGAAAGGGGTTTTCTGCTGCACTTTGCACAAGTTCATATCTATTCATGTCACTGCAAACATGGTTTTTCATGTTTCTCTGGTGTATGCAATAAGTTTTCACAACAATAACAATTTTCCAACCATACCCTCCAAGTGTCGTCAATCAGCCAATAGTTGTGGAAACGTGTACACAAGGCATGGAGTTTGTGTGGAACTGCACACATTTCCATGGTCACTTCATTAATAATACGTCTTAAGTTCTACATGCACAACATTTATACTGTGAAACCAACTGCTCAGACCTGACAAAGTGTGCTTTGTTTTTCTCTGACAGAAGGTAATGCTGAATGGCAGTAAATCCAAGTATAACAGTGATTACTAACTTTAAAACCTGAGACCAATGCTGTTAAAGATCAAGCTTTTCTTGTGTTCTTCGTTTTAAAAAGCATCTGTTCTAAATGTATGAATATTTAAAAGCTGCAAATCTTAATTGGCAGTTATGACCTTGCATGATTTAATAAATTGTGTTTGTCACAGGGCCGTTGGATGACATTCATCTCGACGGGTCTTTATTTTGCTGCATGCGTCTGTCGACCTCTGTTTGTCTAAGCACATGTCATGTTGGATCCGTGAGCGTTTTGTCCTTAATGTCCACCTGACAAACTGAATTAGTGCCACTGCACAGTAATCAGGATCAAATGTGGCTCAACTGCTGTGCCTTAGACCTTTTCTTAAGCATGCATGCCTGTCCCGTCTCCCTGCAGGAAGCCAACATATCAGCAGAGCTGAGCTGATAGCACAGATGATCAATACAAATGACTCAAAGATTGCTTGGCTTCAGGCTGAGATTTCAGGCTCACAGGCACTTTGGCACAGCGTTTGTTTGGAAGAGAGAGCAGACCCTGGAATCCCGGGGCATCCGTTCCTCCTCGGTCACACACATACAAAGACACCTGTTTGATGATGGAGAGTAGCGATGTGTGCAAAACTCAGCAGACATTTCATTTGGCAAGGTCTTGCCATTTTGGTATTAAGAATAATGATAATGACGTAAATTCTAAGAAATTTAAGCTGATAAGCACATTCAATCTGTCCAATCTGATGTTTCTCTGTCAGAGAGAAACATCAGTTATAAAGACTTATTAGACTGTGTTCTTTTTTTGGAGCTATGGCCCGGCTGAAGACGTTCGTGCTGAGCATCATCAAGAGATTTGATGATCGGCTCGGGCCACAGCTCAGGGTAGTCTTCTCCCCCGGGCCCGGACACTGATGGTGGAGAAAAGCCTAGGAAGGAGGGAACACGGAGGTGCTCGTCTGGATGAAGGTGGAGATGGGGAGGAGGTGGGTCAAAGCGCAGCTGAAAAACTGAAGAGCCCAGCTTTGTTGGTGCTTTTGAAGGAACTCTTGAAAGGTGATTGGCTGGAGCGGCTGCGCGGCGGTGCTTGTTGATTGAAGCGTGGGCGTGGTAATAGAAGCAGCCGACGAGTTGATTGGAGTCTTCCCAGCTTGAATTTACGCTTTTAAGCTTCCATTTAGCTCTCAGATTGCAACAAAAAATCTCCAGCAGGCTTTTCAATTGTGCTTTCAAAAAAATCAAACTGAAGTGGGATCTTGGGGGAAATTAGCTGTTGTCAAATTCTGCTAATTTGATTAATTTTCTAAAGTTTTTTTTTTTTAATGTGAGGTTTTTGAAGTTATTAGTAAAACTTCCCTTACCTGTCATAGAACGATGTCATATTAACCTGCACTCTTTTAGAAATTAAATGAGTCATCAGGGAAGTGGAAATCAGATGCAAACCATTAGTTTTTGCTGTCGTTGCTGCGTCATCAGTTCATAAATCACTGAATGGCTGAGCATCAAAATACATTAAAGATCTGTTGTTGTTGTTGTTGTTGTTGTATCAACCTTCCAGGCCTCTCATGATGTATGACTGCATGTTTGGTTCTGGGGATGCTAAGTAGACGGGAACCAGTCTTTTTGCTCCACTAATCAGAAACAAACTTCCAGAAAACTGCAAAACAGCTGAAACACTGAGTCCTTTTAATTCAAGTCTAAAAACCCACCTGTTTCAAATTGACTTTGATTAATAACTAGAACATTTATCAATATATTTGATCTATATTGTTATTAATGACTTTGGTGATGGGTTTGACGAAATGTAATGTTTTTTTGCTTGTTTCATAATTGGTTATTATGTTTTTATCGTGTAAAGCACTTTGAACTGCCGTTTTGCTGAAATGTGCAACACAAATGAACTTGAATTACTTTGTCGCTCTGTTTTTGGGTGACAAGAACTTAAATCTGCCAAGAGACACTGCGCCTGAATATAATCCTGAATTTTTTTTTATTTTTTTTGTGAAGATAAAACCAAAATGTATGGTACAAAGTGTGTCAAAAACAAACTAGACTTTACTGTACTAAGTATACGCCACTGTCTTTACTGACATGTCCAGCACCCAAAGTAATTAACTCACTCCACGCATCACCAACATAGCCGTCTGAAGCAGGTCCAAACACCAGCAAATTGCAGGGAGAACCTGGGATTTCATCCTCCCATTCACATCACTTTGTTTCATTTTGACAAACATAAAAGGGTTTTTTTTTTTTCAGATTCCAACAGTTTGGTCAAAATCTGAATTGCAAATAAGCTGGCGGAAGCAGTTAAAGCTGGTACACAAATCAGAGTCTAAAAATGTCTCCCGTCTGAAGTCATTGTTTGTTGGACCTGCAGATTTGCTAAAAATGCGCGAACAAACACAGCAATAAGAGGAACAAAGGAGGCGCCACGTTGTTTACCACCTGCAATCAGAGTGGTTTGGTGCTGTGAAGAGAGGAAGTTCGTTCCGAGTTTCTTCTCAAAAAGGTCAGCTTATGGATATAGTGTTTTTTTTTTGTTTGTTTGTTTAGGACCAGTGAAATTACTGACAAACAGAACTGAAATTGCAGAACCATGGTGTAGTGGACATATATTTGTTAATTTCAGTTAAGGGATATTTCTTCTGTCCTTGTTTTGGCTGTGAAAAGATGCCTCCATAATAAGCACATATTGTTACTCACATTTATCATTTTGACATGAACTTTGAATCCAGATAATCTACAGAACACAGAAGTGTGGCGATTGACCCTTTCCTTGTCATCTCTAGGTCAGGGGGAGGGCTACTCATCCAAATGACAATGTGCTGAGCTTTACAAAGGCCATGAAGGAAAGAGGAGACATTTCTGCCTTACCTGCTGTAATTGTGTCTGTATTTCCAACTGCCTTTTCAGAAAAGGTCTGAAATAAGTGGATCAGGATGAATAGTCAAGCCAGTTTTTTTCCTACAACAACCTCATTGGACCACCATATAACCATGTTATTGGAAAAAACTACATATCAAAAAATTCTTGAAACAGGGCCAAAAGCCAAGGAGAAGACTGGGACTGTAAGTTATTCCCCCTGGTAATCAAGCCTAGATCTCAGAATGTCTAAAAGCTTTGTTAAAAGCAAAGGATTTATTACCCTGAAGGCTCTGCCTAGAACAGGTGGTAAGTCCAGTACCTGCTGGCCGATGTCCTGCATGTCTTAAATGATTGCCTGGATCTAAAGAAGACTGGACTCTGCTGCAGATCTTCTTCAGCATGTGGGACTAGAACCACTACATAAACCATAGTGACGAGTATAAAGCTCATAGTTAAAATTGCGCCATAACCTTCTTATTTCTGTAATCAAGTGACATTTTCTTTTTTGTTTAAGCTCAGCCTTTATATTAAAAATAATTTGTTGTTTTAGTCAATATGTAAAAACAAAATATTTCAGCAAAACAGTGCAGAGAGCATCCTTCACATGTATTTACCCTGAAACCCCACTTTTATCTTAATATGTGTGTGACTTAAACCAATCTGCCAGGTTATCAAAAAAAAAAATAAAAATACACAAGCAACTTGCACAGGAAGAACTGCTTTTTGTGAGTAGTTTTATCTCTTGATAAATGTCAAAAGTAGCTAACAAGTGCAGTGGACCTCCAACATTCTGGATTCAATTGAAATGCAGAATGTTGCAAATGAAACTCGTTTACCTTGAATCATAAAAACCAGTTAAGGAATGTTCCTGCATCCGTCTTAGAGATATTTTTCTCTCAGATGAATCTGATTGGTGAAGTCAAAGTACAGAGTCGTTTTGTTGCTTGCGCTAGCGAGTGACTCACTTTATATTACCTCTAAAGGGAAATGATTTTATAATTCTGCAGTTATAATCAGATTTAGGAGCTAGCTATGTTTTAATACTGTTTAAAGCCCCTAGTATATTACACACAGAAAAAAAAGAATATAAAACAAGATATAAACCTCTGAATAACAATGCTCTGGCATCTGAATAATAAGATCATAGCTTTTGTTGAACAAAACTTTTTTTCCAGTTCCTTTTAATTGGAGTTAAGTGAATCTTAAATCACCCAAGGTTCTGGCAACACATTGCTCACATAATCTGCTACTTCAAAAACTCACAAAGGTGGGTGGTCTCTTAAAAGTTTCAAGTTGAGGTCTGAGAATATAATGAGTAAACAAAATCAACAACTTCTGCTCATCTACAGTAACCCTGCTGATGGTGTGATTAAACTCCTGTAGTGCTGTTAAGGTTAGTGAGTACTGCAGTGTGTGAGTGTTTGTTGTTGCGAGGCTTTTTCAGGCCAGTCCATTTGGCTGTTTGGAGGGCCCTAACTTTAATTTGGAGCCCATTTTCAGTCCATTATGCCGGGCCACTTGGGAGGCCACAGCAAATTAGAACTATCTCTACTTCAGTGAGTTTTAAAATTAAAATGGCACTCGCTGCACCCCACCTGTCATGCACACTCTCCCACATTCTTCCACCAACACACAAACACACAGCTGAAGGCATGTGCGACGATGCTCATGCGCCTTTTGATGTCTGAATATGAGCAAATCCTAGCGCATATCACGCATGTGAATTTCTCCACTTCTGCAGAGATGCCAAGGGGCGTGTCCTCAAACACCAAGTCGATTCCAGCATCGCTCGCTCAGCAGGGGGGCATATTATTGGGCCACTGAAAACCCGGCCACCGCAGGACCATTTAGTCAGCAGGGGATTGCTTTTATACCACAGCTAAGGAAAGGCGTATGAATAGCTGGTCATTGAGTAGATATAGCCTCACAGCCTGCCTCTGATCACATCACAGAGGCAAACAAGATCAATACAGAAGAATACAGGAGACCCACAGCGTGACAGAAGAGGGGGGAAAGGGAAATGGATGTACTAATACTGCAGCCTGAAGTCGTCGCCTGTGGTAATCACAGCTGTAAAACTAGATAATTACCCAGGCCTTACTAAGGCAGCGCTGGGGTGTGCTAGCTGGTGTTTGCTGTACATGATGGGGTGAATTTATTTCAATGGATTAATTGTACAATAATTTAAATGGGAATGTTTTTAGAGCTGCAGTAACAACGTCCTAGTGTTAAATCTATGTATAGTTTAGATCAGGGGTCCCCAAACTACGGCCCACGGGCTGGATCCGGCCCGCATCCACATTTGGTCCGGCCCCCTGAAAAATACCAGAGAGCATTCAGATTTTTTTTTATTTAACGTATTTTCCGGACTGTAAGCCGTTTATATGTGGATTTTTCTTCAACCAGCAGGGGGCTCTTTAGCAGGAAGTGAATCATTGGAAGTCTCGGTTGTGCGCCAACACTCAGCCCACAAGCAGCAAAATGAGTAAGAAACAGATCAGATGTCTTTGGAAAGTTTCTTTGCAAAGGGGAAAAGGCCCAGAGAAGAGACAGGAGAATGGATTTATCCCGGACCGTTAGGTGAGTCCCACATTACAAGCCCGCTCTGTGTAACATGCGGCGACCGGCTGCTAATGAGGCAATGAAACTTCTAGCTGCTTCGCAACGTAGAGACCAAGCACGCTGTACTCAAGCAACACACCTCGGGTGTTATTGTCTCTCATCACTCCCAGATGGGACCGTCTCGTTGCAGGGAAACAAGCTCAGGGCTCCCGTTAGTCGTTACCGTGAGTTAAATTTTCACGAAAGTAAAATGTTCGTTTTTGTGGCGCTTCTGTTATTTTGAAGGGATATACAAACGTTACTATAGTAACGTTGACTCTGACATTGACTCGACCAGTCAGAGAGTTTGAGAGGACAGTTGCGCAACTAGACATTATTCAGGTGGTTGCGAAAACATGCGATTGAAGTGTATGGGAAAATATCATCGACACGCCACCCCCTCCAGACGGCGTTTTGATGCCCCCTCTGGTGCTGCAACCCTATGCGTTGCATGCGCTGCATACCCACTTTTTGCCACTGCAAGAGGAGATGAGTAGAGCTTGTGAGTCTTAAGTCTGGTTTAGACGGAAAGATTTAAGAATTGTCGGCCGATTCTCCAAATCTCTGTGATCACAGAGCTGATAAAACTACAACAGGTTCGATCGGTTCGTGTGTCCAAGGCAGGAGCAACACAAACCATTCCAGTCACGAACATCCCGATTCCAGAGGATAATTCAGTAAAACCCCCAACATAGCGGGAATTTAGAATAACCGTACACGGATGACATGTAGAAGCAATAGTGATGTTTGTGGAGTCATTTTAAGAGATAAAAGATGATAAAAGAAAGTAGCTATACATCATATTATAATATTTCCTTTTAAAAAACATAATTTGAGTGTTGCTCTGATTCTTTCCTGTATGTTTGAGAAATCCTCGACTCTCTTGTGGCATACATTCAGTGGTGCCTGCTCAGACAATGTGCCGCCTATTAACCCAAAGCCTTTCCTAGGAGCTACAGTTTCCAGCCGAGCTCCACATAGAGGACACCTTAAACTGATCACTGTGACCTTCCAAGAAAAAGTATTGCAATGGATGGATGCTTATTCAAGAAAGCATGTTGTGATCATATCAATATGTTTCAAGCATCTTGTTGAATCTGTGGCACAATGAACTTATTCAAAAGGGGTCAACCTAGGACATGAATGTATATTTACTGAAGCGAGAGTTTAAAATCTGCGACGTGAGGAAACTTTCTTATGTATGGCTGACGTTTACATGTCTGAGTTGAGAAGCAATATATGTGGTTATAAAATGACAGTGTTGCAGAAGGCTTTTTTTAAAGGTTATTTAGATGATTACATGTAATTTTCAAGTGAGAATCTGAGCACAGAAAGTACAGAGACCAGAAGACCGTAATTTCATTCAGTGAAAGATGTCTTAGAGCAAATCAGTGAAGGGAGATGTCAGCAATGATGACAGGTTCTCAGCTGATATATTTACTCTATCCAAATCATTAAAATAATAATAAAAAAACAAAGTAAAATCTCTCGATAAGGCATAATATTACGACCTCTGACAGGTGAAGTGGATATTACAGATCATCGCTTCAAAAATGCAACATTTCCAGTGAACAATGTCTTCCCTGAGTCTGTTTTACAGGGGGAACAATAGAACAAACTCAGGGTCAAAATGTGATGGCTGGTGTCTAGATCAGGACATCTCTAAAGCTGTGGGTTTATATCTCTTGGTTTGTAGTGTACATATTTCACTTATCTGGGGAATCCACTTTAAAAGGGGACAAACTGGTACAGGCAGGGTCATGACTAGAACTGTGACACTGGCAATGTTCTGCTGTGATTCCCCTGTTGCTTTAACATGTAGCTCTGACCTAAACACTCAGGCAGATCCTTTTATGGAAAGAGCTTTTGTTATCAAGGCTGTCTTAGTCTGTTTCTGCCACAATTCAGACATAATTTATGAATGATTTGAGGAGCACAGAATAATTGACTGATCATTTCAATCAAGCATCTATTGAATATGCTGGATAAACAAATCCATTGAAGCCTCATCTTACAACTTGCAACACTTTTATGATCTGGCGCTAAAATCATGGTGCCAGATATAACAGCACAGCCTCTGTTCACAATCTATTCGTACTTCATTAGGCTGCGAGCAAAATGAGAATCAACCCCCTAAAATTTACAAACAGTAACTGGGCATGTTGCATGCAATATACAGATATTGTGTGTGGAATATCTGTATATTCCACACACAATATCTGTGTGTGGAATATACACACAGATATTGTGTATATCTGTGTGTATATACACAGATATACACAATATATCTTTCTTGCTGAAGAAAGATTTTTCTTTCAGCAAGAAAGAAAAATCTTTCTTGCTGAAGAAAGATTTTTCTTCAGCAAAATCTTTTACTGAAGATTTTGCGCTACGAGCTGTCATGAAGAGATGTGGGGAACGTACAGCAGACCAGTGTGATATAAAGTAACGGTAAACTGGAATTATTTGGTAATCCTGCTTTTCAACCGTGCTAAATTGTAAACGCAAAAAACGATACCTGCAATCTGGTTCTACTTTAATAAGTTGCACTGCAGGTGGTAAGTTATTACATTTGCATATCGCCCTCTCATTTATTTGCGCTTTCTAATGATTAAACATTTTGAATGTTGAAGACAGACGCACTAAGCTGACTGCACCTAATAGTCTCCTTTTGCTGACACAATTCTGTCTGCGTGGTTTTTGCAGATCAGGTTTGTTTTTGTACATGCAAACCTTTTGAAGATCAGGCCCTAAGGAAGCTATTGTTGCAAACAAACTGTTAACTGGCTATAATATAATCTACAATCAAACTGATACAACCAAGGAATTACTTTTGAAAACACCAATTTACATTCAGATACCTCAGTTCAAGTTTTGTTTTCCATGAAAATCCTTAAATAGACTTAAGGAATTGTTGAGTTATCTTGGCTCTGAAGCCTCTAAATTCTCTCTGTCAAGACATGGACTAGGACAGCGGTCAGACAAATCTGTTCTCCTGATGCATTTTTCTGAGGAAACTAATGTTATGTTCTGCAGATCAATGATTTCACACCGATGCCATTCCCACATCTGTTCCAACAATAACAATACTAAAAAGGAGTTTCAAGAAACTTTCGGTATTCAGATATTTCAGAGCAAAAATATTGCTGCTTTCGCGGCTGCATTTTCTCTGTATAAGGGGCGTCCATTTATTTTTCACTTTCTGCACACATTACAAAATCATGTCTGTAGAGGAAGAAGGTACTCTTCATGCTGTCAAGAAAAGGGACTGTCATTGAGAAATGACATAATGTAGTTTCTCTCTCTTTCATTTTAAGGAATATTTGAAAGATATTGGGAAAACATGTTTTGGCTGTATATATAAATGATATGTTATTATCCATTCTTAACGATGTTAAATTTACAGTAGTGATGGGGGACTTTGCATATAGAAGTATGGGGACATGCGAGTCTCCAAAGTAAAACTTTGATGTTAAATGTAACATGCTAAGAGTCCTTTTAAGGAACAGTTATCTATTAGCTAAATTCATGACCATTCACTGAGTAAATTAACATCCAGTGAGATCAGTGTGAGTGAAAAATATGCTTCTCGATTTGGCTGCATGAATAAACAACATCAGTCAGAGGAGCTCCTGCCTGTGGGTCCAGACTGATTAAACATCATTCAGTATGTGTGTGTTCACATGAAGCGTCAATGTGAATTTTCTTAGGTTATTGGAACAAGAAGCAAAGCAAATTATTGTGTACATCAATGTGCGTGTGTGTTTGTGCATTTACCTATGATTGTGTGTGTATCTATAAATCCATTTACAATGCAGAGGAGTCTGGTTGAGCAGGGGAAAGGATGATGGGGAAGATGGAAACAGCGTGAAAGAGGAAAATTATGAAATGGAGCCGAGGTAAAGAGGAGAAAGCAAAGTGTGATATAAGATGGGGAGAAAGCGAAGAGAGGCGAAGTTGATAGAGTGATGGGCCGATGCAGCAAAAGGAATCCGAACCAGAGGCTTTTACACAGCAGGTGAGTCAAGTCAGGGAGTGAATGAAGTCACAATAAGCATGTTCTGCTTTACCACAACTAATAACTTTCACTGAAGAAAATAACTAAAAACTAACCCAGGTCTCAGATCCAGCCTACAAAATATCTGCAAATACCACATAAAAAGAAAAACAATCGTTGATTCTCAACATCATTTCATTCTCAAGATTAAATTCTCAATTTACTCTTTATTACTATACCATATATTTGTGAAATGTCTAAGTTGTGCTGGTCACACTACAGAATTTTTTCCAAAAACAACTCAGCCTGACTTCTCTGGTGGTCATACTGCATACGCTGCAGATGCACAGAGAGTTGATGATGAGGTTTTCTTGACCTCAGGCAGCAAAGCAGGACATTGAAACACAAAGCAGACATTTTGTTATGTGATGGGGGTGTTAAGATCATGGTGTCCTAGATGACTGACAAAGCAAAACAATAACGTGACTGTTTACAAAAATGGTCACTATTGCTTCTCTTTGTCAGTACGGCACATGAAATGACAATCACAACTTTTATTTTGTCGCCATTTTTAATTTTGATTTTTAGGTGAATTTAGTATTTTACTGCCAGACATGGACATCATAGAATGGGTGCATGAGTGTGTGTTGGTATTTCAGTTCTGTAATGCATATTTCTTTCTAAAGATGGAAAACATGAGTTTAAAAAGCATTTAAGCTAAAAATTAAAATCCTGCTCCCTGTCTTTGTGACAACCATATCCATCAACATTGTCCATGTATTTCTCTCTCTCTTTCTGGCCCTTTGGTTCCATCCCTTCCTCCCACACACACACAGCTTAGTGTATAAAGGGGTTAGACACAGCTGGATTGGCACCTCTTCACCCGCAGGCAGAGCACCGAGGTGAAGTAAAACTGGCATACCAGCAGGATGAGGTGAAGTGGATCTAATCTGGCCTCCTGGCATGATGTGGCACTAGGCCGGCTCCCTGTGCCAAGAGTTGTACTGGCAATGGCCGGTGCTGGCACCCTGCTGTGTCTGACTTGATGGATCAGTTTCCTGCTGGTGGGAAGTGGAGCCAGAGTTGTGCCAGTTCAGGAGAATTGGAGACACAAATATATACAAAATGACCAAATAAGGGATACAGGTTTAATGATATCAATATATTACACCTGCTACAACTGATTTGCCAAATTGCTTGTTGTTTTTAACATCATGGCTAAAGTACAACTTAATATTGGTTAGCGTCTAAAATAAACATGCCTTCGTGTCACACCATACAAAGTCTTGTGTCAAAAAGTCATGGGTTACTAATTAGAATGTTCTTAAAACTGATTATCCATTGTCTAAACATTCTTGTTCTTGTAAGGTTGCGGAGGTGCTGGTGATTAACCATCAGGTACATCCTGGACAAGTTGCTAATCAAACTCATCAACTAAGAATAAAGGTAGAAATTAAAAATGATTTTCAATGCATAATAAGGGATACTAAAATGTATCCATTGTCCCCTTTTGTTAGAGACAAGTTCCTTTAGCTCTTTCATTAGATTGCTTTCCTCATAGTATTAACACTTTTCTGTGATAACATATGCCAATGAATAAAAGAAAAGCATTTCTAATTTTTTACACTTCTTTACTAGTAGTAATAAATGTGGGCAAACCGATTTATTTTACTTCAAAGATTGAAGCAGTTAGAGAATGAATCAAAAATAAAGGCTTTTTTTTCTTCAAATTTTGCCTTTTAATCTACGAATCAGTTCTTTCCCACATTACTTCAAGCAGAGAAAATGAAACATCTAAAAGCTGACAGATGGTCATAATAGACCATAAGCAGATTTAGATGCATTCTGATTGGAACCTCCTCTAAAAAATGTTTATTAGGAAAAACATCTTGCGACTAAAATGATCCCATCACTGTAAATCACTGTCGACCTGGGCTGCTGTTTTTCTTAATATTGTAATTTCTATGATAAAGCTTTAGGAAAACTGTGGTAGCATGTCATTTCAGTAGAGATGACTATCAGACGTCATCACAGTAGTAAGCATGTCAAAATATCAAGTAACCCAGTTTCTCTTCAAAATGTCTTGTCAGATCAGTGCTTGGATGTCATTTATGTGAAATCTCTGAAAATTGCTGTTGAAGCACCTCTGACTGTTACCTGCATGTTTGCACCCAGCAGGCAACTTTGTTTCCCCACACAGGAGGACATTTCTAGGTGGGCTTAAAAGCCTAAACAAGTCAAGTTCCATTTTCCAAAACTGAACACCCCTCTGCCATGACCTGTCATGGACAGTTAAGTGTTTGGCTCCGGTAAGGACTCTGCTGGATATCGCCAAGGAATTAGTTAGTTCCTGCTTTCTGTGTCGACTTTTGTTCTCACTCACTGGGTCAGTCAGTACAAACATCCAAAAAGAACAACAAAGGCTATTAATGAGATTACGTGACAGATTTCAACTTTACCTGTTCACATGACCTAGAGCTGTGCAGAAATGCCTGCATCCTTTAAATTATTATTTTTTTCCATTTTGTCAAACTTAATTTGTTATTTGGATTTTATGGGACAGGTCAGCAAAAGCAGTGCAGAATTATAAAAAGAGAGGAAGATGATACCTGGTTTTCAAATTCCAAAAACAAAAGTGTGGCATGCATTTGTATTCAGCCTCCGTGCGTTTTTCAGTCTTTGTTATGCTGTTTATTCACTAATGTTCACTAGCAAACCTCTGATGCCTTCACAGATCAGTTGTACACAGATGAAGGTGGAAGCTTTGTTAAGCACACCTTGTTAAAACTGGTTTGGATCAACATTTATCTTCAGATCTGCCTTAAATCTTTGGGGCATCAATGTAATAGAGGGGTGGTAAATGTTCCTCTGAGATCTGAGTCCATATTGACATGAGAGCAGCACATAGTTGCTAAAAAATGTTTTGTTTGGATGCACATGCATTATGAAAATGATATCGAGATTTGGTCACTTTAGAGGCCATTGGACTACATTGAAACATTGAATTCATTTTCAAGCTTAAGAAACATTGACAGAGATGGTATAAGCTCTGGGAAGCAGTGCTGGGAGTAACAATCAGAAGATGATGATAATTACTCATTTGGCAGACACTGTTATCAAAAAAAACGACTTACAAATGAGGATGTAACGAGGCAGTTAATATCAAAACTAACAATAAGCTCCTTTGGAGGAAGATCACTAGTCAGACAAAGTAAAAATATGATGCAGACAGAGGGTAGTAGAGACAGTACAGTAGAGAGTGTAGGGAAGTAGAGGGCAGGTGATGTAGGATCAACAATGGACTGCAAATATTATTTATTCCAATGAAAACAGCACATTTCACACACAAGAAACCCAAATTCATAACAAAAAAAAATCTCTAACATAACCTCTACATTTAGTTTTTATGAACAACTTGTAGGTCTTGATATTTCTCCTCCCGTCTGGAGCAAAAACCAAAAAATAAAAAAAAAGGTTTTAAAAAATACTACACATCAAATGTCAACTTTTCCCTCCTCTTTGGGAGTTACACTCAGTAAAATGTCCTGAATACAGCCTTCAATAACAGACTATAATCTGAGAGCAGAGAGGAGCACAAGGGCCTCGGCCCCCAAATCTTATTTGGTGGCAGGACCTGAAGATGGACTCCGTGATGGAATGAGAGAAATAAATAAATAGCAGCAGAGAGGAAGGATGAGGGATGAGATGCTGAGGGTCAAAAACGGAACCAAAACTGAGGGTAAAAAAAATTGTCAAGGATATGGTGGAACTCAGCTTGGTGAAGGGAGAGACTGAATGCATGGAAATTGCAGGAAATAAAACCCACAGGGGTGGAGAGAGGGGAAGGAAGATGTGAATGTAAGGAAAAAAGGAGAGAAGAAGAAAGGGATCCTTGGAGATGTGTCCTCTGGGCAGGATGGATTGAAAGAGTAAATAGAGGTTAAAAAGGGATAAACAGAAAGATAGCAGCTTGTAGTAAAGGCAGACAGAAAAAATTTTGCCATTTGTAAACTTCGGAAACAAGCAGCGTGTAATGGAGAAGAGAAAAGGAACGAATGATGTGACTTATCAGAGGGAAGGTAGGGTGAAGAGAGAACAAAGTGTAAGAAATGGGTGGAAGACTATGGAGAATCTCAGGTTAAAAGATAAAAGAAAGATTGAAGGGGGGAAAAAAAAGTGGAAGAGAGTGAAAGAAGCCAGTGTGACCGATTCGGCCGAGGCAGCAGTAAAAGGTTGCTCTAATACAGCAGCCGGTGAGGAGAAGCCTGAAGGATACACTCAGTTACAGGAGGCGAAGGAGGAAGTATGGTGGGCTGAAATAGTGTTGGAAGGGAGGAGAAGAGACAGCGTTCTCTGGTTTTCCCATCACATTCTCAGTTCTGGTTTAGAACAAGCTGCAATATTCTTTTCTAAGTTTTTTTTTGTTTTTCTTTTTCCATTTTGCTCATAAATAACCCCCTCCTCCTCTGATCTCTCTCCTTCGATTTCTTCTTTCAGCTGCAGTCTGCCTTCTCATTCAAAGTGGAACCATAAAAGGAAGACATCTTCTTCCAAAACATGTCATGATCAAAGACGGCAAAGGCACAGTCTGGTCCAGACATTTTAACTGTAAACCATGTTGCATCAATTCATAACCAGCCGGGAAGTCATGCCAGGAGAGCACTTAGAGAAGTCTCCAGTCGGCTCTCGGGACCACGGCCAGCATCAGTGTCAGTAACTTTTAAGACAGATCATCTGCAGATCTGCTGCAAAAACAAAAACACAAATAGTAGATTTCACTCCTTCCACTTCTTATCAGCCTTCTTTAACAACAAATCTTTTTACAGCTTGCCCTGTTGAAACCACAAACCTGAATGTGTTTTATATGGATTTGAACACAAAGAGGTGCTTTTTTACGCAAAAATCTGAAAAGTGTGGCGTGCTTTGTGAAACAAATTGCAATTGCAGAGGAGAGAAATTCAAGGTTATGCCTCACACATTTTTGTAAAAAAGTTAATTTTACTTTTTGCCCTCATTTTAATATTATTCAGAAAATCCATTTTTTAAAAAATATCTTACAACCTTCTATAATGCAAAACTCAGGTGTGTTGGAGTGGAGAATCCACTCCAACACACTATTTTGTGATGGTAGCTCTAGAGGACTTGATTTGAGCATCTCTGCTTTATATGTTAGCCATTTCCTTTACATGGCTCATGGCATCTTTGAATGGGACTTCTTATGGCTTCCTTTAACGATTCTAAAGGCCAGATTTGTGGAGTGGACAAGCAGTTGTGTCATACTCGTTCTATTTTCAGATGGTGGATTGGACAAACCTCTGCATGACATTCAAAGCTTGGTATATTGTTTTATAACCTAACCTTGCTTTAAACTTCTGCACAGCGATCTGTGTGACCTGTCCGATGTGTTCCTTGGCCTTCATAGTGCCGTTTGTTCCCTAATAAGTCACTGAAACAGAGCAGCTGCATTTGTACCGAGATTAAATTACAAGCAGGTAGATTCTCTTTACTTATATGGATGACCCTTAGGAGACAGAGGCAGAATATATTCCACAATTGTCATATTTTTCATATTAAATTTATGGGTCCCTCTCTTGTATCCCTTACACTATTTTGTGTTCTACTTCGTGTTTGTCTGTTGCATAAAAGCTCAATAAAAATACATTGAGGTCCGTGGTTGTAACGGGACAAAATGTACAAACGTTCTTGATGCATGAATACTTTTGGAAGGCGTAGTATCTTTCTGTCCCCATGGACTTCCCTCCTTATCCACCCCAGACTGATATTGGCCAAGTGCCCAGGTACAAGTGCTCTACCTGCACTGCTGGCAAGACGGCGGCTGGAAGACAAACTACCCAATAGAGGCGGAGAGGAGATAGAGACAGAGAGGGGAATGTTTGGCTGGAGGGAAAGCAATGAGGGAGAGGGTTGGTTTCACAGGAGAGGAGATATTTCCAAAGGGGGTTGAGGCAAAGCCTGCTGGGACATTGATTTGCAATTCCAATGAAGCCTCCTTACAGTGAATTACACAGAGACGCACTCTGGCTTAAATGCGCATAAATAATCACGAGCATCCCTGAACTGTAATGGACGGTCAGTAATGAAGTTACCGGGACTGTCTGCTGTGGAACAACATAAACATTAAAAGCATTATGTGAAGTGGCAGGGTGGATGAGGAGCAGCACTTTAACTTTTTCCACATTTTGTCATTTTAGTGCCACAAACTTCAGTGGATTTCACTGGGATTTTATGTGGCAGAATAACACAAAGTAGTGCGTAGTTATGAAGTAGAAGGAAAAACATGTTTTTGAAGAGGCTGTGGGGAATTATGTAAAATTGACATTTTTGATTTTTATATTGTGTTATAATGTTGTTCCCTCATCAAAAACATACTGTGTTTACGCCTGACGTTCTCCATGCAGCTCCTCTAGACTAGTGGCAGCAGCAATTAGCAAACATCTGGTGAAGCTGAAAATCTTATCATACAAGCTACTTCTCAGTGCAACACTCCTAGGAACGGTATTAACGGCATAATAAGATGCATTGTTGTGATGAAACACTGAAGGTGGAGTGTCAGAGCAGAAACTTCTTAAAGAGACAGTGACCCTTTTCAAGGCTTTAAATCACAAAGTCAAAGGTATGTTTGATGTATATATACAGCATTCTTATAACCACAGAAGGTAACAGAGCTACTACATTGTGCAAGAATTGATGTACTAGATGTGTCCGTTACATTTCTGGTTAACAACTTTACAATGAAAACAACCAAAAGCAATAATTGTGTAAAGTTACATTAAATAAAAAGCCATAATCATTTAACTGCTTTGTTTACATTTCTTTCTGGAGCTGGTTCCAAACTACTGCACCTGTCATAATTGCTAAAATATTCTATGAACAAACCTCCATCTCTCATTCACTGGATTCATTCCTGGAACAGGCTTCCCATCTATTTCCAATATTTATTTTTGAAGAGTAAAACATTGACTGATTATCTTAAGAGCCATTGGACTTTTCTTGGTCCAAAGAGGAAACAGCAGTACACTTAACTTATTTTCCCTTTCTCCCATCTTTGAAAGTCCCCAGTGTATGAGTCATCTTCTGTTTCCTGGTGTTCACTTCTGTTTCTTAGTACCTAACAGACATACACATAAAAGAAAATCAAATTGCAGGTATACAGCCAAAACCAGATTTTCACATACACTGTAGCGTAGAAATAGTCAAAGAACGCTTAAAAATGTTCCATTTTAGGTGACTTAGGATTACCAAACTTATTTCATTTTGTTCATTTGGATTTCTTTTATTACTTTTTCAAAGTCAGAATTTCACGTACATTAGGATTAGTATGCCTTTAAATAAATGGGGACACATCAGTGAGGTCAAGGCTCTGAAAGCCACTAGATTTCACAAAATTTGAGTTAAACCGATGAACATCTACAGATGAAAGTATGAAGACCGTATAATGTCACAAATGTGTGATCTGATAAAATATGGTGACCATTGTCACATTCGGAAGGAAAAGGGAGAAGCTTGCTACTACAAGAAAACCATTTCAGTCATTTGCTGTTTATTTTACTTACTGCGAAGTACAATAAGAAATCATGCCGTGTGGGTCACAGCACTTTACAAAATAGGTGTGGATCATGAGAACAAAATAGGAAAATATTGAAGCAAAGTCTCAATTTGGCCAAGAAGTTGAAGCTTTGATAGGAATGGGATTGCCAAATGAAAAATGATCTCATACACATGCCCAAATTAGTTAGAAATAGTTTGAAGAACAACAAAGTAATTATTTTTTAGTGGCCATCACTCATCTGATCTCAGTCCTACAGAAAATGTATGATGTGCGGGAGCAGAGCGACGTACATGACTGCTTCGGTTACAGCAGTTTTGCCAGGAGGATTGAGCCAAAGTTTGAACCAAGTCGTACAGCTTAAAAGGCAATTCTACTAAGTACTAATAAAATGTATGTAAATGTCTGAATTTGTCTAACGTTTAAACAAATCTGGAATAATCTCGCTTGTTTTTCTAGTGTTTAGCAAATACAAATAATCTTATAAATAATCCAACTTAACACAGGAAAAGTTTAAGCAGTAGAAGAAAGAAAAAGACTTTGAAAATTTTATCCGTAACTGTCTGCAGATTTAAAAAAAAAAAGAAAAAAGATTGGAAGCATGTCATTGCTGATATAAAGCTACGTTTAGCATTTTTTAACACATTAAACACACTTCTGTACAGTGGGCAGTTTTTGTGCAACTAAGTCTGCTTGAAAAGAGCTGCTGTGGTATAGATGCCAGGTTTGTTGGTTGAAAGTTAGCCAGTTAGCGCCTCAGCTCTCAGGGATGATGTGAGCATAATCTCTGTGTTGAGTGCGGTTATATGCACACAGGCGTGTGTTGGTAATAGCCTCATGTGGAGTGTAAGCCAAAGACTATTGAGGAGGCTCATGGTATACAAAGACAGCAGAAAGGGAGTCTTTCCACACATAAGGTGCTTGTCCTAGAGTAAAGATGAAGGAAAAGACCAGGTGATCCATTGTAAGAGTAAAGAAGATAATAGTAGTAGCAGGGTGAATGGATAGGTTTGGAGGTGGCAGGTAAAAATGAAGTATTAGAAGAACAAACATATGAGTTGCCACTGTTCTGCATATTTTCTGCTTCATGGATATAACGAGAAATCAGAGGCCAAAAGAAGAATGGAAGGAGCGCTAGACCAGATGGAGAGAGCAGGGACTGACGGCAGCTAAACGTTGCCATCAGTCAATGAATTAACGGCCCATGGTGAGCAGTCGTGTGAGCCTGTGTGTTAACACGGGGCTTTGCCATATCTGCCAGCAATCAACTCAGTCATGTATGACCATGTCAATAACTAATTCAATGACCTAAATATGCCAAAACATCAACACAGGGATGGGCTTTAGCTTCAGGTTTAGCTGAGTGTTGTAGATTTGGGGGTTTAGGTACCCCGAGCCGGCCAAAGGCAAATACGAGTTATGCAGCTAATGAGGGCCTCCACACCACCAGGGGGCCTCCAAGAACATCAATCTAGCATGATTTAATAATATAACATTGAATATTTCAAACTAAATGCTATTACACATGGAAAAGAAATCTATATTATCTTTATAGTTGGTACATAAATAATAGGTTAATCTCTTCCTGTTGCCTCTGATTGGGAAATATAATTAAACTTCTTAACTTGTTTACTGTGAATTCAGTGTATCTGCTGATGATACTTTCAAATAGTTAAAATGATATGGCACACTTAAATACTATTCTGCATTTCAAAACTGAAACTATTTTTCCTTAGTTTGCTACTCCTATAAAGTTAAAGTCAACAGACATAATAACACCAGTATGATATACGCTAATTACAAATTACGCTAATGAGAGCAGGTATGTTACACATACCAGTAGAGTTTAAGAATGATGAACTTCTGTTATTGATATTTTGGTATTGGGGGCCCCAAACGAAAATATGCACAAGGTCCCAAAAAAAAAACTGTGAGCCGGCCCTGCAGGAACCTTTACACTTTTTAAGCAGCCTGGAAAAATGCCTAAAAAACATCCATTTAATTCCATCTTTTTATCTTTATTTACTGGGTGACATTATGTAAAATTATACCCTGAAATTGTAGAACATTTCATACGCCAACCATTCCATTAACTTAAAAATCACATTACAAAAAAATTGTTTACCGTTTCTCCTGCTCTATTTGGTAAGGCTGGGACAGTCTGGTAAGTATGTGTGATCCAAACAGACTGCAGGTTACTTTAGGATAGCATTTTTCCATTACGACCTTCTTTCAATCTCTAATTCTCTCTCTCCCTCCTCAGCTTCTGATTGAGCTATTAAGTCAGCCTAGGCGGCTGATTAATATACTGCATGTGTCAGGCTAAATTGATTCATTGAAGTAAATGATTTGATGAGAGGTCAGTCCACAAATCTTCTTGGACTAATGTGAAGCTAATGGCGAATGACAACAGGACCGAGCTAAACACTAGGACCGCCTGCTTCTTCAAGGTCAGACGACCTTGTCAGTTAACAGTTTGGCTAAAGGTAAAAGGAACTAGAGAGAAAAGGTAAGTTTGACACCGAGGACAGCAGCTCAACGTAATGCGTCTTTAAAAAGATTTAGAGCGTGATGGAGTCGTGGTGAACGGGATTTGGCTAACTTAACGAAACCTGCTATAACAAAAACATTACTAATTAGCAGATTAGCAGATATTTGTGAAATTGGACAAAATGGTCCATGGTTTTCACATTTTACTTTCAAATAAAAATGTAGAGTGTGCCATTTGCAAGTATTCACCAAATCAGTACGTTGCAGAAACACCTTTCAGTGCAATTACAGTTCCAAGAATTTTGAGGTACATTTTTGTATGTTTTGCTTTTTGAGACATTGGATTTTTTGTCCATTTACTTTTACAGATTAGCTCAAAACTGATCATACTTGATGGAGGGTATCTCAACATTAGCTTCCAATTCTTTCCACAGATCCTCATGTTACATTTAGGTCTGGACTTTGACTGGGCCATTTAAACACATGGATGTGCTTTGATCTAAAGGTTCTCAGTTCTGGGCGTCAATGTCCAATGTTCTGCTTCTTTTGGATGTTTTCCTGGTCCAATTATGTTGGTTATGACGGATAATTTGGGATTATTATTCAGGTGGTATGGGGATATTGCCCAGAAAATCAACAAATTTGCAGCTGCCACTGACAGAACTGGCTAACAGCGTATATTCAGCAGTTTTTGGCTAAATGTTTCTTTGGTCAAAAAAAAAAAAATACATTTTTCCATGTTTGTAAAAAATCTTTTGAAAAAAATCAACATAAAGTGAAAAATGGAACCGTAAATATAAGTTAAAACTGTAACTGCAGAAATGGGTTTAAAAAGCTTTTAGTCACAACCGCCATCTGCGTAAAGGAAGCTTTTCAATTCACAACTGACTCTCTTGATCTCTAATGTAATGTGAAAGCCAGAAGCCAGAAAATGGGAGACAAAAAATGAAAAATGTATGAAGAAAGGAAAATATGCCAACCACTGAATTGAAGCATTTTGGGGACTACTGTATAAAGAAAGATCTACACTTGCTAAAGCTCTCCATTTTTCCAGTCTACAGCCCCGTGTCACTCTATCACTCTCCCACAGACTCATAACTTTCATGGTTTTCAGAGTGGCTCCGCGGCTCTGCATGGGTGGCCTGAAGTGGAAGCTCTGAACCTTTGCTGGGGGAAACAACATCAGCCAAATGACTGAATAATTGAATGACCAAATGAAACAGCCTACGCTGCCGACTGGATCAATAGACTCCACCACTCTCCATTAGGTATTCACTGCTACTCCCTCGCTCTTTCTATCCTCAATTTCTCTTGCGCTCTTTCTCCTTTCTTTCTTTGCCTTTTTGACATTGCCATTTTCACACTCCGGACTGGATTTGTTTTGTCTTTTTGTTACTGTCTGCACTGTCTTTTGGTCTTTATTCTTCTCCCTTTCTTACAGCACTCTTTTTTCCTCCCCATCCTTTCTCCTTTTGAGTCTCTCTCTGTCCTAATCGCATTTTTCCGTTTCCTTAAGAAACCACCAGACCCTCTTGTCTAAAGCTGCAGAAACCCAATGTCCTTATTTAGAAGAATGCACAGTTTGATGTTTTAAATAATTGTTCTGCTTCACTATTTTTTATTACACTACACAATCAACTAACAGTTAAATCACTCTCATGTATTTCACCGTTAACCAAAAAAATCTAATTATCAGTCTGAGATTAATTCTTTACTTTTCCCATTGAACAAACATTTAAAAAGCTGAGAAGTCCATCTATTTCTGCAACTAGAAATCGAGATAACATAAACTGTGAGGACAAAAAACAAAACAGAAAAAACTAAAAGCTACTTTGTTGTTTTTTTTGTTTTTTTACCTAGTCTATATATTTAGTCTATATGATGAGAAAAATAAATCAGGTTAGCAAAGAAACGATATACATCTACTGATGAGAGTTTAAATAATAAATGAAATATCTTCTACTCCTCATTTAAACTTTGAGCTTTAACTTCATTTAAAAGGCACAATATGCAACCCAAACAAAAAAATAATAATCAGACTCAGAGTTTTCAGACTTTTCTCTCTGCTCTGTGTGAGAAAGTCTCCTTGCCTTGACTGATTACCTATCTGACTCTCAAAGGGTGAGGAGACAGGCAATACTCGTGGCAATGATATCTGTGACCTTTTTATCTCACTACAGTCAGTAATATAAACAATCCCACCTTGGCAACCAGAAGATTCGGTCTCTCTTGTCCGGGGAGTCGCACACTGGCAGATTTCTCCAGCATAAACCAAACATTTCTCTCCCTCTCATCTACCTCAAAGCTAGAAGAAAGCGGAGATGGTTTTTGGTGAAATTTACTGAACATGAATGTTTCTTTTTCACTAAATAAAGGAATAAAGCACACTGAGCTGATAAAATGAAAAGGGTTTAACTTTATCAGAGGCCTGGACAACATGTCATCTTGGATATATCGGTTTCTGCTGGGAAAACTTGTTCTTGAAGTTCATGTCATGTCGGCAACAGGAGCAAATCAGCAGCCAACACATACCGAGCCAGATGGTCACAGTGTCATGGATTTCTAAAGCCACTTCATCTAACCAATTTACTAAATTTACTAAATTGGAACCAAATCAACAGAAAAACCATTCAAAAGTTTTTGAAAACATAAGAACACATCAAGCATCAAAACTGTCATCTTTAACCTGTCCTACAAGTGTAAGTATGCATTTTAAATTTTTAACAAAGGAAACTGTAATTTGTCTCTTGTGATCTTAGTCTGATTCAGAAACCAGTTTTGGGTCTTGCTCTCATGACGTTACACTTACATGCATGCGTTAAGTTACTGTGTACCTTATAAACTATCTCTAAGTAGTACACAGCCCTGTTTCAATGCCAGGCTTCTGTGATGTGGAAATTGAAACTTTGATAAATAATTTGAATATTTTATCACACATATGACATTAATACTCTGTATGTCAGCTAGTAAGCAAATCTATTAGAAGAAAAAAATAAATAAAAGATAAAAATAGTCCAATATCTTGGCTGCATGTGTGCAGACCCTTAAACTAACACTTTGCTGAATCACCTTTTCCTCCACTTTTCTTTGGCAGCAGGCTGTCAGTGTCCTACATCTTGACAGTATTTTCCCATCGTGTCTTGGCAAATTTCTCCAAATCTGACAGACTGTGACAACATATCTTATCCACAGCACTCTTTAAGTGACTTTTCTGATTTTCTGTGAGTTTTTTTGGATTCTGGGAACACTGTAAATAGTAACATTTATTTAATTGAAAAAGAACAGATATGACTACTTGACATTGGTCAAGGTTTTGCTAGCATTCAAAGACTTGAACTTTTAGCTGTGTTGTAAAGTTAAAAATGTGACTCATGTTTTCATTTGATTAGCAGATTGCATCTGCTTGAATGTGAATTGGTCCAGTCTTGTAAAGTGCCCTTACAGGACCTTTGCTGGGAAAAATGCTGTTAAATTTGATGCAATTAAACTTTTACAGCTCCTGAAGCCGACTAGGTTTGATCTAGATATGTTTTCAAATACAAAAAATACACAATGCGACAGCTTCTCAAACCTGTTCAGTCTCAAACTTCTCTTTGCCGGGAAACTGCAATCTGGCTCGTCTTCACTACGCTTCCTTCATTCTTTCCTGTCAAAACCCTGCTCTGTAAATATGCCCAGGGCGCGCATCAGAGATCTCATCTCCAGAGACATCCTCGTAGTCACTGAGGCAGAAAGGCACTTCTGGATTTCACAAGAGGGGTTAGCAGGTGACCACAGAGGTGGGTACAGAAATGTAATATGGATGAGAAGACGGTTTTTCTGTCCTACCTCGCTTTGAGCATCTTCTTTTATCAACCTGATTCGAGGAACAGTAACCACTGAAGCAGTGAATCACTTGACTTATAATAGATGATTTCCAAGAGAAACGAGTGGGGAGTTTTTGGTGATTTGTGCCAGTGCAGATGCAAACTGACTTTTGGTTTGTTTTGATAAGAGTTTTGATTAAAGAAGCCCAATTTCAGATACAGATGGTAGCATTTACTCGACACAGGCTTTGGTGTAATACAGTTAGTTTTGTGCTGGTGTCTGGAAACTTTTCTTTTGTTTATATATCTTAAAAATTATAACCAGCACAAGCATAGTGCAGTTGACTGACACCATATTTTGTTTAGTAAATGTGGACAGACTGCGCAAAAGTTTGACACCAATTTTGTTTCATTTGAGGACGGTGGGGGGACGGGAACTTCCCTAATGTGGTTTCGATGATTTTCTTTGTCAGTCTGAGTTGGAGCACTTTTTTTTTTTAAGAATACGTTCTGAATCTACATTCAAAACTTTTGAAGTCAACATTTAATTTGTTGCACAGTGGTTAGATAGGTGAGTCGTCTGTTTATTTACAGCATGAACTAATAAGTAATTGATTTTGATTTCCACATTGCTACAATTTACTCATTTCTCAGATAAGAAACAGCTGTAAATGAAAGGAATAAAGTCATAGCGATCATTTTAGAACTAAGGTGTTATTCATGACAAATGTATTGATTGTACTTCAAAGAGATTATCCATTTCCATCTCCAAATCCAGCCAGAAACCCAGCCTCTCAGAAATGAGATTACAGCAGCTGACTCATTACAGAAAGCATGGTGTGTTTGTTCATGGTAAATACACCCTGGTGTGCTTATGTGAAACTGAGGGAAAGTGTTGTTTTCATTCAATTTCTTTTAAAAAGTGTCTCAGGTGCATCATGCACAATGGTGATCAATACAGACATACAACATTACAGTTGACGTCTTTCTTGCGGCACAGCATGGCTGCTTTCAGCTCACGGTATGTATGCTTACGAGGTCTAACAGTGTCCAAGAAAACTTTGCTTTGAATCAGTTCTTAGAGCATTTTATGATGTCGTTTTATCATGAAACAGTTTTTCAATCCATAAATAATCCCTGACACGTTTAACACAAATATCACATTTCATCAACAGACCATCAACTTTATGGTCTAATTTTTTAATATCTTAAAATGCTGGTTTTGCAGATAATCTTACCATGGACCTACTGCACACATGTATTGCTCTCACATCTGTCCTGACACTACATGCTTCATGTCATTGCTGTGTTTAGCACTTAAGCACTTTGAATTGCCTTGTTGCTGAAAATGTGCTATATAAATTAAATGACCATACCTTAAGTGCACCAACATTGTCCAAATCACAGCGTGTCTTCAGGCAGCTTAACTTGCTGCTTTGTTCAAGTCCTTAGTGTTTAATCACTTTATTCTGTGATGCATGGAAATAAGAGATGATTATCAAGTGCTAATTCTCTGATTGAAGACGTGGAGATTAACAACTCATCTTTAGATATCTTTCAGTTTTATCACAAAATTTCATTTTAGTTTTACTCAATAGCTGAAAAGCTTCTGTGAATATTTCTAATTTCTTAATAGTTTTACTTTTCTTTTCTTAAAGCCTAGCTAAATGTCAGAGGCTAATAAGTTGCTAGATCCCCAACAGGTATCAAGTGAGAAAATAATCTAAATCCTGAGTTTAACAGCATGCTGTTGATACTGTAAACCTTCTGTTTTAAAAGTATTTATTTGATATCAAAGCCATTTAAAGGCTTGATACCGCCACATTCTGGAAAGGCAGAAGTCCACAAACTAAATATTTTTTTCTAACAATAACAAGAATTTTGTAATAAATTATTTCCTAAATGCAGGATTGAGCGTGGAAAGTGACTGCTGAGGAGTGGAGAAGGTTGACTGATGGAGGGTGAACAGGTAGGTGAGGCAAGTGGATATCGGATGGTTTCAAAACCCTTCCCTCCACATGGAGTTCAGGAACTGGGCAAATGGAACAAGAAGGCATCAAACCTCTCTGGGCGTAATACTTGAAGGCAAGCATTTGAGGACAGAGCGAGTTATTGAAGGTGAGTCACCTGACCAGGCAACCAGGTAATGAGAAAGAATGAGGACTGATCCTAAATAATCTGCTGCTGATATGCAGATTACCTGCAGGTGTACCACCTTTACCAAGGAGAATCAGCTCCACTGAAGTAGGAAGGAAGAAAAAAAATAAAACCAACCCACCAGCATCATAGCAGATGATGCAGGATCCTCTAACTTCTCTAAGCATTATGTGAAAAGATTGGTGCTGTTTTTTATGCAGAAAAATTAGAAATGCATCCATCTGCAAAGTTGCTGTTGACATTGATTTATTATGCAAAGCTATCTCAATCTACTGGCCAATATGTTCCTTCTCTTTTGTTTGATGTCACAAATTTATGGCATTTGGGTGATTTTTTTTCCTCATTTTTTTCCTTCCATTTCCCTCTGTTCCATTTAATCTAAACAGAAAGATGTGTGACTTTAATAACTGTCCCCCCCGAAACACAATGACTGTTGGTGAGGATTAAACTTACTCAACTATTTTTGCATTTTTTTTCCCTAAATTGTTTCAGTCCTGTTGTATTATTTAGTTTACAGATGATGCTGAAATGTACCATCATGGTTTTCTTTTGTAGCCACTGAAAAGTTTGTAGAAGCTAAATATTTTTAACTAGTCTGATGCATATAGTGACACTCTGATCAAACTGGGTGAATGGCTAAAACAACTTATCTAAAATTTACTTATGAATCACTCCAAGTCTTCTGTGTGGACAGAGTTCTGATAATACTCTCATACAGAGTTAATGGTAAATATTTACATGTCTCCCTCCATGTTTACACCAACTTAACCTCAAATTAGGTTAAAATAAAACTAGAAATCCACACTTCAGACATCCATAAGGACAAGGGACAAAATATGGGGATCATGGAGACAGAAATCACATGTAGTGTGAGAGCGAATGGATAGAAATGGACGACACAGACAGAAAGTCAATAAGTCATAACAGGACAGTGAAGAGGGATAAAGAGGGCATGAGAAATTTTTAGCATGAGTTGGTAGCTCATTCTAGAGGATTTACACAGTAGGAGGTATATGTATATATATAAAAAACACACACAATCACAAGACTCAACACTTTGAGAATGAGGGGAAAAAAAAAACTAACCAAAAAAATAAAACAGAAAAGATGAGCGAAGAACAAAGTTGCACTGCCAGAGCCAGCTTTGCTCTTCCCCAGGAGTCAAGCTCAGCCAGTGAGGGAGCAGCCATTTATCCTGTCCCATTACCACGGACACTGCTGTGAAATTGTCCAATAAATCAGTGTCTTGGAGATGCTGTGCTCCCCCTGCTGACCAGCTGACCGGCTAACTGACTGACTGACTGGCTCATAGCCTCTCTCTGACAGAGCTGCAGCTATAGCACACACACAGTCACAAATAGGCCAAACGTGGAGAACAGATATACGTCCATGAAGCGCTTTGGGGCATCTAGCAGGCATTTTCAGGTCAATAATATGCAGTAGTCATCATCCTGGTCTTAACAGAATTATTCCTATACGAGACTTCAAAACTTCAGGGAATAACCCTCACACAGAAGCTAATCTCTGTCCTAATAACAGAATGTAATTAGTAACAAGTTTACATCTTACATATAACCTAGATGAGACATAATTTGTCCTTCCATAATCCTAGCAGTGGTTATCTTGATTATCTGTAAACTATTTGTGAATTACAGGAAATAGAAGAGGAGAAAGAGATTAGTGAGTATGTAAGTGGAAAACAAATGAGTTGAGACCCAAACTTGTATTAATAAAGAGAAAATAGAATCTGAGTAATTTATTGGATGCCAATCTGGTGGAACGTGATGTAATTTAAAGGAAATGTTCAATCCTCAAAGAGTCCACTCCACAGAAAACCTTTGTAAGCCATATTGTTTTAACGTTATACAGTATATTACCTCATTGTCTGCTGATATTTAGATTTTGGAATCAGATAGACAAGATTTATATCAAAATTTATTTTTCTGTCAAATTCAAGTGGTAGGTCTGCCTTTATGCTGGAAGCGCTACACTCTAAAAAGTGTATTTGGGCTGTAGTTAATGTTATGGTCTTTTTTACTTTAACCTGACTTAATTGTTTGGCTTTAGTTGTGTCAACTTACTTTCATGAGTTCAATTAACTTAAAAGTCACACATTTCATCTAAAACAAACGTTTAACTTTGAGTTGAAGTGAACCAATTAAGTTGAATGCAGTTTTACGTCTGACGTCATTACGTAAGCTTTGCCCGAGACAGATCCACTTTACCGACCGTGTGCGCAGCCGCCATTTCTTCTGACCGTTGACTGTTCATCGGATTGTAATAAAACAGTAAGTATTCTACACACCATGACAAAATATTATTTAAATGGTGTAAAAATATTCATGACTTTTTCTACCTTTAATTTGAAACAGTTAACTGTGTTTAACGTCGAAGTATCATCACTTATTTGCTTTGAACACATTTGCTAGTTGTAATTAGCCGCGCTATTCGGCGGAGCATTTTTGAACTTAACTGCTCTGTTAGTTAGTGAACGTTTATTTTGGGTGTATACTTTTAATTTGACCCTAAAGAACTTAAATAGCTAGAAGCCTTGTAGGTAGTGAAAAATATGAAATGTGGACCGAGGACTGCTGGCGTGTTCCGGTCGGAAGCTAGACTGGGTCAAAGTGTGGGAGCAGCTAATGCGCTGCAGTGGTGGCCAGACTTTATACCAGGAACTACTGGACAGGTCGTTTTTAATGGGTAAGCTTAACGTACTGTTACGAAGGTGTTAGTGTTATACGCAAAACTTATTTAATGTGACGCAACTGCGCTCTGCTCGTCACCGTGAGCTGCAGTCAGGGAAGCCTTTGTTCCAAATGTCAGGCTGCTTACTGACGACATGATATAAAACGCATAATATCCTAACTAAGCTAATAATCCATAAGATGTCATTTCTCTTAAAAAGGGAAAAGCAAAAAATAAAATAAGCAATTCATGTTTATAGGAACTTTGAGTTAACTTCTCTTTCCTACTCTCCAGGCCTGGAACCAAGCATCATCAGACCATAGAAGGTAAGCCATATTTGCTTCACTAAGCTTCTAATTTAACAAAAAAAAAAGTTATTAGTTAATATGCTGTATTGTATTGATAATATGAAAAACACATACTCTAAACTAATTCAAAAATAGGTTCCATAAATAACGTCATTTAGGGAGCTTAAAGTAAAAGGAATAATAGGTGGTCAAAGAACGAGATGAAATTAATTTCCTCCAAAGGGTTGATGAGCTCTCCCTCAACATGGGGTCAGAAGCTCAGTCATCTCGGAGAGTACTCAAAATAGACTCTGCATCCATATTTGTTTCATCTTCCTTGCCTTCAGATTTGCCAACATACATGTAACTCAGTTCCTGTCTTATCCTTCTAGTGTTGCACTTCATGTGGAGATGCAAAGACAGCGAGAGCATGTTTTCCAGAAGATCTGAATTGCTCAAGCACTACAAACTAAATCCCAGGCATTATGGACGGGGCTATTCATGTCCATGCACATATTTAAGTTGCGCGTGTAGATTCAAGACCTGGAATGCTTTACTGAACCATTTATCAAGACATCATCCAGTCCACCAAACAGTTACCAATGACTTAACCACATTCAAATGCCCCATTTGCAGTGCAAGTAATGCAGATTGAGGATTTTTACTTAGATTTTGGAATGATTGGTCAGTATTTACTTTTAAGTCATTTTGTAACATACTAAATAAGTTTTGTTTTGTTTTTCAGATTAATGCGGAGTTCCTGAGACTCATGGCTCTTCCCCTTGAGCAGACTTTCTTTGCCCAGTTGGACAGGCTCTCAAGTCAGCTGATTAAAGTCATCAAAGCCAAGGGAGGAGCAACACGTGCAAAAATAGCTGGAATCATGAGAACCTATGATAAGGTATGGACATCATCGATAGGAACACTGAGGGACATTTACCATTTTTAATTTAAAACAAAGAAGTTATAGTCTCTAGTTACTTTCAGACTTTTTGTTTTAATTATTAATACTTGATACACTTTGTGCAAAGCTGATATCACTCAAAAGAAAAGCAATTTTAACTGTCTTATGTATTTTTGGTGGATTTAGTCAGTCAGTCTGTATTGCGGTTCATTCATGAATTTCATAAAATACACCTTTCAGTCCAACTTGCCAGAAACATTTTTTTTATATTACTGTTGCATCCGAAATCTTGTCAGAGATATTGAATATTGATAACAATAATTTTTCTCCAGGTGGAGGACATTGGGATTCGAAGGGAATGTGTTCTGAAAGGGCTCATCACCTTTCTTGGAGAGGATCCAGAAGACCTTATTAAGGAATACTGTGTAAGTTTCTTTTAAAGGTTTGAAGTTGCATCTTAATCCATTCAGAAAAATTCAATGTCAGTTGCTTTTACATTTTTAAATTATTTCTGGCCTGGCTTTGCTATATGTAAACATCTGTTTTAATACAGCAGGCAGATTTGGTGTTGAATTGTAAATTTAACATGGCTAAGTCCTGCTTAAATCCAGCAGTGGTGTGCTTTGCTATTCAGCAGAGACCATTATCTAACTTCACTATCAACTACATTTACTGTTCACCAACATAATAGAAACAAGTTAATACGAAGGTTTTAGTCATGCTATTTTCATACCAGCTCCAAAATATCTGATAAGCAACAGAAATGTGCATTTTGTGTTGATTTTCAACCTAACATGATCATTGGCTTGGATTACTATTCTGCTTTGATGTATAATCTACGAATTTGTTTAAGCTAAAGCCTGCAATATGACAAAACACATATAAAGTTACATGCTTGCATTATCTTTTAAAAAAACATTAAAAATCACCCTTTGAGTTATTCAATTTGTAATGCAACTGTGAACTTTGAAAATTTATCAAGGATATTTCAGATGCCATAAACGATTCTCTTCAATTCACAAGCTGTACACCTTTACACTTATACTTGTATTTATAAGGCTTTTCTTTTTCAATTGAGAGATTAGTTACAGTCTTCAAGTTTAACATATTGTTTATCTCACTACAGGGCAGCAGTGGAGATGATGCCCAGATGGAACTCAAACAACTCACCCTGGCAGTGTTTGTGATTCGGAAGGAGGGAGAGGGATTGAAAGAATCCCCAGAAGACATTGTCATTGGGGAGTGGAGGTGTTGCATGACCTGACTTCAGTTGCCTCAGCATGTGCCCTGCTTCTGGGTTTGATATATGCCCTTATCCTGGCTTATCCAAAACCTCTGCAATTCACATTTGAAGTGTTTCAAAAAATCTTCATGCAACTTGACCAACACAAGATGTCTAATAAAGTTCAGTATTTGTTTGGAAGACTTCAGACCTCACAGTGAAGACAATTGCATCCTGTGCTAAAGGACAGATTATTTTCTGTCTTTGTTTGAACATGAGGGCTCCATGTATTGGAAGCTTAACCTCAAGGGACTGAACTTTTTGAATTTCTTTTGGGACATTGTGCATATTAAAGCCACAGCATCAGTAGGCTGCTGTAGTATTGTTCACAGACACTTTCACAGCGTTTTTTCTTTTTTTTTTTTTTCAATTTAGATTAAGCAGTGCTTAATGTTTACTATTCTGTTCTGATGTCAGTTAAATAAGTATTGGACATGGTTTAAATGCTGCAGCCATGACCCACGCCCTTGTTTGAAAGGATGTAGATGTTATTGCTCGTTTTCAGTTTGTACTTGAAGATGTTAAAAACAGTCACACATGTTGTTACATTTTATGTAAAAACAGTTTAGGGATTGAGAATGTTGATTTCCTTTATTTTAGGAGGACTTGTGGTAAATCTAAAATCCTTATTTTTCAGAGGAATACTTCTGGATTCTACAAGCTCACACAGGGATGTCCAAGGTTTGTTCTGGAGAGCCATCAATGTGCAACTTTCAGATGGACTATTTCAGTACCACCTTACTGAATTCACACACCAGCAGATACTCAGCTGAGCAGAGACATAGTAATTAGCAGTTGATTTTATTTGGAGATTGGATTCATCTGAAAGTTGGAGGATGGTAGCTCTCCAGAACTGGACTTAGGATACCCCATGTTGAGTTTACTAAAAAGCTAACCCAATTAAGCAGAAAAGCAAAAGATCTGTGTAGTATGTTCAGTGCATATGTTGTGAAAAATCTGTAAGTTTGTGATTTCACAATAAAATTAAAAATTTTCTATTTGTGCAATGTAAATTTGTTATTAGAACCAAGTTGAATTTTTGAGTAGTGTAAAGGAATTATACTCCTATTGTAAAAGCTAAAACATACTTTAAAAGTGATTTATATTTAAGCATTATTATAAGTACAAAATATGTACAAAACGACTTTGGGGTAGTTTCATTTTTTAAGTTAGAACAACTTAAATTTTTGAGTTGACTTTCTATAAATTTAAGTTAGAGGGATTAAAAATTTGTATATGAATTAAAGTAAATAAATTGAGTTAGACTGACCTACATTTATCAAGTTAAACAAACTAAAAAATATATGTTGATCCAACTTAATTGAATTACTTGTTACCTACAGAAGTAATTCAATTAAGTTGGATCAACTTTTTTCTTTTTAGAGTGTACTTAGCTACTTTAGCCATATGAGCATGACCTGAACTGCCAAGAAACGTACAGATAAGCTGATATGGTTTCTAACACCTCATCCTCACGTGTGACCTGTCTGCTTGTAATTACTGTGCGTCTAAAACGGCAGTATGTTTCTTGGCTTCTGGCAACTTTCATATACTGTTGAACTGATGTTGCTTAATTCTAAACCATGGGGGGGGGGGGGGGAAGGAAAGCAAAGGAGTGGTTAAAGCAAATGAAGTTTACAAAGTTGGAAAGGCAGATAAAAAGATACCTAAAGATATAGGATAAGCAGTGTTCAGACACAAAATAAGAAGTGGAAAATACGAGATTCTGTTGAGGGCAGACAAACAAAGCTTAAACACAACTACCTGGAAAATTGTCTGATGTGTAAAAACAGCAAAAAGACTGCTTGGAACTAAATATCTGATACCGACAGGAATCAGAAAGTCTGCCGTATCTAGAATATCATTGTTAAATGATTTATGAATGGCCTAGTTGCTTGGTTTGCAAAAAAAGAAAACATGATCACATTCTTGTATATTAACAAAGACTAAGCTGACTAATAGATGAATGAGAACAGAATAAATGCAAATAGCCTACAGTCAAATTTTAATATTAGTCCAGAGGGTACCATGTTTAAATAGCTGATAAATTAAGTAAATATAAAAAACAATGTTTCTGTACTCAAAGAGAATTTCAAAATCCAGCTCTGACGTGTGTTTTTATCTTAACGTGTTCTGTAGTGGGTTCACAGTAAATTAATTTCATAATTAGGTCCCATTCTGACTTTAGTAGTGCTCCCTCTGTGCCATACAATTATTTACTGGAATTGTTTTCAGCAGAAAAAAGGCAATGTTGGGAATAAATGATTCAGTTTCTTCCACGTTCTTCCTGAGCTTACTAGCTAAACCTTTAAACAGAAGGAGATTTTATTTCCAATGTTGTTTACCTGTTTTTGTTAATCTTTTTATCTAGAAAGCTGTTACCCATTGTGTTTCTGACTGTAAGGCAGCCATACTCCCTGAATGCCTTCTTAACTCTGTTTGTCCTCTTTTCTACCTTTGTTCCTTGTTTTCCTCTCTATCTGTGATGTATGCTTCTATGTGTGCTGTGATGACAATTTTACAGAGGAAGCTACTTTTCACAAGCACAGAGTCAGGCAATTTGGCATCCAAAACAAGTTTTCTCAAGCCTTAATCCTAGCAGCAAATAGCAATAAAAACCTCTTTGCATGCAGCACAAGATCCTTTGAAAAGTCCCATTAAATGTATAAAACAGACAAGCTCATCATTCTGTGACTTTTTCTTATGAGAGCAGTGTGCATCAGCTGGTGATGTTCTGTAAATAGTACCTTATTACAAATGTATCAAAGACTCTTATTTTCACGGTAATTCATAGCAATAATGGTGGGGTTGTCTGGTGATCCATTTGTGTGACATTAACTTGTTTTATCAAAATAAACAACTATTCTGTAAATATGCGGTAACCTCGTTAAAATTAAGTGCTTCTATTAATTAATTGCAACCACTGATATATGTGCTCACATTGAATCTTATGGACTTGAAACATTTTGCAGATGTTGGTAATCCATTTGCCTTCTCATGCTCACACTTTTGTAGCTTTGATAAAGCTATTTCTTACTCATTTATGAAATAATGTCATTGGTCTGAGTGGCTTAGTCACTTATGATGTCATTAATGCAGCAGAGATTGATTTTGCCATAGAGTCATAGATGCTGTAATTAGCTTTAAGAATAAATCTCCAAAGTGGCCTCATTAATTTAGAAGCAGCACAATGACTCAGCTACGATTTAATGGCTTGGTGCATCAGGCTCCAAAGAACAGCTGAATGCATTTCATACAAACTTGAAGAGCATTTGATTTGAGTTGCTGCATTTAGTTGCTGCATTTGTGGTTGCTGCAGTTTAAGGGTCTGGAATACAGAGAAACATCTTAGTCATGGCCCTGGTGTTTTTCATTGGCCACTGAAGCTGGAGTACCTTTCCTTCTCATATTGTCCTCATGCTTTAAGGGCTTGAATACTCAAAGGACAACATACTTGAAATAGGAAGATAAAATAATCAAATGAATTTGCAGGTTCAGCACGAGACATTATTGGGGAACCATGTCTGCTTCAAATCAAAGAACTCTAGTGTCAAGGATGCTATTACCCTTTTTATTGCTTTTACAAATCAATAAACAAATAAGATTAACATACAAGTAACTTTTCAGCTAGATATAGGAACTTATATCTAGCTGATATTAAGGAATTAATATCAGCTATAATAATTAATAATTAATTAATTATTAATAATAATTAATATTATTAATTCCTTAATATTGATTAAAAAATACTAGTTCCACTGGCAGATTATTAAAATATTGGAAAACTGTCTTGTAATAAATTAAATCTGAGTGGAACTAGCACTTAAAAAAAAACATTAAGGAATTTACTTAAAACAACTTCCTTTATCTTGTTAAAAAGCTACTTGTAAGTTAATTTTGTCGTATTTCGAGTACATTAAGATATTTGCACTAGTAACTAACTACACAAAAATACTTTTTAAAATGTCGTTTTTTTGCAGTGCAATCTCCAGTTTCTTCCAAGTTGGACCAAGAAATAACACTAAAAACATTGCAGTGACCTGTTTTCGTGTCCCAGGCCAATACTGCTCCTGAGCTAAACTGGACCAAACCTGACAGTCAGGAACTATACTTGTAGCTTTACAGCTTTTTGTTATACAAGCTGGCAAGCTTTTATCTTGGTAAACTTTACAATGCAACATTATTGGTAATGTAATTTGTAACCAACCTGGAAAATGTCCTTGTTTTACACAGGTTGAGAAATTGTTTGGCTTTTATCTTCAGCACTTTTACACAGAGAAATAAAGCAGCATTAAACTTTTCTTTGATTGCACAATGTTGTATAGCCTTTATATTTTATGCATTTATAATCTAATTTATAATCTAATGTGGGAAATGTACTCCTGAGAGGCAACTTTCCCAATTTCTCTGGTTCCATGAACTCTCCTCAGTCGATGATAATATCCATAGGCTGTAATGTAAATAATTGCTCTGGTTGTTGCAATTATATTTAGCCTAAAATAGACCTGTACATTTGTAATGGCATCAAATTAGGAATCATTTGTAAAGCTCAAAATTCACAATGATCTTTTCAATACAACTCTTTTTAATCCATTTACTCTTTGTATTGAACATCATGTGTGAATGATTAAAATAATAGCTGTAATTTCATAGATACATCTAAAATCAAAAGCTCTAATTTCACAAACCGTGTAAAGAAAAGATTGTAGTACTTTAGGTAACAAGATATCGTAAGCCTTTCATCCCAGACTGCATTTCATTGTTACTCCATGATGTAAAAGCTGACCCTTGTTAAATAGCACAGAACCAAACAGCCAATCCAGTTTGAACCCTCATCTTGAAATGTCCTATTAAAATCTGTATTTTGGATAGGAGGAAATTCGAGTATTGGATAAAACCTGTGCTTGGGGAAAGTACATCAGGCGATTGAATTAGTTTCAAAGTGACTTAAAGACAACAAAGTTAAAGTTTTGGAGTGGGCATCATCCAAGCCTGATCTCAATCTCACAGAAAGTTTGAGCAGATCTGAAAAGTTGTGTGTGAGTGAGGCAGTCTACAAATCAGTTCTATCTGTAGGAATGGGTGTGAACTTCAGAAAACTCTGAGAAGCTTGTGGAATGACACTCATAACATGAGTGTAAATACAAGGAATATAAATGTACATTACTGAATTTGAAGTCAGTTTAAAAAAGTAGTAAAATATCCAAATCTCATTTCACCTGCTAGCTTTAGCTCTTTTTCCATATTTGTGCCATGTGGAATGGGGAGTTTCTATGCAGCTACTAACTCATCATAAATGTTAGAGAATAACCTGGAAGCCAAAGAAGTTTATGCTAGTTATACAAACAGACATTTTCTGGAACAAAAATACTGGAACAAAAGTCTTTGTGCTGTTAGTTCAAAGTGTTCTTATGTGTCATGTTTTGATGATCATTTTTCTATCCATCCATCGTCAATATCCACTTAATCTTGATAGTTGGCTGGTTTAGTTATTGTGCAAGAGGAGGTGTACAACTTGGACAGGGTATCTGTCCATTACTGTGGAACACAGAGACACACGGCAAAGAAAGGACAGATTCATATCAGCTTCATATCAAAGTACCCCAGCCTGGGAATCAAACCCATGACCTTCCTTTTGCAAGGCACCATCTATCCATCGTTCACTTCTACTGCTTTGTGGGTTACCACATAAAATCTTCATAAATATGTGACAAAATGTAAAGATCAGATGGTATGAATACTTTTTTAAGGCATTGTATATTAGCTCAGTAAGTATAAATAGTTGCTGGGAACTCCCTGCAACAAAAATACCAAACAAAAATACTAAAATAAAAAGTCGCAGATGATGTAACTTACGCAGATGTTCTGAAGGTTTTTATAGGCGTTTTGGACTGGTGTATTTGAAACAAGGGCCACATTTGAAATGTGAGCAGTTGAGTAATATGCATGTTTTAAGGCAGGGGATATAAACACAAAAATGAAAAATTATCTGCTACTTCTGGCCCAACTTTTTAATGTGATATGTGAGTGCTTGTGTACAATGTGCTAATTCATTGTGCACATCTATTCCAACAATAACATGTTAATCAGAACTGCAGGCAGACTGACCCAATGTGAGTTTTTGATTGTTCAGCTGTGGACTTCGCTTTACGAATAATAGAGGGCACACTGCTACTGAAAGGTCTCAGTAATGTGTCTTTATGAGCCTGCGTTCTATTGCAGGAATAAATTCCCCGTTTGTGAGCTGAGCCGAGAACATTTAAGAATGCTTGTGTCAACACACAGTGAGCTACAATGAATTTGAGGCCATTTTGGGGGCGAATGAGTCTGGTGTGCTCGCTGCTGGCAGTCTGTTGATGGCTTTGTTTTGTTCTTGATGGTTTCCAGGAGACATATGGTGCGTGTTATGGTCTCGACCTGCTTTGCCAGACCCATCAGTGGTGCTGAGCTCAAACTGCAACCCGAGAAGAGCTCATTCTGCTGTGAATGACTGCTGTGCTCACTGCCTTGACTCCTCTACAAGTGTGCGTGAGGGTGTGAGTTTGTGTGCGTGTTTGTGGGGGGGAGGCAAGTCAAGAAAAGCAGATCAGATTGTAGCTATCTGTGAAAGTCAGTCCATCAGTCAGTCTGAACTCTGCTCCTAAGAGACCCACTCTGCCGTGTGTGTGTGTGTGTGTTGCATTTGAAGTGGCTGACATATGTTACTGCAGTCAAGTGTGTGTGTGAATATGTATGACCAGAGTAATGAGAATATCAGCAAGGAAGTAGAGTGTTTTTAATGTTAACATCAAAGGTAAGCTGCTGCCGCTCCCATGCTTTCCAGTCTTTGGAGCTCATTGTAGAGGAAACCCCACCACATCTGGAGAAGTCATCACACATATAGCGCATGTTTCCATAGATCCAGGAGACATGGACCACATGAAAAGTCCATAAAAGCTGTGTGTGTAGGCAGCTGTTCTGAAAGCAACTGAGAGGACGTATACGAGCCGCAGTAGCTGATATTTGTGTCAGCGACATACTTCCTAGGTCAGTGGGGTCCTGACAGAGTGCGGGCTCATCTATTGGATGAGAAATGCATAGCTTTCCAAAACTCTTACCCTGTACAAAGAATCTCCAAACTGCCACCAGACAATTTATTTCAATAACTGTCAGTCTTGTCATCTGCCCCAGTGCTCTGGTCAGAAGAGGATCGATCTCAGTTGCTCTAGATTCTACATCGTTGAACAAGTCAAGAGATATCTTATTAGTAAAAATACAAGACTCTTAGATGTGCAGATTTTAATCAGACCCAACCAAATAGTTCTTAGTTGGTCTATAGAAACATTTCCATTACTAAGACGCTGCTGTACCACGTCATAATGCCCAGGGTATCATCAGAATAATTTCTATGTGCTGGTTAATATCTAATATCTTGTGATATTAACCAGCACACACAATGAGACTAAATAGAACAGCAAAATGTTAGTCTTGGCTGACAATTGGTCAAATTTTTGTTATTTCTTATGGAAATAACAAATAACATTATTGGTTGCAGCCAGAACAATTTGGCTGCAATGTTATATTTTGCTTGCAAAGAAAACTATCTATGATCTAAAGAAAAACAAACTATTATGGACCATTTCTTCAGTTAGTGTCAGTTGTAAACCAGATGATATTTGACCAGAGTAAATGGTGAAGTGATTTAAATACAAAGAACAACCTTTCCAGATTTCTTTATATGACATACTTAACATTATTTAATACAATTCTGCTCTGAGTTGATATTGTCCAAGTGGTACATCAAAAATTACTTGTAGTTTTCTCATTATCAATCTGGCACAGATGTCTAAACTAAAGGATCCGAACTTGACCAACAAATAGGTACAACAACGGAAAAGATGGAAGCCCAGAGTTAAAACCTGCCTTTTAAGTTTTGTCTTTACCTTAAAATCTGTGAAATCCCCAATTCTTTTCTGTTTTCCCATCTTTAAGAAACTTAATTTACTTGTAATATGGATTTTGCAGTGCCAGCATATTGTTTCAGCACCCTTGCTCCAATGTTCTGCCAACAGGAACATTCACTAATCATTGCTGAGAGTGACTAGTTGATTAATCTTTACAGTGCAGGAATAATGTTTTAGCTGGATCAAGTTTTCACAGCTTACAACTTCTCTGATATGTTTGGAGAGGTTCCAGTCACTTTTTTCAACAAGGCACTTCTCTCCAGATGTGATGGTAGAAATCTGAATGCATATGAAGCCTCTGGTAGAACTCCACAAATGTGTTTTTATTGGAAACTGCGAAGGATTTTGATTGAATCCACAGATGGTACAGGATTTCCTCTTTAATACTGAGGCAAGTGAAAAACGGCTAACCTTCCTGCTGCATTTTTCAGTCTACAGTAACGGTACACTGAGCGGAAAAGCAAAGCGACAGCATTAACTCTCAGTTGACCCTGTTTATGTTGAGCCAGCCGTCATATCAGTGGTACGCAGGGCCTGCAAACTGATTTCTCGGGGGACCTTTGTTCACGGCACAAACTGATGCTGTTGCTCCAGGTCTGTGACTACTGTAAACCAACTAGGTGTGAAAACACTCTGAGGAAGAGAAGAGCACAGGGTGCACCTGAGGGTGTTAGAGACTGATGAAAAATAGAAGGCATGGGAAAGGGGAAGAACGGATGGAGGAAGAAAAGTCCGTAATGCATCAGATGCAAAAGGAAGCAAAGGAGATAGAGGGATATATGAAGAAAGAAACGGTAAGAAGATGTAGGCACCAAAGAAGTGTGAGCGGGAATAAGAGTTATGGGATGAGAGAGGGGTGGTACATAAATGAAATAAATGGGGTCAAAAGCAAAAAAAAAAAAAGTGTATGAGAGCGAGGGCAGCAGGGAGGTGTAACAGAATGCAAGTGAGACTGAGCGAGTATGTGTGTTTGAGACAGATAGAGGGAGGAAAGAAATGGATCAGCTGCTACGTGTGTGAGGGAGAGAGGCAGAAAGGGACGGAAAGCATGTGAAAGAGATTTATCCACAACTGGGTTTATCCTGTCTGCTCACTTGGAGAGATAGCCAGTTATCAGCGACCACAACCAAATTCTGCATTTCTGTGCAGTATGTTTGCAGTGTGTAAAAAATTTAGTAACTAGCTTTTTTTTTTGTGGATTTTCTTTCCACTATCAAGTACACCAAATTAAATCATATTGTTTGAAACTTTTTTTTTCTCCAAACTCAAATTATATTTTTGCAGTGTTTTCACAGTGACACTTTGCTGACAGAGCACTGAGCCCCGCCCCCTGTAAACATTACAGTGAATCATATTTAGCAAATTGTTAGAAGAAATTGCATGTTTATTGTAAAGAACGTAGGCTGCACAGTGGCGCAGTTGGTAGAGCTGTTGCCTTGAAGCAAGAAGGTTCTGGGTTCAATTCCCGGCCTGGGGTCTTTCTGCATGGAGTTTGCATGTTCTCCCTGTGCATGCATGGGTTTTCTCCGGGTACTCCGGTTTCCTCCCACAGTCCAAAAACATGACTGTCAGGTTAATTGGCCTCTCCAAATTGCCCCTAGGTGTGAGTGTGTGCGTGCATGGTTGTTTGTCCTGTGTGTCTCTGTGTTGCCCTGCGACAGACTGGCGACCTGTCCAGGGTGTACCCCGCCTCTCGCCCGAAACGTTAGCTGGAGATGGGCACCAGCAACCCTCCCGACCCCACTAAGGGACAAGGGTGCAAGAAAATGGATGGATGGATGTAAAGAACGTCCTAGTGGTGTTTGGAAAATGTGGCATTTAATGATCTGCGATTAGATGCAGTTTAGAAACTATGACCGATTTAAAGGTTCAAAGGGCATCCATCATAAAAACTTCCCAGGGAGTGGGGCTACAAGTGGACTGGTGTCGCATGGAAACTTGGGTGAAGCTAAGATATTGTGGGAAATGCAACAATTATGGCTAGGAATCAAGTTTTAAAGCCTGATCCCAACCACATTTAATATTTATTCAATTTGCTAAGTATAAATCTAGAAGGATAGGAGTTTTCCCAAACAGAAAAAGTTCACAAGATGGCATATTCAATCCAAAATGGCAGCGAAGTGTTGTACTATGGCTCCAATAACCTTCTTTGCTTCAAAAGGCACTGAAGATCAATCTCACAGGAGTGATGGTTTCATGCAGATCAAATGATATAGCTATATGATATTTAGATCAACATTTTTATTTGAAACAAGTTAATGCTTCCCGTCAATATTTCAAAGTTTGAAGTTCGGTCACAACCACATATACAAGCAAAAGCTCTAGCTTTTGAGATCTTTAAAGTCCCACTTGCTAAATTCCAATAGGTGTTGAGCATCCCACACCTATTGGAAAAAAATCCCATATTTTTTGTTTAATTTGTTCAACAACTTTCACGTATGTCTGATTTGTGTTTAAAATTTAACCCAGTTTACTGACTATTGAGTATTCCAAACAGACAAATCACTCAGAATAAAAAGACTAGTAAACTGTTTTCAACAATTTTTCAAGCCTTGGGGGAGTTACTGTTTTTGGTGTTGCAGAATAAAAAAAAAAACTGATATCACATGCATCCTCTGCAAATATAACAGGTGAACTCTCACTGGAGCCAACATGAGCAAACTGCACAGGCTACAGAGATGATTCCTCATACAAACACTTCCAGGAAGGAAACCTGTTGATAACAAGCTCTGCAATCACTCTTACTTTACCTTCACCTTCTCTGGTCTACCTCCAACTATCCACACAGAAAGAAATTACAGTTCAGCGACAAAGGGAATATGCTTTGCTACAGTCAACTAGCATTAATTGTTGTGTAAGCTATGTACAGACACTTTAATGATTTATACTTGAATTTAAGAGATTTTGCTTAAAAGATTTGTCAATATTTGTGAAGTGTCTTTGCATAACAAACTCTGAAAATAAACAGATGGACTAGACCCAAACAAGAAAAAAAAGTGACCAAAAAATATATATATATTCGGTCTAAACACAGCATTCCTAATTGTCTTGCCTGTTCCAGAAAAACAAAAACAATCAAGTGATGGATATAGATTAGCTATAGGTCAGTGCAAGACTCTGATCTTGATTTTAAAAAAATACCAGATTTTAACTGTACACTGTGTGAATCAGAATTTAAGTTACTGCCTCTGCAATGCAATGCAAACACATTGGAAGCTAAAGGACATTCTAAAAATTGACTGAAATGCATATGTAATCAGCTTCCTCCTGAGTCAATGCCATGTTGAACTAATAAACGTTGAACATTTCACAAAGCAAAGTCAAGTCTATTAAACACAAAACAAAAAAGTTAGTCAACTGCAAACCAACCAGTTTATGGCCGTTCATCTTAACTGACAGACCAGACGAAAAGCAACCTCTGCCAGAGCTGCAGAGACCAAAAGTCCAGGTGGAGAGTCTGTTGCCAGGACAAAGAAGCTTAACAGAAATGCAACATTACTGGTGTTTGATAAAAGAATGAAATATTTTTCCCAGAAATACAGACCTTTACACGAGGTTGGCACAAAGTATGGAGCTAAATAAAGTGAATTCTGCAAATGCCCAAAGTGGCCTAAAATGAAACTGATTTGGAAGTTCCTGTCAATCATCTTTACAAGATAAAACCCTGAAAACATGTTGGTGGCAGCATTATCGTATGGAGTTGCTTTTCTTCAGCCGGCAGAGGGAAGCTGGTCCAAGTTGAAAGGAAGATGGATTCTGGTAAATAATTAAAGAAAACTTGTTTGCATCATCAAAAGACTTGAGACTAGGAGCTATGAGGCCTTTAAGACAGGAATGTGCTCTGACCTAAACACATACCATTTACTTTAATCAGGTAACGTCTGGAGTCAATTGGTCTGACTGGATTGTATGTAGTGGTAAAGAGAGCTGAATGCATATGTAAACCTCACTTTTCTTGTTTGCATTTTTTTTTAAACCAGTGTGATATTTTGTTCTGGTCTGTCCCATAAAAATCACAATGACATAGATAAAGTGTGTTTATAAGGTGAAAAAACAGGAAAATGTTGAAGTGTATCTGCAGTATTTGTGGGTTAATAAACGCTTCTTTCTTTGTAGGCAACATTAATAATCCTCATAGCAGTTCTAGTAGCAACAGAGCTCATCTCGACAGTCTGAACAAACAGTGAATATTTGCTATATTGAATCTTGAAATGGATTTTTCTTATTTGGGGATTCTTTGCATTCATATTTCAGCCTCTACATTTTGGACCACATCTATTGTCACTTTAACTATTTTCCTCTTGGTATGTATGCATTTAAATTCTAAAACTTAATAACATTTATTTAATAAGTTAATTTCCATGAGCTCATATCAATCCTGAAACTTCATTGTGGATGCAGTTCAGCAGTTAGTATTTACATTTAGCAGTTGATATGGGGCTGAATGAGCTCTGTTGAAGGGAGATTACTGATTATTGGATGTGAGCCACAGGAGTAAATAGTAGACATATTACTTTTACTTTCAGTCCTGCTGGTTTCCCTGTGTGACTAGAGGAATATATGATTTTAAGTTTTTCACTTTATTGAATTTTTGTGCATGCCATTAAATAAGTACTTTAGATTTTTTTGAAGGAATGTTCTGTGACGTAGAAATTTACCAATTGTAGTAGAAAGCTTGTATAACAGCTTGTAGAAAAGAACAGTAATGCTCCTCATTTAAGCTGCTTATCAAATTAAATTTGAAATGACTAATGCTGATAAGTTTTAGTGCTTTAGATAAGTGCTATGGTGGTGCAGGGGTTAAGAACAACCGACAGAAGGAGGCCTTAGTCCTCGACGTGGCTGTCACAGGTTCAAATCCCAGCCTGGTGACCTTTGCCACATGTCTTCTCTCTCTCATTGTCTGCTTTCCTGTATGAGCACTTTCTAATAAAGGCCACCAGAACCAAAAAAAAAAAAAAGTTTGTCTCAGTTTCCACAACAAAACCACAACATATAGTTGCACTTGTGGTGGCAACTGGTTGCATTATTAATTGATCATAGCATGTCCAAAACAACTACAAGACCTCAAAAAGCACAGAAATCTATCATATTCAATGGCATGCAGGAGGAACTGACTAATGCAAAATTCTAAATGTAATTCCATCTAAATCACATGAAGACTCAAGTAGCAAAGAAGTATGCAAGTAAGATGTAGCAATGAGAGAGAGGGAAGACATGTGGCAAAGGTCACCAGGCCGGGATTTGAACCTGCGATGGCTGCTTGAAAATGCTCTCTTTAGAAAGTTTAAATTGTTTTAAATATTTAATATCAGCTTAAACAAGCCACATTTTTTGACTAGCTGTTTGCCTCCCACAGCTGTGGGGATTTATCTACTTTCTAGAATCACAGATCAATTTCACAAAAACTGAAAAACCAAACCACGTTAAGAAGCAGCACAAGGGAATATGGCAGATGTTTTTGCCATTGCTATGGGATGTAATATCCATTTTAAAAAATGAATAAATAAAATAAACAAGCCCAGTCTTAATATCGGACTTGATGCATTTTGAATTCGCTATTCTAGAGCAGCCAGTGATTACAACATAACGAGTCACCAAAATGTCAAGCAGTAAGGTAAAGTCACAGAACATGTCAAGAATGAGAGTTTTATTTCTTTGTATACTAAAGTATGTACTTCAGAGAGGAACACTGTTAGATCACTCTGTATCAACAGACGTCCTGCTGTTTGAGATGCACAAACCCAAGCATGTGTTGAAGATTAGGTTGAAGCTACATGTTTTGTTGTTACTGTCAGAATGAAAGCCTGCAGCAGTCACATGACACCGAGGTAGGGAGTATTTGTGAAAACAACAGAGATTAAAGGGTGACAGTTCCACTTATCTTTTTAGCAAGCATACATATGTTAATTCCACCTCCTCACATGTAGGGATTTGCAGTTAATTTTGGTTCTATGCGTTATTATTATGTGTAAAATCTGCTTTTGTTTCCAGGGTTGGGCAAGTTCATCTAAATTTACAGACAAACTTTACAATTTCCTGACAGAATGTTCTTACAGTAAAATATTACAATTTCTGCTCCTGTAGTATGATACTGATAGAAGTTATAGGAATAAATTTATCCAATGTAGAAATCTAAATCTAAGAAATCTAAGCTTTCACTTCTGTGAATGAGCAGAGGTCTAAGCTGGGGGTTAACATCTGAGTTAATTCACCTCTTTTCCAGTTCACAACTTTATTTTGTTCCAAACATTGCCATTTTATTTCCTTTAGGTACACAAGGTCTCTTGAAAAATGGCTATTTTTAATGTTTAAAAAGATAATTTGGCAGATTCTGCATACCCAAAAAATAAGTGAATGAAGCAACTTGAAAAGTACAAAATGGCTACAGAACATGCTTTCCTTAAGATATTCAACAGTACCTAAACTGTTTAGGATCGAGAAGAAAGAAAATATCCAAAATATGAATGAACTACCATGGTACAATATGGTGTTAACATCCGACTTGTGATGCTCTTAAAAACGCAGACATGTTTACCTGTTGAAAGGTAGTAAATGTTCATGTATTTCTTGGGCAAAATGAATGTTAAAGATGTTTCAACAATGTTATGACCCGCAGAGTAAAGCTGCTGAGCATTCTAGTTCCTTTTAACTCAACTAGGTACATTTTTTGTTTTTACATTATTAGATAAAACAACACATTGGAATATATGAAATGTGTCGGAGTGTTGGAATGGAGAAAAATTAGCAGATTTCTCATAAGAGTCCTAAATTAGTTCTATTGATGGAGTGTTTTGTTTTTTTTGTTGGGGGGGCAGGATATCCTAAAAAAAATAGCATAACATCTCTAGACATTCCAATGTTTCCAATGTTGAACAATGATTTCTTTTTGCTTCTATAATCTAAATGCCAAATGACATAACGTATAGCATCAACTAATCACACCGTGAGTTTTTATAGTTGACAGAACAAAGTGGGAGCTGACTGGGATCGCTTTCAAGCAGCAGTGAGTCAGTAGAGGTGGCAGACAAAAGGATGGAAACGTGTGTTTCCTTTAGAGCCCAAAGCTTTCCACTTGGCGATACACAGAACCACTGGAGGATCAATCAAAAGTGTACTAATACTCCTGCTGCTCGCAAGACAAATAAAACAGCTCGCAATAGTTTTTTGTTTTTTTTATAATTCCCCTCGTCACTCTCCCATCTTTTTATTCCCTCTCCTTTCTTCTCCCCACTCTTAAAACATTGGCACAGAGCTCAGCCAAAACCAATTGTATTTTTGTGCTTTTAGCAGGCCAAGAGAAAGACTGGTTTCTCTAAAGATGGGGGAAGAGACACACTTAAGAAGCCGCATTATCCTTCCTACAACCTTCAACCAGTTGGATCATCTATTAAAAAATCCTGTTAATGAGCCTTAGGTTCTCTTGCAAACACACAGATGCACACTTAAACTGTCATGGGTGTCTTTCTATCTCTTTTTATTTGTAAATCAAAGGTGTTTAGAAGTGTGGCTCAACCAATCCCAGCAGAAGACCTAAGCATTTTTGTGTGATTAAACAAGTAGATTAATTAATTATTTGCCCCATATGTGCCAAAGACATTTTGGTCAATACATTAAAGACTGCCCTTTGAGTGTCCTCACAGCATTTGTGGTCAAAGGTTTACGTCCACTCATTATAAGCATAAATCTCATATATATTTGGGTCCTTTAACGATTTATTCTAAATATTCTCTCTCAACCACTTAGCTGTCATGAGGACACCGGTTCCGATTCATCGCCCTCATGTCTGCCTCATGTCTGCCTCATGTCCTTTGGGGTGGGTGAGTTTGTGGGTCTCCACACCCTCCATTTCACATTTTTATGGAGAAATCATATATGCAAAATCATGTTTACATACACCCATTCAGGTGTTTTCAGATATGATGGGCTGCGGTTTGCACCAAAAAAAATTATAAAGCACTTTGAACTGCCTTGTTGCTGAAAAAGTGCTACAATTTCTTCTCCTAAAAAATCTTGTATCAACTAGTACTGTGTCCTTATCGGCGATGTTGTATTTGTTACACATTTTTTGTTGCTATGGTTTCTTGGTTCTCTGCCTTTAGTCTTTTCTTTCTGCGGGTAGAAGCAGACTTGTTGTCCTGTACTCACTCTATCCTTCTTTGCCTCCACTACCCTTAACTCCTCCTTTTCCTCCACATTTCTCCCTTTCTTTCCAGCTTAATGTTTGGGTTGTTGTAGCATCATGAACCAACAATAATGAACTGCTATGAAACTAACACCTTACGTCACTTTAATATCACATCCTCATGACGAAACCTGGTGGTGGGGATGTTTTTCTACAGCAAACATTTTGAAGTTGGTTTGAGTTTATGAAAACAATCGTGGAAGAAAACCTGGTTGAGACTTCCAGATCACAGGGATTGTCCACCTAAATCCTTTAAAATTCTGATCTGTAGATTTGCACAGCTACATGAATGTGTTAACTGATAGCAATGGAACTCTGTAGCTCCTCCAGAGTTATAGCAGCCCTTCCTCTTTGATTAATTTTTCTCTTGCAAGGCACTTGTCTCCGACCACAAATTGCTTTTGCTTGTCACCCGCAAGACCAACTTTTTATCTCCATCTGTGGTTTTAAAGGTTGCATTAAGGATATTTCAACCTTACAGCTGATTAAACATCTTTGGTTTGCAAAGATGAATACAAGTTCATCTTCAGCTCTCCAGAGAAACCAACAATCATCTTATTTTCCTCTCACACCATCACTTTGTTTTTTTTCTGACAGACCAGATCTCTCTCTCCTTCATACGTAAAATGAATTGCACAGTTTGCCACGTTATAAATCTATTAATATTCCCTTTAGAGAAAGAGGTAGACAATAAATCGCATTCATAAAAGTGCCACATGGGAGGCGGAGTTCACACACACTGGCAACACAATGTGGGCAGTTCATTAACTGGCTGTGTGACTGAATGTTGTGTTCATGTGCGTTTATGCAGTAGGATCTCTTCACATGATGGATTCAGACTCAGGTCGTAAATACTGCAAGTGTAACTAACAGGACTACAGAGGTCACCAATGCACCCTGTGGGAGCTCATGGTGCTTAATGCGACAACTTTAGATTCTCAGATTTGGACCAGGGTTTACATGTTTTTTAGAAATTTAACTTTGGTCTCTGTGATTGAGAAAAAAAAAGGAATAAAATTAGGGGTAGGGAGTAAAAAAAAATCTCGTAGTTGACTTGAGTTATGACAGACTAAAGACGTCAGTGAAAATTAGAAAAGATTCAGATTTTTGCGAATGTTGAACAAGTTCTGACAGAAATCTGAATGTGCAAGATGGACAGCATCATATTCATAGGACTAACTTTCTAGTCAGACTCTATGAAGAAGACAGAAAGATGACTGACTTGCAAAACAACAAGAAGTAGCAGATTACTCAGAGGTAGTTCTCCAGGAAGTGCTCTTTGGAGAATCTGGCCGCTATAAACTTGAATCCAAGAAGATTAACTTTAGAGGATTGGAATATTTCCTTTTACCCTGTATCATTTAACTTGCCGGACCATATGAAGGTCTACTATACAATGGAAAACAGGATCAATTATGCCATACAGCACAGAAACTCCAGTTCAGGTTAAGTTGGATAACACACTCCAATCCAGTGTTCTGGTTTTACCATGGGAAAGTGAGAGGTTACTTTGTCCGTATCACAAAGCTCAATGGTCGGGTTAACGGTCCAGGTCACCAACAAAGCAGGTAGGTAGGGAAGGCAGAATAGAACGAGAATCCATAAGGTAGTAATCAGAGTTAAGGTACAAGAAGCAAGGTTCAGAGTCAATATCAGAATAACTCAGAACAGTCAGGGAACAGGCTGGGCTGATTGTCAGGAGACAGAAAACGGGTCAGATACACAATCAGGAAGCCAGACATGGATCGCTCAAAGACCATCACAAAGATTTCGACAGATGATCCTGCACTAAGTGAGTGCTTTGCAGAAGTTCATATAGTCAGCAGCATGGGTGGGCGCAATCAGCAGCCACCAAGAATGGGCGGGCCAAAGCAGTGGAGCAGCATGAAACATAAGTAGAACATGGAAATCTTCATTACAAAAAGTTTGTTTTTAGTTGCTCATATTTGTGTCACCCTGCTGTGGTAGACTGTTGATTTCTCCAGGGTTTACCCCGCCTCTCAGCCATTGACAGATTGAGTTAGACACCAGCCGCACTGAAAGGATGAGTCAGTAAGAAAAATGGATGGATATTTCTAACATAAGCAAACTGTTTTCTTTTACTACCTATTAAGCAGCTGCTGTTTTAAAATGTGTCTAAATCTTGAAATAAAAACCTGGCCATGAAAGAAAAAAAATAAATCTGTTAAATTATATGCGTCTCTCGTGTTTTCTTTTTAGAATTGAATGGTTTTACGCACTGATTGCAAACATTAGACAATTGCATTGCAAAAGCCATACCATTTTCTTTTTGCTCATTTAAGAAGTATTGCTCCCTACTATTATATGTAATGTGTGTTTGCTTATTGACTCATTAGACAGTTACACAAAAATAGCACATAACAGAAAAAGTAATTCAGTCATTTTCAATGCATCTAAAATCCTATGTCAAATAAAATGTCTGCAGTAATATCTGTGCTTTAAAGTTGTGATCAAACTACTTTTTAATGGTATAATCACAGAGAACGGTGCTGGATTGAGACAGACACACCAAGCAAATAATCTCATTTAAGGTTTTTGACCTCTTTTTACTATTAAAACCTTTGGAGCCTTGGCACGTGAAGCAGTGTGAACATAAATACAATATAAGTGTGTTAGTCCTGAGAAAGCAATGCACCCTCGCTGCCAGACATGCACTTTTCTATTTCGAGTGGAGAATTAAAGCAATGATTTCAGATTACAACACGGGACAGGAGCGATGCATCGTAATATAACTAGTACTCAATTAAATTACCAGCATACTGATAAATGCTTTAAAATGAAAAATCTATTTGAGAATTATTCTTTAAAGCGAGAAGCTACACACTTTTGCCTAAAACTGTTATTTAAGTTTAAATATTACTTCTTCAAGACATAAATAGTACATTTCTCAAACTTTGTGTATTTGTCATAATGACTGATTTTAAATAGACTCTGGTGCAGGCAACAACTGCGAACAAATAGGCCCAGAAAGGTTAACTATTTTATTCTGAAGAAGAGGTTTTTCAGGAAGGAAGGAGCTGCCAGTGGGAGAAAGATTAACCCAGGTGCACAAGAGGAGGGAAGGTGAGTGATTAATATTATAGCTGGAGGTTGGATGAAGATTTACAGGAGAAGATGAGGAGGAGAAGTTCTTCTCGTAAACTGAGATGACAAATCTGTGGAGGCTGTAAGTGAGTTGTTTGGCAGAACAGGGCGAGTGTTCGGCTGGTGATTGTTTCTCTTTGTTTATTTCCAGGATGGGTCAGTGATGGCGAGCGATGGAGGGTGGAGTCAGGTGCAATGAGGAATGCAGGTGGGTGTTGTCAAGGGAGCAGTCTGAGGCGCACCAGGAAGATTTTTGGAGAAATCCAGAGGAAAAGTCAGAGCAGCGGGAATGGAAACCAGGAAGAGATCATCTGATGTTCCCATCAGGGATACCGATATGTCATGCATCCGCAGTGGCCATTTCTATTTACGATTTTTTATTTTTCTAGTTTTTTTTTCTTTTTTTTTTTTGCTTTGTATACCTATCTAAAATTTGTTAACCATTATTTCTAACCAAACATAGAAGGCACACTTTAAATATGTTAAGATTACAAGTATTTTTAAAGTAAACAGATTATGATGGACATTCTTCAGACTTGTTCAAATGTCTTCTTTTTATGGTCACCCTACTATATTTACTGTCATCAAATATCAACCTACAGATCTACTTCAGACCATATCACACTCCCTCAAATGCAAACCATTTGACAAGACCTGGACTTGGATATTGTAAAATGCTCAGTGTAGTTTTTGATATTTATAAGAATATGACATTATGCAATGACATTTTTGACAGTTGCCTGTTGCTAGCAGCTGAACATATTTAATTTCAATGGTGTAAAGTGAGAGTTTTAGTTATACAAAACAGTGGAAATAAATTTAGTTCTTCGTTTCCTGTTAGAAATATGCTATTTGTAGTATTGCAAAATAGAAAGTAACATTATTAAATTATATCCAGAATGTACACAGGATCATTCATTATTAAAATTTAGTTGGTGGACCCTTCAGCTGTGGTAATTAAAATTAGATTTTCAATGTTGCATGTGGTTGCACTTGATGTGTTTTATTGGCAATTAGCGCCAACAGACACGGTCCACATTACATCCCCTTATCTTACAACATTAGGAGCAGGATAGTTAGTAAGACTATGTGAAAAAAATCAATAGTGCAATCACATGTTGCAGAGTAAGAATTTCTCCACGAGCACTGCAGCGAGTCTGTTTAGACTCGCAGTATCTGGTCTGTAAGAACTGAGCCACTGATGTACATGAAGCACAATTTACACAAACTGCTTTATGAGGAGTCCACACACTGCAAAAACTGACCGATCTGTCAGTTCTGAGGTGTACTGTGTGAGCATGCTTTATCAGGTCTAAATCACAAGATCTGAATTCAGTGATTGATGGCTGACTCTAAGTGACTCCGTTTATTTTTTTTCTGGACGTGAACGTGTGTGTCTGTGCGTGTCTGTGATAGAGGCTAAGGAGTGATTTGAGATGTTGTGCTGCTGAGAGAACTCTGTGCTTATCTGAAACACCAGATGGCCCTCCTCTCTGCTCACTCACTGTCAAACGTGCCATGATTGCTTGGGAGGATCTAACAAAGATCTGCTTCATCAGGTTGACATTTGTATTAAGCTAATAAACAGTTGCATGTATGTAGACTCCCTGGGTAAAATGCTACCAACAGGATTATGTGGCATCTGTTCATTGCACAGTTGAGAATGTCATTGTTCACTTCCTTTGCAGTTTTAAAATATTAATTACAAAGTTTTCATGCAAAAAAAAAAAACAACAAAACGCCTCAATATGAAGAGAAAACCACAAATAAGGACAAGAACCATTGACTCAGACTGTAACATTTGCTGGTAAATTATATTTTCCTGTTGACACTCTGTTGATTTATCTGTCAAAATATTTAGGACAGAGAGCTCACTGTCAAAATCCTTAGAAATACATACGTGCAACAACAAAATTATATTTTGTTCAAAGAAAAAGCCTAAATCCATTTTCTAAACCTGCTTCTTCTTACGGGGTGGCAAAGATTAGCTTCAAGCCCAGAATGTAGCCATTTGTGAGGAGGAATACACCCTGGACAGAGAGAAAGAACTGGTGTGGTCTAATCAAAACATTGACTGAAGAAATGACAAAACTATATTAGCAGGAAATATGCAAATATGAGTGTAAAAAAAACAAACATTCAAGCAAAAGACAGAAATCTACTAAAGCAGTCTGTACAAAGAAAGCTGAAAAATCCCCAAAACAACAAAAGAGGATCACACACTTGAAAAGAAAAGGTCAGAAGTCAGAGAAGCCAAGGAATTCAAAAGAAAAGGTCAAATATGTTCAGCTCGCGAAAAAGTGAAGACAACGGGTGACCAAGTCTCACAGGGTTAAGTAATGGTGTGTGTGTCAGAGGCTTCAGACTTAATGAGAACAGGGCACTGAAGTAAGTGCTAAACCTGACTCCTCTGCTAAAGCCTCTGTATAAGAAAGACAGAGGAAGGCATTGAGATGCTGACTCTCAATGCATTCTCATTGAAAAAAAGCTGCTGAGAAGAAAGAGTAATATTCTGTTTCAATCTGAAAAGCTGACTTTGTGAACCGAATTGGATTTTGATTTCTTCAAAGCGGTTGGAAATCTCTTGAGGAACCTTAAAACCAGAATGCAGCAAAAACAAAAAAAAAAAATCTTCATTTATCCCAGATGGGGATTTTACTAATGTCATGAAAGGATATTCAAAGAGTTGTTGTGGATGGTGATACTGTGAGCACGAAGAATCTACAGTAGCAGTCAATCTTCCAACCAATTTGACGGGGTCTCCAGCAGAAAACTGTTGCTGTCATGCATGATAGTCGTGGCATGCTAACAGCTCGATTTCCAGTAATTACCGACAAATTTCAGTTACAAGGTCTGGATGTCGCCCTCAGTTGTTGAATATCTCTGCTAATCGACCTCATTTTCTCATTTCTGTCTGGCCACAAGTTTGGAAAGCCAGGCAGAGAGATGAGAGTCAGGGATAAGATCCTTGCTCATTATGATCAATGGATGGTTTGAAATTCCTCCTCCTCTCTGCTCTATAGAGCAGCATTGCGTACTCAAGCCTCCTTTTCAATGTCTGAGATTTGGGGCCATAGTTCATGCTTTATTTGTGCTTTTGAGATGCTCCAAGTTGTAAAAACAATACATTTGTTCCACCGTTTCGCATCATAACAATTGTTCAAAAGTAAAAAAAAGTTAGAGCAAAAATCCTTCCAGCTTCACAACATCCCAAAAAAAGAGGGAATAATTATCCAAACCTGCAACATCTCAACAAAATAAATGTCTACAAAAAGAAAAAGACAGAACTAATGTAACCAAGATACTCCAACAAACTGCCACCATGCATTTCACAATATGATACAACACTGGCATTCATGACAGAATCATATCTATTGCATCTTTAGTATGAATGATATGGAACAAGTCTCGGTTACAAGTTGCCGAATATTTTTTGTTGCTGTGGTTAAGAAACAAGCTCCTCCTCCTTCCCTACTTAACTCAGTGAGACTGACAACAGGCAAAGGGAAGGAGCACAGCAGAGAAGATGTGCAGTATTTATTTAAAATACAGATGTTGAATGACATCCCCAGAGCTTTCTATACTGGTTTTTTGTCCATGCCTATAATGCAGCGGTTTAAGAGGAGCAGTGTGTAACATGCTTTATTTGAAGTGGGTGGGCAGTGACTCGTCTGAGCCAAACAAAATTCAGCCGCATCTGCATGCCAAAGTTTTCTAATGACAAAAACAGTACAGACAAAGGAAACTGCTTTGGTTTGTTGCATTTTAAAAATATTACACAACATAATTTTTTAGAACATATAAACAAAGATAAAAGTCGAGGAAATCATCAATCTTTTGACGATGGAGGTGAAGCTAAAAACAAGTTGTCATTTTTATAGCAAAGTGAGTTATAACCACACTTGCCTACACTTTATGAAAACTTTTCCATCTGACTTTCAGTTTTTCTCATTCCTTCATCTGCCAAATTTCCTCTTGTCCCAACTTTTTATTTCATTTGTTTTAATCCTCTTTTTGTTTGAACTAAAACCATGAGACTAGGCTTGTCATCACCTTTTTACTCTCTCGGCTCATTTCCACCATTGCTCTCAACCCTCCCTCTGTGTCTGGAGTGTTTTCTTTCTTCTCCTTCTTGGTCTCTCATCACGCAGCTCCATCTTGATGATTTTCTTCCCTCCGTTTACTCCCACACTCTCTGTCTCCTTTTATTAGAAGAGAGGAAATGAGTCGAAGGTGATTCTTTGATTGCTCCAGCATATGTTCAAGGCCTATAAATCTCTGTGTGTCTCATTGTACACATACAGAAACACACACGCTTGTATTTCAGAAGTGACCACTAAGACCCAGGGAGAAGTAGGAAGATGAAATGAGGAATAGGAAGAGTGAAGATTTGCAGCCTCACCCTTGCTACTGGCCCAAAGAGGTTTAGACCGTACAATTTATTGTCATCGCAAGGCTTAGGAAGGTACAGTGCACTGAAAAAGTATTTGCCCCCTGCATATTTCTTCTCCATTTGCTTTTCTATCACTGTTCCAGGTTTCAAGTGAAATCAATTTGAATAAGAGGTAAATATTGCCTGAGTTAATACAAATGACATTTTAAGATGACCATTTCATTACATTCCAGAAAAAAATCATCTTAACCAACTCGACTGTGTATATAAAGTAAGTCCCCCTAAACAAGATATTTGGTTGTGTCACCCTTGATAGTGACAGCTCCCCACTAATTATGCAAAATGTTCTTTGTTGCTATGAGGGTATTTGCTACTCTTTGCTAAATTCTTTTAATTCAGCCACGTTGGAGTGTTTTCAAGCAGGAATGGGTCCCTCAATTGGATTGAGGTTTGACTAGGCCACTCCTAAAGCTTCAGTTTTTGGAACCATTGAGTGGGGTACTTGCTGTTGCGTTTTGGATCATTGTCCTGCTAGTTACAAAAAGTGTAAGGTGAAGGTCAAAAACTGATGGCTGGACTTTTTCATTCTCGTGCCTCTGATAAAAGACCAGAATTTATGTTTCCATCAATTGTGGTAGGTCATCCTAGTCCTGAAGTAGAAAAGCAGCCTTTACCATGTTTGAATCTTGATATGGTGTTGCTTTCCAAAATGCTGTTAGTTTTACTCCCGATGTAACAGATTATAAAACTTCCAAAACATTCCTCTTGTGTCTTGACTGTGGGCTTGTTTCTCTGGCCATCTTCTTTTCATCCCAGAATTAGCTTTCTCCGCAGTCGTAAATATTAATGTTTACTCCTTGGTTCATGTCAGTCAGTATGAATTAACATTTAAGGCATCAGTCAAAAATAAAACAAGTCACAAATTAATAAATCACAACACCAGCCAAACGATAATTAGGCCTATAATTAACCCTACTGCTTTTTGTATTTGCTCAGGATGTGTGAACAAATACTAAAAAAGGTAAACTTTTGATTATCAAGATGGAAAAAATTTAAAAGCAAATCTTTAAGAGTGTACATTTGTAGCACTATATACTGCATGAGCAAATTAGAACAGTGACACAAAAGTCACATGAGATGCAGCATGCAACATGCGGCACAGACAAACACTTTGAGGCAATTTGGAAGCTGGTAATTTAAAAAAAAAGGATGAGTCGAATCGCCTCAGATGTCGCAATTTATCCGTTAGTGAGACAATCTGAAAGACACACAGCTGTTCCCCCAGAACATAAACTTGTTTTAGATGACAACTCCATCCTCATTTCCACACACTTGCTTTTTTTTTTTTTTTTTTTTTACAAACTCAAATGCAAAAATTGGTTTGAAATGCTAAAAAACTTATCCAGTAGCTGTTTTTGCTCTGACTGATGTTCACTTCATAGCTCTCAGCACATAATGAAACATGCACTTCTTAGAAAAAAAAAACTAGTCTGCAGAAATGTCTTGTTTGAAGAAAGTTGTCTGTAGAACAAGATGTGTGTGTGTATATATGTGTGTTTCCAGGGCAAACATCCTGCTTTCATTGTCAAATTTGTGGACTCTTGGGTTTGTCCCTATTTTGTGCAGGTAACATACACGGCTTTGTGTTGGTGTAGATAATATTCTTGTATTAAATGGTGGGAAAAATTTGGGAAAAGTTAAATTAGTTTCTTGAACACAATTTAAATCTGGTTGTCAGTATCCACCCTGCCTGGTCCCATTATAGCCATCTAGTGGAGCTGAATAGACCAGGATAACACTCCTTGGATGATGAGGACTCAGCAGCTCATTTTCTGGCCAAGCGTCGAAGCAGTCTGTTAACACGAGAAAGGCAAAAACCTCTGCTTTGAAAGATTGAGTTTAGGTCTTCATTGTGCAGGCAGTTATAAGATCCCTGCATACACAAACAACTGATCTGGATTTGGTTCTTTAAAGTTGTGGTGGTTTTCTCTTACTTGTTTCAAATATTTAGATACTGTTCCCTCAGGGCAAATGTCACTGAAAACACAAAGAAGATGTCAAGTGAAACAATCTAAACATATAATAGTAATTGAAAATGTGTTAGGGTTTATCAAATGAGACATGTGTCTCATTTAGCCTAATCCATGTGTCAACACCTTGGTTTAGGCTAAAGTTGTTATGCTAAAATTTCCAGCTCAATACAAATGCTAAGAAAAACAATATAATTTTTGATACTGCAATACTTTTTGGAGGAAAAGGGTTCTTTTTAGCTTAAAGAAACAAACATGATTATAATGACAATTTTTACTTGACAAGGTAAAACAATAAATAAAAAATAGTTCAGCTCTCATTGATAAAAATATGTAATTTAAAAGAATCACTTTTCTACTTGGAAAACGGTAGAGAAGATAACATAACTTTTATTGTTCATGTACTTTATGGAAGGATATACAACTTTTGAGTTCTGCCAATATTTGATTTTATTTGCCACACAGTGGCTTTAGTGTGCCACTGTGTTCTCATTTGCTGTTGATAAAAATAAATATTAGTGCTGAGGGACAACTGAAGTATCATTCTATACTAAAATAAATTGTGTTGCAAAACAAACATGGATCAAGAGCATACAAAACATTTTTTTACTGAGTAAAGAAGGAACTGTTCCATGCAGATGTAATCAGCAGGAGCCCTGTGGAATTTCTGTCTTGCAGAAATTTTCAGGTTTTGTGTTCTTTGGTTATAAACTCCTGCAGCACCACTAGGTTGCATTTGTTTGTTTTGTTGCTTCACAGTTCAGTAGCCCACCGAATCTTCAGCTAATAGTTTTCCTGTATTAACTGTAAAACAGAGCATAATGTGGTTACATTTTTTGCACCTGAAAAGAATTTAACCATATCTCGACAACGCTCAGACTGACTTATACCATCAATTGAAACAGATAATGTTAGCTTATGCCTGCTGAAAGATTTACTGCTTTATTGTTGCAGATGAATATGCTTTACTAACATTCAAAAGTAGTTTTAAAGCATCACTGTTGTAGTGATAGCTGGAGGAAGACATGCAATAACGTGGGCAAATAAAAATGGGCCTATATGTATTTAAAACACAGATGCAAAACCTTTAGTAAAATCAAAAATGTATCAGAATTGATGAATTTGTACCAAATATAAAAATAAAAATCTCAACAACATTTTTTACAACTATAGCAATTAAGTCACACTTTCAGTCCATATTAATCCATCACACTTCAGCCAGGGATTCGCAAACATAAAATCAACCCTAAAATAAATTGGTACAGGCTAATTCATGTTTCGATGTGTGGGAGCCAAAAACAAACTCGCTGAGCAATTAAACAAAAAGCTTGTGCAGTAGTTAATTTTGTACTCACAAATTCTTCAGAGTTCTAGATTGGATCCGGAAAAGCAGATGTGGAGATCCCTTGATTTTGCAGCAGGTCCATAGAGTAACTCCTGGTTCGCTGTACACATTAACAGCTCTCAGTCCTTATTTATTCCTTACTCAGACTCACTTTCTTCCTATATTTTGCCATGACGAGTTTAACAAGCCACTAATATTATCATTTACATTTAAATGCACAATAACACGACGAGATGCTACATCATTGAAACGGCTGCGACCTCGCGCTAGCATGCTAAAATGCTAGCTGCATTAAGCATTCTTTCCTTCTGTACACCGCATCGTTCTGAAACAGCTTAAAACATACAGACAAAGGCATTTACCTTTTATGTGTTTTTTTTAAGTCCGTTATAGTCAGCAACTCTGCACTGACCATAGTATTGGACAGCTTTAGTCTGTTATTGTCCCACATCTGCTCCACTGTGTACTTTAGCTTGTTCGGTTCACACTTCGCACACTGACCTACCAAGCGTACCATTAGTCTCGCCCACTCCCATCTGGTTGGGCAAAGCAAAATGCTTTATCCAATCAATGCAAGGCAAAACAGAAAAAGATAAGACATTTAGAACAATCAAGGATGTAACATTCAAGGAGCATAGTAAAAAATGACAACGGCCTGTTTCAGTCTGCTTAAACTATTTTTTTCTTTAACAGGTATGAACTACTGCGACGACTGGTGACCTGTCCAGGGTGACCCCGCCTCTCGCCTGGAGCGTTAGCTGGAGATGGGCACCAGCACCCCTCCCGACCCCACTAAGGACAAGGGTGTATAGAAAATGGATGGATGGATGGATGGATGGAGGTATGAACTACCTACTTTCTCTTGGTCATCTTATTCAGAGCTATAGTGTCTGTTAACACACACACAAGGTTTAAGATGGCTCTTAAACCTTATGCTATGACTCCAGATTCTTATAATAGTTGTTTTTCAGCTATCAAATCCTTGATTGACCAAAAATGTCTTACCTACACCTTGTATTTCTCTTTATGTGAACAACTCCACATCTAAACAATCTAATTAACTGATATCTTGGGTGAAATTGTTTTCGAATTATGGAGAGTAATATCATTAGTTTTTAGTAATGCAATGAATGGGACAAACTCTTTTAAAGTAAATATTATACAACACATTGCTTTGACAGGAATTTCTGTACCTATATGTGGGCTGTGGTGATTGGAAAAGTCCAGGACGTGGTGTAGTGTAAAGCCACTTGCTTCAAAGAACACCTAATCACACACTGCAGCACTGAGTAAATATCTAATCACACACACTGGGCTGCATGAATGCAGATGCACATGCTAATGTGTTTATCACGTACACACACAGTCCCGCAGCGGCTGCTTATGTGCCAGAACAGACTCACACACAAAGACATACTGACATGTGTGTGATATGGAGGTGAAGCTCCATCTTTTTCCACTTTGGTCAGACTTGGCAACGCAGGCACCAACCCCCCAACACACATACATCTTCTCCTATCTATCTCAATGCCACGCCTCAACAGATTCAATCAGAGTGAAGACTTTGTTTTCCCCCCATCTCTTGTCTTATTTTTTTTTAATCCTACCTCACACAGAGACAGAGACACACACACTGTTATGTTTTTTTATTGGAGCCAAGTAAGTACAGTCTTAATGTTTCCACGAACCTCACAGTGGAACTGAATATCATAATTTACTTAGCAAATGTTTTGTTTTTTTATTTATAATACCACACATCTGAGAAGGAAAGTTGATGAGGTTTGAAGGCACACATGAGAACTAGGTGGTCAGGGATGAAATTAGCACCATAATGAACAGGTCTACTACTGCCTCATAAACCACCACCAGCTGATAAATATAGTCGGGTGGGTTTGTGCATTGGAGCAGGTGACAGGAAAGCTGACTTACTATGGCTGCAGCTGCTCGGCCCAGCAGATCCATCACGCATCAGATGCAAGACACGCTCTCACCCTCAATTTGCTTCAGTGCTGTCTTAACTGAAAGTTATTAAGTCATCCCTAAAGTTTAGTAATAGGTAAATCCAGTTTGGGATGTTTTTGATCAACGATTTTTGAGGCATTAATTTTTGGATCTGACAAGTAAGTAAGCTGTTTGTCTGAAGAGCTAATTGTCAGCTTCACTAAATATAATTTGCAAACATGTATCTGCTTAGTCTACGGCTTCAAACAGCTTACCGTAAATCTAAAAGAATAAAATAAATATGATGTCATGTTAAAATAAGCTATTAGTATTTTTTTAATCATGACTCAACTGCCCTATGAGTTTTTCATGGAAATTACCTGACTTGCAGCAAACTGATTAAGTATTTCTCAGTGCTTTAAGCAGAAAAGTTAATGCTGGTTTTTGTAAAGGTAGGTGTATTTTTGAAAAGGGTAAAAGACTGAACTGTTGCCAGAAAAATAAAATGTCATTTCTTGCCTGCTGGCAAGATGACATCAAAGTTCTTTCAAATCCATTATTTTCAATGGCTTCCTGCTGTATATTCCGTCCATAAAGCTCCTACCTTTTAGACAAAATGGGTTACAGGGAAGGTGATTGAAGTTATCCTTCTGTATGCGCACTAAATAATAGTCGATGAGAATAGTGGTTTACATAGTTTTTGAACTGCTGTGGAAATTGTAAGCCCTGCTTGAGCACCACAGGCTTTAGATGAATTAAAGTCATGAGAAGTCACATTCGCTGTTTTTCACAAGGCATGAAGGAGACACAAAAAACCTGTGAAACAGATGCTCTGGTCAGATGAGTCTTTTTAATACTCTTTGCACTGTTTTGCAATAGGAAAATAGTGCAATGCCAAATTTGACCCTTTTGACTTTTAGCAGAGCAAGAGAGAGTATGTTAACATCGTGAAAGAACTATTCAAAATTTATGACACACTACCTGCAACAGCAAAATATTCTGTCATCAGTATATCAATTGCTGTTTTTATACATAAGGATTTAGAAGTTATATTTTGCAGGTTTTTTTTAAATAGATAATTAATTTTCTTTGTTAACTACCATTTTCAAATCATTGTGACTGTATTTCCAAATATTAACAAAATGCGTTTCGTTCAGTAGACTTGTTTTGAATAGTTCACAAACCACATTCTAGCCAGTAGTCTTATGACATTAAGACTACTGGCGCCTTAATGTCTACATTAAGACTACAGCTTGGTTAAGAAATCAGTAATGATTTCTTAACCAAGAAATCGTTACTGATATAAATTTGTTATAAAAGTATTACTGATTGCACTTTAAAAATTAGGTAACTTTATGTTATTAAAGGTAAAATTTTAACAGTAATGATTTCTTGGTTAATGTCAAGTTTACATATCAAAGACATTTTGAATAATGTCAACTTTGTATTAAAAGTGTCAAAATTTACCGAATGACGCTTTATGACAACAGTCATAAATATTCGTGAAGGCTTATTCGTGTTCGTGATAGGTGTTATGTCATGTTTATGACACTGTCATGTCAGTCTTATTCACCCCGCCTTCAAATAAAGTGTTACCAAATATTGTAATTTAACATGACTGACAAAATGGTTTAGTCGTAGATCTCCAGTTTTGTAGCCAGGATTAAAGATAACAATTATCTGTGTCCTTTATGGCAGACTGAGACAGACGGGGCTGACTGGTGATAAAATATGTTTTTATCCCTCAGAACAGCCAGAATGCATTAGTTTGGGCTCAGATGCTGAACCTGCTTTTCTGACTCCTTCTTTTCATAGCAGCTAACTGAGAGATATACCAAATTCACAGCCTCCGGGCAACCAACCTTACAGGTGGGGCCCTCAAATATGGCTTCGGATTGACTAATTAAAAACGAAAATCCCATTTAAAGCGCCGACTTTTCATATCTCAAAACTGGTTTGAAACGCTTGATTCAATCCAAAATTCAAAAATCTCACCTGAGGCAGCAAATATTACAGAATGCCTGAGTCTGAGAGTCTAAATCCATCTGTTAGTGTGAATGGCTGAGGCTTCTGCTGGCTGCTTGAGCAGAGCAGAGCAAGGTATACTGTGCAGTTAGGCCAATGTTAAGACAAAATGAAGATGTCCTATCTTATTTCTCAATGTACTTCAGGTCTTTGCCCAAGATCACCACATGCCTCATGTTTCTCTGCTTTCCCTTCCCCCTGTCCTGTGTGGTTCTTTTCCTGCCTATTGCCAGTATGAACTGTGCTGTGCATGACTGGCTTTTATGCGACAGTCCTATTTTCCACAGGGCCAAAGGAACACACTATTAAAGTGTCAGGAGAAATCAGTCTACCTATGCAGCTCCCACAATAAACAAGCATTGCACTTCGATTTCATATTCAGTCCTTGGATTTTTCAGCAAGTGATAACTTCATCCATCAGCGTGTCGTTCCTTGTTGAGGTTTAATGCTGTCTGTGTGAAATCATTTCCAAATGCAATTTGTATATTTAGTGGAGAAAAACCATGACCACTGCTACACTGTTCAAAGTGACCAAAACCTTTAAATGATCTCCACAAAAACTTTATGACGAGATAACAGCAACATTCTGTGGGAATGCTAGATTTCTAGTTGCACAAAGCTGGTACACACCAAAAAACTTGTAGTTATTGGATGAAAAGGTGGTTCTACAAAAGTATTGACCAAGAGCAACTGAATACCAATGCAAACTAAAAAATTGAAATAATTTTCTTGCCTTGTTCTTTTACATAAAATCCACCAAAGGCTGTGTATGTATTGTGATAAAATGGAAACATTTCTCAGGGGTGTGAAAAGGTTTGCAGGGCCTTGTAGCAAAAGGCAAAGGTGAAAAAAAAAAAAACGTTGCACACCAAAGAGCCTTTAGTGCATCCGTTTACGGCTTGAGTGGCTTCTTTGGGAACCAGTTCTGTGCCTTAACGTTTATGTGTTGGTCTCCTCATTGACCCCTGAGTCACTGAAACCAAAACATTATTCCACTTCTTACTGCTTCCTAACAAATTTGCATGATTTTAAGTTGCCTTTTCGGCTCCTGAAGTCCGATTAGACACACAGACCAATGAACATTTTGCCTGCCATTAGCAGGAGAGACATCTACTTTCTGCATTTACTGGGTGAATCTTGTGCACTCAATGAAACCAGTGGGTGTGCTTTGGCGTGGGGACCATTCCATTACTGGTCTGCTCCTGTTCTATGGCCAATGCGAGCATTCTCCTCTCAGCAATATTCAGTAATGACAGCTGTAAGTACACACAAATACAAACCCTGATGGTCCTTTCCTAATTTTACGGAGCCGCAGTTGTCCTGCCTCTCTCTGTCTCTCCACTCTGGCTCATTGCAGGCCATCGGTTTTGTGTTGGCTTTGTAAGGACTCAAGTTGTTTGTTTATTCGACAACAAAGAAAGGATTAGTTTCTACTGATATGGAGGGTTGCAGCAGGAGGAGATGCAGGGGGTGGGCAGTTTCATCTTTATTACTGAATACACCTTTGGGTGATGCGAAAGTAGAAGACAGGCAGGCAATAAATAATGGCATGTTGGGACTCCAGTAGCAACCTGGTCCATCAACTCGATTTTGCTTCCTTATTTCGGCCACAACTGTGATTTCAAAGATACCAGTTTTCTGAAAACTGTTTATGTAAAGACCATCCATCCAAGCTGGCATGTGTAAAGTACAACACGAAGATTAATTTCAAAAGATGAAGCAGTGCGGACAATTCAAGATGTAAAGAAAACCCCAATCATGGTCTTGTGTCTAAATTTTAGCATTTAATTTTTCTAGTTGGATTATTCTAGATTTTTATTTTTGTCACTTATGGTTTCATGGTTCACTCTTTTTTTTCTGATATTTTGTCATTTCTTGTGTTCTGTTTTTTGTGTGCTATACTGTCAGGCTTTAGCTTTAGGTTTTGTAAGATTGTTTCATTTCTGTATTAATCAGTCACATTCCCTCTTCTCATGCCACTCAATCACCTTCCCAACAGTTTAGAGCCAGTCAGTTTTATTACCTCCTTGTCAGATCCTGTTATGGTTTCCAAAACAGATTTCCTGTGTTACTGTTACTGTTGTATTTGATGTTCTATGCAGATGCTCCTGGGTTCCTCTTGTGCTTGTTGCTACTGTCATGATCTAATTTTTAACATCACAAAAGCATTTCTTTTCAACAGGGCTGTGTAGACTTGAAGAGCCACAGACTCAACAATCTAACGACAACCAAACAGAATTCTGAAAAATATTATTTTCAATGACAATTTAAATTTCTGCTGTCCTCAATCTTTTCTTTTCCTTATGTTTTTTTTCTGTTAAGTATTTTCCTTGTGCTAAAATACCTTAAATGACATTTTCGGCATGTAGGACCAGGTACCATTAAATGAAGACTTAAATGAGTAATTAACTATTTAACACTGGGAATGAAAACCTAAATAATTAATTAAATAGTTAAAATGTACTTAAATATACGTCTTCTACTACAATTAAACAGTCTAAACAATATACCCAAGCCAGCACAGCTATTCATACCTTACACAAGCTAGTTGGCCAGATGTGGCCTTACTGTGAAAATTAACCAATCAGATTGCAGGTGCAATAATCACATTCAGTTATTCCATGATGGGACTGCACAACTGGAACCATAAATAAATAGATACTGAAACAAGCAAGGCTCATTTGAATGACCCGTTTTTAAAATCGCAATTATTTTATTTTATAATTAGTTACTCTTGTCTGCTTTAGTCAGGTTTCAGAGGAGACACTTCCATCGATATAGAATGAACATAGCAGGTTCTTTATGAAAAAGGATTGTTTAAACTGTTTTCATTTCAGTCTTACTTACTTGGTAATGAGATCTATAAGCACTCCTCAAATAAACTCCCTTAGTCAAGAAGTTTAACAATGTACGTTTAACCGCTGTAAGAACAGCCAGTTGACAAGAGCATTGATGGATGCTGCTGTTGCATTCTGCATGATGCAGGTTTTTAGGCCATAAATTTGTTCTCAGCTCATAAGGATAATTTTTTATTCTAGATCTTGATGTTAAAGCAGAGAATGGAGGTGTCACTGCCTCATTTTACTCCATCTTCTCCACAGATCTGATTACAGCACTTGAAACCATCAGTAGAATATAATTGATTTTGATTAGAGCCAAAGATGAGCATTCATGGATGATAGGGTAATTACAATTAATTATAATTTGGATAATTCTCTATATTTTTGACCAATAATCATGGTGGTCCTGCTGCTTTTATATATATATTTTTTTAAATAAAGATCTTGATGGACACACGGCATATATTCACTTTTATTCAACTCCTGATAAAGATGTGTAAAAGGGTCCAGTGGGCATAAAGATTTCATTATTAAAATGTGCTGCAGGACTTTGTATTTTACATGTTTCTTTCACTGAGGCACATTCAAAATACACAATTTTTGCTTTATAGCCTTCCTAGTAATTTATTGGTAATAAGATGTCAAATGAGAGAAGAGAGGAAAAGTGTTGACCATTCAACTTCATAACTTTTGCAGATTAGAATGGTAGATTTTCATCTGCTGGGCCTTATTGTTGTTTGTGTTTGTGTTCGTGAACTGACCACACCTCCTCTGCGGAATTTAGATTGGGGAGTTTTTTTTAAATATTTTTTTTTTACCAAATATCCACATTTTTATTGTTGTGATCTCATCAAAAACATGCATGGAGCGTTGTCTTGATTCTTTCAGACATGTTTGAGAAATTCTTTGATCTCCCACGGCAACCTTAGAGACGCAGCTCCACTGAGCTTTCCCCTATCAGAGCAGCCCTCTCTCACGACTCCCCTACTAAGCTCCTTCAGACTAGCCAGGAGCAATTAGCAGACACCTGGTGGAACTGCACACCTGCTGAGCTCATTGTGTGAGCTACTTCTCAGTGCGACGCACGTAAAAAGGGTTAACAGAGGAGTGATGTTGTGATCACTTCCTGATGGCAGAGTATCAGAAAGATACAAACTAATTTCTAGCCATTAAATTACGAAGTCAAATTTCTTTTAAGTCATGTTTGGTATATACAGAAATTGAAGGTAATACACACTGCTCAAAAAAATAAAGGGAACACTTAAACAACACAATATAACTCCAAGTAAATCAAACTTCTGTGAAATCAAACTGTCCACTTAGGAAGCAACACTGATTGACAACAGGGACCCTCGTCGGGTCAATCAGTGTTGCTTCCTAAGTGAACAGTTTGATTTCACAGACGTTTGATTTACTTGGGCAGTATAGTTACTTGATTATGTTATAAAATGGCACTATGTGCCTGGAAAATACTGCCCCTTTAATTATTTCACTTTCTAACGTTCCCAGATTGATCTGGGATTGTTAGAGTCCCGTTCTTCAATCATAGCAGTGTTCTTGAGCAGAATATTAATTCTTTGGATGGTGACTTCCTGTAACCATGTGACTGCAAACCAGTGCATAGAAGAAAGTTCATAAAGACACCTGTGGAACGTCTTACCAGGAGAGTTGAAGCTGCCACAGCCACTAATGATTTGACCAAAATAATATTTTGGGTTAATAACAGGTGCTGCTCAACTTCCTGTGTGGGTAATGACAAGTGACCCGATACTTTTGGCAACATGGTACATCTGCTGAGACCTCATTCTAATTCATGACAACATTATCCATCTATGTTTTATGGTCATTAGAGAAACAACTGTACAAAACTCATTCTGGATTGATGAAGCAGAAGTGGACATAATTAGAAAAATCTCATGGGATGTTAATCAGCATCAAAGAAAGCCAGAGGAACTTTCTTTGAAATATCAGAGCTGCAGTCCACAGAAGATTTTTAATGAACTATTTTATTCATCTAAACGTCACATTGAATCTCATTGGTAAGGAGCCACTTTAAATAGATATCAGATACAAACTTAATTTTTTAACCATGAGCTTTTTTTTTTGCTTTTTTTTTTTTTTTTTTTACCCAGATACCATATTTTTAAAAAGTATAAATGATTTCAATAGCACAAAGGTTGAAATAGCTCAAAGATTGCCAAGAGTCCAACAAAACCACTGAAACAAGTATGAGAAGCTGAAAAAATAGGATTCACAAGATTTAGATTCACAAACAGGATGTTTGTTTTGAGTCTGGAACTTATCACTGTAGGTTGTACTGTATTACAAACTTTAAGCACAATTTAAAGACAATGTTACCCAATCTGTGCAAATTGTATTTTCCTTTCATTTTCTTATCTTTCACTTCATCCATAAACCCTTGTGTTTTTCTTTCATATCCTTCTCTCAGGGAGCTTCATGTTTAACTTTCTTTGTCCAATTTGTCCTCTGTCCCTCCCTACATGTGTATAAAACATCTCAGTCTGTCGTTTCTCGCTTATTCACTTAATCCTGTCCAGTAGGAACGGTCAATCTTGACATTTTCATCTCTGCCAGCCGAGTTTCTTTTTTCTTAGTGGCACCGTCTACTAACCAAACATCCTAACAGCTTTCACTAACGTTCCATGAACCTTCTCCTTTATTTGCAGCTCTCCTATCAAATCTCAGCAGGGAACATCCACACCTGCTTGCTCTTTCTTCCTCACCTCTCCTGTGCACTGATGGTGACATTACAACAGGTGCTTCCTCATCCACATTAGATATACCTCAGGTGCATTTGAATTTGTTGACTTAGAGTTTACTTCATGCATTGTTTGGCATACAGTCATGGTTTAAAAAAAACTAGACTTTGCAATTTGACGCCTTTTGTTGAAAGAGTAAAGCAAGGTTATCCTTTGGTGCTGACTTGAAATGAAATCACTTTCTTTTCTAAAGATAGATAAATATTCATTTTTAAAAATTACCAATCGTCGACATATGAACATTTCTTTTTCAACCGCGTCCCAATTTTTTCCACTTGACTGTATGACCATACTTTGTTTATTTACACTCAGGGCTCTTAAATCGGATTTTGAATTTAAGTGTTTGATTTTGGTGAGAAAAAGAAGAAGCAGCTGCAGGGTGTAACAAGAAGAGGAGACGGTGACAGGAACGAGGAGAGTGGGTGCGGTGGTGGAGAAGAACCGCTCGTCCTGAGGGGTTTCCCAAAATATGTGTGAGCGTCTGTGAGAGGGAGACAAACCAAAATAAAGATGGAGACCATAAGGCTGAGTGTGATTTCGCCTCCAAGTCTCACTCTCTGCTCTGTCGTGTCTGCAGTCCTGATCAGAGGAAACTTGTCACAACGCTGCCACTTCTGCGGCGCGTCATGGTCCCAACCAACAGGCCCGCCATCGGCGAGCACAGCCATGCACATCGCCCGCGTTCTGATTACTTCAGCGTTTGAAAATCTCATCTCCCTCTCTGCCTTTCCGCGTCTTCCTAATTGTACATGACATGCAGATTACCAAAGTCATCAGATGGATTATGGGGAGAGGGATGAAGGTGGGGATGTCAAGTGGGATTTGGGCAGAGTTACGCCCCGATTCCATTTCAAGTTAAAGTAGTTTGAGGTCAAACAGACCGCTGGCTCTTACCGTGAATCATTTTTGCATTCAAATGTGCAGAAAGTTGGAGTTCACGACCAAACAGTCACTTTTTAAGAGTTCTAAAATTCCTAAACTCCACCATTAAAGTGGCAGTCAAAGCATTCCTCGCTGCCGTCATACATCTGTTGTGCACTTTAGCCCAACTGAGTCGCGCCACTTGTTTCCCAGGAAAGGCTCAGCAATTGTGTGCCATTATATTTCGGCTCTTTAAGAGCACATCCTGAAAGGTGTCACGTAAACCTCGAAAAAGAATCTCGTGCAAATGGTTTCCCTTCATGTCAGACAAACTGCAGCTCCTTTCAGCTCTCAGCTCTGACTGAGGGAGCCTTTCCTTCACCACACCACAAATAGAAGTTGTGCTGCTTTGTTGCCCCCAAATGTTTGTCTGTCAAGATTTTCTTGCTGAAAGCTGCAACTGGTGGAGCTGGGAAAGACGGCCAAAATCTTCCAAGAGAATTTTTGGGAAAGGTTGATGCTAAAGAGAAGGTAAACATCTTCCCTTCCCAATACAGGCATGCAATAAATGATACACAACTGAAACATTTTTCTGTAGATTTTTACCTGTAGATCTACCACAGGGGGAGATTTATTAGGTGTGATTTTCTATCCGTTTGCACCAGAACCGGATGGAGTTTTACAAAAGATGTGAACATTATGTTAAGAAATTATATTAAATCTCAAATACTTCTGGTCAACAGACATTGGTCTGAATATACATCTCTTTAATAAGATCTATAGGCAACCAGCTGCAAAAATCCTATTTTCATCTTTTAATAATGACCAGCCTGTAGGATATTTAATTATATTCCTCCCAGTGAGCTTGAAAGGGAATCACTGTCCAGAAATTTGGATCAAAGCTGATCGATGCTTTCCCATTAGTTTTTTAAGAACTCACTATCCCCCCCGTCAAATTTAAAATAAAAATTGTTTTCATTCCAATTAGAAGATAGAAAATGACAAAGAAATGTCCCAAAAGTTAAGAAAATTTACATGAGAAATCATCTTTATATTTTTTAACAAAAATTGGAAAATGCTTTCATCCTATTCAAATAATCAAAGCCTTTATTAGCACTGCTGCAACAAAAACTCTTTTTTATAATTGCCCATGTTTTTCACCAATTGCTTGACATGTGGTCAACCTTTGACCAGGAGTTTTAATTCTATACTCGTCATTTAAACCAGAACCTCAGGTCCAGCGTGAAACCAGGTCCAACAGTGTAATGACCCTTTTTGACATGTGAATGTGTGGACATTTATCTATCATGAGTTGATAAGACAAATAAATGTAAATCAGTACAAAAGAAATCTGAAATTCAGAATTTTTATCTTTCAGATCACAGATTGGGGGAAGGAAACTGTAAATTTAAACATTTTCCATATTTGGTGCAGAAGCCAGAGAATCTCTGCCTTAAAAAGGAGCAGGTTTACTACCACATCCGGTCTTACTTCAGATTATTACTTTAGTTGCTTTTAAAACGCTTCACCTGATTGGCTCCCAGGCAGCAGCGAGGTTTTAAGAATTAAGTTCACAAACTAGACAAACCAAATTTAGCATTTAGCTAAGTGTCATTAATTCCTGATCATGACTGTTTCTTACATGTTTACAAATGACTGGAGCAGTACTTTGCCCGTTTCCTGTTTGATGAGGTGCATTTATTCACTCTACAGTCTGTTGTTACTTGAAAACGCCAAAGGCTCAAACAGTTGAGCTTCAGCATTGCTGAACTTTAATGTATATAGAGAAAACAAGAAGAAATCAAAGATATTTACAGATCAGTAAACATAAATATATGTTATTAAAATGGCTTTAATTTTTAAGGAAAATTTCTTAAGATACTTCAGTATTTGTTTTTCATTTCACTCGTCTTATTCTTCCACCTTGTTTGGAGTCTAAAGCAGGAGTTTTCCAAGGCAGCTCTCAGGTAAGAGGCTGTGTGTTGCAACATGAATGTTTGTCCCTTTTCTTGTATCCTTGCAATCGGGAGCAATGCGACATCCTCATGTGCCCCTGAGAACTGGAAATGAAATGAACTACAGCCTTGACAGACCTTCCATGTAGCTCAAGGAAGTGAGTATGTCTTGAAAACCTAGAATAAAATCTCTTTTTTCCTTCTCTCCTTCCCTCACAGATCTTATTTACCCTCCAAACTGCCTTTCTCCTTTACACCTTGAAAGAAACAACATCCTCTTCTAATCATTACCAAGTCAACGTTTGTTCCTCAGCACTTTCTCTTCTCGTTCAGCTGTAATAAATTGGGGAGCCATGGAGGATTTTGACATTTTCCAACACTAAAGGTGGCGCGTCATGTAAATAACCGAAGAGACAAAAGTGTCATTTAGAAACTGAGGAAGCTCCTTATTATGCTTCTCTGCATCCTCGCACTGAGAGTCTTTGTTGTGATAATTGGCTTCATCGGCCACTCCAGTGATGGTGTGGCTGTATGATATGACTGATTATTTTTATATATAAAGACCACTTTCCTGCCTGACAACTAATCTACCTTTATTTTTCTGACCTGTTTAAATTTTAAATCACACTAACAAAAACAAAAAAAAAGATCCTCCATATAAAAGCTCTTGACTTCTTATGGTGGCTGATTTTCATTTTTTATGTTAAGCTAGCTACTGTCAGTGTGTGGTGTTGTGTCGCTTATTAAATGATAATTTTTTCAATAGTTTGCAAATAACTGCTTAAAATTTATATTTTTAAGCCACAAATTGTAAACATTTGATGCTTTAAAATATATTCAATTATTTTTTTGAGTTTGTGAAATGTGTTGTTCATTTAAACTGAAATTATTGATCCATGAATTGCATACTGCAATACATGTAATTGTTTGGTGCTTAAAAAAAAAAAAAAAAAAAAAAAAGACTTTGGCATTATTTTACACCGCCTGGCGCTCATGCATTTGGATCGCATTATACTTCTGCAACCTAAATGCATGGTATGTTGTGATCTGACACTTTAATGTAAAATAAAATGCATGCAGAGATTAAGTTAAAGTTAGTTAATTTGAGAAATATTCATCAATGGTTTCATCTTAAATAACATACTTGTTGTACCATGTGTCTTAAATTATGATGCAAGATCAGACTCAAGTCTAAAAATATTTAATTTGTGATTTATCGTTAAAGTTATCCAATTTCAAATGTAAGGCTTGTAAGGCTACATTTAGATATTCAGTTATTTGACAGACAATAAAGCTCATCTGTCTCTATTTGTTGACATTTTTAAAGTTGACTCTACTCAATTTGTTTGAAGTTATTTGTGGTTTGCAATCGAATAAGACAGAAATCATGGAAAATTGTGTTTTCATGATTTCTGACTATTTTGTTTGATAAATTGTTGCAAAGGAGACACATCCTTAAATTCAGCAGTGTTTGTTTCTTTATTCTAAAGACCAATGTCCTGTCCTGGTCTGATCAGTCTAGGATGGATGCAGTTGCAACATTTATTCTGATTATCATTGAATGTTCTTTGCTTGATTTGTATTGCACAAATGTTTCCTACAAAGCAAAAAAAAACCCCCCAAAAAAACAGCTTGCCATGAAAGTCTACGTTAAATTCCCTAAGCACAAACCTACACGGCTAGTTCCCCTGGGGTCTGGGGTCTTTCACTCCCTGATAAATGTCAGGCTTTCTCCTCCTATAGATACCAGTGGTTATTTGGGTTTATTTCTCCAATCTCGTTGTTCACCTCAGAACAGAGATGGAATCCATTTCTGTCTGCTTGGCACTGAGGTAGACTGTAGGACAAGGTAATTTGGCTGGCTGGCACCATCTTGTATCTCTCTGTCTGAGCTGCTGAGCAATCTCAGGGCTTATTTCTCAAGTTTACCTCGAACAAACAAGTGAGCAAAGGCACAAAAACTCCCAGTTCCCTGTACAGAGTGGCGTAAACTGGTTTAAGGCTGTCAACGCGCTCTGACTGGTTGCTGGGTTTGCTATTGGTTGTAAGAATCAACTGTGCAAGTGGAAAAAGGACAAAGATGTTTATTTATTTATTTTTTGCTTCAACATGATCAACATCTTGGACAGTTTGGCCATAATTCAAGAGTAATACAAACACTAATTCCTTCAGGAAAGTGTGTCCAACTGAATTTATTGTTCTCCTTTAACATGGAGAACAAAAATCCCAGACAAAGTATTTACTGTGCCAGTGGTTTAAAGAGGAGTGTAGTGTCCAAGCACAAACATATCAGTAGAAAAACAATAGATGTAAAAAAAAATCACAAGGAAGCACATTTTGGAATGAGTTAAAAAAAAGCAAAGGTATGTCAGGTTAAGAGTGAAATCAGAGCACCAGGTTTTCTTTTCAGCAAAAACGTTTGGCTTCAAATGTGCTGAAGTCCTTGGGGAGCTGGTCTGATTTATGATTCAAAAGGGAAAGTTTATCAAACCATTGAGATTGTTGTTACAGATGCTACAGAGTGCATAACAAAGGAAGCATTATTGTCAGAGTACGCCGAGTTGTTCACATATGCAAGCTGACAGTGAGGCGGCATGTGGCTCCACAGCTCTGCCCTTACATACATTCAAATAAATCCTCCTTTGTCCACACAGTTGAGCAGAATTTGCATAAACTCTTTTTTAATGTTACAAGCACTTTAGGTAATGAGTGTGACTGCAGACATGAGCAGATATTTAAATTCATACGGGCAATTTAGCACAAGGCCGGTCAACCAACATGGCCGCCGAGAGTAAACCGAAAGTGACAAGATTGTAGGAGATAATAAAAACAAATGGAGAGAATCTCTGTGATAGTTGGAACAGTTAGTGGAGCTGAAACAATGTCAAGTTTTCTTCTGAGGAGTTGCACACTGTGCAGTTTGGCTAAAGCAGGGGAGGACAAAAGTGCATTTGGATAAAAGGAATAATGTCCTGAGATTCCACATATTATCATTTGGGAATTTAAAAAAAAGAGCACATTGTAGAAGCACCGCCCGTATTATTACCTGGAAAAGAAAAAGGAAATGACTGCTTTAAGCATTAACATTGTGTAACTTCCGTTTCCCAGGTAAAAAAAAAGGCACTTTTGGCCCAAGAACATGTGGAATGGTCATTTGGAGCAATGAAATCAGACTCCAGGCTGAGCTTAAAACTACAGTGAGGTTTCCCCAGAGGTTCCTTCTGGTACTTGATGAGTGTGCAAAGTTATTTAGAAGTTAGAAGACATATAAAAAGGGAATAGTTAAAAAAATAAGAGCATCATAAAGGCAGAGAAGGTGATGTCAGTGAGCTAGCAGTGATAATGGAGAGGTCAACGCTGAGCTGTGGTCCACACCTTTAATGGGGAGACTGCAGACTTCGCTCGCTGTCAGAGTGTAAGGCACCCTTCACTGAACGCGTCAGGAAGAGGAGAGCTCACAGGTCAGTGGTGATGACAGGCGTGACCCCATGGATGAGCAGAGTGGGTCCTAAATCCTGAGTAAGCAGGTCCAGCTGGTGTAAGTATGTGGCATACCGCCGCGTGTCGGCTGGGGGGCGGGGCAGATACAGGAAACGCACGGCAGGGGGTGGCATGGCCTGATCCAGGATCAGCTTGTTGACAGCCGCGAGGTAGTCATCGGAGACGCGCGTGGCGTTGCTCGGGAAGCTGTTGGCGTAATCTTCTTCGCTCTCCTCCTCGATGGCTCTGGCCTCCATCTCCTCAGCGGTCGAGTCTGGAGACTTGGACGTCAGGTTCTTGTTGAATCCACTTTGCCGCTGCCAGTGTAGCGCCACCACCTGGTCCCAGGGTACGGTTTCCACCTGAGCTTTGATTCTCAAATCTTTAAGGAGCTGGCCGAGCTTGGCCTCCGGGCCCTTGACGCTTCGCCCCTCCTCCACGCACAGAAAGAGTCGCAGAGTAGCTTTGCGCCAGGCTTTCACCATGTTGAGGATGCATGCTAGCTGCAGCAGGAACAGGGAGCAGGTGTCGACGTAGCTGCAGCTGTCCGGGCGCAGGAGGTTTACTGGCCAAACATCAACAAACACATCTCCTTTCGACAGGATGGAGGGAGGCGTAAGGATCCGAGCTTTATCAAAGTCATTGAAATATCGAGCAAGAACCACATTCTTGAGCATCTTCACGGCATCAGAAATAACAGAGACGTACTCCTGGGCGCCTAAAACCTTCCCATCCCCAAATTCACCATAATCTTGCCTGTCACTGGACCCCCGCAGGGAGGCAAAGCGGTGCAGAGGGGGCTGCTCGAGGTCCTGAGAAGGACTGAAGGGATCTGTGGACTCGGTGGAAGACACCGACGATTCAATCAGCTTATCTTTTGGAAGGCAGTCGTCATAGAAACCGAGGACCAAGGTGTTAGGGCGCATCCCACCTGCAAGAACAGGAGCAACAAGGAGAAACTAAACAATCAAACCGACTAGAAAAGGACATCATAATTATTCATCATGGCAGAATGTGAAACTAAGTCAGTCAACAACTTTAAACTCTCACACGACACAAACATGGTGTGCAGCTGCAGCTACACACGGCGACACTGGCAGCAGTACTGACCAAGTCCTGAGATGAAGAGTAGATGCTGGACGCCATGACGGACAGAATCTGCCAGAGTCAGGTTGACAAAAGCTTTGATGTTCAGATGGTCTACCAGGGACAGCCAGGAGTCATACTGGGCCTGCAAGGGGTCAGCCGGTAAAGTACCTGAACGAGAGAAAAACACACAAAAAAACGGACATGTGAGAATCAGGTACGATAATGAGGAGAGGAAAGGACAAGGTTTGTGTAAGTTTCAGTAACTTAAATGTAAAACAACTTAAATGAGTTACACATTTTGCTTGATATATTGACACCAACATTGGTACCGGCTGATGTTAGGGTTACCACATCTGTGTAAGTCAAATAAATGAAACTGGGCCAATAATAACATATTTATTTATTTCCACCTTGTTGATGTTTGTTTCTTGTGACAGAAGGGAGAAAGTTTGGTCATGTGGCAGTGGTAGTGATGCAGCACAGGACTGTGGGGAGTTTAACTGAAGGAGAAAAGTGGAGCAGAAGTGAAGTGAAATATATATGTAATTAGTATTAGTAAATATCAGTTATCAGCCAAAATAGCAATATCAATACTGGATATCCATATTGGCCCAAATTTTCTTTGCTAATTCTAGACCTAATGGGAATGATAAAAAACCTTGTGAACTCAAGTACCTGACCTAAAAAAAAATTATTCCAACAACACATTAACTAAAGATTAATGTTTTATCTCAGACATATATATTTTTTAAACATATTAGGTCCAAAACTTCCAACAGCATTTATAACAAGCTTCATTACAGTTTAATAGATGCTTTTAGTTACTTGAAATCCTGACTTCAGGCCAAACCCTATTAAATAGGAGATGGTTATAAATCACTTAAAAAACTTTTGTTTTTGTCTTTCTAAAGACACTGTTAACAGGTTAGTTCAGGATGATTAGTCTTTTAGGGTTTCCCTATCAGGGGGCTTCATTATAGCAAATTCCTAATTAATGGACCATTTCCTATCTTATGTTAAAAACTTTGTAGTTTTGTTAAAGTACATCAATGCCACCTCAAAACAGGGAGAATAGATACTTTAGCAACGCGCTCTGCATATTTTTGGAGTGTCCCTTGCAACATCTAAATGCTTCTAGGGTTGCCATTTCTGCCAATATTTTCACAGAACAGGAACATTGCTGCAAATGTGGGGATTTCCTGAAACTTTCCAAGCCCCTCTTCCCTTTTCACCACCACAACTGACTGCCAATCAGAAGGGAGAAGAGAAATACTGCATGCAGCTTCAACTGTAATCACAACACAAACATAAAAGGCTCATACAGTAGATGACCTTCAGAAGTACTGTATTTTACACACTATAAGGCGAGTACTTTATACAGTAGGCTGCCCCAGTCATTGTTTCACTTGTGGTGTTATTGTTGCGATATTGTGTCCAACTGCTTTCTGGGTAACACAAACCAACCGACAAGCTGTTGTCGCAGTTTCTGTCTCTCTTCCCCCGACCCCCTGCCCCAGGCTTTAAATGTATAGGGGCTGGTCCCTTGGTAACCCTAGTCCAAGCACCCCGGATGAATATCTAAAGTCACTTTGTTGACATAAAGAATGTCAACAAAACAGCCCGACTCGGGTCGGCGAGGAGAGCTTTCCGCAACTGGGCCAGGGTGTGGCCGGATGATGGTCACCCTTCTCCATTCGTGCACAGCATGTTCGTGGAGAACGTGGTGCTAAATGACCTGCAGACGACCTGATTATCAGGTCGGTAGGTAGATAGGTCAGTCAAACTTTATTAACAAACCAGCGTTCTGACAACTATCCCAACGCTTCTTCTACGGGGAAAATGAATTCGGCGGCTGCTTACCGTAGTTGCTAGACCTGTTTTGGCTCAATATTAGTCCATTTATAAGGCGCACCTAATTATAAGGCGCACTGTCGGCTTTTGAGGAAATTGAAGGTTTTTAAGTGCGCCTTATACGATAAATACGGTAGTTTTAAATGTTGATGTTACGTAGTCTCTTTTTTTTTTTTTTGCAAGAATGTGCATTTGCAGTGCTTTTTCCACTTCACATTAGTAATTGATTGCCTTCCATTTGCATATCTAGCTTAGTTTGCAGCTAGATATTTTTACAGAAGGATGACCAGTTAATCTTACATGCATACATGTTTATTTATTAGATTTATTAGACAAAATGCTTCCAGATCTGAATAAAATATAGATTTCTAGTGTGTACTAACCAAATAAACCTGAAGGTACCGGGATACGAAGTGAAAAACTCCATAGCTGACATAAAATATGAGGCAGAGGGAGACGAAGATGTGAGACAAGATGCTGAAAGGTGGGAGGGGAGGGAAGAGAGAGAGACAAAGATCCAACTCCAGATGACAGCGCAGACAGAATGTTGGACAGAGCAAAGATGCAGAGAGACACAACAGGGAGGTGGGTAATCCATCACTCCCAAAAAAGCAAGTGTAGGTGCTTGGGAAAATTTCAAAGCCAGTTTCTTTGGGGCTCTTAATGTGATTGTTGCAAATTATAGGTAAGTACCAGGTTTACACCAAATAGCTGCTAGACAAACTGAATAAACAGATTGTAAAATTTTCCAGGAGTGTAATGAGGATGTCGGAACAAGAAATTCCTCTTTCCTGTTATTGCCTAAATGAATGGATTCATCAGAAGTGGTTCATCAGAACCAGACAAGGGCTCTTTTGTGGCAAATTAACATTTTGAACATTTTTTCCCGCTAACCAATACTTAAGAGAATTCAGATTGAGAAGATTTCATTAAGAGCAGCTTCCTTCTTCTCCTCTGCTGAGAATGTCGAAACAAGAAATTCTTCTCTCCTGTTAGTGCCTAAATGAATGGATTCTTTGTATGAAGACTGAGTGGTTCATCAGAACCGGACAAGGGCTCTTTTGTGGCAAATAAACATTTTTTTTCCCGCTGTCCAACACTTGAGAGAATTCAGATTGAGAAGATTTCATTCAGAGCGGCTTCCTTCTTCCCCTCTGCTCTACCCACAAACCCCTTACATGTTCTCCAAAGACAAAGAAAAGGTCCAACAATGACCCTGCTACTTGAAATAATTCAGAACACTGCCGTCATGTGGGAGAAAGCCGATTCTCCAGTGGTTTTCCAGTATATACAGGTCTCACAATAAGACAGTAGAGGGTCAGTCAATGTCATGAAGAAGCAGCAAGTATTCCATTCAACGGTGTGTGATGAAAGGTGTGAAACTCTGCAATCCTTTTATTCAGACATGCCACACAAAGCTTAAAGGTGACCTATATACTTATACTTCCTTGAACAGGGCAGAATCCGTCTATGTGCTATGTAAAACATGTTCATTACATTTTCTGCATAAATTCATTTTTAGATGATGAGATTTCAGTCTCAGTTTTGCCTCATGTCAGAATGAGCCATTTTAGGATCTATTGTCACTTTAAATCCAAATAAGCTGTTGCTGGCCACTCCCCCCCATGTCAACATTTACACTCGCGCATAAAGTGGTTGCAAACAGATGGGCAATTATACATCTGCACATCTTTGAAAAGCATTAGTAGAGCTTCCTACACAACCAACAAGAATGCAGCAAGTGGTTTGTGAATGATAAGTCAACAACAAAACAGTTGTCTTTTCCAGCAGCCATTGTACAGCACATACAGTACAGCAGTAAAATCAGCTGATCAAACTTGCAGGAGCTCCACTTGGTTTGCTAGGTGACGGGCTCTTCTTCGGTGGGGTTGCTAAGTGAGGAGCAGTGTCTGCTCATTTGTGATGTTACATTCCAGAGGTTTTTGAAACGGACACCAAAAAACATCAACTAACTGCCAAAAACCAGCTGGGTGTTTTTTTAAGCACCTGGGTTTGTTTGAGAAGCAGTAGTAACCCATGGAAGTACAAAGACATACAAAATGTGAATTTTACATAATATGTAAATAGTCTTTATTTTGTTTAAGTCTGCTTTTCTCAGAGCTGAAAGTAGAAGTAGCTGGGACATTTACTTACTGAGGTCTCCTAGCTGGACATGTCCCAGGACGTAGAGGCCGCTCTTCTTGATGTCATTGATAAAAGTGATGAGGCCCACGCTGCTGCGAGGGTTGGAAACCATGAGGAGGATCTGAGGTCTCCAGAACTTGATGTGGTCTTTCCTGACATCCAGCATCAGGAGGTATTTGCGTACCTGCAGCAGGAAAAAATGGGTTAGAATATGATTTTATCTCAACCGGCATAATCCTAAATGCTTAAAAAAGTTAAGTGGTTTCAATCAAGGAGTTAATAAGCATATGGCATATGGTCATTGTATGACGTGTGCTTGGCTATTTCAACAAACGGTAGTGGATTTTATGTTGAAATTTGTGATGTGATAAATCTACGACAGAATGTCATGCAAGTATAAATTTCTGAAAAAACAACAAAAAACCTGAAATATAAAACTTTACTATACATCACTTTATCATTAGGCTTTTAGTCTTTAGAAAATTACAGATGTGAAAAAGTTCAGACTAATCCAGACATGGAAAATGGCCAAATACTCTACTTTTTCAAACTATATGAACTCTGATCAGGATGGTTAATGTTGGAGGAGAATCAATGAACTATATCCATATATGTGGGATTCAATACTAAAACTAAAATCTAAAATGAAGCCCGTTGCTTTATTTGAAGCTGCATCATAAAAGTGTGACTCTGGGAGAAAAGTCCAGTTGATTGAGAATTTGATCCTACTGGGGACTTCTGACCCTTTTGAATGCTGCTAATAAAACCTGAAGTTACTGGAAAGTGGTGGAGAGTTTGATTTCTCAGAAGAAGGACAACTTGGGATGAGTCATCCAGTTATCTCGCATTTTAGATGAGTGGGACGGGGAGACAGCCTCAAGTCCTTCCTGCCAAATAAAGAGCTCGCACTTTTTTGGCCGGAGGAAACCTCTACACAGGAAGTACACCACGTGAAAGGGAAAAAACACTTGAAAATGATTTTATTATGGAAACACATTCAGAGTATGTTTTATTGGCTTGTGTTGGTGCTGGAATTTTGCTTTTTTTTTAAAAAAAAGAAGTGTTTTTGAGCTGGAGCTTCGATTTAGGATTCAGCCTGAAAAAACAGACAAGAAATCATTCCGATAATGTCTAAGCAATGCAAGTTCAGCTCAATCTCCCGAAACTGCAAGTTAATGTGTGTCCGCGTGACTATCAATCAAAAACCAAGATACAAACACCATTATTACCATCATAATCGCCCCAACTGTAAAAGACAAAAAGACAAGGTCCCAGAAGCAAAGTCTGACTGCCTCCACTCAGCTAATCATCTGTCTCCCTTTATCTCTGTTTCCCTGTCTTCTCATCCATCAGAGTATCATCATTTCACTGCTGCTTCTATCTCATCCATCACTTAGTTTTTCAATCATTCATCCCCTGCTTATATTCTGCTCCCACCTTCTCTCCCTGTGATACAATCAGCACTTCTTGCCTCCGTTTTGTCTTTTTATTCCCTCCTAAAAACAGCTGTCGACCGCCTACTATCTAGCTGCCTTTCTTTGTTGTTATGTACTAATGTGCTTTTCATCCCCGTCTCAATGTCACACCGCTGGCACTCCCATACACCGGCTACTGCTGGAGGGTGCAACTGTATGCATGTGGCACAGTATACGTGCACAGATGGGGTCTTTAGCTCAGCCTATCATTTGTATTATTTTTATCAAAGTGGGCTTCTTGCTAGAGGCGGGTTTAGAACCCACTTCCACTGAATGATGAGAAGTGGGGGCGGTGAAATGAGAAGGCCCATTTGTAAAATGAATATAAGATGTTGAGACGTACATTTAAAGTTCATAGAAATGATTAATTACCTAAAAAGCACATTAGACCCAATACAGGAGCCATATTTACGTTGTGTGCTCAAATGCGAAATGGATGCCACATAATGTAGCTTATCTCAACATGCCTTAAAACAGCTAATAACTGCTATTTGTTACCGTCTACGGATTGAGACCAACACTGACCAGAAAACTGGTGTCTTTTAATACCGAGGTTCTGGTCCAGCAGTGCCAAGATATGAAGTAGTGCTCTGTGAACTTCACAGTTTCCACTTATGATCAATAATTTATTGCCTGTTGATATAAGTGGCAGCCCATCCTGAATTTGGTTTGGTTTGAGATTTCTTCCTAATAAAGTTATTCCACTTTACTGACCTGATGACCTTTCCTCCCGAATGGTGGGAATAGCATTGAAATGAAGGTTTGAATCCAAAGTTTCCTTTGGAATTTTTTTTTTAACAGAGATGTACTAAATCAAAAGTCGTCCAGTGATAAAAACAATCATTTTTAGCTTGGTTGACTGGTTGGAAGCTCAAATATTAGATACTTTTCTAATTAGTAAAAAAAAAACTACGAAAATTAAACTTGGGCTGCAACTAACAATTATTTTAGTAATTACTCTATCAATTATTCTGGCAATTAATCTAGAAAAAAATATATTGGCACATTCAGAAGAATTTTAATTTAACCCATTAACCTTTTTTCATACAATATTAGAAATAAATTAAAAGATTCAAATAAATGATTAAATTCCTATCAGAAAACAAACAGTTCATTTTATTGACATGGTATTACCGTTTTGCATGTTTGATTGTAGCAAACGATGCATCTGCAGCTAAAAAAATACTTCTAATCAATATATAAAAAAACTCTCTCTTAAAACAGCTTCACAGCCTGGAGTCTAATTTTACTACATTCAATACGACCCATTAAACTGCTCAGCTGCTGCTGTTTACATGGTGGCAAAAAGACGTCCGTCTTTGTCTTGTCTTGTCTGCCTGTCTGAAGCCTCGCAGGTGGTCAAACAGACAGCTCTGCCTGATTGCGTGATTTTATAGAATATCAAAAACAAAAGGAGTGTGAGCAGCTCTGTATGAACAGCACAAGATTCTGTCATGTTTTGTTTTGATTTCTGATTCCTTGTGGACAAACGTCCCATTTACAGTGGGAGCAACAATCAAACACAGAGATCCCAATCAGAGGTCAGAGTTAAAGTCTGCACACCAATTTGCTCCATTAATCAAGAGGAAACCAGTTTTTCTTTACTGATGCTGCCACCACCTATGATCCATACAATCATCGTTCTCCATTGTTACTCCAAGGTATATGTTAACTCTACTTCAAGCTTGTTTAAAATCCACAATAAACACACAGTAAAAAAAAACCCAAAAGAAACTTTGCTTCTTAGAGATTCTCAAAGAACAAACTCACCGCTTTTCTTCACTTTCTTCTTCTACTGCTCTCCAGTTTTCATTATTTGTTGCCATTTCGACTGTTAACTTTATATTGTCTCTCAGAAGCTGCACCTGGCCTAATGTTCTAGTTGACTGTCGTGCCTTTTCTGGAGGAAGGCATCGGCTGGGAGAATGCTGCCAACAATTAAACATTCTCCCTCTCCAACTATTTTCATTAACATAGAAAGTACCCTTCTATCAGTTGCTCTGTTTCTTTTTTGAGCATTCTGCTCCGTCTCCTGAAACCCCCAGTCGGTGGCGGCAGATGGCAGCTTGCTCTGAGCCAGGTTCTGCTGCGTTTCCTTAGACAGAAAACTTTTTAAAGTAATTTGAAAAACAAACGGAGCTCAATGCGCCGTTTGATAACAAGGATCAATTGGGAATGTATGTGTGGTTCAATTAACCTGAGCTATCTCTGTGGTTATGCTGCCTTTGATTTAAACTGGTCTCTCCAACCTGCTGCTCTTTGGACCATCCACAATGACTCTTGATAAAGAACCAACTAATGAAGCTATAATAACAAATGCAGGTTTTAGGAGTTTATTTTATAGAATACAGTAACTGCAGTTGATTTCCAAAACAGGATGACAATTAAATTACCAGAAACATTTTTCAAGACTTATTTTTATAGTCGTTTGGTTGGGATGTATGTGCTTTTTCCATCACTTTCCTTTACATCCCAGAATAAAATGTTTCCGTCCCTCTTTGCAAAAGTTGCATATTTTTGAAACATAATATAAATAAAATAGTTGTTCTTATGCTGACGGAGGACTTACTGACCACTTTTCTCTACTCCCTTGTCATTACTGTCTTTTCTTTCTATTTATACTGTTGTAATTATAAGAATAAAAAAGACTTCTGGATCCATGACTTCTGGTTGTGTTTTTCTCAGGTGTGAACTGGTCAAGGGAAGGGGCTGCTACGCTAACAGAGGTCCTGTTAAAGGTAGTTCTCCTACAGTCTAAATATAGTTTGCTAAGAATTAAAGTGCATGGAAGAAAGAGTCGAAGCAATCAAACCTTGAAAAACTTAACTGATTGCCGTTTTACAAGCTGCTAAAGTTGGATATATTGCACCTATACTGAATTATCTGGAGTGAATTTGATTCTATCTTTTAATATGAAGGGGATCTGTGCAATGGATTAAGACGGATTTCACTGCGAAAGACCAGAAATACTGACCAGAAAAATTTAATGAGCCTTAAAATGTCACTGCACTTTCATGAATTTAATTTATTTCTCTCCATCTATGACTGATAATGACTTTTGAGGAATTGAACATGTATCCATCTATTGAATTTGTACGGCTGAACAAAGTTTGTTGTTGGGGCTACTGTGTCAAGATGAAGAAAAACCATAGGAGGGAGGAGTTGTGAGAAGTACAGAAAAAGAAAATCGTGTTAGGAAAAGCACAATAACTTAAGTAACTGTAATAATGTTCTGTCTCTTGACAAGCTGCTGGAAAACCCAGCCAACATTCCCCTCCCTGCCTGTAACCCCCCGCCTGCAGCATTGGCAACGGCTCCCCTCGGCTGCAGGCCCTTCTGACAACATTGGCCCCTCTTCTTGAAAACAGGCAACAGAGGACACGGCGAGCTGAATGATGGAGAGCGTGTGTTTGTGCCATAAATGTAGGGAGCTTTACTGAGGGAATAGATGCAGATGTGTGTGTTTGTGTGTTTTTCCGTCTGGTAAGCCTGATATAAACTTGATAGATGCCGGCTGTAGGAATGACAAGCCTTAATGTGTATGGTAGAGAAAAATAAAAAAAGCAGAGGGAGAACGTGTGTGTGTACTTCTGCTAAATGTAAAACGATTGGGAGGGGCAGCGGAGAGCAGTCAGTGCGAGACTGCGTGCGTGTGTGTGTGTGTGTGTGTGTGTATACGGGCATCTATAAAACTGATAGAACGATTGCTTGGCAGAGGTACAGGATCGTGTAAAGCGGAGGGGATGAGATTTTAGTTGCTATAGAAATGACAAGCAGTATTGAGAGCATGTCTGCGTGTGTATGCGTGCGCGCGCGTGTGTGTGTATGCGTTAGTCAGACCTGGTGGAAAATGAGAGCCTGGCTGATGTATCCCCAGCTGGACGTGGGGCTGAGGTAGTGAATCAGCAGGAGGAGGAGCAGCATGAAGGCAATGCTAGCTGAGGCGTAGATGGCGTTGATGAGGAACATCATGACGGCACAACCGACGATGCCCAGTATGCACGTATGCCAGGTGAAGTAACGAAACGTGGGCCTGAGAGGGAAATAAGAGGGATGGAGGTAAATCTCACAGTAGAAGTTGCAGAAAATTGAAAATGAATAAACAGGAGGGTAGAAATGCCGGCCTGTGATATTTGAGAATATCTGCATGAAGAGCACAGTGGGAAAAAAAATAAACTAAACAAAAAACTTCCATTTTAGAGACTTTTTTCAATACAAAATACCCCAGAGGATATTTATGTCTCTGGTCTCCAAATTAGTCCAGGTGTTTTCATTTTGAATTTAATTATTTGATAAGTATGTTTTGGATGAAATTTCAGCAAATCATCTTGTTTTTGTTTCAGACACAGAAACAAAAGAAGAGAACTAGAACTTGTTGGTCATATCACTTGCCAGCTGTAATGCACTTTAATATGCTCCTCTTAGTAAATGAGATTTAATTACAAGAACAAACTTTTGTCCTTGTGCTTTATATAGTAATTTATCAAAAAACAAAAAAAAAAACATTTTAATTAAATAAAGTAGACATTTAATGGGACATCTTAAATAGGGGTGCACCAAGACATCAGTCGATGACCAGAACGGGACAATTTACAACACGGCCTGCCCTGTTGGACAAATGAACGACATCTTTTGGATGCAGTTGTTTAATTACTAAATATTTTTGTAGATATGCATCATGATGCACATTAAAGTCAAGTTTAATGTGTAGGTAATATATGAGAGTTGATAGCTGGATGTGGACATAAGGGAAATCGGTGGGGAACTTGTGTGGGCTCCAGACTGTCAATATTTAGTCACATTTTGTTACCAGTTTCAGAACTTGGAAATATGTTTTTTTTTAATTATTTTATTTGTTTTTTAATTCTTCAAAATATTATATACTGTACAAACACCATAAGGGAGCAAAAATCTATGAGAAAAGAAACTTTATAGTTTACCCTAAAGAAGTGTAGTTGTATCATTATTTATCCATTTTTTTTTCTTTACATTTAGAAAACTTTTACCCAGGCAGCATAATATTATGGAAACATGAAATTGCAATTTTGTTTATTTCAAAGAAATGGCCCGCATCAGCTTCGCTACTCTTCTCCACATCACACCAAGCCCCCACAACTCTTCCTAAGCTTTATGATCTTGGTCGCTAAGAGGTTAGATTCCTTTTTTATCGACTTAGGATCAAAACAAATGTGGCATTAATGGGAAGACAAGATCAATTAAACCCAAAGCGACGCAGATAATTAGCCACTGCTTGTAGCTTTCTTAGCGTTTGTGTGCAGAAGCCTATAATTATGAAAACAAAGCTCTGCTGATCTCACATTCTAGATGAAGGTGTGAGATACACATTGGACAGAAACTGAACATTTTTACTGGATCATGTAATGGACCCCAATTTCCCTGCAGCACCTGAAGGCGTGTAGACGAATGGCCGTAAAAATGGAAGGAGCTTTAATTACACACCTCAACTGAAACATGGTGGGTGCTTCCTCCACAGATCAATACACATTTTTTGACTAAGAGGCAAAAATGAACAATCAATAAACATGAAACTGAAGCAATGCGTAGCTCTAAGCAGAGAAGAGAGAACACAAAGATGTTAAAATAGTTGGAGCGTGAAGGGATTGACAGATGAGACCAATGAAAACCTGGTGGATCTGAATTTATAAACTTGAAAATGGATATTTTGAAAGCTCACAGATGGTGAAAGGTAATTTCTTGTAATGGGCTTGAAACAAACTCCCTCTGTAAAACAGACAGTAATTGTACCCCAACATCATCATATTCCAGGCAAGTCTAGATTAAAATATCGGAACAAGGACTGAAAAAGTATTGCAAAAAAATTCAGTATCGTATGCAGAAAACCTCTTATGATGGACACAAATTGTGATAAAGTATTGGCCTATAAAATTTAGAAGATTAATGAGAAAGGATGTTCCTCCCTTATGATAAAAAAAAAAAACATAGGAGAGTCCACTTGTCTTTTAAGTCATGCTTCAATTGACCAATAAAGTTCAGTGACCACAGAAGGTCATTCAAGGACGTTGCAGTTAAAAAAGTTTCTCAACTGAGATATCCAATGCCAGATGAGGCTGTAGCATCGGGTTACTGTCCAACATCTTGTAAACAACATTCAGCCACAACTGTCCATTAATCAAAGATGAATAATTACATTTACTGACAAATTCGGTTGGTGACAAATGAGACCAAAATAAAATTTGTTTACTTGATCAATCATCCACATCCCTGCTTATGAGGTGAAAGCTGATAAATTTTGTCCAATAGTCTGATTTATGAATCAATAGCGCAATACTGGCATTTCCTTTAGGCTCAGTTGTATTTGGTGTTTAGCAGAAATTAAAGACAGTAAATCAAAATGTTAAGGATTGGGGGGAAAAATGGCCAATAGCAAATAAGTGCTGCTTTTGGCTCATGGCCTAATTGACCTGAAGACAATTTGGTCATGTGTGTTTCATTAATAGCCTAAATGGGACATTAGCTGTACATTAACTTTCATAGGATGACAGCAATGGACAATGGCAATGTCAGAAAAAGGTCAGCAAAGAAAAAGTTCTCTCTACCTATATAGTATGTCTTATTTAACATGCAATAAGAATTATAAACATTGACTGGCATTTGATTACCTTACAGTTCACCTACATGAGCTGGACAATACATCAATTCTCAATAAAGACAAAAATGAGCAACAGGAAAATGGGAAAGGACTGCTTACCATTTTGAGTAGTATACTATTTCAGGGTCCATAAATTCAAATGCATCTTGCAAATATTGTGTTTGGTCAATCAGATGAACTTTCAATTGTATTTAGCCTCACAATTGATTTGAATCAGAATAAACAAGATAATAAATTTCAGAGAAAGTGCTTACGGTTAATTGTGATAAAAATGTTGGACAATCATAATCCCCATCATTATTGCAATATTCAGTCATAACTTGGAATTTCATGCTTTCTGAATGTGCAACACTGGGATAAACACCAAGACATTATTTACTTTCCATTAATGTTGTACTTGTTAAAAAAAACTATTTCTAGAATGTATAAAGGAAAGCTTTATACAGGGCTTCACTTTGGTCGAGATTTTAGCCCATCCTTCTTTGTTCTGGCTGTTGAACAGCAGTCTTGAAACTTTACTTTTATTTCCTTTTGACTTGATCACTTAACGCAAGCGTTGGCCACCATTTTCCAACCTCCCCCTATCCGTCCCATCTGAGAGTGGAATTAATTACAGTAAAAGCCTGCCCACCTGGTCAACCATCCCCCACTCATCCTTTTAGTCTCTGCAGGAACTGTTGCTGCTGATCAGAAGGGCTCCACTTAGCCACCTCCCCATCTCCCATCTTGCTTGCTCTCTAGCGACTGATGTCACTTAGCTGACACAGCAAAATCTCCCTAGACGAAAAAACTTGCCACAGACCAAGTCCTTGGAGATATAAAAAGGAAGAGCAGCTAAGATGGAGAGCGGAGAGCTAGCTTGCAGCCAAAAGAATACGTCATATCAGAAGGAAAAGTGGGGACAGACACACATCCAGGGGAAGGCTGCCAGGAGATGCCACATTCTATAAGTGAGGGGTCTGGGTGTGTGAGACATTACGTCAGGCTGCCTCTAACGTCCAGCTTAGACAGATTTGACCTTAAGAAATCTGTACTTAATTGAAATTGGATCAACCCGGTAAATGACAACTATTTCTCCTCATTAGGGCTGTATGAAGGGGAGTGTGACTTAAAGCTGGAGTTTACTTTCAAGTTTGGATGGGGCAAAAGTAAATATTCTCTCAAGTGTTGTATTTAAAGTGCCTGGGGAAGTTTAGCTAAGATTTCAAGTTGTGAACCTATTAATGACTAAATTTCAGAGGGCTTTTCTCAGTATAACTTATTAAAATACAGCTTGAAGGTTCATGAACCGTCAAGGACCCAAACCTGAAAAAAAATTATTAAAGGAAGCAGTTTAATGGTCACTTTGAAATTTCAAGTATAGCATTAATCACGGTTTCTTGTGAGCCAGAAAAAAGGAAAAAAAGGTAATCAATGACAATTGATGGGAGAAAAATAAAAAAAAAGCAGTTTCACCTCAAAAATGTGGGAATTTCAGGTTTTCTAAAGTGGCCTTTTATTGAGACTGATAGTATTTTAAGATGAGTGAAACCATTTTTGTAGCCATTATCTTTAAAACTAATGTCCCTTTAATCAGGATGAAAGTTGTGTCCAGTTTAAACGTGTTGGATTTTGAGTAGTCAGTTTGAAATAAAACAGTAAGAAGAATGCCAACTGAAGTCAGAGATAGGTCTAGTATCTCCTTCACAGAAGTCACTCGAACCAAATTTCAACATCTAATATGGCTGCTGCACATAGAAAACAAAGTGTGTCCAAATTCAGGGGTTGCATACTTCGAAAGCCAATTACATCACATCAATGCAATGAATGCTGTCTAAATCTGAAGATTAATACAAATGAGATTCAAATCTAATTATATTAATATCAAGCGGTACAAAAATTTAAAGTTCGAAGAAGTTGTGTGGTTTGGCTTTTCTCATTGATGTAGATATGTTTTTAATACAATTTTTAATAAGTAAAACAAACTGAAAACCAGACAACCCAAATAAAATTAAAAACAACATACAATAGCAGGTATATTTTTCAGGTCTGAATATGTAAAGCTATATAAAGAACATTTATTCTCAATTTGTCAAGTCTCTCTCAGACATTGATATTTGCCTGTCTCAAGGTCACAGCATTTGTTTTTTATATCATTGTTGTTGTTTTTTGGTTTCAGCAAATATCCTCTGACACTCGTGTATTAAATCTTGGCCAGTGACTGTGTGATATAGTGTGTATTTGTGTTTTTCATTGTGAATATTCAAGTGGGTTTGATTCTGCTTTCCAAGTGGCCACAGAAGCAGGACATAAAGCACCCTCTGAGCAACACTTCCTGTAGCTGGAAGTACCAGTGACAAAGATGCAGCCAATACCAGTCACTGTACACAAGACGCACTCACAAAAGATAAAAATACAAACATTCTTAAGATGAGAACGTTCAACCACACACTTCTCGGGAAAAAAGAAAATTTGACTATGATGACAGACAAAACACTCTCCAAAGTTACCGCTCTCTTGTTGGAAACACACATACACACACAGACGCACTTAACAAGCAGGCATCTTTTCCGCTACATCATAATATCAGCCTCTTCCCTCCCCTACACAGCAGCAAATTCAAGGGAAAGGGAAATATTTCTGCTAAATTAGTTATGCTAATTACAGAGCAGCTCTCAGGGGGAGAGAAAGCGCTAAATGGCTTTTAATTCTTTTCGCCTGGAAAGAGATGTGGGAAAGCGCCAGACAGAGAACAGAGAGAAAAGAGCACACACCAAAAATGTGAGGAGAAAAAAGAAAAATTAAACCAATAAACACAAACAACTGGCATTAAAATTAGTCTGGTGGCACAGCAACAGTGAACTAACTGAATTAACAACTCAGGGGAGAAGGCCCAAAATAGGCAGGCGTCCAGACAGCAAGTCTTCTTATCGGCTCTGGGAGCCCCGGGGCCCCTGGCCAACAGGGAGGGGACAGTAGAAAAAGTTAGAGAACTAACTTTGTGTCAGGCTTTGCCAGCGGTCACATACTGATAATGAGGCCTGAGCTGATAGCACACAGTTCTGTACATCCAAAGCACCAAAGCAAATGTTGGCTTTATTCTCTCATACTAACTTAGAAGTGTTTCACTGTTGGAGAAAACTATTATTTCCTGGCAGCCTGGCTCTGATCGTTCGTGATAACAGAAGTTACTCTAACTTTGGAGACTAAAGCAAAATTTTTTAACTTCCCAGAAAAACCAATCACCCACGAACATTTCAGGTGTAAATGCATGGGTGTTTGTTTTTCATAAAGATGGGTAGATAACAGGGAATGTTTTCTCTTCAATACAGAATAAACAACGCATTTCATGACTGTATGAATTGTAGAATTTGAAGAGACAAGCGTGTATACCACAGTTCTTACACTAATACTGAGGTGATGCTAATGACAGAACAGTATTGAGAATGTCGTTTTTAGGTTTTACGAAGGAAAAAAAAAGTTGCAGAAATCTCAAACTGTATTTTAAAATCTGCATTGTTTAAGTAAAAGCAGTTGAAATTCATGCACCAATAGAAAACTCAGAATCAGATGCTAACAGCTAATACTTAGCCAGTAGCAGTATACTCACTTGCAACAAAGATGACTGCACATTAAAAATACCTTAAATACTGAACTGCAGAGCTATATAAAAAGAGCAAAGGGCAAATTGAGTGAATATATAGTACTTTTTAAGTTATACCGACTACTTAAATAGATTTACACCATAGCAACATTCACCCCCAATAACTCACACTCACTAGTGTTGTAACCTTGAGAGAGAAAGCAGACCAATATAAATAACGTTTTCATTGACTTTTTGCTCTTTTTGCAGTTTAATAGTATGTTCCTCAAAATGATCACCGATTTTGTTCCAAAATAAACTGTACACTATTCTTCCTTAACATTCGATCAATTCTTAATAGATTATTAAATGTGAATACATAGGTAATGAGTGTAGCTTGACAACTGTACAAATCACAGTTGATAATAAATGTCCTTTTTTCATTACCTTTACAGATTCAGACCAAAAATTTTACTTGGGGGCCCCTCCGGTGGCCCCAATTCTGGCCTCATAGTGCCGCTTCTTTTAAACACTTTTTGGACCTCTTAGTTTTGTATTATTCATGATGTTCATTGAGTTTTGTATGAATTTATAATTCATGCAAGAAAAAGTGTTCTATCAGAACATAAAGGAAGATAGAAAGATAGTGTCATAAACAAACACATTTAAAAAATGACCAATTAAAATATTATTTGGTTTCTATGGGAAATGTCATGAATAAAATGCTAAGTACAGCAGTCAGAACAGATTACTTGATACAGATAATGGCAGCAGTCAGTACAGTCTCTCTTTTATTGTGAAAAGCATTATTAAAAGAGAATAACAGATTAACAAAATAAAATCCACAGTTTGCACTATTGTTTTACAAACAGCACACACCAAAATAGGCCATTATTTTTAAAAAGTTGTGACAAACAACTTCTACATTAGGGACTAAAGCATGACTGTGGATGAATAGGATTCTTTTTGAGCAAAGTAAGGGAGGTAACTGTTTAAGTCCTAGAAAATGATGAGCAAAAATCCATGTATAATGAGCTTCAAAGGACAGACCAGTGACTCCTGTGCTGATATTACCAGACGTGGAAATCTGACAATGAGAATAATTAGGCTCATGAACCATCCATTACATATGACCAGATTTATAGGTCATTTCTTTGTTCAGTGACAGTCATTCTGGCATGTTATTTTGTTAGTGTGAGGATGAAACCATTGTTATTAGGGTATCCGTGCGTATTCAATGCTCCAGCCCTGCTTCACTGCTTCAGGTATACATCAGAATAAGGCATTTACTGAACTGTCAGCCTAGTTTATTCATGCAGAACCGGCATGGCTGTACTTTCACTAATCCAATAAAAATTTTGACAATGCACCTGAACTGCCATTTCATCATGAAATAATTCAAAAGAGCCAGACAAAATTGGTTCTGCTGCATTACATCACTGGATGCTCCTACAGTTGTGCAATGTAAATATGACCATATTTAGTATGCAGGCACACAGACACACAAGTAATAAAGCACAGTGGAAGACAGAGACACAAAAATCTATTCATTTTTCATGTTCAACATAGTTTAAATAAATATCTTCAGAAGTTGGTTATTTCATTTAGCATTTGCTCTGGAAGCTGAGAGCAAAACAGATCGTTTTTTTTTTAATAGCTTTTAAGAAAATAGACACTGCAGGAGAAATTGTATAGCAGTTTTGGACCAGACTTCTGAAAGGAATATTGCAATAACTAATCAAAAGTGATGAGCTCCTTTATATTTGCTAAGTGGCAATGTTTACTTTAGAAAAAAACTAAACATATCCACTAAAAATACTTGTCTTAGTTTATGGGTATATTTTGCATCCTTTTTTTCTCAGAAGTTAATTAAGCCAGGAGGTGGCGTTGGAAACATCTTACAGGTGAGTCTTTCCCTTCAGGTAAGTTATAAAAAAAAAGAAAAAAAAAGAAAAAAAAAAGAAAATAATTAAAAAGCAAAAGGTCAGAAAATCAGCAGGATGGATATTTCAGGTGTAGAAGTTGGCTTTATGCCACTAGTTGAGTTTCCATTGACCAAAATTAGAGTTAAAAAAGTAAATTTGCTTACTAACTAAACACGCCAACTGCGCTAGAATGACAGTTTTTCAGTTCAATCCAAATTTGTGTGTCTTGCAAAATTGCAATAGAATTACTTTTTTGCATCAGGACAATTTACATACAGCAGCAAAGCTCCTATTTGTAGGCTTTTGTGTCTTTGGACATTGCACAGTTAATTCCACCAGAGGTCTCAGAGCGTAAAAAGTTGAGCTTGTTATTTAAAAGTACTTTATTCATAACTCTTGTAAAACTGGCAGCTACAATTTCCCAAAAAGCCACATATGTAGTTACTCCCAAGTATAAGGGTATTGTCACTTGAATGTCTGAATAAGATACCGACATCTCCTCTGATGGCATACATCTTACATATCTGATGTAAATGTTTACATCCTTCGCCACCATGATTTTTAATAACTTATCACTTTAACAAGCTTATTCACGTGGGATTTTAATTCCATTTTTTATTTAATGGAAAAACCACAATTGTGAAATTGTGCTTTTTCCGTCATTAGCAGAACACTTAAAAAGTTTTGTGCATTTGTAATGGAAACACAGCTACTGTAGACGGTGATAACATAAAAGGTGTTGATGCAACTGAAGATAATAATGAGAGAAATAAACATATTGAAAACTGTAAAGATCTCCAGACCAGATGGACCAACATGAACACCATGATGGTGACCCCATCTTTGCTAAACGTTCACAATACCACTGAATAATTAACGACCAATCAATTTGTGATCATATGACACCTCTGGTTGGGAAGATCATAACATCAAGGCTCTGTTGGAGGGTCTGTCAGCTAAACGTGGTGACATATTTCTGCACATTGAATCAATATGCTTTATGTAATTTTTTGGATAAAACCTATTAGTTTATAAAATACACTAAGTAGATGCTTGATCTCACATTTTTTAACCTAACAGTCATCACTTGGAAGCTGAAACATCTGAAAAATTTCACTGATATGGTAAGTTCTTTCAGTTTATTAAAAGCTTATTTAAGCATGTGTGAAACACTTCGTTGTATAACATGCTCATTTTAAAGCTGTAAGTAAAATGTACATGTGAAAATACATAAACAGAATCAATGAATGTTGGTTGTAAATGTTTTCTATCTGGGTAAATTATTATTTCTGTCAAGAATCATCACAATTTGATCAGAAAATCTCTTCACAGGTATTAATAATAATTGATAATCACTATTATTGAGTATACCTCATATAGCTTGTTGCTATTCTAGATGTTTGTATTTAGCAAGTAGTCCTTCGTGTTGTTTAGGATCCTTTAAGCATCTCCCTATTTCAAGAAGATCATTTGAGCTGCAGCCTGCTGATGTGTCTGCGATAACAGAAGCTTAAGTGTCGTTAACATGCACTGCAACTCATTTCTGAGTATTGCCGCAGAAGAATATCTAACTCTTAAACCAGCACTGGATGCAATCTGTCAGAACAATAAAGCAACATGTGATGTTTATACTATTTCATTCCTCCATTACAAATAAAACTCAAGTGGTTTAAATATTTCCTGCAAGAAGAAGTCGCCTCTGGATAAACCTTATGCTTGCTGGATTGAGGAGGATATTTTCTACACAACAACATCAGCAGCTGACAGGGAGATGTGAAATGACTCATAAAAAGGTGTGTAGTGAATCAAATTCCAAACTCTGGCTGTGCCGTAATATCATCCAGTCACATAAACCTCCACCATGTCCACAGGTAATCTGAGCGATGCAAGAGAATATTATCAGCGAGCTCTTATAAATCAGGATCACTGCAAGTGACCAAGGAATAGGAATTCACTTGTACACACAAACACTGTAAAGTTTAATCTCTGAGCATCGCCACGCGTCGTTACCCCCACATCTAGCTCAGGTCTCACCCTCAGTCGGTTTATTGTTAGTCCCTGTTCTCCATTGGGCTGTAAGCACTGGTCAGTTTTATGTTTTTTAATTAGTATACCATCACTGTAGCAGCATCTAGCAGGCAAACAACCTCTCCCACACACAGATATAAAATGTCAGAGTATAAGAAAAAACAAAAAACAAATTGGGGTGTGTGTCTGTTATGTATGGGTACCTGAAATTAGGTGCAGAGGCCCATTCCAGGGCGAGACAAGCCAAGTCCACGGCGGCATACACCAGCAGGAAAAAAATGGTCACAATGCTGGCGATGGTGTTGAGCTTTCCTGAAAACAGCACCAGCTACAGAGAAAGGAAGGACAAAACAACATTGAGGGGAAAATCAGGAAGGGAGGATTAACATTTAGAAACAGAAACATCATTTCCATGTTAAAATAAAATACAAACATTTAGCGTTAAATTTTATGTGGGACTGGAGTGAAAAAGTCATTATGCTAATCCTTTTGAAGGATGTTTAAAAGCCTGTTAAAATTTGCCTCTGAATATCTATTAAACTGTTCCTTTTTTTTTCTTACTTTGACCAAATATGAGAAATGTGCATTTTTTTAGCAGTTTTATAAACATATGCCCTCACGAAAACAGATAAATTAAATCTTGTACTTCATTACTAAAAGGATACACTAAACAAGAGCTACATACACTAACTACCACTGATGTTCCTCTAAATCAGAGTCCAAAAATGAATTGTTGGATCCCAATTTATTTTAGCAAAACATTGATAATCAAATGTGCTAATAAAAGGCCTTGTGACTGGAAGGAGTTGATGTTTAACTTGAACTCTTTGATCCATCAGTTGCTGGTAAGAAACTTAAAACCAAATCTTATTTCAGATCAGTGAACATACTAAACAAATATTCTAACAGGCTGTGCTCATAACACGTTTGGTGTTCCTCATTGAAAAGGCTTGAAGTTAGCCATTTTCAGCATCAGGTTGTTAATATTTCAGGCTGAGGGACAGCGAGAAAGAGCAAGACTTTCAGTATGCAAGAAAGATTTTACCAAGAACAGCAAAGCTGCTCTGTTTCAGACATTGGAGCTGTACAAATTCAGAGTTAAGGTAAGGATCTACTTCATGTGTCTCTACTCCAACAAACTGAAAGATTTTTTTTAGTAATGCTAGCTGTGCTAATCACCAACATTAGATGATAATTTAAGATGTCATCAAATCATTTATCCTTATTTTAAAATAAAAATAAGGATATCTACTAGTATATCTGGTAGATATACTAGATATTTTTTAGTATATCTACTAAAAAATAATTAATGATAACTTGCAGCAGAGAGGCGAATAAAACAAACAGCTGTTGCTCTGTATTTTATTGCAGTTCTTAAAGGAAAATTGGGATCAAGCTTAAATTTATTCAACAAGTCGTTTCTTCAGACATTTATTGGTGTTTTAAGTTCAGTTATGTTGCACTTGTCAGTTGGTGGTTACCATAGCAACCAGTAACTGACAGCTACCCATTATAGAGAAAGGAGCTGATATTAAATGTTAACATATATTTTAGAACAAAATTTGATAGTATGCAATGTTTCACGAGTAATTTTGCTATGTTTTGTATACATTTTTAACTGTTATTAATGCTATCCATTTTAGCTATGTTTAATTTTACAAATGTTATCTGCTGCTAACTGCTATTAACTGCTGATAACTGCTCAATGAGAGCTATTGCTTAGTAGTTTGTTTGTTTTTTTTATTTTTATTTTTCTATTTAATGTGTAGGGGCAGAAGCTGCTGGATTAATGTTAACCACCAACTCAATTTCCTGTTTGTTAGAATAAATACAGTGAACCTGAATGTGTCTGCCGTGATGTCAACCTACTGGACCAGAGACTAACAAAGAAGGGTTACAAAAAGACTCCTAAATGAACCCTTTTCAGCCAGAGCAAAATTTCTTGAAAAAGCACATTACAGAAAACCAAATGTTTGATAGAGTTAAAACTACTTATAATCACCTGGTTACACCTTGGTTAATTTTGGTCATCACATCAGGCATACATCATGTCAGGAGTAACACACTTTTAAAAATGCATGTTATTGCATTTTGCCAGGGGGTGTGGGCGGCTTGTAAGAACCACAGGGTGCAGTGGCTCCACTGAGGAACCAACTGATTGAGGCAAAGGTTCACTTTTAATTAAGATGGTATCTAAGCTGCTGCTGGGCTACATGAACTCAGCTATGTTAGCTGTGACAGCTGCGTGACAGCACAGGCAAGTTTGGTCCCTTGTTATTTAAATTCAAAGCAGCTCATTTGGAGGGAGAGTTGTACATCTAATGAGACTTGCTGCATAAGACTGGAGGTGCAGAAGCTTTGTTCTGAAGATGACCATGATATGAGTACTGCTCCCTGCCATGTCCACTGATATCAAAAGGTGTGAACATAGCTAAGCACAATTTACCCTTAGCTACTCCAGAGGTACAAAGAAAAGAGTAAAACCTAGTTTAAGCCAGATGTAATTCTTGTAAGATGTTGGTAATTTAAATTGTAAGGATAGATGATGCAGTTTTAAAAGAAAATACACAGAGCTGCTGAATAAATGCTTGTAACATTAGCAAAGAGTTTATGAAGCCCAATCAAATGCAAATTCAAAATGCAGCTTTCAGATCTGGACAACGAATGAATATGCAAAGATGCCATGCCGATAGCCATGCAGATTTATACTCAGATATATATTTTTTAAATATTTTTTGCTTAACTGTAGAGTTTCAGCTATAATTAAAAAGATAACTTGGAGACACAATGTTGTACCACAGAAGATGAGGTTAAGCAGTCAATATTTTTCAAGGACTGCTGTCCTTTACATTTGACCCAAAAACAATTGGGTTCTACCACTAAATTAAAAAAAGATTGATGGGGTCATTAGGAAGGGAAAATGGGTGTGCCTGATGGGAGTGAAAAGTGGCAAATAACAAAAATAAATGTAGCATACCTGCTTTGAACACAAGTTTCATAGCCACAAAAATCTCTCAGAACCCCCAGCTTTCATACGGAGTGGGGCGTATTTATTTATTTATTTATTTAATCTAAATCCTGTCTGCTTCATGTGTGTGTAGAATTCTCAACCAGTCCGTTCCTCAGCCGATAAAGATCTTGGTTCGCTTATCACTGAACTATTCTGAAAGTTTTCCAGAACCTTCAACAGCTGGAATGTTACAAAACACAACTAAATTATTTTGTTCTACACCTTCCAAGTCCTGTATTCTGTCCTTACTCCTAGATCCCAGTTGGACTGGTAAGCTACGCACACACACACACACACGCGCACGCACGCACGCACGCACGCATATAAACACACATTTTCTCCTGATAAAAAAAAACATGCCTTAAATCCAAACAACAAACATAAGTATTAAGGAATGAAATAGTTATTCCGTCAAATGCCAAGCCTCCAAGCATGTGCTTTGTTTTTATTTATCTTGGTTTTGTTTTTATAACTGTAAAAAAAAATAACATTGACGTCACAGTATTGAGTCTTCAAAGTTAGCATAATCCACATGCAAGTAATTAACAGCAAAATCTCTCTTTAGTTTAAGCTCAAATATTTTACTGTGTTTTTGCTGGAGTTTAGATTGCATGTGATTCAAAAACATTTAATTCTAGTTTATTGGACTAACATTTTCATTGCTGTCGATTAGCCTCTAGATTCCTCTCTCATTTTCTGTGTGTTGTTAATTGCTGCTAATTGCATGTTTTTTGTTTTTGAAAGTCCTGAATAAATTAAGTTTGACTGAATGATTGAAACTAAAGCACAACGGGATCTAAAGAGTAAACAAAAACGGAACGTCAGCTCGAGTCAATTATTCACAGACACTCTAGGTTTAATGCTGTACTCAGACATTTGGAGAATTTTCATTAGCATAAAAATCAGGTAGACCCATCAAAGTAATTTAGTGTGTTCACTGTGCGATTGAAACTCATTACAAACATTGAGCTGTATTTCTGGCTGTGGCATTAACACGTTCAAATTTAACAAACGGGACATTTCCCATCGTGACGAGCCACCCTGGTGGTGTGTAAATCTCAGCGGGGGGTCGACTGTACTGAGCTCTGTGGGCTTTCCGTAATAAAGTGTGCTTTCTTTATCTGCATACAAGCTGCAGTGGCTGATCCCACAGAACAGAACGATAACTGCTGCACTGTGCACACACAGAGCAGAAGCTTTCTCTCCAATTATCATGTGTTTTATGACTGGCTGTTAAGAAGCTCCACTGAGTGGGAGCATATTTCTCTGAGCTCAAGGGCATGTTGTTGGTGTTTACAGAGTGGAGAGGAATCCAAAAGCAAGCCGAAGACTAACTTTGTAACTATGACGCTGAGGTAATAAGAAAAGGAGAGAACGGAGGACTGCTAATGACAGGAAGTTGAGATTAATGTTGTCACAATGACAGGTGGCTAGAAAAAGATAGAAACTGTCTTGGGATGAGCAGCAGGAGGAGCGAGTAGAGAAAAGGGGGGAAACATGTGAGGGAAAGGAGACGGAAAGAAAAATGAAAATGAGAAAGTGAGCAAGAGAACATCCTGACCTCTGGCAGTCAAAGTTAGTGGGTGTTTCTCCAGTACCCCCCTGGGAGCCCGCTCTACCAGAGCATTAATTAGCCATTAACTTAAACACAGGCTAGCAGAGACGACTGCTGTGACTCTACACCGGCTGTGAGGTGTGCAAGTGTGCGCGCGAGCATGATAAATCACTGTAGGAATTATTTAAGCTTTGAATCTGAGGGATATTTTACTGGAAAGCAACACGCACAAACAGTCATGCATTTCACTAAAGTACATCTGTGCTCCAACATTTTGAATGCAACAAAGTGAGAAGAAACTGGTCAGAAAAGCTCATGTGAAACAGTTTGGGCAGCCATCATACATATTTCAACAACTGATGGTTCCGCTGTTGGAGCATATGATCAAAAATAAAATCAACAGCAGCTTTAATGTTAATGTTTTAATACCTAAAAAATTGCAGTAATGAGTGACTAAGCTGCAAATAAGGGTGTAAAACAACCTTCTGGCAAAAGCTTAAGCTTAAGTAAATATTTATTCACCAGCTTGAGTTTAAATTGACTGGCATGAGGGCAGTAAGAGCTTCTAGTAGTTGGTCTAACAACTGAAAAGTTGGAGGTTGCCTCTTCCTCCTGTGGGCCTCCTTTGGAGTTTGTTTTTTGTAGCACTGCTCCAGTGACTACAAGCATTTTTTTTTACATTAAACATGGATTCTAAATCAGCTTTAAATGTATGTTGTTTTTTTTTTAAAGTTATTAAGGTTAGCAAAATATGACATGACTAACACACACCTTTTAACCGAGTACTTGAATAAAGCGGTCAATCAACAGACCCCAAAATGTAAAGGTGCTGCTTTTTATTAGCAGAGCAAATCACCTATGTTAATAACCAAACGGGACAGTAAACACGTTGAATTTGCTCCCCTTGATGAAATCAAGACACTATACATAACATGCAACTCTCAACTAAACAACGGATATGCTAAATATCTAACTTATTAATTTTTTTTTTTTTGTTGAAAATGTGGCAACTAATTTGTGGAGCAATGTGAAATTTATTTGCACAAAAATATTTTGCAAATCGTTGTATTCTGTTTTTATTTATGTTTTACACGATGTCTCAACTTCAATTGGGGTTTCATCTCTCCATCTCTCCAAACCTGGCTGTCTGGACTGTAAGGGAGCACAAAGCAAGAGACCTTTAGAGGTGGAAGAAAGTTTTAGTCTCCAATCAGAAGAAATTATTTTAGGTAGACAGTCCTTATGGCTTCCAATGTTACTGCCATGACCAGGAGTTCCCACTGGAGATGTTTTTATGATCTAGAATCTATGTTTGCACAAAATTTTAGTTCCCACAGAGCCATTGGGGAAAACTCGAGTCAACCATGCCTACATTGATTTTTGAAGTAATCAACCAGGACGGTGGGACTAATCAGTGCCGAGTCCTTTTTTTTTTTTTTTTCCTTTCAATCTTTTAGTTCTGATTTGTTTTGTATGGCACAAACGTGATTGGATGATAAATAGTCGGTTTGAGCCCTAATGTCATTTTCAATCATTTCCCTGCTCTCCTTTCTGTCGCTTCCAGTTTATTTTCAAGCTCAACTGGTCATAATCTAGCTGCAAAAATATAAATGTGTATTTTCCCTGAGTTTAAAGGTTTTGCTGACCAATGTATTCTGAAGGTGAAATGGCTCTGTTCTTATTTAGCTAAGATTGCATCAATATGTTAGCAAAATAACATATTGATGCAATCAATATGTTAAAAAAAAGTACGTTTTTTTTTACTTTTTGATGATATATTAGGAACATATGTATACTGTTGAAATACGGTAAGAAGAGATATCAGTTAAAGTCCCTTGTAACTATAGTCTGTGGTGATCTGGATCGAGTGGGAGCGAGAGCGAGTCATGGCCACTAGCGACACGGTTCAGACATCTAATGAGAACACATCCCTGAGAAACGGTTAACAGCGTGTCCAACTGGGTGGAGATCACACTCAGAATACACTTAAGCACAGTCTGAGTGTGATTCCGGGACCTCAACGCTGAGGTGCTGAAGAGGTTAGAAAGGAGGAGTGCTTTTCTTAGCTCCTTGTTATTGCATCCTTGACCCATGAAGAGCAGCAGGGAATGAGTGGATCAGTGAAGACGACTTGAATTTACATGAAGTCAGAGGAGCTGTGAGAGGAAAGTCATTTACATACAGCTGCAAATAAATAGGGGCAAATTTCCATGAACCTCGTGCATTGTTGTGTAGATCATTTATCAGCAGCGCAGCGGTTTCCCTGTTTTTATCTATAAAGTTTTGACACCGAATTACATTTTTTCTAGGCATGACAAAACGGCTAGCTGGGATTAACAAAGTGCTACAAGAACAGATTTCTTTAAATGCAATACTGCAAATCCAATGTTGTGCAGTCAGGAAGGGTCTAAACAAAAACAACCTTATCCTCTCTAATCTCTTCTTGTACGTCTCATTTTTCTTTTGTCCTACTTTTTTTCTTTTTTTTTTTTCTTTTTCTGAGAACTATAATAACAGAAGGCGCCCTCCTCTTTCTTTCCAATTCTGCATTGTCCAAGTGTTCAAAGCCAGATTACAATCAGACTTTTGTCATCAGTTAATCATCCTTATAGTGGAGGAAGACAGAGAGAGAAAGAGGACGAGAGCAAATGATCTCTGATGGCGGCAACGACACAGCCAACGATTTCCATCTAATTGCTTCTCCTCGGATTCTAGAGAGTGGCGAGGGTTGAGGAGAAGAGGATAAGAGGGCCACAGACAGTGAGAAAAAGAGAGGGTGCCAATAATGACAAGCCATTCAGCCTCTAACACTCACCTCTGATAATAATGGTTTAGTCAGGGCTATTTGCCCGTATGATCCTCCGCCTCCTCTTCATCTCTATCCTTACCCTCCTGTCCTTTGCCAATATTTTCCTCCTCAGTTCAAATTGACCCCCCCCCCCTTTAACATGTGATATATGAACACCACCACAAGGTGTTCCAGCTGTTCCTTTCAAATGTGCTCTAATAATATTCCTGGGTTTGCGCAGCGATTTGTGTTTAAGTTATGAAACTTTATCTCCAGCTTGCTATTTTGTGATATTGGCAAGGTTAGCCTACTGCAAGTTTCACTGGGTTAAATGCAAGAATTTATAGGGGCTTTCAGGGCCATTATGATTACAATTTAAGACCTGTGTAATAATAAAAAAAATAAATAATGGCTATAATTATTTAATGACATCAGCAATAAGAATAACATTTTACAACCTAAATTGGGGTTATTCAGTTCTGGAAAATTAACAAATTATTTTACTTCTAGGTTATCACATCCTTCTTACACTCTATGGCAAAGCTCCAGCTCATGATTGCTCAGCACAAACTACTATAAATCCACATTTTAATGGCATATATATGATCAAGGAATTGGTAGTGAATATTGAAATAAAAAATGTTTCTAATTATAATTTATTTTAAGCCAGTTTCAGAAAATGGATTTTTAAACAGATAAATTTCGTTCCACAAGCTTTATTACTCATCAGGGCGTTGGTTGTTTAAGTACAACAACCAACTTCCCATCCGAACTGCAACATATGGAGCAAAAATTGCACTTGGTTATTATGTATTAGGGAAATGTTTCTGTAAATTAGTGAGAGTCACCATATTTTGTAATCGGATTACAAGGTTGGACCATTTGTAAACTGTCCAATATCAAAATCTAAATTTTACACAAACTAAATTTGTGGTTGAAATTGTAAGTTCAGATTTATGAAACATTTGAACCAAACTATGAACTATGCTAAAGAAACAACGCAATGATTCGGCGTGGTCACTTACAGCTAATAACTTCTCCAATGACTATTCAAGAGATATAATAGAACAAAAACTAAACCTAAGGTTAATCAGGTCTACAAAATGTATGAAATTACATTACAGGAGCGAATACAGAAATCAAACTGCTACTGTTCAACTGTTGTCCAATCTGAAGCAAAAGGCTTGGTCTGTAAGAAGAGAGGGTCTCTGATCTCCAGTGCTGAAAACCTTCTGACAAGACTTCACGCCACAAACAACAGGAGTTTGGGCTGATTTTCACACTCTATCCTGGCTACCTTTCATTTATTCGCCAGAAATAAAAGACGCTTATTTGAAGCTTCATGTTTCTCTGAACTCTGCTGCTTTCAGAGCTCAGCAGGAATTATCTTTATTTTAATGACTTCAGCAAACTATGTTAATAAAAGTCTAGGACTGCAACTGCTTCTGTATTAATTTCTTTGGCTTTCTATGCTTTCAATCTGTTTTCACAAAAGAAATAATTGAAATTTGAACTTTTAAAAGCTACATATAATCTTACTTATTATGAAATGCTTTGAAATGAACATCAACAATATGACAGATTTCCTTGACTTTCTGCTGCATCTTTTTGTTTTACTGATTGCTTTAAGGGCCATATTTAAATGAATAGTTTAGTTGTTTCAAAGCTTGGTAGCTTTGAAACAAAGGATTGTTTCAAAGGATTTGTCAGCTAACTCACAACAAAAAGATTCTTTGATGCAAAATCTTTGTTTCATACATTAAATAACTGTCCAAACTGTTATTGTGTTTCAAATGGACACATACTGTCGTTGAACATTCTCGCAATGTCCACACAAAAAGAAATGTTTCTTTGCTTCTAAAAGTCTTAAAATGTCTTGTTTTGAACTGGCATAAACAGTAAAAATGCCAGTGTTGAATTAACACCCAAAAGTGTCTATATGTGTCCAAGTCAGCAAGTGTTAATGTTACACTTTTGAAACTGTTAAAAGATTGACGCCCATATTTTTGTTAAATTAACATTGGTCTATAATTCTGAAATTGGTTTAAGAAAAGTTAAACTTTCCATTTCCGTGTATTGTTTTGAACATTTTCCACTGGATTTGATTGATATTCACACCTTGTGGGTCAATTATTTACTTTTTTAACACCACATTATGTTTTGTGATCAACACTACACTGGTGTTACTTTTAATGTATTTTAACACCAGCACAATTGTAAATGTGTCAGTTGACTTGGACACAGACACTTTTGGGTGTTAATTCAACACTGGCATTTTTACTGTGCATGTCTACTAACCTGCACCAAGAACCAGGACATGAGCACAGCGATCCAGGGGTTGCCACTGCGGGACGTCTTCTTAGCTAGACACAGCACCTTACCTGTAGGAATAAGTGACATATTAAAGAGGTTACAAGAAAGTTCTCAGAGGGGAAAAAAAACATCCATTGACAAACTTCAAATGGTCATAAGAAGCCACATTAGTGGAATACAAGTGAACTTTCTGCCAAGTTAGAGTATTTTAATATTAATTTTGATAGAAAAACTTCACCACATTGTTTATCTAACAACAATGAATCCAAACAGATAAAGAACGTATTAAATGCACCCCAAAAATTATTAAAATTTCAAGGGGAGATTTTCAGTTTTCTGAATGTCGTCAGATGTAAGACATCCATGCTACATGTAGTGGGGAGGTGTAATAATATTGGCGGTTAAACAAGATACAAAAAGGGAAAAAAACTACCACCAGCTAAATGAAACTCACTATAATTCTCAAATTATCAGTTTGGGGAAAATTTAATCTTAACCAAAGCAGGGTTAAATTATTAATAAAAGTCCCAAAACGTCCATAAACTACTTCTTACATGAAGGTCTGTATTTGAAGAAATGAGGGCCACTTTGAAGAACTTCAAGTTTTGTCACTCATAAGTAAAGTGTGACAAAACTGTCAGGTCAGATAACGGCAGGAAACTGTTGCTACTGTTCACAATAACCACTTAGAAAAATATCGCCTGCTGAGCTCCGGTGTTGAGATGGATTGGCCAGAATTCATCATTATCAACATGCAAGCCTAGATAATGTCTTGAATAAGTGGTTCAGACAGGTGGTGTCTAACGGTGTGGAACCTTGAACAGTCTCAAAGTAATTTTTGTTTAATTTGTTAATTGTACTCTTATCTTTTACATATACACACCAATCCAACTAAATGGATGTGTGGAACAGGATTTTTGCATGATGGATGTGCAGCCAAAGAACCTGCAGTAACCGGGTGATGTAATCATATCAGCCTGAAACTCTGGGGAAAGTTTTGGATACCAGACCTGGGGATTGCTGTAATGTTTCAGAAGCATTAAGGCACTTCTGATGGTGAAACAAGGTCAAACACCTGCGCTAGCAAGCTGTACCTAATAAAGTGGCCTGGCAATTTTTATGTACAAGATCACCAGTTTACATCAGCATTTAGATTAGGAGTGGCAAGCTTTAATAACCCTGACATTTAAACAGATTTCTGTAATTAACTCCACGTCTGGTTTAAAAACAGAGCTGGAGTAGGCGGAAGAGACGGTGAGAGAGATAAACTGAGCCGATGAGTCACTTTATTTAATAACTCACCGCCACTTGGTTTGCTGGAAGAAGGTGTTCCCACATACTTGTCATACCTCAGACAACTTTCTCTTACGGCCGTCACATTCTGACTTAAGAGGTGGCTGACTGACCCACGACTGACTGACAGAAACGCACAGCCCCGTATGGAGGTAGAATGAAGTGGCGAGAGACGGAGAGAAATCTGCGTTTCGGAGTAAATTTCACACCTGATAAAGAAGCTGAATTAAATCAGCGAGACTTTTAAGTCAAATCAATGCAGCTGTGGGGTGGAGGGTGGAGAGTGGCAGGATGGCGCTGAAGGAGTTGGAGATTAGCAAGTTGTAGAGAAGAAAGAGATTGAGATGTGTGGGAAGAAAACTCCAGAGTGTACGTGTTGGGAAAGTGACACATCCATCAGTCAGTCCGCATAGGACAGTGGCAAGGTTAAGCACCGAGCTGCATGCATGAATGACAACAAGAACACACACAAACGGACAACTGCTGTGGTCAGAGTCACAAATATATGCTGATCCTCCTCAACTTGTATGGTTCCACAGTCGCCAACTTCTAATTAAACTAATTCATTTGATTTATGTTAACCCTTTGGCTGTTGGGGTGTAGGCAAGACTGAGTCAGCTGCTTCTTTTGATCACTCTGCAGACAAACTTGTGCTAATAAATTCCTTTATCTCCCCTAAAGCACACACCAGCACTTGAGTACATGCAGATGGAAACAGGCGGACAAATAAACCATGCTTAAAAATAATAAAAGAGAGGAGAAGGATGGCGCTCACAGTTGTTAATAATGAAAAAACAACAGGCAGGACGGACTCACACAGAGAAGTAATGGAAATCACACGTGCTGCATAAGCTTGATATACCAGTGACTTTCACAGAGACAGAGTTTGTGTTTAAACTTTTAAATGGCGGTAAATTACACTTCCATCAGAAATGCCACGTACTTCTCCTCGCTGTCCTGAGATATCCGGATCGCTTTGTAGGCTGGAGCTTTTGGCGTAAACGGCTCTCTCATCGCCCTTTCAAAATCTCATGAGTTTCTAATGTTAAAGCTTCAAAATGGCATCAGCGTGATAAAGAGCATTTGCTCCACTGCAAAGCTTTGTCGCTTTACCCACCGAATAAGTCATCCTTCGCCAAGGCGTACAGGATGCGAGAGGCTCCGATGAGATTGCTCATTGAGGCAGAGATCGTAGAGGAATAAACTCCAATGATGACCAAGGGCTCCCAGATGTTGATGGCCCTCAGAAAACTGTAATCCCTCTGGAGGAGAACACTGCAAAGGTAAAATGTAAAGAGTTTAACCCACATGATCGTGATATCACTTTGCAATCAATGCAGGTCCTTGTTAGACAAAGCGGAGCAGACACGCTTGTAGGAACAGTGAGCAGAATGAGAATTATTTAGCACCAGGAAGCAGAACTCTTTAAGAAGTTTAGACACTTTCAGCCATTTTTAAAATTTGTGAACCCAATATAAATTTCAAAACATTACAGAGAATAATTTATGTTATATACAAACACATTACAAATAAATTACCTGAAGTAAGAAAAAATATGTCTTGACTTAATCTTGTTAATCTTCTAGTAAATCAGGTAAAAGCATTCCTTCCAATAATATTAGGGTTGAAAATGAAGACAAAAAAAAAAGAAAGAAACCCTTAAATCGGGATTGTAAATCTGATTTTCACAAAAACATTTAAATAGTGACTTAAAAACCAGTCATTCCTCCTCAATTTTCCCCATTTTCCCCCTCTACAACCACAAATGTACTTTGCAGATGTTTTATACAATATATCTATGCAACGTACTGTGTTACACAGAACAGCAAAGAAAGCAAAACTTAAAGTCCTACATAAAAAAAGCTTTTTTTGTCACATTTACCAGTGACACCTACTCTAAATGAATGAGACCAGGTGTCATTTAAAACTCATTTGTTCTAGGGGTAAAATGTGCTTGTGTCCACTAGAAAAAGAACAAGATTGAGGTGATGATTACTCTGAGGATGTCTAATGAGGAGGTCCAGAAATACACCAATACACCACCACATTGAATGCGCTGGTGTGTGTGCGTGTGTGTGTGCGCGTAAGAGATTGTGGTCGATACATGGAGAAAGAGAGATCAGAAAGTACAAAAACCTCTGAAGGGTGTGTGTGATTATGGCCTGCTCCCCACCTCCTTTCAATACAACACAGCTAGGGAGATGAGAATTAAAGCACAGGGTTTCTCCCTCCCCTGATCCATCTCAATCTTTCTTTGTGGCTCAATTCTGTCTCACACACGCACGCACGCACGCACGCACGCACACACACGCACACGCACACACACGCAAATCCAATCCATCTATTCCCCTCCTGCATCACCTCCATCTCCCTGATTCTGATGTTTGAGCGGTCTTTCTAGCTTTTGTCTCAGTCCTCCTCATTCCATTTCAACTCCGATCCGTGACCGCTCTCATTTTCTCTTCGTCCCTCCCCTCCTTCCCTCCTAATTAATACTCTCATCACGTTTTCTTTCAGGTCCACTGACTTTAATACTTATTATTATGGCTCTATTAGGTATTGTTCACTCCATCTAAATGTCTGAGAACATTATTATTTCATATGGAGTACAAAAGGCAGTAAGCACACTCACTCACAAGCACACAAACACCAACACAAAGGATTTCAGGGTGAATCGTGTGAACTAGGGTCCTGTGGAGGAGCCACATTGCTGCAGTTTTCCGTTGCCACTTTGGATTGTAAGGATGCAGAATATTCTCAGCATGTCATCAGTAAATACGCCGACATATCTTGGTAAAATGCTTTTAAGGTCAATTTTTAATTAGTTGTTGGGACTTGACATTTGTTAGTGAATCAGAATCATCCAAGCTTTTGGAGCAGGGTGATATCTGCAGTTCTGCCTAAAATGCACTCGTTCATTTGGTAACACCGTTTCGTCACAAGAAGAATGTTCTGGGTTCGAGTCCCAGCCTAAAGTCTTTCTGCACAGAGTTTAGGGCCAAAATTACGAGTATTGTGCAAATGGCAGTGGCTACTTCCGGTTTGAAGCCAGCTACTGATATGATCAGGGGTGAAAGTAAGGGGGTACGGCAGGGTACTGCGTACCCCTAAAAGATTTAGTGGGGGTACGCAGTACCTGCAAGAGTGGAACGGCTGTCTGCTGTAAAAAAAAAATCAATGGATTCACCGTGCAGCCGTGAGAGCACCCACTAATCAGCCGTGACTGATTAGTTTTTCAAGAATAATCTAAAACACGACATAATCAGTTAATAAATAGCTTTTTTTTCTAATTTTATATTGTTTCTGAACTGTTTGTGCTTTGTAGAGCAGGGCGCAATATGTCGATCGCGGAAGGTTTTGAGTCGATCTCGGCATTAGGAGACAAACTGAACGCAGCCAGGAGGCTGAGAGCAGCACGTCCTCCTCTGACTCCTTATCAAAACGTTCGTAACTTTATTAAAGAACAACAAAAAAAAAATCAACAAAACGTGTTCAAATTAATGACCCAACAACAATAATAATCTCAGTAATTATTGTTTCAACAAGGTGTTGAGCAATTCTGTGCGTTTCAGTTCCATTACCAAAATAACTAGCAGAGCAGGAGTTTAAAATTAACTAATCAACCACCGCTGTGTTCGGGGGAGCGCTTATTAATAATCGCAAAATAAATATCAAGCCTGCAGACCTAATATCGTAACGGACTGAATGCTATGTTTTTAACATAATCTCGGGTCGGCTTGTGGAGCGCAGGAGGTTGCCATAGCAACGGCTGTGACAGAGACAGAGAGTAAAAAGGTGCGAGTGGTTTAGAGTTGATCACCTGTTCAGGTTGTTTTACCTTTTTTTTTACTTTTGCATTGGTGCATCACAGCCCCTGTAGTTTCTGAACGTTCAATAAACGACAAACTTGGACTAATTATCTTTGTGACTATACGTCATTTACAACAAACATCAAACATGGTAAATATGTTTCATTAAGAATTTAACAAGCAAATGGCTTCTACCGCGATAATTATGTGAAATTAAATTGTTTAATATAAAAAAATAGTTTGGTGCTTTGAGCTCAGAGTCTGAGAGACAATTTTTTTTGCCTCTTATTTAGTGGAAATATTGATGTTGAGACTTTCTCCAAAATAATAACCTTTTTCAACCTTTATTACTCCACTGTTGAAAATGAGGCTCTAACATTCACAAATGACATTGAAATAAAATCCAGTCCAACATCTGGTTTGAGGTGATTCCTCTGGAACCTGTTGCAGGAAAAATATCCCAACTTCAGGAGATGAGCTTGAACTTAACAGAGCTCTGTGGTTCCTCCTATCAGGGTGAGAGTCAGGGTGAGGAAGCACCATGTTAGGAAGAGAAGTGGAAGCTGCAGAATCTTCAGAACAATCAGGTCATGATGCTGGGCTACTGATTATCCCTGTCTGGACACAGGATCAATATAACCAGTTTAAAAACTAAAATGAATGGTTATAAACCAGACATGGAAAACTGGGATGCTCTCCATGCCATGATGATCAGAGTTTAGGTCTCATGGCATCTCAAGGTGTCAACATTGCAGCCATGGGGCTGAGGGAAATACAGCTTTATTTTGTAGCAATTCAAGAGCTATCCAGCTTTTATCGCGTCGCAAAAAAAATCATCAGCACAGAAACTCCAAAGCACACAAAGATATATATATATATATTTATTTTTTTATTTTTTTTATTTTATTTTTTTTCCTTGTCATAGTACCCCCAAAAATTTAAAACTACTTTCACCCCTGGATATGATTAATGATAAGACGGCACCAGTAATTAGGTGGTCAACTTGTATTAGCGAATGAGAAACTAGTGACTAGCATGTCTAGTCACTAGTCTCTCTCGCCTATTCCAGCTGATCTCCTGCTGGAATAGAGTAAGTCAAATTTAAGACTGTTTAAGAATGGTTTAATGCCACCTTGGATGACATTTAAGACCAAAATATCCATAGATATGGGGAATTGTTGGGTGGATTTGCTGTAAAAAAGCTTGCAAGGTTTAGCAGGTAGCTGCTGGTAGCCTTAAGCACTTTGAGTCACAGAAACTAATGAAGAGGTTTTTGTGTGACTCAAATCTTTTGCCAAACCGAAAAGTCCTGCGAGAAGAAAAAATACTTTAAATAGTTCTGCAATGACAAAACATAGGCGTGAGGCCAAGTTGCCTTTTTTTTTAATGAAAATTTAAAGCATTTAAAGGCATTAATTTTAGAACACTTCTCCATTTCAGCGGTTGTCTTGTGCGTCTCTGTACGGTCGTGTGATGGACTGGCGACCTGCCTCTACCCCAATGACCACTGGAGATAGGCACTAGCCTTCAGCAATTCAGAAAAGATAAGGAGAAATGGGATGAATGAAAAGTTAAAGAGTAAAAACAGAAGTCATTTTTATGATTTGAAGTCAGGCCTGAGATGCTTTCCTTCCAAAAAGGTATGACCTCAGAGGATGGAGGTGGCATGGAGAAGTGATCTTAATCAGACCGGATAGTCCAGTAGACCCGGATCGATTGGGGACTGAAATTGCAACTTTTCTTACATTTCCAGAACTGTGGTTTGCATTCACACTGCACTGTGTCAAACGACTAAAACTAAATGAAAAACCTGTTCCACCCATCGCCTATGGGGGCGCTGCACCAAGATCTACTGAAGAAATCGACACAAAACCTCTGAAGAAGGCCAGCGCAACTTCCTTCTTCACAAAAAGTAAACAAAAACGGAGCAGTGTCAGATTTTAGCCGTTGTAGGATTTCTTCATTCATATACATTACTGGTTTGGACATCGCCTGTTAGCCGCTAACGTTAGCGACGCTCCTGCAGGCACCATTACTATGCGGTTAGTCTGTCCACTAAACCAGGCTGTTCCAATGCGGGATGAGCAGGAATCTGTCACAAAATGATCACAGCGCCTTTATTTCTTACCCAATTTCTATAAATATGGTTTAAATTAAAGCTGAGAAAATTTCTGATGTTTGTAAGTATTCTCCCTTGATATAAATCTATAAACAGTTTGGTTTCTATCAAGATGCAAGAGAGGACTAAGCACATTGCTCTTTTATATTGGTGAATAATTACATAATTGCTGCTGCTAATTTTATTAGTTTGTCAAAAATGTAACAAATCATGACTCGTATACTTTATTTATGGGACGTATGAAATATGTCATCCTATTTGATGATTAAATGTTCAAACAAATGAGGCAATCAGTCCCGCTTTTTGTCATTTATTAAAGGTTTAAAAATTACAGCAGCTGCAGAGCGCCACAGCAATGGGAAATAAGCTGATAAACAGTAAAACAACTTTAAACCATATACATTTTGCTCTTCCTCGCTTTCCGTGTCGGCACGCAGACCCGTTGCCATGACAACCGACAACATCTTCGTTAACCTGCAGATCAGAGAGCAGATCAGAGGACATATTGACATATTGACCAGAATGTCCTGCACTGTTGTTGCCAACTTCCTGCAATTGGAACGGTCTCTAGTCAGGTTGCATTCAGACAGGTTTTCTACCGTTTTAGAGTTCACTTCAACTGGACCGAGACCCAGGTTTTTAGATGGATTGGAGTTTGCTTTTTAAGTCCGTTTTGGAATTCAAATTTACATTCTGACCTCCACCCCCCAAAAAATCGGACTTTCTAGACAAACGGATTAGAGTCTGATTCAGGACTCTAATCCTGGGTTGGTCTGAATGCACCCGTAGTTTCCAAGTGAGGTTGACACCATGCATGGTCTAGTGTGAAGTTTTTATGTTATGACAACATGACCAACATCCTTAATGGTGTTAAAGTCAGTGTTGGTGAGGAACCACTAGCATTTTAACTTCAATTACAATCGCTGGATTTATACAATTTAGAACTTGTTGGAATTTAAACTTCCAAATGATCACAGCCTGACCCAACAAAGAATCACAAATCTATGATGGCTTAAATTAAGGGAACTGGTCACGATTAATATATTTGTCAACAGATAAGAGTCACTAAACTCAATGTGTCTGTAAAACAAAATAGTGCAAACCACTGAAAGACTTTTAACTTTGCATGTGTGTTTAGCAGAGAAGAGGGTCAAAACATGTCACTTGAATATTAATTTCTTTGATGTGGAACAGAAGCTAAATTAATCTGGAAAGCTTGACATTTCCTAAATGGCTCTCCAAAACAAAGAGGCAGCAAACTGGGCGACAGTGATGATAAATGGTATGAGTTTGTATGAGAGAGGAGAGATCGAGAGAGAGGGTAAAGTCAATATATTGGGTTAAAGCAGAATGAACAATATGTTTTTATGGAGGCAAGTTTTCCCCCCTTTACAAGCTGCGTATTCATTACTCAGGGAATATTGTACATGTATGTATGCGACTGTGTGTGGGTGGCGATGTAGTTGTGCTCGCGATCGTAATTATTGATCAGCTCAAATGAGCTCTGCTGTAGAAATAAAGAGGAGAACAAAAGCGCGAGAGATTAAAGGAGCTTGTTTAGAAAAGAGGAGGAAACACAGCTCAGTGACTAAAATGAGCCCACAGAGATTGTTTGGTCGATTGTTCTCTCTCCTGCCATCAAGCTCCAGCCTTCAGCTCATTTGTTTACCATTTTTATTCATGCCATCAATTGTGTATTCATGCGTATTCATATTTTAATCCATCATCCCGTGTGTTTGTGTGTCTGATAATTCACCTGCGCCTTTGTCGAACATTATGGATTAATTATGCGTTATTTCTCAAATGGGATGAAAAATTAAGCGCTGACACCCAGGGTGGGCGGCACGCATGTGTTTAGGTGCAAAAAATAGAAGCCGACTGGAAGTCACAAGAAGTTCTTGTGTAATTCTTGGAGTGAGAGTAACAATTAAAGATCATCCAGTCTAACGACCACATGGAATGTGCACTGAAGACTCGGATGGGATCAGCGCTAATTACAGAGGGTTTTGGCAGGTAGCCAACATTGCTGTCATACTCACAGCACCATTAAGTTATCATTAGTGTTAAAAGAATACACGAATAACAGAAAAGTCAATATTCATTAAAATGGCACTGGAAGTTTCTTATTTTTCTTTCTGATGCAAAGAATTTCTTAAATGTAAAAATAAGCTTTTAAAAGTAAATACGCCCTCCTTTGGTTCAAAAGGACAATTGGAAATAAACCGATTCAATGAAATGTAATCCCAACATCCTAAAAACAAAAAACAAACAAAAAAAACAGCGCAATAAGCCTTTAGTTTAGACTAAATCATATACCAGCATCAGTAGCTTTGTGGTTGAACAAAAGGAAAAAAAATTTTCAAGAAAACCAGAGATTAGTTTAATTAATCAAACATTGGGTTCAAAATTGACAAGATGTGAACATGGAACTTCAAACAGGGTAACAATTTCAGTCTTTTTTTCTAAGTTACACAATAATGCTCAGCTAGAGAGTAGACATGGGGGAAAATCTCTACACAAAACACGTGAAAAATGAATCTCCAGACTCTGCCGTAGTGCCCCTCTCCCTCACCTCTCAGGGATCTGTTCAATTATACCTCAACTTTGGTAGGCACCTGAGTTTGGACATGGCCTAGAAAAGGCAAAAAGAGTCAGCGGCGCCAAAGAGAAAAAGACTCCAGGATGATAGTAATACGTCACATGTACACTCTCTCTCCGTTCTTGTCCACCTCTTCTGTTACTCAGCGATGTAGGAGAGCAGATGTAGGCACTGCTCAGTAGCAGCTGAGAGGGAGAAACAGGAAAACCTCCCAAATTGTTTTACTAATCTGAACTAACTAAAAATTATAAAGACAAAAACAACAGACATGAGAAATGACAAGTTCAGACTGTTAGATCTGTCCTGCTACAAAACAAACTTATGTAAAAACTTAACAATTCCTAAGTAAATACATTAAATCCTGAATGTTAATAAGTATTAACAAAATGTCAATTTCAAAATAATCAAAAAATCTTGGAGGCAGCTGGTAATGCATTTAACTGAGAATACTTTCAGGAAAGCTTAACAGTTTTAAAAAGATACCACCAAACATAGTAGGAATAATTGCTTCTCCCATTTCACTGCTGATTTGTTCCTCCTCATCATTAATGATGATTAACTACCTATATTTCACTCGGTTTACAGTAAATGTCTAACTAAAATGTCGATTACATATGTTGTGAAAAATCAGTGCAAAGCTGGACCAGAGTAAAGTAAAAAATTAGTCTGTTGTATCAAAGAAAATAACTGACTATGAAAGGCTTTGCATCTTGATTTATGGTCCAATACAAGAGTAAAGAAATGTAAGAAATCCAATTTCCTCTCCAAGTTTACTCTGCTATTTACACTGTAAGATAACTTTGCTAATAACTTGGTGTAATTAAAAAGTTGGTTTATTTCAATGGATTGCTTCATTATATTAGGTTATGAAGAAATCCTTAAGTGCTCATTCCTTTACTGTAGCAAGCAAAGCACCACATTAAAGAAAAGCCCTTGAAATACTCAACCTTGGACATATTTCAACAAGTCCTCTGGTGTAAAATATGTTACCGTGCAACAATCTTCACAATGGTTCATGTAGAGTGAGAAAATTATATAGAGCTACCACTGCATTTATTTTGTGCAGCAATTAAAAAGTAAATGTTGATCCTGGTATAAGAGGTGATGGTAATTACTGCACTCCATGGAGAGAGGGAACAAACAACTCACTATTAGTAAGAGGGAAGGTAAGTTGATGGGGTTTTTTTTTTTTTTTTCAAATCTAGCACAGGTCAAACTCCACCATCTCAAAATGCATATTTTACTAAATGCCTCCATTTCCTAAATGGCCACTTGTAAAAAGCCCCCTTCCGTCTATTGCAAGCTCTCTTTTACAAACTTTAAGGCTAAGGATCAGGTGAAAAGACCTCTATTCATTTTTCAGTGTGAATACGTTAAATCAGATTTTTCACAGAGAACAGCCTGCATAAAAGTGCCAGGTTCTTACAAGTGCAGCGTAATCATTACTATTGTTGAATGTCAAGTGTGATATAAAAGCATACCACCTCGGCTCAAAGACATGAAAAGGGGGACTACTTTACACTACGCCAGCGGTGAAGAACAATAAAGAACCCGTTTTGCAAGGAAAGGCAGAATAGAAACCCTTCGAGCACAATTTGAAAATAAAAACCCGAGCAGAAACTGGCTGAACACACAGATCTATATTCACAGAAGGCCAATGTTACTTTACAGTGCCGGCATTTGGAACCAGTTTTCTTGGAATGAGCTTCTCAGAGACACCTGAATCGACTCCATAGCAACAAATGCACCAGCAGAGAACCAGACCCTTCACCGCTGGGATTTACCATTGGTCTTTAAACCCAATTCTCCTTGACCTTGTAGGTAGTGTCAGAGTGTAGCCACAGCGCGCTGGGGATAAGGATGATGCACAGAGATGGAGCAAGTAGCAGCTGAGGGAAAGGACCGAAACAGAAAGCAAAAACACGGAGTGAATGATGGGATGGAAGAGACGGAGAGGGAGGCAAGAGGCAAGAGGGGAGGGGCAGAGATAAGTGCTCTCAAGAGAGTAGACTGTGGTTAAGGATTATTAAATGGGATCAATAACTAACAAGGCCTTAGCGTGCACAAACACACACATGCACGCACGCACACACACACACACACACACACACACACACACAGCCTCCCCCTTTTTTCCCTCTATCATCCTCTCCTCAGTCCCAAACCTTTTCTTCCCTCATAAAACTGCAGATGCAAGTCTAAGCTTTTTATTGGTTTGTCTTTCTCCTTTATATTGGAACATGTTTAGTTCCTTGATATTGCTTTCCATTTAGTCTGTTTTCTGCCGCTCCTTTTCACCATTTCTGGACACATAAAAAGTAATCTCTCTGAACCCAAAATTTGTGATTAAAGTATTTAGCAAGGGTGTGACGCAAAGAGGAACAAATGCCTGCATTTACTTCCCAGATTCTACACAACCGAAAAATAAAACCAATCAGCAATAGCAACTTGCTTACAGTTAGAAATAATTATTTAACTCAACTACAAAACACACTATGGATTGTCAACAACAGAGAGAGACTAATCCTCCCTTTGAAACATCTTGTTAATCACCTGCTTGATTCAAAGTGAAGTATCTCAAATAAGGATGTTTTGATTGAGATATTTCTGACACTTGTTACGCAACAAGTGTGTGAGGCCCCCTTTTTCATTTGTCTTCCATTGTTGCATAAGATGATGGTGAAATACTCAAGTCTCCCCATCTGTTCAGCATCACCGCAATTGCTTGATTCAAAGCTCTGTATCTATGAAACTGCTGGGCATGCAGCCTGCTGATCGCATGATCACTTACAAATCTGTTCAATGTGACATTAAGGAATGGCAATGTACAAACCTCCAAACTGGAAATGGTTTTTGATAAAGCAAATATTGATCATCATATCAAATAACCTCAAGTGTGATAGTCAAATTCAGTCAGCGTGGATCTCTCTGTCCTCTGTGTCACACGACAAAATAAAACACCAGAAGTTCCCAAAGGTTCCCAAACCTACCATACTTCACTACAGCGGTGGGCTGCTCACCCAGAGTGACAAAGTCTTCCACATTTTTCATCTTTTGTTACTCATTGATGTCCTTCGAAAACTTCTCCTCTCTTCAGTTCTAAAGTGAAATGCTTCATCAAATTAGCTTTTAGAGTTACCTTGATGAGTTCATGGAATTTGACCTTATAGCTCTTTCACTACCAAAACAGAAAATGCCCCAACCATAAAGTTTTCAAATTGTCACAAAACTGCTTTCATGTTTTATTTCAAGATTGCTTCCAACTGGTGCAATTGACATGAAACAATGGTCAGTAAAGGGCCACAGATTTTAGAGTTGCAGTCAGCTACAAATTATTCAAAAATGACTGGATGGCATCCATGTGCCAATACTTGAGACTTGATCAGCACAAACCTAAACTAGATCACCTCACTGTCATGTGTTTTGTTGTATAAAATTTAAAGAGAGCACAGTTTCTTTCTACCATGACTGCAAATCTTTTCCTTCATTCAGTCAAGTTAACATTCAGTCAAGTTTTCCTTCAGCGCATGAAGCCATGGAGTAGAAGATAGATGAAGGAATTTTGTTTTAAGAACACACGATAGGCGGTGTTTGAATTAACATCAATACAGGCAATGTTAGTAATGTTTTTAATATATCTTTATTGGTCCCATAAGTAAAGCTGAGCTGATATTAACCGATGGCATCATTAATATCATCACTGAGTGGGGGCCATTTAGTGTTTTCGGTGAAACAATCCTACAGAGAAGGAATGTCAATGGCATGGTCATTTTTCTCACAGAAAGGGAAATATACATAATACTGGTAAGACTCAAACAATCAGTCAAAACAGCAATATTGTTATATCTGATATCAATATTGTCCCAAATTCTCATATCAGTGCATTCAAACTTCATTATCTTGACTAAGCTATTAATATTTGCTCCAAAGCATAGATTGTTGGGGCTGCAAAAAGAAGACCAATATTTGTCTTCAAGATCTTCAAGATTCAGTCCAATCTCATTTCTCCCTTAGCTTCATTCTCTTTCCAAGGGAAGCAGCTTTTTATTCAGAAAGAACACAGCATTGGAAGACTTGGCCTGTGATTCTGCCATTGTTAAAACCCCTTCTTCAAAAGTGAACATAATCACTGCAGTGAAGAGATAACCAAAAAAGAGAGTGTGGTTGGTGGATGGATGGGTGGATGATAGACAAGGAGATGATGGAGGTAGGAGAAGTAAAAGCCCAAAAAGCTGCTGTGGGGTGATAGTACCTGACAATCGGACAGGGAGGACGAGAGCATGGAAAAAGCAGAGCAGGGATGTTAGACTTACCTTTGTCCAGGAACTACAGTTTCACATTTCTTTTTTTCCTGGTTTTGAAAAAGGAAATAAAAAATAAAAAACACCTACATCCAGACAGTCTACCAGATTTCAATCAAAAATGTTATGACTATTCTGTGTCAGTAGGTGGCAGTAACAACATCATTAACATTTAAAGAACAAGATACTGAGCATGAAGTCCAGAGTTTAAGATTTTAAAAAATTCTTCCAAAACAACTGTAGATTCTGTTATATAAAAATATTGAAATTATATGTGGATGGGAGGTTCAAATACCAACAAAAAAAAACATTTAATTAAAAAAATCATTGCTTTTGAAAATACTTGTGTTGGTGAAGACAGAGTCCAATGAACACAGGCACCAGAAATGTGTTCTATCTTACGGATAGGATGTGCAGATCTTAAGGATAACTGGACATTTTTATCGTCAGAATTGGGCTAAAGACAGTAAATGTGCAGAAACAAAATAAGGTGAAAGGTGAAAGATTCATATTATTGGCAGAGGTTCACAAGGAGTAAAATCAAATTGCACAAAGTTAGCATGAGAACACATGAGAAATGTGTTTTCACGAGAATGGAGGCAAAAACGAGTTTAAGGGAAACACAGCTGTTTGAAAACAGATGAATCAGACACAGAATGTGAGGAGACAAGAGCTGAGAAGACAAGACAGACAGAAGCACCTCAGTGGGGGTGAGCGGATTTTACCCAGATTCACAAAGCTGCATGTCAGAGATAGCAGCACAAAAGAAGGCCCGGCAGATTCAAATTAATATCATTATCAAGTCAGGTTATTAATACAAAGACGTCTGTAGCACAGGGTGGGATAAGCCCACAGGTCACAGACATGCAGCATTGTGGGAGTCAATTATATGTTCACGCACACACACACACACACACACACACACACACACACACACACACACACACACACACACACACACACACACACACACACACGCACAAAGAAGTCAGTCAAGCCAAATAGAAAAGTGCACGGAAGTTTGAGTGATCATTTCTTTCTCTGGTCTTCTGGTTCTGGCCTGCACTGCATCTCCAGAACCAACCATGGAGAAGCCACATTCAGGTTCTAGGCACCGCAAATCTGGAACAAACTTCCAGAAAACTGCAAAACAGGTGAAACACTGAGTTCCTCTAAATCGAGGCTAAAAACCTGTCTATTTAGAATTACTGTTGAACTACACCGAATGAAACATTAAGCCACATATTCAGAGTGTGTTGATGAGCTTTTGAGCTCAAAGTGTAATGTTTATCACTGGTTTCTCAATTGCTGACTGAATGTTGTTTTTATGACTTATTGTTCTTGTGTTTTTATGATGTAAGGCACTCTGAACTGCCTGGTTGCTAAAATATGCTATACAAATAAACTTTACTGATTTACTGATAATTTCTTAGTTCTAACAAATCTTAGCAGTAAATCTTGTCCTGTTGTAAAGCCTGATAACTTCCTCATCTGCTCAACCCACAAATGGATTCTATCTTACATGTGGAATCAGAAGTAGAGAAAAACAAACCAGTGTTACAATAAATAGATAAACTATGGATGCACTAGATATTGTCAATAACATCGGTATTGGCTGATCTTTGCTTTTTTTAAAGTATCTGTATTGGTCCAATAAATAAAACTGAGACCATGTTAACAGTGTGGTCAGTGGTGAGTTCCTTTTTTTTTTTCATCCTGACGAAAGATTAGTAAAATATATATAATATCAGTAAATATCAGCAATATTAATACCAGTACAAATCTTTATATTGGTGCTTCCCAATAAACCCAATGCAAATTAGCTTTCTTGTTCAGCCAAGTACATATTTAAGATATATTATGAGCCGATTGCTGCATTAAGGTGTATAAAAGCTGTAAAAAGTTCTGGTTTCAAAGTCGTTACTCTCTAATGGTTGTACACTCTTCCTGAGAAGTAAAGGAATGACAGAAGAAGTGTTGGAGTAGTTGGAATTTTTACACTGATGCCTGAAGCACAAATTATCACACTGTTACCCTCCCCCCACTTGTTGCTGTGCATTTCAAATCTTGCTGTTTATCAAACATGGATAGAGACGGCGTGTAGTCACTGATGCAGCCACTCCGGATTTGATTGCTCCGTTTACTGCATGTTGTCACTTTATCAGCCAAAGTTCCTGACCTTGAATAAAGGTCGCTAGTGCCAAATAAAGTTTTTGAAATAAGTATTATAATAAAAAGTTATTAGAGCTGGAATAACATGTTACAATATGTTATATTGTCTCAATAAAAATAACTGCTGCGTTTACGTTTTAGACAAATCACAATCGTTTTATATATTTTTGTTCTCTGTTTTTGTGGTGTAATGTTTCACACGATGTTATGAAACTGTAAGAATGTCATACCTGTCTATGCAAAGCCAACATCAGAGTAAAGCAACTCAGTTTGTAGATGCACTTGAGTACAGACATAAAATTTACACACACACTATTAAAAGAGGTTGATAACGTAGCGACAGGGTAATCAGTCATGGCTGGTTGGGTGGTCACTGGAGGTTAATAGATTCCCCCCTCACACACCCTCGGGTAGTCTCCTTTCCTTCCCCGGCACTTTTAATGTTCTGGCATGCGTTGTCAAAATAGACTACATCTGTGTTCGCTCTATTAACATTAGTCCGTAAAGAAGATGCACAGACAACTAAAGCTTTTTTTTCCTCTCTCAACAATGTTAATTATCAGCAGCTGAAAAGGAGTAACTACGTTGTATGGTTCCTGAGTCACTGCAAGCAGGTACATAAAACATTTCCTAAATTCGGAATTGGTGACCGTTATGACTGGGTACAGAAAATAAGTGTTTTAAAAATGTTTTGAGTCAAACTCCATAATGTTCTGTAAGGTAACATACAACAATAAGTGATTTGTCTGTTTAAAATCTACCCTGACATTTTAAAAATCCCTGTAAACACAAACATCTCAACATTTTTGAAAGGCGCCGATTGTTGAGACGTGTTGTAGCCCATGGTTGTCCAGTTCCAGCCGTCGAGGCCCGGTGTCCTGCCAGTTTTAGATGCATCTCTGCTTCAACAACATTTGATTCAAATGGTCCAACTACCTCCTCAGCATGTCATAAAGTTCTGCAGAGGCCTGCTAATGAACCATCATTCCATTTAGGAGTGTTGAACCAGGGAGAGAACTAAAACATGTAGGATGCCGGCCCTTGAGGACCGATTTTGGACACCACTGCCTAATCAGTTTCAGTAGGTGTCAACTCTGAGCCTCCTGACCTCATTCCCTGTTATAATGAGCGCATGCTGTCAACGGCTCACACCTGTGTGAAGGGAGACGCTGGGAAACCGTCCACTGCCTCGGCTCAGGTAGCCCAGGCACCCATGGACCCATTCGCTTCTAAAAGTTTATAATCTATACCGCTCTACTGGGAAAGGACTTGAATTTGCATGAGGCAGAAATCTAAATAAACAGTCTGATTTGAAAGTTTTTTGTTACTTTTAGTTTGACCAGCTGAGGACTCACTGACTTTGTTGAGAGAGCATGACTGCCACCCTTTGGGCGACAGTCGTAATAACATGTTTAGTTTTTATTTCACTCCCCATAAAAAGCCAGCACCTGGTACATTCATGGTCCAAACGTGAGGAGTTTCCTCATAACACCCTAATACAGTCAATGTCCAACACCTGCATATGTAATTTGTCATTAAAAATAACTACATGTAGTGTTTTGTCTGCATTTACTGTGAAATAACAGCTACTCTCTGATCTTGATGCTTATTATTTTCATAGAATATGCAAATTATTTCAGTCATTTCTCTAAAAAGAAAACTGATTTGGTATTCTTGTGTCATGGAGCTTTTGGGCTTTAATGAGCCCGTTTGTCAGCATGGTTTTGTTTCCTATAATTGCCAACTACAACTCTTCTTATGAAGCTGCTGGCAAGGTCTTTATTTGCCATAACTGCTATGTAATTGCCTCTAGAATCATTTAGCACTTATGAATATGAAAAAGTGTTTTCTTCTATCTAATTATGTGTACAGTGCATAAATTAGTCTGTGTTTGCCCTGCATAAGAGCAGAAGATGTTAATATTTGCAAGAAATTAAGCACTTGTTTAACCATACATAATTGCTTATGATAATAAAGTCTATTTACTCAACTAGAGCTTTTATTTCTGACTGTGTAGTTTAGAATACAGCGTTCATAAAAATCAAAACCGTTTTCTCAAAGACTCAGACTGCAATTTTTGTCCCCCAGATTTCTAAAACAATTTACTGTTGGAAAAATGTAAACAATATTTAAACAAAATGGTTGTTTTTCTGGTAGTTCTTTACACAAACTCAATATAGTTTCTTGACATGTTTTAGGCCTTGTTTAGAGTTAGAGATAGAAAACTGTTGGTTATCTGAAATAGAATAGAGTGACGAAGGCTCTTAGATATTCACAGTGTTGGCAAGGTGTTTAAAATGAAGTTAAGAGGAAGCACAGAAACCCAAGATGCTACTTAAAGGAAAACTGTATTTTCTACAACATGTTGAGACGTCTGGAGTTCTAGCACCAAGAGCAAGAGGGCAGAAGGCCTTCAGCAGATTACAGGAAGGTACAGCGACGTTGCTCTGTGCTGCTTTTTCAGCTCTACCATGGAACATGCTGGATTTGAAAATGTTAAGGTAATGATCCACATGGTCCATGTGAGTCACAGGGACACTGTGGGTTTTGAAAAGCCAGGCTGTTAATAAGAGCCACCAAAGTGTCTGGTAAAATACCAACCCTTTCCTTAGGTTTTCGTCATTAAACAATTAAAAGATTTAAAAGTTGGAGATGAAATGCAAATGTGATAAATCTAAAAAGAAACATTCATTTTCAGAGATCTGTGAAAAATATGAGTTTGGAAGAAGGAGTGAGAAGCATAGGATCAATTTACTGAGGCTTAGTGAGAAACTTTCAAAATCAGTAATGTTTTGGGGAGCCATGCCGCCTGCTGGTGTTCGTCCACCGAGTTTTGATGAGGTTTATGAAATATTCTAATTATGAGAAACTGAATATTAACTTTAAGCCAAAATCATTAAAACTAACAAATATCAGAAAATTTCTTCCAGAGTGTTATGAATGTGGACAGGTAAAACTATATTTCTGAAATTATGTCAAATTTCAAGGATATTATAATTGATGTATTGTTGACAAGAGGAAGCAGTCACTACCTGAGGATCAGTTCTTACTTCCTGAATGTGGCGGTTGGGAATTTACTGACTGCTTTTTACGAGTGAGGTGTCCAATGACAGTCTGGTGACTTTTTCTCGGCGCTGCATAATCACATGAGCAAGTAAATTAAAAAAAACTGCAAACAACTGTTCAATAAGGCCCAACCCTAAATGAGTCACAGCTGTAAATAAAAATCCAGGAAACAAGATAAGAAATGCAAACTTGCCAATCAGACTTTTCCACTGTAAGGTTAAATAAACAGCTTCTCTTCCCGCTTCTGACATCACATCTGCATAAACTCAATCTGGAATACGTGCAGGTGAGCAAAACCAAATGTTCAAATAAGATCCGGCTGTCAGATATTGTTTAAATCAGGGGTCCCCAAACTTTTTCCTGTGAGGGTCACATAACTTTTCCCTTCTCCTGCAATCGTCTAAATGTAAAAAAATATTGTTTTCCAGAAAGCACAATCAAATAACCCTCTCTGGGTTCTTCACAGAACAAAAGTCAGGAAATAAATAATAACACTATTAATGAAATAAATAATAACCAAATAACCCTCTCTGGGTTCTAAAGTCAACACCAGGCATCTAGGACGTCTGTCTGCAAAACCAGATATTCCTAACTGGGAAAGATCCTCCTAAACTATTAAGACTTATACTCCACTTCATACTTGTTTTTGCATAATCTAAGCAGGAGCACTGGATGTATGTTTAGGGACATTAAATTGAACCTCCATTCCAGTCTCAAGTGTTTCAGGGCCTCTGAAAGGTTTTCTTCCAGGATTGTTTCATAAGGGGTTCAGTGTAGTCAAAGCAAGCCTGTCACAATAAGCAATAAACCAATAAATCAACAAATTGCATGATACATTAAAATGAACTCAATTTCCATTTTGGCTATCAATATTTTTTGAATGGCATTTTGTATACAAAGACATCTTAATACATTTTATTTCTGGGTTTTGGTTGTGTGTGGTTTTACATATCATTAGTAAAAACATTTGAAAACCATGTATTATTCCAGTTCCACATTGCAAGTATGTGCAACGTACTGACTGAAACTGACTGGTTTCAGTCAGTACGTCACATCAAATCCCCAGTAATATCAAACATAATAATATTTGTAGATGTATTGTGACAAAATGTGAAGCGGTTCAAAAGGTATGAATGTATGCAAGTCATTGAGAGGGAGAGAGAGGCAATGTTTAGAGAATCCTCTCATCTCAGAGCAAGCGTGGCAGGTAGATGCAGGGAGGACGGTGCAGCAGGGTAAATGATGGCCATATTGATCTCCAATGCTCTTTTATAGCCCTGTCATGTCAGTTTAGCACCTTGGCAACATTCGCTTTTAGAGCTACATCAATACCGAACTCTGGCACTCTGCAGCTGACAGCCAGAGAGAGATGGTTAGAAACAGAGAGAAAAAAGTAAATACCAACTTGCCTCTTCAAGGACTCAAACACTTATCAGTCCTGCTCTTAAGAGCAAGGTGAATGCGCAACCAACACAGTAAGCTGAGGAACCGATTGGAAGAGGTAAAATCTTTAACAGTTCAAAACTCAAATAACAGGAAGCTGCCAACCACAGCCTGATTGAAGCGTCACTCAGACAATTTGAATAGTTTTGCAGAGTAGCAGGCAACTGTTCTCTCAACGGTTCTTAAAGACTGGTTCATAAAAACCAACACTGTTGCATCGTGAATAAGGGATCAAGATTAATGTTCAATTTTGACAATGATCTCTTCAGATGTGGAATTGAAAAATGCATTAATGATACTTTCAACTATTTTGGATATACAGGATTCTCCTGCCATTATGGTCCTGAATTAGTTAATTGCTTTTAAAAAAAACTTTTGATCAGAAGGCTTTTTGTTCACTGTTCCAGTTCCCAGATGTGAGAATACCTCACGAAAATCTTACATTTTTAAGGTCATAAATAGGCCTACCAGAACACTGGCTCTAACAGTTGTAGAGACCTAGAACTACTAACTAATGTTAGCTTATGTTAGCATTAGATCTACTAATGCTAACATTAGTAGATCTAATGCTAACATAGATTGCAAACTGATCATCCTGATTCTGGCTATGAACCCTCAATTAAAAAATATTTTAAAATGTGCATAAATATTGCAGTCACTATATTGTAATCAATGGCATTTATTAATGCCATTTTGCATATTACTATGCAAAATTTCAAACTACCTCTAATTTTGATAGTAGTTTCTAAGCATTTAGGTGTCAAGTTATCTCAAACAACAAACTTATTTTATCTGGTAAATTAATTATCTGGTCACAACAGCCAAGGTAGTTGGAGCCTTTTGCCACAAAATTTGTCCAAAAAAAAGGAGTTCTTTGTAGCCATGGTAAAAGAAATCATATAAAAGATCAGATAATTTCCAGTTTTTCCCAACATCTAGCTTTAAGAATGAGCAAAAGCAAAGAGTCCCACATGGATTATCGGTATACACTCGGATGGCATAGATCTGTTTGAAATTGGATTCCTCTTTCAGAGGCTTCAGTTCTGTTTGATGAAGCAGAAAATTAACTTTGTCTGCATTATCTGACAGGCTCCAAGCATTTGATTTCTTCTACACAATATGCTAACATCCATTACTACAACTGTGCATTAATACTCACAGCTTTAATTAGCTGTCATGAATATTTGTTGATTTATGGGCAATTTTGGGAACATTCAATGCTTATACTTTGCTTGTACGTATTACACCAGTAGCACTAAAGGTAAGGAACATTGGAAAAATAGATGGGGATGAAGAAAAATCTATGTTACAAACCGGTCACAGGAGCAGGCCACCATAATGCACAGCAGATTGTAGATGATGTAGGTGAAGATGACGGCGGTGATGGTGCCACGAGGGATAGAGAAACTGGGATTCTTCAGGTCACCTGGTGGACAGCACACGTTTAAAATGTTAAATAAGAAGTACATCCTATTCTATTCAAAATATCTACATATCTGAATGCAAAAACCTAATCTGGTTCTCATCAGTTCCTACAGTTTGGTGGATATAAACTCAGGTGAAAAGCAGCGCATGGCATAGTTCTGGGAAATATTTTTTGACAAACTTATTCCATCCTTACCTCAGAAAGAGGTTAGATTGCAAATGTAATGAACAGGTTACTAGATCAGCAGTGACAGAGTTTACTCGCCTGAAAAATTCAGGTGTGTTAAGGCAATGCCAATCAACAGTTAGTGGTGTAATTTAATTTAATCAGGAAATGGGTTTAAGGTCATTTAACATCTATTTGGAGTCCATAATTCAACAAAGACAAACACAGTTTACAAGAATAAGAGTTTTAAGACATCATCCAACCTCCCAGGAACTTCCCCCCCTTGAGGTGAGGCCATGGAAACCACAAGACGTCCTGAACAATGTCTTTGATAGAGATGTTTGTTCATGGTGAACATTAACGTGTTTGAACATAATAGAGGCCTGTGATTTCCATGATGCACACAATGTGGGGAGAATCCAGCAATTAAAATGGAATCCAGTGTATAATGTGAAATATTTTACAAGTTATGAAATTAGTGAAGCAACGTCAGGTTTTCCCAAACAATAAGAGATTTCACCCTTTACAACAACGTTTACAGTAGGAGTGAAACCCTGCTAATACACAGGTCATTAATAATTATGTCAAAAGCAAAGTGTTAGTTTATGAGGCTGGATAAACACTCTGTTAAATGATGTAGAACCACCAGAAAAGCAAACACTCAACCCATCATATCACCAGAGACCAGCAAAAGTAAAATGCACCTGGACTGAATTTATTGTGACACTTTTTCTGCCAACTCGAACAGTGGCAGAAATAAATACTAATGTGTAAATGAGAAAGCTGGGTGTGTTTGGGGATGCTTTGTTAGGATATAAAGGCAGCTGAGTAAAAACCAGACAACACAGAAGCAACATCCTGAAAATGGGTAAAGTGGAACATGTTCTTAATATGTTTCTTAAACACATGTGCTACTTTTACTTTTATAGAAAACACGTATTAAAAAAACCGACCGCTATCAAATTTTATTTCACCCAAAGACATTTAAATAGTTTTTCCATTAAATTGTTGACATTCTTTACATTAAGTTTATGAAGACGTATGCATTTCCACCTGTTAAACCTTATTTAAGAAAAAATAAGCAGGAAAAAATCCAATGTGGAAAATAAATTGAGACATGGAAGGAAAAAAAATATTATTCCATCCTTATTCATCAGACATGGCGGGGAAGTGGGGGGGTCGATTGATTGTCGATCAAGAATATTTCATAATGTTCTAGAGCCAAATATGAGGCTAACCTCAACTGACTAAGTGATTGTTTTGGCACAGTGATGTGACCCATTCAATGATGAGACTAATAAGTTAATGATCTGCTTCTGAGTTCAGAAATACTCTGCAAATAAGGGGATAAAAAGTATGCAAGTATTGTTCATCTTTGATTGGATTCGTCTTTGTTGTCCTCTAGGATAAAATGGAAATAGCCTTTATCATTAAAGATAATTCTATTAGAAATGAAAGCGGTCTTATTTTTGTAGATGACCGATTCCTCCACAGATAATCAGGCTATGACATGACCACACCTACCTGATATATTAGAGCCTGTCATGATGCCAGTGCAGCCGTTGAACATCACAGCAAATACGGTGGCGAAGGACATCATCTTCCCAGTGGTGTAGTCTTCAACGTAGCCAGCTGGAAGAAGAAATACCAGTAAGTCACTGTAGTTCTGCTTCTATCATCATGATCAGTAAGTTTAACTTGGTTTGATGGCAGACAAAGCTCTGCAATCCTCTGGATATAAAACTTAATCTCTGCAAGTCTCTGAACAAGTAACCCTCTTCAAACTTTTCTGTTGAGTGCAGCATCAGCAATCATGTTTTACTAGTAAAAATCTAATTTCACTCCCGCAAAAGTTCATACAGGAATATATTCTGTTCTTTCATTCATGTATGAAAAAATGTTTGTATATTGTTGCTCACTCTGATAAGGTTGAGGTTAATCTTAGCTCAATGGCTTAGATTTGAACTAATTCAGTCCTTTTGTGTGCATTGTTGATTCATTTTTATAAACAAGACCCTTTATCTTCTTTACATTTAGCTAACTAGTTCTCTCTATAAAAATACAGGGTTTAAATAAACCATCCATCCATCCATCCATCCATTTTCTTCCGCTTATCCGGGGTCGGGTCGCGGGGGCATCAGCTTCAGAAGGGAGGCCCAGACTTCCCTCTCCCCAGCCACTTCTTCCAGCTCCTCCGGGGGAACCCCAAGGCTTTCCCAGGCCAGCCGAGAGACATAGTCCCTCCAGCGTGTCCTGGGTCTTCCCCGAGGTCTCCTCCTGGTGGGACGTGCCCGGAACACCTCACCAGGGAGGCGTCCAGGAGGCATCCTGACCAGATGCCCGAGCCACCTCAACTGGCTCCTCTCGACGTGGAGGAGCAGCGGCTCTACTCTGAGTCCCTCCCGGATGACCGAGTTTCTCACCCTATCTCTAAGGGAGAGCTCAGCCACCCTGCGGAGGAAGCCCATTTCGGCCGCTTGTATTAAATAAACATGATACATTTTACAATGCTCACTGAAATCATGAAACGGTAATGTGTATGCATTGCTTCTGTAAACAGCTGGTAAAGTGAATCAGGATTATTGTATATATGTGTGTGTGCGTGCATGCGTGCAGATAGTTTTCATGAGTACAGGCCTGAGTTACAAGCAATTAGCTCAGTAATGTGCTTGAAATTAAATCCTCTCAAACCGTTTTGTTCGTTTTGTAGGAATAAGAATCCAAAGAACATCATGTCAAACATGAGTCAAATATGTTTTGATCTTCCAGGAAGTGTAGGCAAAACGCCTTCTGCTCTTTCCTGTCTGGTCTGCAGGGGGAAAACCAGTTCAGATCCTAGAAGTTTATATGACTGCCAATAATCATCAGAGTTAAAGGGGTTTTAAGCCCATAATACTCATTATTCCTGCTCTGGTGTAAGTATACAGCCTGTGGACAGCAGGCTCAGTTTAAAAGAGGAAAACATTCACTTTTTAAAATACCTTATGAAATAAAGAACGTAGGCCACATTAAAACAAAAATGGCTTTAAAATGTTTTAGAGGATGTCTTTAAGCTTCTGAATCACCAATCAGTGTTTAATGGTCATATGCGCTGCCACTGATCAGATGTCAACGTTAGTAAAACTCTATATTTAAACCCACAAATGAGCTGATGGTCTCAGAGCTTATGAAGCTACTGCGTGAACAAACCCTCACTTCCTTTTTCCCTTGTTTCACAAGAACATCTGCTGCCATCATGATGCATAAAAAGAACAGGCTCGATCTTAAGTAATAATTAGAGATGCATCTAAAAATCCAACTGGAAATAGCTGGTTTTAGGCTTTACCAACAGGAATCTGCATTTTGTCAGAAAAATAAATAAACAAATTGAATATCTAAGTTTCAAAGTTTAAGAGAAATTCTGTTTAATTACAGAGCTGTGTAACACCCATGGGCACCTGATTACTTAAAAATATATATTTAGCATTTTGCTATAATTATTTTATCATTATTAATTCATGCCCAGAAAGTGAAAAAAATATTTGAGGAATATTCAAAATTGTCAAAAATTTGTATTAGCAAATAAAAATCATTCATTTTAAAGTGGCCACAAAATAATATACTTGGCAGAAAAAATAAAAAATAAAAAAATCAAGGCTTTCTATTCTAGTCACTCAATCTTACCGTGCAGATTTCCCAGCAGTGTTTCCAGCTTGAATCCAGTAAAATTAGCCGTGGTGGGATACACAGGGCCCGTCCCGTTGGACGGCTTGAAGGGGCTTGGCAACAGGACCACTCTAGGTCGCACAACAAAGAAGCTGATGAAGATCATGATCAGAACCAAGATGACCACCAGGAAGATGACGAAAGTGGCCTTGGCGTAGATGTGGGCTCCGACCAGGCATACTAAGAGGCACAGCAAGAGGATAGCGGTGCCGTACAGCAGGGACCACCAGTAACCTGACGGCAGGACCTGCTGTGGACTGGGAACCACGGTTGGATCTAAAATGAAACATGAGAGGAAATGTAATGACTAGGAAGCTTTGATTTGAACAACAAAAGGAATCCCAGATAGTTTCTGCCTCATGTTTTCCCACAGTCTTTCACCTGTGTTAGGGCTGTTGCAAAAAGCAATAAATCAATTAGTCGCATGATAAATTAAAACAAACATAATAATTTCCATATGCATGATTTATCGGTGTTCTCAATTCTCCATCTCTTTCTACCAAAACTGGATGACAACAATCTTCAGTCTGGTGCTTTGGTCTCAACCAGCCCTTTTTTTTTTTTGGGAGGACAACTTTCTTTATAGAGACTTCATTATTAAAGTAATAACTTTTAATACTTTGGCAGGACATGATACAGATAAATACACAAATCAAGAAATCCTCAATTTACCTTCTGGTATTCCAAAGGTGCCCATTATGGCTTCAACCAGACCCAGCACAAAGAGGGCGCTGCCGCACACGTTAGCAAAGAAGAACATGATGCCGATGCTGCCACCAAACTCAGGACCCAGAGCTCGGCTGATCATGTCTGTGCCTCAAGTTAGGGCAAAGTACATGGCATTTAAAACAAACTCATGAACTGATGTGAAATATTTGCAGCATTTGAAAGGGGTAAGCTTGGCTTACCCCTTTCAAAATACCCCATTTTAAGTGCATTTAAATGCACTTAAAATGGGAAAAGCTATTGGCCAACTTTAGCAATAATAACCAGGTCATAATAAACCAATTTGTTTTATTTTGTATGAACTGAAGTATAAATTTACTTATTGTATTTTGATGTTTTGCAAAACCTGAATTTGGAATATATTAAAGAAACCTCAGGTAATTCACAACCTTTATACTAAATCATGTGCTTCCTTCCCTTGGTTTTATGCTAAAGCAAACTATAAGTCTAATTTTGACTTTCAGCTTAAAGAAACACTTCCCACCTTGTCGTCAAACAGCTGTAGATGCAAATCTGACTAAAACAAGATGTGTTAATGAACGTTGTTGAAAAGTTGTAAAATGTTGCAAACAGTCCAAACCTAATGCTGGGCAGTGATATCAGAGCGTGAGCATGTTTAAGCATATATGATTTTTGTGTGATTTAAGCAGCAGTGACCAATTATAGTCTCAAACTGTGAAAAGCTACTCAGATACTAAAAAAGGTTAATTTCTGTTTTTTAATCTTTTCCAGCTTGACACTTTACCTTCAGCTGGAAAGTAATCAAGCTGACTGTCCACAGAACATTAAAGCAAACAAAAGTTGAAATACATCTGATTTATACTTTTCCAGTGGTTAGAAATGTATTGTGCGACAGACAGCACTGGTTTGAAACAGAGACCCTGATTTTTTCTATACCTTGACTGTTGACAGTGATAATGGCGCTACAAATGACTGTCACATGCAGAAGGTCATATGATGATGCTTGTGTGTGTGAACAGGATACAATAGGCTCCTCCAGCGTCCAGCGCTCCATTGGTGGAGATTGCGCACACCGACAGAACAGTCATCGAGATGATGAAGTAGGCCACCACAAACATGAGGATAGCTTGGTACAAACCAGCCTGTCCCACCACAAACCCTGGGGGAAAAAAAACAGAAACAAGTAAATTAAAGTAGTAGATTGGTGCCTGGGTGAAAGCAGAACCATAAACTGGAGCAGAGTGGAAAGAGGCTGACAATGAAAGGATTCCTGGGAAGTGCCAGCGTTACAGGAGGATGTGGGTTTTTTAAGGCGTCATGAAAGTACGATTAGCTAACATATCACATCTATTTGTTCAACAGATGTCTGTCCATGGCTTTAAACTCTAGATGACATTTCAAACAGTTTTCAAAGAATTAAAAAGTGAAAATAAAAAAAAAATAATAAAAAGCCTTCAGTTTAAATGGCTCACCACAACGTTTCACTTTCTGTAAAAATGAAACTGGAATATCACATGCTGGGAGAGATTCCAGCTTCTGCATTGTCTGTATACATTGTGACAATCTGCTGCTCTGGTTAGATGAATCAGCTGAATTAGTTCCAGTGCTAAACTGGTGCTGTTTTCTTAGCATCAGCTCTTTGTGTCCATGCTGTCTTATGTGACCACATTTGTATTGATTAAAAGTTTAGTTTGACGCTATTGTTGATCATAGATCTGCCTGCAGCAGAAATTAATCTCGGTTTTTTTTTGGAAACCAATGTCATTTTTGGAGAGGTGGAGTCAGTCATGCCGTCTGTTTTAGCTGATTTATCAATTGAAAATGCTGGAGTCAGTAGAATATAGTGCTATGTTAGCTGAAAGCCTGTTCTGTGGGGATTCATCCAAAAAATAAAGAGTTTTAGACTTGAACTGATATTCCAGTTTTCCAGAATTCCTGATTCTGATCAGAGATTATCTGTTAGCCATTGTGACGCATTTATAAATACTGCTTGTTGTTTAGAACTGCGTCAATAAATGAGACTGGAGATGTTTGCTTATAGGAATACTGAGATAAATAAAAAGTAGAATAATATAACTACTAATTACTAAATAAGCCATTAACACTCACATAAGGCCATTGTACCAAGGTTACTCTACAGATATGTAAACCTTATGCAAACCACGGTGGTGGAAAAACCCAAATACACAGGAAATTGTTCTCATGGAAAGTTGAAAGGAGAGATGATTGATCATCTGTGGCAGAAAGTTCAGATATCAATTATGTTTTTTTCATTTTTAAAAGTTGCTTCTTTCAGCCAAATAGGGCCGACATCGTACCACCATGTTTGCAACGTAGATATATTGTTATCTGGAACATAAAACCAATTTGAAATCTCTTTAGTCTGAAGAACAAGGAGTTAGTGCCTCAACAAAACAAAAAAAAATCAATTACATAAGTTATAGGCTAAAATACCCAAATAATCAGTGGACGTAAATGAACCTAAGACAACCAATTCTGTCTTGTACTTTTCCAAATTGAAACATTTGTCAAATTTGTCCTACTGATCAATGCTGTGAATCTCATCGAGCTGGACGTCACATCAGTCACTTTGAACTGCGTCGCAAACAAACAAATTATCCACATTAAAGCACCATTCCTCCACTTATCTTTGATCAGCAACTAGCAGCATGTTTCGGCCATCAGTCAGAATCACTGTGATACAAACCCAAGTCCCACCAGGAAACAAAGTTTGCTTTGTTCCTTTAAGAGCTCAAATTTTAAGCTCAATTGAGATAAACTCAACTTGCGAAGCATCTGCATGTTCTGGTGGTACATCCAGGTCAGGACAAGAGACACTTTGTCAAACCGTTAAATTTACAGTAGTTTCACATCCACACTGAAACCACTCACAGTTCCTGTGCAATCTTACACTTTAACTTGAGATTACAATGTCTAACGTCTTCAACCAACAGCTACATATGCCCATGTGAGTGACCATTGCTCAGCAGCTGACAACTCACGAGACTGAGAGGGGGACTGGGAGGGGCACTGGGAGGACAGGAGATGAGAATACTGAAAGAGAGTTAAAACTTATAGGAAACAAAAAAAAATCAGAAAGAAAAGCAGAAGTGAAAAGTGAGGAGAGAAGATGAAGTTGGTTTTGAAAAGTTGATTTGTTGTTCTGCAAATTCAACTGTGTTCTCTGCAGCAGCAGCATGGATTTTATGGGCTTGAATAATTTCTAGTTTAGTCAAATTACTGGAAAAGGAGAACTTGTATCTCACTGATTACAATCAGACATTAATTCCTCACGGTACCAAAACCCAAACCTGAGTTACGAGAGTGTCACTTTCACAGCATAAAGTCGAGACAGTCTCTGTTTGCTGATGAATTATTAGTGCACTTTCAAAAGCTGTAGTTTACAGGGATAATTCGGATTTTTTTTAAGTGAGGTTTCTTTAAAAGATTAAGTAGTTCATCTTTTAACTAGCAGTTGGCGCTGCCATTTTAAATGCTGACTTCTTGAATTTAAAGGCTAGGAGCACATCTAGTTTGAGGGAAACCGTCTTAAAACAACTCCAGTCTTAAATGTCATAGCAGTTTAATAAGGAAACAGTGTTTTTGAACTCTTAAACCATTGACATGTTTGCGTTATTTACACGGAAGTCAATGATTATTTAGGTAAGAAATTGGAATTGGAGGCAGTGCACCTCTGCTATCTTCCTGTGTGAAACACAGATGCAACATATGAAGCAATTCCATATACGGGTATAGAAAAGCGACGCATAGAAAAGATGTTATCGACACTAATAATAGTTAGTAATGCCTTAAAGGTGTAGCATGATATTTTTTCTGAATTATGGCGCTGCCAACAAAAGGACCTCAGAAATATCGGAGCACAATTGCAAAAATGAAGGGAGTTGTAGCACAGCGCACCATTTGGAAAGCAGCATTTGTTTTTACATTTAAGTTCACAATAATTAGTTAATACAAAAAAGAGGAAGTCATTTTGGACTTTGGAAAGAACCACAAACAGATTACAGAAACGAGTTGTGTTGAGTGGAAATTATAAATGCTTAACCCTAAAACGATTCCCAAAACTACTACGAACAACCACAGAAGTAGTAAAATATATAAACTGTGCATACTACTTGTACAGAAAGTGAAATAGAGCGTAGTGATTTCTGCTGCCACCACTCACCTATTCTGAGGAAGACCACTACGCTGAACATTGACAGCAGAGTGGGGACCACCACACCGAAGAACACCGACAGCTTCTTGGGCTGCCCCTTTGGTGAGGACCTGAGCCGTGGGCTTCCCGGGAGCTCCTCCGGGGCCAGGCTGGCAGGAGCCGACCGCGGCTCGGACTCATTGACGCTGGTGACGAGGCGGTAGTTCAGGAGAGGAGTCCGCTCCGTCATTGCGAACAAAAACAAGTGCTCGCTTTAGGGCGACTCGAACTTTAAAAAGTAACCCGGATAAATTTAGGGACGGCCAAATCGCTGTATTTTGTCAGGACAACTCAAGAGTTTGTAAATAAATGCTTGCGATGGATGAAGAAAAAAGCTGTAGAATTGACGCGTCCTGATTGTCAGCCGCTTCAGATGCAAGTTCAGTAGCTACATAGCAAAACAGACAAGTGCTTCGGTCAATAAGTTAAAAAAACATTGAGCGTGTTTGGCACTGATGCACAAACTTCCATCGTTTATCAATAAAATGTTAGATAAAAACCCCGGCAGGATACCTGCGCGTGGCCATTGCAGTTCTGTGTTATTTCTCTGATTACGCGGATTAGAATATCATGTGATGCCGCAAAAGTCAATGCGTGCCTCTGCTGCAAACTTCCGTTTTACCCTTTCACAATAAAAGCAATTACTTTTTTCATAAGAGCAAAACAATTTATCACCTTAGACATACATACATCGGTCAGGCAGAGCTTTATTAACGTTAAAAAGTGACATCAAAAACACTGTTTATTTCTTCACAATAGCATCTAATGATGAATTAGATTGGACTGAACATCCTGTCAATACATACTGTGTATTAGAAGCAGGAAATATGTGCAAGTACCTCAGGATACATCCCAGGTATCCTGAGGTACTTGGGGAAATTTGTTGGAATTTCCCCCCAAATTCCAACAAAATGCTGCAAACTGCTAAACAAAAACAGCGCAATGCCCATATTGTATATATATATATATATATATATATATGTATACAGTGTATTTATACACACACTTCTGTTTTTCCACGGGTTGTGGGCAAATTATTTTGTTGCTATTCTCTTGCAATCTGGGTGTGGGAGTTCTTTCACACTATTCCCTGACTGTTGTGGGATGCTTCAGCGGGATTATGTGCCATCCCAAGATGCAAACATGATTTAGGAATAAACAACACCTAATGTGAGTTGTTAACTTGGCTTGCAGATTCCCAAGACCTCAATATAACTTCTCTGGGATCAGCTGGATCAGAGCATTCCACCTTCCAAACCAAAATGATCTGCTGCTGACCTCTTGATGCTAGATAAAAACACACCTCCAAATGTCTTGTGGGGTCTGTGCTTCAGTAATATTTATCTAAATTGCACCAGTCACAGATATTAAAACCACAAAGTGCTTCACAAATATAACTATAATCCACAGTTGATAAAGAGGAGGAGTGGGAAGAGGGCAATGATTTTATAAAACTTTGCAAAACAAAAAAACAGTAAAGAGTTTACAAGAGCCATGTATGGTTATGTCTTATTTTATTTTTTTTATGCAAAACTTCCTGTTTAATTCTATCTAACTTTACTTTCGTACTTGGGTTTTCCAGGGATTTCCTGCTTTCACACTTTCCAGCCTGTTGCTTTCGGTCATATGATGAAGTTAGTCGGGCCAATAGGAGGGTTACAATGATAAACGTACTTGCTGACAAGTTGTTTTTTTTTAAATATCAAAATAAAAGTCCACATTGATTTCTCTTTTTAATTTCTAAAGCTTTTATTTTGAAAAATTCGCGTTCTTTCAACGCTAATAAAGAAAGTGATGATCCAAGTGATACAGAAGAAGGGTTCATGTCCAGTTCAAATAGTCCAAAGTACTCGTCAGTAAATAAATAACACATAAATCTGTAAGTGTTTGTGAAACACAGCCTTTTAACGTTTGCAAGCCGTACACACTCAGCTGCATTTCACATATATACAATATTTTAGGATTAATTTCAAAGTAAAATTGATAAATTATTTTTCATATCCAGGCATGTTCTTGATCGCTTTCCCATGATTTAAGTTATAATACATTCGACTTATATGTACAGATACAGAATAAATGTTTTTGTTCACATTTTTCAGCTATATATACTTCACATTTGACTTTCACCTCGTTATGAACTTTGATAAAACATTCGCTTTTACACTTTAAACTGCATATTACATTGATCATTTGAAGATTAAAGTAATTTGTGTTCTTTAAAAAAACATAAGATCTTCATCAGAGTGCAATTAATGTGATTAAATGTCAACCCTTTTGCAAACAGTGATGAAGATGATTAATATTTTGAGTCTAAATCTGACCACTTGCATTTCTCATCTAGCACCTACAGAGGGCGCTAAACTCTCAGTTTGAGTTGTACAGTATATTACAATAGCTTTAAACTGCAAGGTTAAAAGGGTCTGCAAAAGCACATTCAGGAAGGTTTGGTCATTAAAGCACTCACAGTTTAAGGGGGGATCAAATAATAAACTAAGAGAACCACAATCCTTTCAGATTAGTTTCCATGAGACTGAGGCCACACTAACAACCTATAAGTGAAAGTTTGGCTGCACTATGAGCTGATTGTGCAATATATGGTTAAAGTAAATATTGAAGCTGGTTTAAGGATCAGATACACTACTCTAGCTTCAGGGCAGCCTGTCAGTCTAAGTTCAGTCTTGAATTCTAAAACAATAGTTTGTTTGTCTTTCGCACCTTTGTAGAAACCACAGTGAGTGCTAGCTCTGGGATCCCGTTCTTCTGAGCCAATGTATATACACGTGTACTAGGGTTGTTATCGTACATTTACTCACGAGACAAGACAGGAGGATTTTACCTATATTTCTGAGAAAACTGCGCATATTGGGGTAAATCAGGAAGCATTTTTGTGAATTTGTAAGCAGTGTTTAAAAAATAATTCAGTTCAAGTTTAAAAAAACTATGAAAAGTGCAATCTGTGGAGGTCATATTAGCAAAAGGTTTCCAATGTGTTGTGTGTATTTTCAAATGTTTTATGAATATAATTAAGCTGTACTTTTGATAGGCCCCTCTTCAGTGTAGAATTATAAAGTTTTGCCAAAGATAATCAAATCCACTAAATATTCTTTAAACTGTAAGAAGTACACCCACATTTTAGCACTAATAGGAACATGCAAATTAAGTGAAAACTTTACAGTCATTGTCCAGTTGGGGTTTAAGGCTTAGCAGGCTTACACTATGCAATATGCGAGGGGCAACTATAACCCACTCTCTCACAAATGAACAATACAAAACTTATTCAGGTAAAAACTGACAGGTCATTTTTTTGTGACGCTCCCATTGCGATGCCGCCCTTGTTGGTGAGCCATAGCATCTATATTAAAAGCTAATGTTTCATTAAACAGGGTGTGAACAGCTACTTTTGTCTATAGGAATACTTGTAATGGGCATTTCCCGTTTTACTGTTCCCATTGTTGTTTAATGTAGGAAAAGTTTGTGGAACTTAACTAGTTCTAACAATTTCATATCTTGTATTAATTTAACATTTCCTGCAACATAATTTAATTCAGTTTTCGAATGCTAAAATATTGTTGTTCTAAGACATTTCAGTGAACATATTATTTCAGTATTTGAGTAGAAAATCTAGCATGATGTGCTGTCATTCATTGTTTATCTTAGCATATAGCTGCTACATCTGCAGCTGTAACCTACAGATATAGCTTAGGAAAGCCCGCTTCTCCGCAAACTTGTGACTGGGATGCAATAGCTCATTCATAACTGAACCACACAAATAAAATGAAATTAAAAAAAAAAAGTCTGTGCATCCCTCATTTGCTCTGTTGCAAATATTAGCATGGTGATATATAAAATAAATTCTGAAATTGCATTTCCTAGATTCAGGATTTGTAGTTGCTGCCAAATGGAAGTTCGTCACATATTGTTGAGATCCAGCAAATCATCGCTGGCTCCAAAAAAACCAGCATCCTCAATCCCAAATGTAGAAACCAATGCTGTGAAACAGCAATCCATAGAAGAGCATCTGATGTCCCAATAAATATGAATGTCCTCATTATGCAGCCCATGATACAGTTCTGCTAACTTGGTTTGTAGTTCTTCGTCGTTGACTGTAGCTTGATTCCTATAGGTCCATTCCAAGTGCTTTTGCGTCTTTGTCACCATGACGCATCCTCTGGCTTCAATGAGTCGAATCTGGTCCGAGGTAACACAGTTATACAATTAGGGTCCTTTTGGTTCAAGCTGCCTTACACTCCTTTTCTTGTTATGGCTGCACTCAACTTCCAAAGCAACATTTTTCAGCTTCTTTTTGACTAGTGTGCTGTATCTGTCCCAGATTTCACTAAGTTTCTGTGTTCTGTCCCATGTTTGAGGCAAAGCTGGAGGAGGCAAAGGGCCGTTTTTCTGTAAGAAAGCAACGATACATAAGATATTACAATGTAGCACATGTTCAAACAGCTTATAGTTTTATACTAAGATAATGCAAATTAATAACATGAGAAAATGAATGTATGTCATTATACCAGTATTAATTCTCTACTTGTTATGTGTTTTTTTTTTGTAGTTGTAAAGGAGAGTTAAGCTTTCATGCAACAAAAAAATGCATCAAAATGCCACTTCCAGTGATGTAGAGGTTTGAAAAAACAATAAACAACCAGTTACAAACATATATGGGCAGTTTCACAATTTTATCATCAAGTTTCTACTCCTTTGCCAGCAGCACCTGTTCAAATACAGCAAACAATAGTACAGCTAATGCTATGTTCTCCAAAGCAATGCTAGAATATTTTGTCTGTGTTAAACACTCCACTTGTATCCTCAAATCTGGTAACATACAGATTTACAAAGCAGCCATAGACCTAGAACGCATCACTGTGCCAGTACCACGATGAAAACATAGCAGCTCAAAGCATTTAAGGATAACAGAAAATCAGGTTTTCCTTGCTGTTGTCGAGGCAAAGAATAGTCCAGAGAAGAAGCCTAAATGATGAATCACCAACGAAGAAGGTGTTTTAAAACATATCATTATCCACTTGTGGTCTTTGGATCAGTTTATGAATTCTTTACCAATGATACAGTGGCAGGAAAGGTTGGGCAATAACTGCTCTATCAAGTGATCCACAATGAGTTTTGAGTACATAAGTACATTAAATTCAGCTTAAGATGTTGCTCTGTTGTTTACAGACAGTACTTTCATTCAGAGTTATGCTTCATGGTAATCAATATTACTCATGATTTCCTTTGGACTTTAAAAAAAGTAGTGTTTTTAACTCAGCAACTACTAAAGGATTTATATTTCCAATGGTTTTCTCTTTTTGGAGATTGCGAAGGTCTAGAACGGAGTCTTGCACAGGTATTCGTATCCTTTGAACCTTTTTACATTTTGTCACATTATGGACTTCAATCTATGTTGTTGATATTTTATGTGAAAGACCAACACAAAGTGCTGCATTTCTGTCAAAGGGAAAGAAGATAATCTATGTTTTTTGAGTCTTTGTGATTATTAAATAAACATCCATACTTTTCAGGTTTTTATTTAACAAAAAAAAGGCAGAATTCCTAGAAGTATAACTAATAAAAATAGGATAATTCCTTCCCCACAATGTCACAATTGCCTTTACTTTTTTATATAAAATCCTTATGAATTTCTTAGAAGCTAGTTGTTGTGACATGGCAAAAAGTGAGAAAAATTCAAGGTATGCCCATATATTGCTGAAATCTTTCACAAAAGATATGTTCATGGAACGGCAAGATGTTTTGAGCTGTACCTGTGGTTGCTCTTTGAGAATCATCACGTACTGCTTAATACTGTGAGCAAAATTATTCAGGAAATCCTCACAGTCCGCGCTGGTTTGATTACTAAGATGTTTGACGGTTTCTTGGAATGCCTGGAAGTTCTGCAGCACATCAGACAGTTTTTCCTGAAACTAGACAAACAAATGTACATACAGCTGTCACAATGCTGCAACAAAATCAATAATTTACAAAGTTTTCAGATTTTGTTTCACATGTTCATATTCCGAACTGTGCAGGGTGTACCCCATGACTCACCCAATGACAACTGGTTATATAGACACCAACGCTGTTCACTGTATAAATGAGCAGGCTAGCACAGATGTGCCAGCTAGCATTGATAGACCCAACAAATCTTTAAATGGGAGAAAATGTGAGCTTTTTCCTCAATAAATAATGGACCAATTCTAAGATAAGCAAAAAGAACAAGAGCAAATTCTGATCTGCCTGCATGGCTACACAGTTGAAATGCTGTTTACCTGTAGCCTGATACCACAAAGTCAAAATCGGGAAACAATTATCATATCTCACCAACCAACAGTGCGTGAACTGATTACAACTTCTGATTTAATACCTACGTTGGCAGCCTCCACCGCACCTTTGTCTGCCAGTTAATGTTCTGCCTCAGTTGTGCATGCTACGCTTGGTTTGTTTATTAAGAACCTAATTTATGACTCATTTGAACTTCAGTTCAACTAAACACCATGAATGACTGAAACGTTTTTCTTCCTTGTTTTGTTGATGTTTTGTATTAGAATCTGTTCCTGCAAAATTATAGTATATAATTATAAGATGCAAAATTGAAGCTGACAAAATATAAAGGAAACAGAGAAGGCATAACGTCATGGCAACCATCCTGATAATTTCCACAAGACTTCTAAAATTGTGACATAGTAACTTCCAACAAAACGGAAGCTACTATGCCTGCTTTACGTGAAGCAGGTTTGTTTGTTCAGCACACGGTGTGTAGAAATTCCCAAGGAAGTATTATGTGCAAAATTAACATCCAAACGTAGGGAAAGCCTCAAGATAGCAAAACATTGTCCCAAGCTTCACACCACCTGTGCAGTTTTCCCCTCTTCTGATTCTGCGCCCAGAGAAGTGGCGCACGTGCACCCAGTCATCCGTGTGATGTTAGATTCATCAGATCATAATACATCATTCATTCATTTTTGATCCAGTTGATATAAATTTGTTATAAAAGTATTACTGATTGCACTTTAAAAATTAGGTATCTTTATGTTATTAAAGGTAAAGTTTAAACAGTAGTGATTTCTGTCAAGTTGTCATAAAAAAGACATTTTGAATAATGTCAACTTTGTATTAAAAGTGTCATAATTTACTGAATGACGCTTTATGACAACAGTCATAAATATTCATGAAGGCTTATTCATGTTCATGACAGGAGTTATGTCATGTTTATGACAGTGTCATGTCAGTTTTATTCACCCCCCTTCAAATAAAGTGTTACCAACTGGGGTTGCTTGTAGCTTAACCAAAAATGTTTTTCAACTGGTAATTTTGGGGTCATTAGCCAATGTTCTAAAAGGCAGCATTTTTCTTTAAAGCCATAATAACTTTGTTCTTTGACATCATTTCTGTGATGTCAAAGAACAGTGACAAGAAAACAAATGAACAGCAAATATATGTTGTGCCCTCCCCACAACTAAAAATAGGCTCAAAAGTATAAGAACAGGAGGCAAATATGATGTCATGACTACTAAAAGTCATAGTTGTCAAGGTTCAACACCTATTAACAGAGTGACTATCTTTCCAAACAATAGTATGGACAAATTAACTGTTTTGTTGTGCCACTATGATTTAAATGGAGAAATTTAAATTGTTGACCCTTGCTCATGAATTCATATTTCAATCTATGTGACCTAAACTTTGACCAAATTTTCACCAGTTGTAAATTCCTGTATGTAACATATAGAGAAAAGTTATATATAAATAACTGAATATGAATAAAAACAAAATGTAGTTTTCTAATGAATATTTTATTTACTGGAAGATTCCTTGGCTGCTCTATTTTGTGTTTTTGGCTCTTATTGTGGTGTCACTATCCCAAAGCCTGAGAAATGTCTATAACCTTTACTTTTCCGACTGAGAGATGACAGTGACTCTTTCATGATTTGAAAACGCAGTTTTGTAGTCATTCAGGTTTATATATATATATATATATATATATATATATATATATATATATATATATATATATATATATATATATATATATATATATATATATATATATATATATATATATATATATATATATATATATATATATCTTGATAGCTTGATGATCTGGAGCATTTATGCGTAACAAAACACAAAATCTGCAGGTTGCCAAATACATTTTCATGGCTGGGCAGTTAGGTCAGTTTCCTCCCGCACACCTGCTATGAACATTTTTTCTTGTGGAAACTGGTTACGACAGAGTTTTCGATATACTTTTGCAGCAGCTACGTGCTGCTCTGTCTTTGTTTTCTACAAATATGTTCTTGAATTTCTAAGCCAGACAGTCATGAGCGAGAACCCAGCTCTTGTCAAGCCGGAAGAGCAGTGAATTTTGGCAACAGAACAAAGCAAACCAAACAGAAATTCTCTGGAAAAACCTCTCTGTGTTTGTTTTTTTTTGTTTTTGTTTTTTTTACTCAAAACATAACATACTACTACTTTTTGCTGAGATACGATATTTCTTGAGGTCGATCTCATCTAGGTTAAAGTTTTGATGTCGTGGAAATTTCTTTGACAAATTGTTGCTTTTTCCTTAGAAAGAAAGCTTATCTGCCAACTACTGGTAGTTGATTGTTAAAAAAATAGTATTTAAAACCTGGATCCAGTTGTTGTAACTTTTTATCAGGTAGCATGGAGGAATCTGAGGAAACAGAAAAACCTCTTCTTCTTTTGTTACAGAGAAGAGGAACAAAATCAACAACATGCACCGTCTTTCAACGTTTACGAGTGGACGAAACATCTGTGATTAACGCAGGTTTAGTGTTTGAGAATGCTGTGCAGTACTTACTGTGTAGTTTAAATATTTTTGCGAATTCACCCCCACTCTTGGCACATCTACAGTGGAGAGCAGGGTGTCAGAGCAGTTACCCTGAAAACATCAATGTAGAAGTTTTGTCAGATGCACTGACACAATGAAGCCCCATTAGATTAATTTACATTCGCTTTAACACATAAACCTGGTTTGGTAAATACAATGACAGAAAGCTCTCCATGTTGCCTACATGTCAGAGGTTCAAAATTATGATTATGCAATAAAAGCAAAGGTAATTCCTCACCTCACGTTTGAAACTCATCACCAGGTGCTCCATAGTGTCAGTGTTACACCAGAAGGCAATCGGTCTTGCGCTTACTTGAGGCAGGTGGGTGACAGTCGCTCCTATCAGCAGCAGCAGCAGTCCTGGAGCAGCACATGGTGGATGTAAGTGAGGAGTTGCCATTCAGCTCATTTATTCTGCACCACAGTATAACCTGTCTGCATTTGTTATTGTATATACTGCCTCCCCCTTTTATTAATAGTCTGCCTTGAAGTCAACAGCATGAAGAGTATCACTCGTGCTGATACTGTCGTTATTGCTTCCTGCCAGAATTCCTCCCACAGATCTTGCCTCAACAAGTTGCTTTGTCAAATTCACCTTCGTAGGTGTCTCTGCCCACCTGTTTCCTGCTAAATTAGGCAGGATTCCTGCTAATTTAAGCACATTCATAGAAATGAATGTGCTTCAAATTGAATGAGTTTAGGAAATCATACTGGCAATTCCCATTAGTGGTCATGGGGATTTTAACCATACCAGTCAGGAAACCCGGTGATATGCAGGGAATCCCCTTTAACAGCAACATACAAAAAGCTTTCGTCTGTATTAATTATAATATATAGCAAATTGGTAACATCATCCCTTATGTCAAAGTTTACACATAAACTAACCCTTGTCATTAGCACGGCATAAAAAAGGAAGATAACTCACTGCTATAAGCCATAACCCGTCCTTGAAGGCATGGTGTCTCTCAGTTGTGGTCGTTTGGCCCCCATCGCTCTTCCATTAACTTTCAGAAGAATCACCTCAGGTCACAGTGAGGTGAAAGTCATTCTATTACATTCAAGAAGTTTTTTTTTTTTTTTATGTCCTTAAATCTCAATCAGATCGACGCCTAAAACACCAGGTGGAGACGGTGCTGAACAGCATTCACCTCCACAAAGATTTGAGAAAATGCTATGTGGCGAGTAACGTGTGTTACTGCATGACTTCTCAGAGTGTGTACTCTGTTTGTCTAAGCCTAAAGTTAATGTTTCACCCTGTGTCACCAAAACAAATAAAACTGAAATGGTACTAACCTGGTTATGCTAGGATGATGCTGATCAGCTGTGTCGTGTTTGAGACGACGTTTTGACCATATTTGTCAGAGAGATCTGTCTGTTGGTTTAGTTTAATTAGCATAGACAGCGCCCACAGTTCCAGCACTGTCTACGCTACTTTCATAATCACTAGCATGGCTTGCACAGAATTTTGGCCATGTTCACAAAAGAATGTGATATTATGAAAATAGTAATGGAAATCTTCCTTTAGGACAAATGCAAACAAGTGTGTAGCAGTAAGGCAGCAACAACAATGTGTAGATAGTGAACAGATGCTTTGTTTGTGTAATATAAGCCCATATTATCCACTTTGTTTCAAGAAGGCAGAAATAACAGTGGCAAACAATACACAAGGTTCTCATTGCAGACATTTTTCCATAAGTGACTCATAGATAATCACTTGGCAAGGCTCCAAAGAGAGTCATCTATTTCTGAAGGAGTTACGTCAAACCACTTTTTAATCCTCTTTTTGGCTTTCCGGGAACTTACAGGGACTAGGGGAACTCTAAAACACACAGGATAGCCCATAATTGAAGTTCCCTTTTCCAAGCCAGGTAGGTTTAATCTTATAGATTGCCATCGTCACATCAGAACAACAAACAAACATAAAAATGAATATTTTTGCCGATATTTTGTAGATCCATCGTTGTTTTTTTTTTTTTGTTTTTTTTTGTTTTGGGGGGTTTTTAAGCCTGGAACACACATAGTACTGCCCTTTAAAGAGAAATTTCACTTTTTGCAATTTGAAATCTTGAAATTGGCCTCTGCCTCCTTAAGAAGCTCATACTCTCTCTGACAATCCTCTTTCAGAGTATCATCACAAAGGTGTCTCTCAGTTATGCCGTTTTCAGATGTTTTTAAGAGTGTTGATATGACGAGCGCACCAGAATTTGCATTTCCACCAGGTGTTTGCTGATTGGTGCTACCGCTAGTCTGGAGGAGCAGAGAGGGGGAGGCATGAAGCAGAAGCTCAGTTAGATACGGCAGCTGTATGAAGAGCTTTGTGAGAGCAAGCATTTAGGCACCCACAAATTGTTCCCACAGGAGATTCAAGCATTTCTCAAACATATATGAAAGACTCAAAGCAACAATTCAGGTCTATTTTTGAGGGCATGAATAATATTATAACAAGGTAAAAAAAACTAAATTTTGCATAATTGCCCCCCTTTAAAAACTGAACTGTGAGAGCATTGCATCATTTCATTGGTTATTATGTTATTAGTTCATATATTTTTACTGTTAACTTTTAGAAGTTTATTAGTTTTGTCATTTTATTGTTTTCTTAGTAGTTTAATTTGCACATTGATAGCTTAGCGAGTTTGTTTAAGTATTTAACTGTAGAGTTGAATTGTTTTTGTTAAGAAACTCTTGTATATTTGAGAGAAGTGTCTGTGTTTATGTTGCATCTGGATGTTCGAGGAACGCCATGCAGTACTGGACCTAATTTTCTTGTACCTTGAATTTGTCATTTTGATCTAAGTATCTTGTTTTATTAATAACAATTATTTTTTAGTTATTTATGACCAAAACAAGTCTCCTCTTGTGGCACAATGTAGAAAAATAAACTAATGAACATAAAGAAATGAACTAACATGACAACATGTACAAAAGCCAAGAAGCAAGCACCAAAGGAATGTGGCAGTTTCACCTGTAAGCCATGTTCAGTGAAATCTAATACTGTTTCTACAGGTTTTTCTTGACAGACACATGTTTCAGAGACACAGTGTCTCTGAAACATGTTGTACAATGTAGAGAAAGTTGTTTCACTAGTCTCCAGCAGTACATCGAGTCTCTTTTTCATTGTATATATCATTGAAAAGGAATTTTTTTTAAAAATTGTTGGATTCTTAGTAAGCATACAAATTAGTTTAAAAAAACATTAAGCATGTCTGAATCTGCAAATCAAGATCAGATTCTCTATTTTTGATCATTTTTAGGCATACTAAATTTTCTCATATGCAATATAAGAACCACTTTTTCATGATGAAACTCTAACAAATTGTAACTTACTGAAACCAAACTCAAAATAATTAATATATGACTTAAAACTATTGCACTGGGTAAAGTTTTCCAGTGACAAACAGATTCATTCTCTGTTTTGGTGCCACAATCTGTTTTAACTTTACAAATGTATTTCGGGACAAAGTACTTATGAACACACAAGGTGAGAAAGGTGTGAAAGCTTAACAGCAGATTTCCTCTCTTCCTACTGTTATCTTTTGCATCAGTTTTTGTTGTGGAACATTTATTTGTAGGATATTGCACAATGTCTTGGAATCCTTAACAGAGCTCATAGGCATATTATAACGGGAAATAGTCATTTAGTCCAACAAAAACAAGAAGAGGATAACCTGTTTGTGTCCTGTTACCCACATAAGTTTTATCTGATTTTGGAACAGCAAAATTACACTTGCATTGCAAGCAGCCATCAATGAGTTTCAAAGCCAACTCAGCAAATCCACCCCTCACCCCGCCTCCCAGCACTCTCTCCTCTCCGCGTCGGCTCAGTCAAGCATTGCATTGACTCTTTGCACGTCAACCAATTTGGGAAACTGCAGGAGAGTGTTACATTTCGGAATATATTATGGTTTAGAATTATGAGCAATTGAAAAGAATGTTTTTTTGTTGTTTTTTTTTTTTGCTTCATTCCTTCAATGACATACAGATTTCCAGGCCGATCAGAGTTGAACATGGGAGAGTAACACTTCTGGAAAATGACTTAAGAAAGTTTATCTATTGCAGAATCTTTCAAAGTTTTTTTTGCCTATATTGTTTTGTCACTCTGACTTGAAAATACTATGTTACCTCAGATGACATTAGGTAAGTGTGCTAACCTGACGTTATGTAAGACCGGAGAGACGAAAGGGAAGGTACGTTCAAATAAAATAGTTGACATGAAAGCCAGCGATGAGTGAGTGAAAGAGATGGGGTTAAACGCTGGGAGTTTGAATGCTGGACGATGGTGGGAGGAAACAGAAATTAAGTACGGCACAGAGAAACGAGGAGGACTAAACATAAACAGGGAAACTGGGAAATCAAACCTAAGCAAGACAGAAACAAACTAAGCACAACAAACAAATAATAAACATGATATAACTAAAATAACCAAGAGTGGACTGAACTAAAGTAAAACAGAAAGAAGGCTAATCTTGCGAAATAAGAGGAGATAATAAATGAATCGAACTACAAGTCCAGAAAAACTCAAAACAACCCAAGATCCTCACAAAAGGCGTGTCTGACTGACAGTAACATTGTTCACTGATGATAGTAGTTGAATTTAATGACACGTTAGGTTTTACAGAGCATAGTTAGACGTGATAAAGCCAGTGATTTACATCTATTGGTAATTTTCCCCAGTGTTTTGCAGTCATTTGCTGCTTCTAACTGGATTTCTTCCAAAATTACCCTTTAGTTTGCTCTATACATCCTCACAGCATGATGCTGCCACCACTCTGTGTATCTATTCTGCAACTTTTGGAGGCAATTGTTCTACTGGAGCTTATTTACCAAGGAACTGAGCACAAATGCATTACAAATATTTGGAAATTCATTCAGTATAAAACAAATTTCCCTCCCACTTCATATTTTAGCGTCTTTCCACATGTAAATTGTGCAGCAGTCTCACACAAAATAACAAATCCAATTGAATAAGTGGAATGCTGTGGTTTAAACGTGACAAAATGTGAAAACATCTGCAAGGCTTTGTGGATACACATGTGTGCGCTTGGGTTCTATGCAACACGCTTATTGTATGTGTGCGTCTCTTCATAATGAGCCGTGACCATGGCAACACCAAGCCATGAGTACCTTTTCAAAAGCCTGGCCTCTCCTTTTCCCTCTTTTATCTTTCAGCCCATCCTGCCCATTTCGCTCCACATCAGCCAGCTGGGAGAGTGGCGACAAAGCTAAACAGGAAGACTTCAGTTCCAGGACATTATCCTTATAGATTTTTAGCTGGTGTTATGGATTCATCATGTTTTATTTTCCAAATACTTGAAAAACTTGAGAATCTGCCACATTTTTTGAATTTTTAATCTCTTGAAGTGCATCAGATGAATCAGAAAAATGATGAAGAAAATGAAAAGACAGTAAAGAACGTAAAGTAAACCCATAGAGATGCTGGGCCAGGATTGTTACATGGATTGCTTGGAGGATTTCTCACAGTGTCCAGCTTGTAACAAAGAATATGACGTTGCTTTGATCTTACCTTGTTCTCATACGATCTGTGGTCGCTGTGTGGGAGCTGAAGAGGAAACCGGGTCGCATCCTTTGTGTCGGTCAGTCTGCTCGGTGCCGTGCCCCTGCTGCAGACAATCTGTAGAGCTGCCATGTTGGACCTGGTCATCTGCCGCCTCCTGTCTCCCTCAGCATCCCACTCTGAGATCTGAATATGCAAACTGGGATACAGGCTTCAAAGACGGATCAGCAAGGTCTCACCACAAACAGGTAAACCATGTGATCTGATCAAGATACCTGCCACAATTAAAGAGATATTGGATGTTCAGTAACCGTGCGGTATTGGAGAAAAACTCATTTATACACATTTTTACCTAAAATGACTGCTACCCCAGATAGATTTTGACTTGAAATTAGTTTCATTTAACACAAAAAGGTGATTTCTTATTAAAAATGAGTTCCCTTTCTAAAGAGAATCAATGGAAAAATATCTATTTGCATTACAGCATCCAAAACCTTCGTATTATCTCTGAGCAGGATTTTGCATGTTTTCATGGCTATTTAAATTATTTCTCTTCAGTGACAAAAACACAGTCTGTGAGACTGAAAGTCTAACTTGTCAAATTTTACAATAATAATATAAATTTTGATTACTCTCCTACTCAATAATGTGCAATTTGCATTACTTAACCAAAAATGACAATAAAGTTAGAAAACAGATCGTAGCTAAGTAATTATGCAGATTAAACATGACTAAGCAGCTTTATGAGCTGATAAAAGGGTTTTATTTAAAATTAGACAGAGTAGGACTGTATTTACAAAGCAGTTATGATTTTAAAAAAAGTTTAATTTTTAAAAAAGAATGCTGGAGTTTTTTGGTACCAGACTTGCTCCTTTGGAAGTTTAAAGATTTAAAACTAACCCACAGTAACCAAAACACAAGACAGAATTCACTTTGTTACTGTTATATATATATATATATATTAAAAAAACAAAAAAGTTGTGAGCATTACCTCAGTAGACCTTTGCTGCTTCCACCGGATTTCAATGAAAAACAAGCAGTCATGTAGCGCTTATCAGAAAACGATCATCCAGCAAACTTCCCTGAGGCGATCTTGGAAGGAACAGTGTGGGAAAAATTCCTCCTGAGTGACGGCAAACACTCAGTGAGTCAGACAGAACATCATTTCATCATTTTTCATCATAAATCATTTTTTGATTTATTGTTGTTAATAGTGCTTCTTTTAAACTTCATCTTTTCTTGTGCCGGTAAATCTCACTGAGACACTGGCTAACATAATTTCAATAAAAAAAACTGTCCTATATCCTGTTAGACGATGGGCTGTTCAAGGATATTTAAGTTTAACTGAAGCTTTTCAATATTGGATTACTGTATGGGTAATAAATGATGGCAGTGAGGATTCTGCTGAGACTGGTCTACATCTTAATAACTTCAGAAACTGGAGAGTTTTAATATCATATCCTGACATCAATAATAATTCAAAAAGAATTTTCCTCATCATCAAGAAGCGGAGGTATCCCTGGACCGGCTGTCAGTCCATTAAAAGAACAACACACACACGCACGCACACGCACCCCCCCCCCCCCCCACACACACACACACACGTACATATACTTACTTGTAAGTTCAATTTAGAGAGACCAATTAAAGATGCAGAATGTAACTTTTATATATTTTTTTTATTAAAATATGCTTTTTTACAAATTTGGTGACAACTGTCACCATTATTGCTAACTGTAGTGTAGTGTAAAGCCTTCGCATAGCTGAAATGTGCTATGCAAATAAATTTGACTTGACTTGATTTTTGTTCTCTCATCTCTCGTGGCTCATTGGGAAGGGAAATATATATATATATATATATACATATACAGTGGGGCAAAAAAGTATTTAGTCAGCCACCAATTGTGCAAATTCTCCCACTTAAAAAGATGATAGAAGCCTGTAATTTTCATCATAGATGTACCTCAACTATGAGAGACAAAAGGAGAAAAAAAATCCAGAAAATCACATTTTCTGATTTTTAAAGAATTTATTTGCAAAATATGGTGGAAAATAAGTATTTGGTCAATAACAAAAGTTCATCTCAATACTTTGTTATATACCCTTTGTTGGCAATGACAGAGATCAAACGTTTTCTGTAAGTCTTCACAAGGTTCTCACACACTGTTGGTGGTATTTTGGCCCATTCCTCCATGCAGATCTTCTCTAGAGCTGTGATGTTCTGGGGCTGTCGCTGGACAACACGGACTTTCAACTCCCTCCACAGATTTTCTATGGGGTTGACATCTGGAGACTGGCTAGGCCACTCCAGGACCTTGAAATGCTTCTTACGAAGCCACTCCTTTGTTACCCGGGTGGTGTGTTTGGGATCATCGTCCTGCTGAAAGACCCAGCCACGTTTCACCTTCAATGCCCTTGTTGATGGAAGGAGGTTTTCACTCAAAATGTGACGATACATGGCCCCATTCATTCTTTCCTTTACACGGATTAGTCGTCCTGGTCCCTTAGCAGAAAAACAGCCCTAAAGCATGATGTTTCCACCCCCATGCTTTACAGTAGGCATGGTGTTCTTTGGATGCAACTCAGCATTCATTCTCCTCCAAACACGACGAATAGAGTTTTGACCAAAAAGTTCTACTTTGGTTTCATCTGACCATATGGTATTCTCCCAGTCATCTTCTGGATCATCCAAATGCTCTCTAGCAAACTTGAGACGGGCCTTGACATGTACTACTGGCTTAAGCAGGGGAACACGTCTGGCACTGCAGGATTTGAGTCCCTGGCGGCGTAGTGTGTTACTGATGGTAGCCTTTGTTACTTTGGTCCCAGTTCTCTGCAGGTCATTCACTAGGTTCCCCCATGTGGTTCTGGATTTTTGCTCAGCGTTCTTGTGATCATTTTGACCCCACGGGGTGTGATCTTGCGTGGAGCCCCAGATCAAGGGAGATTATCAGTGGTCTTGTAAGTGTTCCATTTTCTAATAATTGATCCCACAGTTGATTTCTTTACACCAAGCTGTTTACCTATTGCAGATTCAGTATTCCCAGCCTGGTGCAGGTTTATAATTTTGTTTCGGGTGTCCTTTGACAGCTCTCTAGTTTTGGCCATGGTGGAGTTTAGAGTGTGACTGTTTGAGGTTGTGGACAGGTGTGTTTTATACTGATAACGAGTTCAAATAGGTGCCATTAATACAGGTAACAAGTGGAGGACAGAGGAGCCTCTTACAGAAGAAGTTACACGGCTGTGAGAGCCTGAAATCTTGTTTGTTTGTAGCTGACCAAATACTTATTTTCCACCATATATTGCCAATAAATTCTTTAAAAATCAGAAAATGTGATTTTCTGGATTTTTTTTTTCTCCTTTTGTCGCATAGTTGAGGTATATATCTATGATGAAAATTACAAGCCTCTCTCATCTTTTTAAGTGGGAGAACTTGCACAACTGGTGGCTGACTAAATACTTTTTTGCCCCACTGTATATATACATATATGCAACAAGGTTTGCTTTTCTGCCTTAATATTTACAATACCAAGGTTTTATTTAATTCTGCTGATACAATTAATTTACCTGATGTCAGTCTTGTGCCAACAATGAATTTATTTTCATGCCCTGTATCTTTAAAATGCATTGTCATTGTTTTTCACAGGAGGACAGTGATTGCAAATCGACACTAAGCAGTAAAAGGTGTAAGTATAGTACGCTTCTTTTGAGGAGTAGTTTATAGTTTTGTGAAGAAGTAAAGCAGTTTTGAGTTTCTGCTTAAGGCTGTCTTCTTTTGTTTCAACATAACAAAAAGACAGAATGCAAACATTTTTTGTCTCAGCCTGTAAAAATGAAGAAGAAAGCTAACTCTCAGTTGTTTGGGGGATTTTTCTGCATTGTTCCCAGAAATACATCTACCTCTGTGATATGACGGTGCTCCCGGCTCTTCTAAGATTTTTATACAAAGTTTTGCTGTTGTTTATGCAGAGGGATGCTCAGATAAACTTGCAACAATCATTTTAGTCATTGTGGCCATAGTGGCTAGATGTTTCCAAGCAAACTACACAGTTTACCAGAACCACTGTAGAGGCTGACCAGTCCTTCTACAGCTAAAAGGATTTGACTGTCTGAGTGCGACATCTACTAGGTGTTCTAACAAACGGTTATGATTTCAGCTTTCTGTTGATCTGCTGTCTTTTGGGATCAGTTAATCTGCTCACCAATTATCTTCTGTTTGACTCAGGCTCCAATGCGCGCAGTTCATTTGTATTGCCAGTGGATGGTGCTGCCGATCTGCTGGAAGACGAGATGGAGCGGAGTGTCTATGGTCAGAAATCAAGCTGGATTTTCCTGCCTACTAAATAGCGATGACAGATGACATGTGCATAAGTATTTAAGCTCTGATGTGAATCATGTTAGGGCTGCGCTTCTCCCTGGACCCTTCATCTGTCCCACCGCCCCTCCATCTCTCCAACACCCTCCTCACAGTGACCTACGGTGACAGTGGTCCTTCTGACCCGCATCCCCCGATCAGAAAACCTGCGTTGACCCCTGACTCCACGTTGCTTCTTCCTCGTGTGAGCGCTGACGTCATCATTGCTCGGGGGCAGTACTACTGGGAGGTGGATGTCTGTAACAGCTCCGTCTACAGGGTTGGTAAGAGCTCTGTTGGTTGTGGTTGAACTGGGTTGATGCCAGTTGATTCATTCCTTCCAGAAGCCCTCACCCTTACTCAGCAAGACTGCTCTTGTTTATACCTACACCCACAATAAAGTGCACAAAGACGGTAAACACACACACAGGGGCCCTTTCTGATTCACCGTCACTGGTCGTGGGAATAAATGTGTTGGGAACATTGACCAGTTATTGATCTTTTTTTAAGCGTTGACAGCAATACTCGCTGCAGTAATCCAGGAAAACTCCCAGCATCCTCCGTTTCTTCATGTAACCCCAGTCTGACTCCAGGATGTTGACATCAGGGCTCTGTACCATCTGTTGCACGACTCTTTGTTTTTCTTTTTCCTTGCATGTTTGGGTTTATTGTCATGCAACAGAGGGAATTTTGGACAAATCAGATGCCTCCCCATTGGTATTACGCAACAAACACAAATCTAAACACAGAATGTGGACAAAATGTTGATAAGCTAAGAGGCTTTCTTCTGTGAATGATTCGCTGAAGTACAAATGCTTCAGTTCAGATAGTCTCTAGGATTCAAAGTCTTATATTTTACAGTGCATATTCCCAACCTGAGTAACTGCAAAGCACCATCTCTAAAATCGTAAGGGCATGGAGTTCGATTAGTAGGATGAAATTCTAAAAACAGGATACAGAAAAAAACATCCTAATTATTTTCCTCATCCTTTCGGTGTTGTCTATGCTCCTGCAATGACTGAGAAAGTCACAAAGACGATCAACATTGGTTTGTAAAGATTTCTACTCTGTTACAAGATGATTATAGTGAAATGGTCAGCAATAAAGAAGAGAGAAACAGTGGTCAGCTTTCTGATGGAGATGCAGTTTGTGAAACAATGGACCTACAGAATATTAGATTGTGACGTGAATTTGACTTTTTCTTTGGATTAAAAATAATAATAAAGTTCATGCTATTCATGCATGGCAATTGGTTTGCATCTTTTGACTACATTATCTAAATCCAAAAGGTTGCACATTTAAAATTATAATTTGTAATGTGTATATATTTATTTGTACAGCAGAATACTCAGCTGATCTGAGTCTTTGTCATCATGTTTGGACCAGCAATGAATTTCAACACGACAACATGAAATATCTGGGTTTATTTCAGTCCCTCTGAACCAGAACCTGGAGGTTCTCCATTGCTGAGTGCTGCTGCAAACATCAGCGGAGAGTTGACCACAGCTGCTGCGCGCTCACGTCCCGCCCACCACAGTGAGGAACACACCACATAGTAGAAAAGCTCACTACCTGGAGTAAAACCGAACCGCACATTAACCGGTTGGTGAGCGACTTGCCAGTGGAAAAGCACCTCAAATTACCCTTATTACAGATCATTAGCAAATTGGTCGGCCTGCTTAAAAGCAGGTGCTCTGGAGCATAAGGATGTGTGTTAACAAAGCTATGTGTAAAGACGTCAGCGATGAACTGAGAGAAGCAAACCCATTAAACTTTGATGAGTTTTGATGAGCTATTCAAAGCCCATCACCCAGAGAAAGTTATCTTGAGTCAGAAAGGTGTATTGTCTGTCCAATATCTGAAGCTTTGCCTATCCTGGGTCATGAAACGTCACCAGAAGTAACTGAGAACACAAGACCACAAAATGTCAATCGGAAGTTCATCGAGTGATTTCTATTTAGGTCACTTCTTCGCTTTATTGGAAAATTCCTCAGATCTAAATGAACACCAGGGTTAATTAGGCTGACTATAACATAGCAATAAAGTCCTTTTTACAAAATGTACTTTATTCAAGTCATCCTATTCAACTGATTGTATACACTGTAAACACTGCATTGGCTGCAAGAGCATCTCTTTAACTGCACTCGGTAACCTTTGCACGTTTGTCCTCCTAGGTGTGATCTCATCAGATGGCTGTAGCGGCTGGTGGCTGGAGAGAAATGTCTCGGCTTTTCATGCAGTGTACGATGGAAGCTGCGAGCCTATCGGCACTGTCCCACCCAGGATCAAAACCCTCGGGATATTCCTCAGTTTTGAAGGCGGGATCCTGAGTTTCCACAACCCGCTGACCCAGGAGCATCTTGTCACGCTGCCGACCCGCTTCAGCCCTTCCGGGGTGCTTCCGGCTCTGGGTCTAGGACAGGGCAAGCTGAGGCTACGCTGCGGCCTCCCGACACCTCCTTATGTGTTTCTGTGTAAGGACTCGACTTTTAGGGATCCTTGTGGTCCAAATGGTGTTTGGTGGCACAGAGAGGTTCCATTCCAGTCCGTGAAAACAATGATCCAGAAGTTTGAGAAGCTGGCATCATCAGACTAAAAGTTTCTTTATTTTTGGATCATCCTGTGGAGTCTGTTGAGACTAAAAGCTTCTAAAAGCTTCTGTTCACAGGGAACACCCACAGCTTCTCTGGCTGGTTTGATGTTTAACTGCCATTTGAAAGGCTAATTTTCCATCTTGGCGTGCCATGGCTACCCTTTTTCATTCTCTTGAACCCGGACCTGCAATTGACTCTCTCCCTGGGATGCAGCCCTTTTTCCCAGCTGAACCACCCCCACTGATTTGGGTTTGGGCCAGAAAGAATCCTGGGTTATATGAAGTGTAAGGAAAGGGTGGGATTTTACCAGCAGGACTCCTTGATTTGTCTCTGTGTGCCGGCTGTTGGACAGTAGGTGTCCCACACTACGGAAACACACGTTGTGTATAGCGCTGCTTTAAAGGTTTGCCCAGCCACTCGTGCATTTTGGTGTGTGTTTGCGCAGGAGGAAACAATGCGTGAGCGGCAGGGGGTGAGGTGACGAGGCGTGAGTACAGTGACACCAGTGGTGTTGACATGGAGCGGCAATGACAGGTGGTAACATACATTTATCCCACCGCCTGTCTTCGAGGGGAACAGTAGGGCCGTCCTTTCTGACCTTTTAGAAAACCACAGGACACCCAACGACTTCAAAAGAGCCAAGAGAAAGCCAGAGAACAGAGAGGGAGAAAGAGTAACAGCATGCATGTCAGCAGGTGATGAATTGATATAAAAGAATAAGCCGAGAGAGGCTTTCCAAATGGCCTCCATGCCAAATAGGTAGAAAAGATGTAGCAGTAGAAACTGTCCTTCAAGGATGCAATGTTTAAAATGCAGCGAAGCCAATTGTGACATGTTTACTTTTTTAATAACCTCTGAATGGTTATGTGTGCTCATTTTATCAGTAAGAAGATTCAACACAAAAGGTCACAGTATAAAAGCTGTGTAACTGTGTTCAATTTCTTAGCGTGATAAGTTTGTATTAAAAGATTAGTGGAAACTGATACTTGATCTTATCTGTTGGGGGCCATAAAACAGTTTTTTTTTTTTCTGTATTCAGTGGTAAAAGCTTCTGGCTCAAAAATTGTTAATGTTTTGGAGTGTGTGTAATGCAGGACTGTGGTAAAGTGATGAGAAAAATGTTGTTATAGATGTCGTAAGGATTTGCAGCTGGAGCTAAACAGAGCATGTAAATTAGATGTTAAATAAGGAAAAATTAAAGAAGTAGAGCTGGTCCAGTGTTCCACAACCAGGACGAAAACCACACTGCTCTTGATACGGGCTGTCAGGTCCCTGTATGACCGGTGTCCGCATGGTCCGCATTGCCGGCAGTAAGCCGGCTCGTTTCCGGTGAGAGTTGGACTCCGCCAAGGCACCGATTCTGTTCATTACTTTCATGGACAGAATTTCTAGGCTCAGCTGAGGTGTTGAGGGGATCCGTTTTGGTGGCCTTAGGATCACATCTCTGCTTTTTGCGGATGATGTGGTCCTGTTAGCTTCATCGGAACGTGATCTGCAGCTCTCACTGGAGCGGTTCGCGGCCGAGTGTGAAGCGGCCGGGATGAGGCTCAGTGCCTCCAAATTCGAGGCCATAGTCTTGAGCCGGAAAAGGGTAGAGTGCCTTCTCCGGGTCATGGGGGTCGTCCTGCCTCAAGTGGAGGAGTTTAAGTATCTGGGGTTCTTGTTCACGAATGAGGGAAGAAGGAAGTGGGAGATCGACAGGCGGATTGGGGCAGCGTCTGCCGTAAAGCGGGCGCTGTACCAGTCCGTCGTGGTGAAGAGAGAGCTGAGTCAAAAAGTGAAGCTCTCGATATACCGGTCGATCTACGTTCCCACCCTCATCTATGGTCATGAGCTTTGGGTCATGACCGAAAGAACGAGATCACGGGTACAAGCAGCCGAAATGGGTTTCCCCCGCAGGGTGGCTGGGCTCTCCCTTAGAGATAGGGTGAGAAGCTCGGTCATCCGGGAGGGACTCAGAGTAGAGCCGCTGCTCCTCCACGTTGAGAGGAGCCAGTTGAGGTGGCTCGGGCATCTGATCAGGATGCCTCCTGGACGCTTCCCTGGTGAGGTGTTCCGGGCACGTCCCACCGGGAGGAGGCCTCGGGGAAGACCCAGGACACGCTGGAGGGACTATGTCTCTCGGCTGGCCAGGGAACGCCTTGGGGTTCCCCCGGAGGAGCTGGAAGAAGTGGCTGGGGAGAGGGAAGTCTGGGCCTCCCTTCTGAAGCTGCTGCCCCCGCGACCCGACCCCGGATAAGCGGCAGAAAATGGATGGATGAATGGATGGATGGAAATTAAAGAAGTAACCCTGAAGGGGTTTCCTCCTGTGATGTGATGTATGTGAGTGTGTGTGCTTTTTATCATTTGTTTGTGCCAAACTCTATAAAGCCGTTTTCTAAAAGACATAATAATAAATAAAAAGATGTAACATAAAAAAATAAGTGTTTGCAAATATATTCACCCCCTTCAAAGTGACAGACGTAATTCAACGGAGGCTCACCTAAGTAGGGCTTGTTGTCTCTCTGTGGGCAGAATGGAGATCACCTGAGTGCAGTGACTGTGTCTGGAGGGTCCATGGTTAGTCAGAGTTTATGCTTCTCGAAATGCACTTGGAGCTTTTCGTTTCACCGTCTACATTCTGTTCCTGTGCTGTTGTTTTCTTTTTTCTTTTTTTGGCGTTTAAATTGTAGCTTTCTTGCACAGTGCTTTCATTTTTCCCGAAGAAAACATTCTGTTAATAGCATCTGTGATTGTCTCAATGTTAATCCTTCTGGCACCAGAGACTACAAATTAGAAAGAACAGAGCACGAACACAGCACCACTTGTTAGCATTACAACAGCCATTTGTCTGCAGAATAAGACCAAAACCAATCAGTTCAACATTATGAGGTTTGGTGGAGGATCAGAGTGTGGCCAAAAGAACAGAATGAACTTTACAACTGAATGGGATCTCTCTTTTTTTTAATAGTGAAACAAGGCATTGCCCATCAAAAATAAAACTAAGTAAATGTTTTTTTCCAGAAATCACTACCAGACCCCAGAGAAATGTAGTATTTCTCCTCCTGGAGAATAAAATGCAGATTGACTTGAAAATATCATGTTTTACTGGATGACAGCCTTTCTTTTAGAGATTAGTAAAGCATTTAATGAAAAACCAAAATGTTAGCTCAGGCTTTTTCTTCTGGCATATGATCTTTTTTTTTTTATTTTCCAGACATTCAGGTTAAATTGTTCTTGAATATGTTGTTAGTTTGCATGTCTTACAAGTTGCATTTTATGTGTGTAATCATTGTTCATGTTATGGCAAATTTACTATGCAGAATTCATCCACTGCATTTATGACCTGATTCCTTTGCTACGCATAAGGAACCAACAGCACTGGCAGGTTTCTAGGAGGTTTCAAAAGGATTCCTTTAGTATTTTTGACTAAAGGAGTCATCTCTTTAGTTTGTTTAACTTCAAACTCCAGAGATAATTTATGAGCCATGAGTTAGTTTCTCGTCACAGTAACCAGATTTTTTTCTTAACTTTGTTGAAGTGCATTCTCTCATTTTGCACATTGATCATGGACTGAATAAAAACGGTTGAGACGATGAAATCCGCTTCCCCGGTTTCTAAGCTGGTGCACAAAAATAAATAAATTGCACATTATTGCTTTGCCAAATGAAGGGAAAAAAACGGACCACTTGTACTTTCATCTTTGCGTTTTTTTCTGCACTCGTCTGGATCCCAACACACTCGTCTGGTGTGTTGGGACCCGACTCTTTTATTGTGACTCACAGTGACGAATCATCTTATAAACTTTCCCCATTTTTTTTTCCCCCTCCATCTTCATGACTGCAAGCCCAATCTGGTGCCGGCAAAAATTCGCACTTGGTACAACTTATGTTCTCACTCATTCTGTCTGTGACCGCTTGGCTTCTGATTGGGTCAAGCCAAGTGAACAATCCTCTCAAGGCTCACACTAAGCTTCCTGTTTTTCCGGGCCTTTTTGGGAACTCGAGTGTGTTTACCCAGATCATATAAAGTGCATTTTAATGTTACCGATAATGACGCCTTGAACAACGAGCTCTGACATACGCAGACAACATATATCAGGAGGAGCTCTATAATTAAGGGGGGCTTTTGCTAGTGTCTGTGGTGTTTGAGCTAATTTTCCACTGAGGGACCATCATTTTGTGGCTGCATGAACTCGGTTAAGATGGGATAAAGAAGTGCTGAGTCAAAGAGAAGCTTGTTAGCCTGTTGCCTCTCTGGCCACTCACTGGAAATGACTGTGTGTGTTGATGTTTAACGGTTGAAGTATTTACCGCACTAGTTTTTTGTTTTTTTTCAGAAATGCATCCGCTGTGACTGCTTCTTGGTCTCTGTCTATCCTTGTTCTTTCTCTCTCTCTCTCTCTCTCTGTGGATTTTTCAGCTTTCACAAATAAAGTGTGTGGAAGCAATTTGACTCTTGTAAACAGAAATGAGACCAGAGTGATGCAGATTTCAAAGAGCCGACTGGATGGGTGTTCGGGGGGCGGGAGGGAGGGGTTGTCTGCCAGGAAGGATGGATAATGCATTGTGGCTTGTGTGCCTGAATCTGGCAGCTTCCGCTGGATGGATTCTGGCTTTTCTGAACATGAATGTGAACGTGAATCTACATGGGGCTTAAGAGCTGATGGTTAAAAATAAATAAATAGAACTCCAAGTGTTTTACATAATAGGACATAAAGACGATCTCATCTTTACCAGATTCTAAAATTACTTAAATATGACGTCAGGTTTCCAATAACTCAACAGATTTCACAGTCTTATATTTGCAAAGCAAAGATGAAGACAATTTTGCAGTCTGTGTTTGAAATATTAAGCACATCCCATCCAATAGTTTGTAAAGCAGACTTTGACTGCAATAAACTTTAAGATATTTTAAGTCCTTTTCTGTATGGCTTTTTCGGGACCGCTGAGTCTGGAGTACTTTGGAAACAGATGAGTTCATTTTTGACTCAGAGAGTGCAGGTTGTCCAAATCACCACCATGCTGGTGGTGGGAACATGGTGGGAACAATTCTTCCCACCATGTTGGGAAGAATAGTTTGTTCTGCTGTTTTATTTGTTGTAGCTGATACAGAAACTATAGCCAACCAACTCCAACTCTACTTTGGTCTCATCGGTTTGACGGACATCTTTTCTGTCTGTCTTCGTTCGGATGCAAATGTACAAACCTAAAATGAGCTGCTGTGTTTGTTTGAGAGAGCTGGAGAGTTTGAATTTGTTACAGAAATGTAATAAAACATGACAAGTTAATAAGCAGGGCTTGTATTATCTCAACCAAGATGGATAATCTGACACAGCATGCTGGTTCTCCTATATTCTGGCTTGAGAAAGAAATAATCTGCAGGCACGTGAGCAATGGAACAGCTAGCAGAGGACAAGTCAAGAAGAGGTTTTCTCCTTGGGACTGTTTCAAACAAGACGTTCTTGCTCCTTCCTTTGATGCAAATTGGAGTGTAGTAGAAAAACGTGAGGAGAAGTGGCCGGCTTTGTTTTTAAAATAACATGAAGTTTGTAGTTGCATACAATGAAAGTAAATACTTTTAAAGTTAAACCAGTGGGATGTTGTTACTTTTATTAAGCCTCACTTCCTTCTATGTGTGAAATCAATGAATATCTATTGGAAGCCCATCCAGAACTAACGGCCCTTCATGCCGTATTCCCTCTGCGGGAATATCTTTTTACTGCATGATGTCTGATGTTGGGAATGTTGGGAACATTTCCCCCTGTGCTCAGCTCCTCTCTCTAAGGTGTCAAAATAAACTTAGCGGCCCCTCCACTCCCAGCTCTCGGTATATTCTGGCTCTCAGTCGCTAATTGCTCGCAGTAATTATTGCACCGCTCCATCGCCTCTCTGACTTCGGAAATTAGAGAAGGTGAGAAGAAAGGAGGTGCGCTTTTCTTTTCAGAGTTTCGACCATGTCTGCCAATTGATCCCATTTGTTTGAATAAACATCAGCCCCGCAAGACTTCCCCCGTTTGCACATTGTGTGAGGGACAGAGGGGGCCATTAGCCACCCCCACCCTGCCCCAGTTGCCAGGCGGGCAGCAGTCCCACGAAATTAGTTTTACAACTGAACCGGCTGCCTCTTATTACCATCATGATGCGCATCAGCATAACAGTGGATGGAAACAGCACAGTGCGCGCCGCTGTTGTGTCACTCCACAGGTTTGCCTTTCAGAGCCATTTCGTTCTTTTTTAGGTCTCTTTCTTTTCTTTACAGCCTTACATCCTGGTGCAGCCAACGAGAAGGGTTGCAGCTCTTGAGGAAGAATAAGAGGACCGTCCTCTTCTGCATCTCCACCTTTAATGCAATAACCTTGAATGCGCACCAAATCCAAAGAGTTCAAAAGCGATGTGTTCTCTTTCCTGTTATGAAAAAAAAAATCTGATTATATCACCATAAAAAGCTTGGAGCTCTTTGCTTTTTGCAGCACAAAACGTCATCATCCTGTAAACAAATAGCTTAGTTTTTTTTTAAGTAGTTGCTTGTCATTTCAACCCCTTCACCATTCTTGGCTTTGTATTTTTGGTTGTTTCGTTTCCCAGGATTTCTAGAGCTTAAAGGGACTTTCACCGTTCCAAGTCTTGTTTCGGACAGTGTTTGACGTGAAGTGAAGATTTCTGCGCTGGGGTCATTTTTGCACTTTTGCCATATGCGTACACTGGCATTTCGTACTTGTAAACCCAGAAATTGGCTAATTGGAAAAATCCAAATCATTCATTGAAATAGGACACTATTGGCTAAATTTGACCAATTTGTATCTGAGTATTAGTAACTATTTTTCTTTTTTTTTTTTTTTTAATCAATGCAAAAATACTAACAGAAAAATCAACTGACGTGATCTACGTGGATACGAAATGGAACTGGGAGCGCACGAAATGGCGACAGCATGAAAGGTGTTGATAATTGGCGGAGAGATATTAGTAAATAACCACAGGGGTTATTTTTTTTTCCCAGAATAAAGAGAAAACAGTAAAAGCACGCACATCAGCGCTGCAGTTCCACGTGTGATGAGGAACAGGTGGGGTGTGTGCGGCACATCTGCCAGGCCATCCGCGACTCGCACCTCCCCGTCCAAGCACCAAACAGGATGCGGCACCACGCTTCTCTGCGCCCTGCAGCAGGGAGAAGCGTTTATCACTTGCGAACCAAAATGTCTGCTCCTGCAGACACAAAGCGCCAAGGGGAGAATCAAGTCTCCACGATCATGCAGGGATCCATCCTGCAACTTTGTGCGTGATTTACTGCCTCCCACGCACACAACGCGGATAATATCGTTTTTAAATGGTGTCACATTTGCAAAAATCCGCTCCGTCTATTCCCCCCCCCCACCCCCCTCACCCCCAAACTCCACTTCAGCCGTGAATTCATATCCGGTCCTGAGAGCTCCCAAGGGATCGCAGCGGGAATAACTGATTGAACGTTGATCGGAATGTTAAAAAGCTCATAAAGCTGGAGGTACGCAGATCATTTTAAATCGATTTCTCTGGGTTTGAATGTTTGTTTTTATCAGAGGTGACTTCTGGCCATTTCCCTGTTGATTTTAGCGGTCCAAAAGCAATGGGATTGTTTTCTAATTGAAATTAAATGACTATGTAATCACCAAATGAACTAAAATTCCACAATTGAATGACGGCCACGGTTCTGAGGCCAAAATACACTTATAAATTAGTGGAATTCATTATCACATCACATCTGCTCAACAAGCGCCTTACCCAAATAAAGCCTATAAGTATAAACATGCCTATGGTGCTAATAAAGTGCTTGTTTTAATAAGCATGGCAGATTCTGCACAAACATTGAATTTCCAGGAATCTTACTGCACAACAAATGAGAAATGCTTTTTTTCAAATCTGTAAGGAGCTGATCTGATGTTTGGAAAGGCAACATCTACTCTGATGAGCTGTTAAGAGTAATAAAAAAAAAATTGGTACGTTTTATTTGGGTCAACTTGAATCAGTATTTTTGACCAGTTCTTGAAATGTACTTTTTGTTTGGCTTACCTTCTATGTTAACAACACTAATGTAGCAAAAATAAGATCGTTGCTGTATGATTGGCAAATCAGGTAATGAAAAAACAAAATAAATAAATAAATTAATTAATTAAAAACAACTGACAGCCTGAATTTATTACTGGCATCAAAAGCCACCATTTTTTGGGGAGAGCAAACACAAAATAAGATAACTTCTTGAGGCTAGAGATAGATACAAAGTTAAATTCCACTTCAACAGAAAAACATTCCTGTGATAGCTGATAACTTTTAGTAAATTGATCAAGTCATTCCTTATAGAACCAGCATAGACGACGACACAGCCTTACTATTTGCTGTTAGTCACTGTGCATGACCATTGAAAATAACTGAACCAACATCGACAGATAGACTGCAATAACATGTCTATATAAGATCTGTTACTAGTAGCTCATGCTAACATTTCACCATTAATGAACATAGCATTATCAGACAAATGTGACTGCTCTAGAAATGAACATTGGCTAACATGTTAGCATCCCAAACTCCTTTTATAAATGTGCTATAACTTTGACAAGAGTAAGTCAAGGAGGGTTTTAGCAGTCAAAAGCTACAGTAATGCGAGTAACTCTTCTCTTTGTCCAGGAGCAGTTTTTCCTGCAAATGGTTTTGTTACCAGATTCATAAACTGAACCGAACTGCATTGTTTCATGGAAATATGTGTTTGATCTGGACTCTCTAGCCCATGTCTAAACCTTACTGACAACTTTATGAGAAAAAGATAAATAAATAAAAGTCACATTGATATTATGCAGACAAGCTGGATTCGCTGGTCATGAAGTGTTAAGAGTGTCAATGAAGGGTAATTGTTTTTTTGTGAAAATCCATTGCGAAAAATGAAAAGTGTATCTGTGTTGACAGCAAAAAGTGTAACAGCCAACCCCTGTATATCCTAATATGCTTGATTATTGCGTAGATAATTTTAATGGCTAATATTTAACACCCTCCAAGATTCTTTTTTATAGTGCACCGACTGGAAACCGGCCTGCAACGCAGTCAGAGTCAAGACTTTTCTAAGGACATGTCTGACTTTTTTTTTGATAAACGGCTGTTATGAAATCGCGCGGGTCTCCTTCAATACACACCAAACGCTCCGGTGAGCATCCCAGTGTGTACTGGGCCGTGTTAGCTCTAATAGACAACTTAGCATCCAGTCTGTTTAATGAATCACCGCAGCGCTTAACAAAAGCCGTCGCTTATCGCTCCATGATGAACAGCAAACAGCCCATCATCGATCCCAATGGCAGGGTGGGACACAGATTCTGTAGGCTGCGTGAATCCTCACACCCGGGTGGAAGTGCCCCCCCCATGCAGGAGCCACATCATTGCATAAAAACGATACCTTCAGTTCGCACCTCTTCATGCGCTTCTGATGCTGTGCCCATTCGATTTGGCACCATTTTAGGCGACTCTTGAGATTAACCAGTAGACCGTTATTAGAGTGATTTTTTTTTTTTTTTTTGGCTCTCTCAACCCAAAACACAAACCTAATCAATATCCTTTCCCAACATTCCTTGATTAATCATTTATTCCAAACAGTTCAGGGGACACAGCTGGCCTGACAATTCCTGAACTCTCCACCATAAATCAAACGTGGGCAGCTATAGTGATGTAAACCTGCGATGTAAACCCCCCCATCCCACCCCCACTCCTCTCCCAAAGGGACCACTGCGAGGAACTGGACTGTTACCTCACATGCAGCTTTTGTTTGATGGGAACATTTTGCAGATCTAAATAGGTCCCAATAAATCCTCCCCCCCCCCCCTTGTGCAGCCCCCATATTGAGCTCGCTGAACTGTAAAATCGTTGGAGTTAAACAGCCTTCGGGCACCTGCGTTAAGCCAAGGCTGCCTAACTGCAAGTCTCACTAAATGAGATTCTTCCACCAGCTGGACGATCCAACAGGAACAGAAAGCCAAGAAAATCTGGCGTAAAGCATTCCAACTATTTTCATTTGTTTCTGTTAAGTAGCTTAGGCCCTGAAGCTCCAAGCACATTTGGAAAAAAAAAATAAAATAAATAAAAGGCGATCACTCAGACATTCCTTACTGTACATGATCTGGAGATTCACTCGTTCACTCAACAGGAGCGATCGTGTAGCTGCGCTTTGTGTGGGTGTCAGATGACCTCGATGTGCTTCCCATCATCCTGAGGAGCCTTTATTGCTGCAGAGCGCGAAAATTGGCGCAGGATAGTCATAAATCCATGAAGGGACCAAAAGACGAGCAGTTAACCCAAATAGTGGAGCGTTTGGTGCTGTCAAAGCTATTAGAATGGCACAAACGAGGAGAGCACAGACAGTCAACCAATCAAAACCAAACACTGGAGAAAAAGAAAAAAAAAGCCAATTTCGATCAAAAATAAAATTACAATTTAATTAATGCAAGGCTACTGTAGAAATGTGCATGTATTTTATATGGTTCGACTTTAATCAGAATGCTTAAATGAGTGCAATGTTTCTCAACACTGGTCCTCAGGGCTCCTGCATGTTTTAGACATTTCCCTGCTTCATCATACTTAATTTCAATTGATGGCTGTTTAACAGATTTTTGCTGAACTTCAAGTAGGTGTGTTAAATCAAGGGAATATCTGAAACATGAAAGGCATTGTGCCTTAAGAAACAGGTTTTAAATACACTGAATTAGAGAAATACATTTGTCTTCTATGCAATGTTAAAAAGATGGCTTTTTAACATTGACATGATCAAAGAGAGGTTTAGTTTTATAGTACTTACAGAATCAGGGCAAACTGAATTTTAGGGAATGCTTAAGCACAAAGAAGGAAAGAAATGCTTTTTCCATATATGTTCAGAGTACTTCTCATCTTTGGAAAATCTTAGCATTCCCCAATAAAATGAAATGTTAGAATTTCAACCAATAAAATTGGCATAAGAATTTCCATTTATTCTATTTGGGTCAATTTAAATGATCTGGAAATTATGTAAGTTTAATAGGGAAAATACTCTCAAAGGCAATGGTTTGAGATAAAGGCACAGATTACTACTAATAAACTTTTTAAAACATCCAACAAGGTGGTAATGTGAGGTCAGATATGCATTTACAAACATCTTCAGTTAAAATCCAACAAAATTGTTTTGGTAAGATTGGTTATCAGTAACTAATGTTAGAATTGAACAATTATTGATTGTTACATTTATTAAACAATATGCTAAAGTTAAAGTTATTTAATTTACCCGTTTCTTTTAGTAGTGCAATGCAGCATAAAAGGAAAAAAAAACAAACAATGTTTTTAGTAATTTAAGCAAATGCTGTTTTTTAATCAGACAGTCTCCTCAGTTCAGTCCTCAGTATCAATACGATCATTGATACCACACCTTTTCCAACCGAACCCTGTAAAACCACATATGTTTATTTAAAATTATGCATTACATCTACAACTGATGTGCCTGGTTGAAATTAAAACTTTGTAATGACTAACACTTCACACACTCCAACATTTTATTTTTTGTATCTAGTTTAAAAGTTTTACTAGTAAATATGTTTATCTCAATCCAGAGTCAAAAAACATTGGCAAATTATAATTTCTTTTCTCCCACAAGCATGAATATTTTTTTACCTGATCTTTGCAGCTGTAAGATCAAATAAACAACTTAAGACACAATAAATCAGACGCTGGCTCATTTCCATATCTTAGGCTGTAGTGAATTGTCAAGGCGTCCATTTCCCTTTCCATCACCCCCCCTAACCCATCCTTCATCTCTTCAGGCCCCCTCTCCCTCCTCCTCCTTCCGACCGGTGGCTGCTTCAAGCTGTCAGAAGGAGGCTATAAAACAGAGAGGGGCGGCTCTGAAGAGGCTGCTCATTTTGGGGGGAAATACACACAGTACAGTTACTTTGTGTCCTGCCTGAGGGGAAAAAAATACCTCTGTTTGGCTGAGATTGATGATTTAAAACAGGCGACTTTTAACCTAATAAAAACGGACAGTTGGAGGCGACGAGGACGCTTTACGCTTTTTCCGTGAGCCTGAGTGAGAATTTGCGCTAACAGGCTCCAAAAGAATAAGAAATTGTTGGGTGTTTATTGAGGAGAGAGAAACTAAAGCCTGCTTTGTGGAGGGTTTGGGATGCTGGCTTCCCGCGCGCTCCGCTGCTTGCTGTGCGCGCTGAGCTGCGCGTGGTGGCTTCCCATCGGGACAGCCTCGCGCCTCAAGACTCCTGCGCTGCCCATCCAGTCCGAGAGGGAGCCGGTGCCCTCCAAAGGCTTGGCAGGTGAGTGAACCAGCGTGGTTGCCGATACTTACCATATTTACTGTCTGAACCTCTGAACTTGACCCTGTGATAGGCTAGCGAAACTCCTTACATATGTGTTCCGTTTTTTAAATATGGCTGCCTTCTGGACCGCCTGTAAATTACACAGAGAGCCAATGAAGACATTTATTTAAAGGGTAAACCTTATTCTAAAACGTTTCATAAAGCAGACTCCGAGGGCAGCATTGAGCATGGAGTGGCTTAAGCTTAAATTGTGTGGATTTTTGACAAATGAAAGTTTAACTCTGGTTTAATTTTATTTTGCTCTTGCAAAATCTAAGATACTTTCTATAAAATGGTATTTATAATGTGATAATCATTACAGATTTCTTAAAATGTAGTTTGTAATTTGTAATTTAGCTTGTGAAAACAGAAAAAGGATAACATTAGAGTCTTTTGTTTGTCGTGTTTGCCACCTGGTCCATCCTTAAAAAAAACTACAAAAATTAGACATGTCACATCTGGCTTTGTATTTTTTTTTTTGGATGGATCTGTTCTAATGTGGTTTTGTGGTTTGATGGCTAAAGGTGGGTTCATTTTAAAAACAATATTACCTGACTGGTCAAACCTGGAATAAATTAGTCAAAATTCATAACACAATAAAACAGTGTGATTGGGGAAACCTTCAATAAGTTTGTGGAAACTCAATGAGGGCAATTTTCTGACTTTACCAATAGTATTGTTGGTTTTAAGATGTTACAAACAAGCCAAAAAGGCCTTAAATTGACTTTTTCTAAAAAATAAAAATCCTACAAATTACATGAAAGTTTAACAAATCACAGGCTGTGTTTTATGCAGCATAATTAAACTTCAGGTTTAACATGGTGTACTTTATAAAATGATTGCACTCTCTGATGTTGTGAACAAGCTAAAAAAATGTAAAATAACTTTTTAGTCCAGTGTTGAAATTTCATATAGGATGCCAAATTCAGTGTCTTGGTCAACATTTGAATCATGTTTTGTGAAGTTGGCCACAATGCTGAAGTTGGCAACCAATTTCTGACTCTCTGCTAAAGTGAGAAATGGTAAGCTAATTTCTGAGTGATGTGATGTGGCTCCTGCAAGTCAAAGCTGTGAGACTCACATAAAAATAAAGATAACATCTAAAAGCCTCCCAGTCTAATGACACACGTTTTTATCTTCACATGTTTCCCTTCAAACTTCCTGTAGTGTTGCCGCCTGTTGTCTCCTAAAGCAGGCGGCACACCTCTGAGTCATAACTGCTGCGAATGCCTTTTGATTCACGCAGGACTCGATGTGGTTTTTATAAGGTAACTACTCCTAAGAGTTCAAACTAGTGAGGAGCTTCGTGGTAACCACCGCCTTATACCATGCAATTCAGAGCTGGAAACTGTAATCAATCGACTTTCCATTACAAGCGCTGGCTCCTGCAGAATGATTTATTTGAGCAGAGACAGACAAGTGGCAGGCGAAGCGAGCTGCTCACAGTTTGGCTCTGTCAGTTAGTTGGGGTGTTTAAAGTGTGCAGTCACTTTATTGTAATTATAACGTGGTAAAACTTTGTGAGTGTTATGCACACTGCTTATGGGCAGTTCCCCAAACAGGAATAACTGTAATGCTCCTGTTGGGGCCTCAGTGTGACAAAGGCTCAATTATCCTTGTAGAAATATAATAATAACAACACAAAGTGTTCTATTATCTGCTATAAAAACAATATACGATCAACTACAACATTTTAGAATCACGACTGTACTTGAGCCTTACAATAACAAGAAACTTCAACATGTTTACATTTTAGCATCAAGGATTTGAGGGTTTTAAGTTTTACAGTTTTTCTGTACATAAGCGCAAGTCTTGCTATTTATGTCCAAATCTTTCTGGTGTTTTATGCTTACATATTATCTATAAACTTTAAAGTGCACAGTAAGATAACTGAAAGAGCCTTTTCCCATGATTTTTGGCAGACTTTATAAAAAAATATTGACATGGTCTCCCCCATGTTTTCTTCTGGCTCATTTACATTAGACAGGATGGGGGCACCAAAACTCAAAAGGCATCCAGGAAATTTCGTTCAACTCCTACAAGCCTGGGCAGGAAAGTTTTTGAGATCTATTGCTTGTTAAGTATTAAAATGGTGGCTTAGTCCATGTAATTTGTCATCAAGAAAAATATCAAAATATGCAGGTTTGTTCACTTAAATTCTAGAACCAGTTTTTCTGCTTTTGTACCCAACAGCTTAGAACTCTAAGCAGGTTCTAATGACTAAAAAAAGCATAGGATGTCATTTTATTCCCTTTTTTTGTCATCAAAATTAAAATAAAAATCTAATTAATTTACACTAATCTTTGCAATCAGTGTGGATCAATCTAATTTGACATACAGAGCTTTATTAACAAATACATGAAACAAAAAACAAAAGCAAAATGGGGAATATGGTTTACCACAGGTTGCCAAGCCACAAGAGGGCGTCACAAGTATTAAAAACCCCAATTAGCTTTCTATTGGTTATTTTTAGTCAAAATGAATGGGCTTGTATTATATGTGAGAAATATGTGACAGTATAAGTAATGTGAACTGCATTTCTTCCCTCAGCTCAGAGGAAGAAGTTTTGGTTTTATGTTAAAGCGCTGTGGCCAAGAGTTCAATGCACGATCACAAAACTTTATGGATCTAGCAGATGACGATGTGTTCCCTATCTGCTTTTATTTACAGTGCTTTGCTAAAGTAGTCATGACCCTCAAACTTTTCACATATTGTCAAATCCCAATGATAATGCATATCATTGGGATTTGTTGTGACAAGGCAAAAAAAGTAGTGCATAAAAGTGAAGTGGAATAAAAAAAATCCAGTTTTTTAAGTAAACTGTTGAAAAGCATGTTTGTTTTTACTAAACCCCTTGAATCATTGCTGTCATTGCTAACTGATATAAGTATTTTACATTTTGACCACATGTGCAGTCAGAGAATAGTACTCAGAATAACCTGATGTTTAATCAGCATGGGTTGTTTCACAGGATGCTCCTTTGGAGGTCGATTTTACTCCCTGGAGGAGGCCTGGCACCCAGATCTAGGGGAGCCCTTTGGTGTCATGCACTGCGTCCAGTGCCACTGCGAACCTGTAAGTCTTGTTGGACTCTGATTCCACTCTATGATTGCAGATTGTGTATTATTTAATGAAAAGAGCATTCACACTAATGGTGTATCTGCTTGTCTGGCAGCAAAAGAGTCGCAGGAAGGTGTCGGGTAAAGTAAACTGCAGGAACATCAAACAGGACTGTCCCACCCTGGACTGTGACGACTCTGTTCTGCTTCCAGGACACTGCTGTAGAACCTGTCAGAAAGGTACTCATGCTCTGCCTCAAACTCAGTACCTGTTTCCCACAAAGGATCAGTTTAGATTGTTCGAAATGCATATAGCTTTTGGCTGGCAGGGTCTTGCAAAAGCTTCCTTTTGAGCTGTTCTCCATTTTTCATATTACAACCACACATTTTCCTGTATTTAATTGGGATGCTAGATAATAAACCAACACCCAGTTGTAGAAGGAAAACTATACCTGTTTTTTGTTATTTCAAGTAGAAATCTGAAAAAAAAAATGTGTGTTTGTGAACATCAGTTTCAAGTCTTTCCAATGATTTTCAATTTTAACAGGTCTGGAATATGTTTTTATGTCACAGTGATATGCTTTGTGTAAAGTGTTCTATTTTAGCTGTGGTTGCTTGTTAATGGTCCTTGTCCTGCTGGAAGATGAAGCTCCATCACAGTCTTAAGCATTTTGCAGCCAAAAGTTTCCACAGACCTTTTGGTCTCGGTTTAATTTAGTATTTTCTCAGCTTTTCAGTGTAATTGGGAATCTATGTCTTGGTAGATTTGCAGCTGTGTCATTCCCTTTTCATTTTCAGATGATACGTTGAACGACACTGTTAGATATTCAAAGCTTGCTCTGTCAGCCAAGTTATTCTTTAAACTTCTCTATTACTTTCTCCCTGACTGGTCTGCGGTGTTCCTTGGTTTTCACGATGCTGTTTGTTCTCCAATATTCTCAAACAACTGGATTTACTGAGAACAAATTACACACAACTAGACTCTATTTACTAATTAGGAAACTGGTGAGAATAATTGATTGCTATTAAATGTATTTAGAAGTATCAAAGCAAAGGTGCCCAATTACAAATGTGCTCCAAACTCTTCAGCCAAAAATATTTAAAATGCAACTTAACATTCATTCCATCCCACCATGACAGCAAAAAATAATCTCTCCCTTTTTTACTTGTCTCCTTTTTTTTGACCTCATATGAATATTCATGTAGTCACATGTTGACTAGTTAGATTTCAGAACAGCTGGTGGATGCATCCAACATCTTAATTGATTTTCCACTAATTTGACCATAAGTGAAAGTCACCTACCTTGCCTCTGCAATCCTGTACACATAATTCCACCTTATTACAGAGCTGGAGAGCTGCCCTGCACAGACACACACAAACACACACTGGGTGGGTGTTTTTCTACCCTGGGTGTCTGGTAATGGAATGGAAAGTAAAGGTAGAGCACTGTTGGACTTTATGTTGTGTGTGTTTGTAAGAACTGTTCAGCCCCCTTTAGGTGTGTGTGTGTGTTCTGGTTACGTCTTAAGGAAAAGGTTGAGTGTGTTTGTCTTAGCCTTGGCACCATCACACCTGGTATGTTTGTACAAGTGATGGAAAATGTGTGTTTGTGTATGCACGTGTGTGTGTTTTATTACTTGGTGCACCTGAAGATACAGTATAGCTAAGCAAGGAGAACTGAGGATGACGCAACCCAGAAGAACTTCAGAGAGGAGTTGAAGGAGGCTTGTGGGTGTTTTGTGCCAGATATATATATATATATATATATATATATATATATATATATATATATATATATATATATATATATATATATATATATATATATATATATATATATATATATATATATATATATATATATGTGTGTGTGTGTGTGTGTGCGTGTGTGTGCGCGTGTGTGTGGGGGTGGGGGTGTGTGTGTAGACACAGGAAGGATAGGCAGACAGTTCAACTGAGCATGTCAGAAAACAACCTTGGGAGAAATAACATTTGGATGACTAAGAGGCAGCGTGTGGTTTTCATTCTCAAGAACATGTCAGAAGACTGTAATTGGCTGAACAAGCACCCCTGCATGTGTTACTATGTGTTTGTGCATGTGTGTGTGGAGTTGTGAGGGCTGCACATTACATCAGGATGCACAGCAGTTTGTGAGGAACAGTGGGTCTTTGTTGAGATTGCACGCCAGTGTCACTTCCAATCCTCCTGAAGCTCATCAGCTGTAAGACACAGTGCTGGATAAGCCGTTCCTGGCCAAGAAATGAGGAGGGAGAAAGTCTGAGATGTCAGGAAGATGGAGACCTCCATATTATTTTGGTCATATGTCTAATCAGCCAAAATCAGTTTCAATCCTGCCAGATCTCGCATACCTATCTGTCACACTGTTTGCACAATGGCCAGGCTTTGGGGTTCATATGTGGGCCAGACATTGGAGGACACTGTGACAGAATGTGTTTTGAATTGTTTGGATTTATGTGGTATATTTTACCTGGTACTGACCTTGTTTCAAAGGCAAGTTAAAACCTTTGAGTATGTTCTAACTGTCTGGCTAAAGCAAAACAGTCCAAGTATCTTAGAGTCTGGTTAACAAGTGATGGTAGGAAGGAGTGGGACATGAATAGACAGACTGAAAACTTAGTTGTTATAATCTGAGTTATGTTCTGTCTTTTGTGACAAAAAAAAGCTGAGCCAGCTTCAATATACTAGTATCAGGACCCTAGACACACACATATGGTCACAAGGTATGGATCAAGCAGCTCAACTGACCTTTCGCCACTTTGACCCATTGTTGATGAGTGGAAGGCAGCAAATAGGACAGCTGTTTAATTTAGCACAATAAAGTGACTTCTCTTTTAAATTCTGCAGGTGTGGTTGACAAAAAGCAGGTTGATGTTATGCTGGAGACCTTTGAGTATTTCCATGAAAAGGGCAAAGAGGACGACCTCCACAAATCCTACAATGACAGATCCTACCTGAGCTCTGAGGACACGGGCCTCGGAGAAAGCCGCACAGGTACAGCGCGCACACACAAACAATTAGATATAACCCAATGTTCACTCTTGTTTTATGCAGGTGGGGAAAATAAATGGAAATATGATACTTAATTTGTTACAGTGATGAGTTTGCTGTGCCCTTTCTTACCCTCTGCAGACTTTGTGGCGCTATTGACAGGAGTGACAGACTCATGGCTGCCCAGCTCCAGCGGAGTTGCCAGAGTCCGTCTTTCTCTGACCAGAACCACGCTGACCTTCTCTGTTACATACCAAAGGTATCCAGAAGAAACATATCTTTTGTTTAGTTTCCCTTGACTTTTCTTTGGTGTCACAAGTTGTATCTGCTGGTTAAAAACTAATTTTGTTATGACTGTTGACAAAATGGAGTAGAGAAAGTGTTCTTAATCTGAATGAGAAAGATTATTTTTGTTTTTGCTGCCTGTTTTTATATTCGCATCTAAGTGAAACTTTACCTTCGCTCTCCAGAATCGGCCGCCCTAGTAAAATAGCCATCTTGGACTCAGATGGGACTCCTGCTTTTGAATATAAAGTCCCCAAAGGACAGACGGACATGGTAAGACATTACTTTCATGAGAGCAGACAATCATATCCTCTTGGCTCCATCTGAGTTGTATTTGGTTTCGCGCACATGTGTTTCCTGAAAGATGCCGGGAAACCAAGCAGCGACATGATGGATGCTTTTACTGTGTGCTCAGGCTCTGATTTGTTTTCTCATAACTCACAGTAACCATAAACAATAAACACACATAGAGAGTCAGTGACACTTCCTATTGGCCTTAGTGCCCCGTTTCTGAACTTCAAACTGATTGCAGTCATTATTAGCACACAGTCAGTCGCAACAGCTTTTCAGGTTTAAGTCAGCTTTGTGTTGATAAATCAGGTTACCTATACTTCACTGGATGCTCCCTAAGGTTCGTCTGCATTACTATATGTGATTTCCTGCCAAAATACACACATCTTCACATTCCACTTTGAACACAAACACTGTTCAGTGAGACAGGAGCCCCCTAAATACAGGTCCCAGAAATTGGCCTATTATTATTTTTAGATAAATGTCAGAGTCAAGCTCCAGAGGACCTCAGAGAAAACACTGTGGCTCTGAAAAAGAAAGGAGGAGGGGAGTTTGCTGAAGCAGGACTTTAAGGGAGAGAGAGAGAGAGGGGGAATTTTTCACACGTTACATCACTGCTTAGCATGGCGACAGAGAGTATTGCTAATTAAAATGGAGATTACTCCTGAACTCAAAGTTATGAGGTGTCGGCTGTCTGCCACATTTCTTCCCTCAGCTCAGAGGAAGAAGTTTTGGTTTTATGTTAAAGCGCTGTGGCCAAGAGTTCAATGCACGATCACAAAACTTTATGGATCTGGCAGATGGCGATGTGTTCCCTATCTGCTTTTATTTACAGTGCTTTGCTAAAGTAGTCATGACCCTCAAACTTTTCACATATTGTCAAATCCCAATGATAATGTATATCATTAGGATTTGTTGTGACAAGGCAAAAAATAGTAGTGCATAAAAGTGAGGTGGAATAAAATAATCTTGTTTTTAAGTAAACTGTTGAAAAGCATGTTTGTTTTTACTAAACCCCTTGAATCAGTGCTGTATAGGATCACTTTTGGCTGTAATTACAGAATTACAAATGTAAGTCTTGTTGGTATATGACTTGCATATACCAACATTTTGTCCCCCCAAAAAATCTATTTTGTCAAGATTTTTCCTCAGTCTTGACAAAATAGGACAAGCTCATTTAGAGTGGATGGAAAGCATTTCTGAAAAGTATAACCTTTTAGGCTTGCCTTGGATTCTCAATTATGTTTAGATCTGAACTTTGACTGGATCACTTCAACGCATTTGGATATGCCTTGATCTAAATCATTCCCTTGTAGCTCTGGTTGTACCAAGTCTTTTGCAGCATAATGTAGGTTTTCTTCCAGCACTGTCTGATATCTCCCATTTAACTCTGACCAGTTTTAATATTTCTGCTGAATAACAGTATTTCTAAGGCATTATGCTGCCACCATGGAGTGATGTGCTTCATTAATTCCCCACCACACAAAACATAGGCTTTTGTATGTAGGCAGAAACATTGAGTTTCACTCTTATCTGACTCCTACATGACTTGAGGTGAATTCCAAACAGGATTGATGTTTCTGTATTTTAACACAGCCTAGTTACTGTCTGTGCCACATTTTCATAAAAGAATCCCAAACTTGGGACTTAAAGCTCTAACTTTCCCTCACCTATCTGCTTTGTTTCTATGTGTTTCAAGATGCTGTTTGTTCACTAATGTTCTCCAACTAACCTCTGAGGCCTTCACACAACTGATGGATTTATATTGAGAAGAAATTATGAACACTGCAGACACTTTGTCTAAAAGTGCTTCCAGGAAGAACTGAAAAGGGCCCGATGTTTTCTAAATCCATTGTTCATGTGCATTTGCATCCTAAGTGTCTCCTACACTGCACCTGTTTTGGTCGGTGTTTGCTTGCAGATCTGTGGAGTTTGGAAAAATTTGGCGAAACCTCTCTTGCGACAGCTGCAGGCTGAGCAACTGCGCATCAGCATGACCACATCCACGGGCAGGCGAGAAGAGGTGGTTGGGAAGATCATCAAACACAGAGCGCTGTTTGCTGGTGAGACTGCGTGTGGGCTTTTAATGCATGCACTCTTATCCCTGTTATCTTCAATGCATTGATTATGTTGAGTCTTAAGTAAAAGCAAAAGAAAGCTGATTGAAAGTGTTTAAATGCGTGGGCAGATAACTCATGTCACTGTGTATGCTTATTATGTGCAGAGACATTCAGTTCAGTGCTGACCTCAGAGGAAGAGAATGCGGGAATGGGAGGCATTGCCCTACTGACGCTGAGTGACAGTGAGAACAACCTTCACTTCATCCTCATCTTGCAGGGTCTCATCAGACACAAGGACAGAGGTGAAGGAGACACACAGGAGTGGACACTGAAACTAAGACAAGATTCTAAATAAAGCTAAATAAAGTTAAATGAAAAAAACCCCCTCTTTCTCCTTAGAGCCAGTTCTGGTCCCAATCCGAGTCCAGCTGATGTACCGTCAACATGTCCTAAGAGAGATCAGGTCCAACATCACCTCTAACGTGAGTAACAATTACACAGCCATCATAATCAGTTCGGTCAGAGACAGAAAGAACTAATAACCATGTTGAAAAAGATTTTTTTTATGCCGACTATTATAAAACAGTGGCGGAGTTTTAGTGGAAGATGTTTTGCTCTGAATGTTAAGGAGCCAAAGTCGTCTTGTTTTGGGTTAGAAACGTATGTCACATCGCCGGAGTCCCACTGTTGGACCCGCCTTGTTCCCAGCTACTCAAGGAGACGGATGTGGTTTTCTCGCCACATCCTAGCGAAGTTATCGTGGCACTTGGATCACAACTCAGCATCCTGATAGACGGTGAGGGAAAATTTATGAAGGTGCGAGGAAACAAAAGAAAAGGGAAAGTCTGTGTGGAGAGTTTGGCACGAGACAGATAGTGGCGGAGTACGAAACATAAAGGGAAGCGTGGGGGTAAAAGAGGATGCGCCACCTCTCACACATGTCAGTGGTTAGTGGTCTGTGGGCTTAGTAGAAGGAGAGGAGGGCGGAGGGGGTGTTGAAAGGTGCGTCTGGTTTTAATTCTGCCAGGAAGGGACGATGTTTCTCCTTTGATCCAGCTGTTTACAGAATGTCCTTGACAAATATTGTGTAAGATTTGAGCTTAGCCACTGCTTCCTGACCTATGAAACTACACAACGACTAAAAAGCCAAACTCCCAACGTATTATGTATTATTTCAAACCCAAGACAATATTTAGCGTGTGTGCTTTAAGTGTTCATGCTTCTTAAACCTTTAAACATTTTAAGACATTACAAATTCAAACATCAGTGTATTTTTTTTAGAATTTTATTGGATGCCACACTAAAGGGGAGGGAAAATGTTAAAAAGTTTTCTTTTACAAATGAAAGCAAAAAAAAAAAGCCCCATAAATATGTATTCATCCCTGTTTCCTCTGATAACCTTCAATAAAGTCATTTTCAAGTGTGACACACCTGGAGGACAGCATTAACTAGGAGATTATTTAAACTGTAGTGATTTTCAAAACACAAACTAATTCTGGACAGTAACAATCCCAACACTGAAACATGGTAGTGCCAGCATTATACATGCATTTCTTCTGCAGGAAAAAGGAAGCTGATCAGAAAATGTAGGGCAGAACTGGAGGCAAACATCCAGTTTCCATTAGGATGCTGACTCTGAAAATATAAAGCCATACATATTATAAAATAAGTCAACTGGGAATTTGTGGAAAGATTTCAAAATTGTTGTTCACATATGCTCATGTTCCTTTTTGACCGAGCTTGAACTACTTTGTCTAAAAGGATGTGTACAAATTTTCTGAATTTAAATGTGCAAAGCTGGAAAAGGCTTTCATCTGCAGAAATTGTTTGCTTTTTTTAATTTTGTAAAAAATAAAAAAGTGTTGAAAGGCATGCATTAGATTTCTCTAGCTTAAAAGATCCCAATAAGGCAGAGGTTCCCAAACTGTGTGGCGCGCCCCTTAGGGGGGGGGCGCCGTGCCATTGCAGGGGGGGGGGCGGCGCGGGAAGCCGTCTGGATGAAAAGAAAAAATAAACAAAAAAAATAAAAAACATGAACGCTGTATGCGCTGGGTTTTTACCATAGAATGGCCAACTTTCTGTTATTCCTATGTCAATTTAATACAGTAGAGGCTTCCACACTTCCCATATCTGTGTCCTCTGTCACTTTTATCAGTAGTTAAAACTGTTTAATCCGTCGTTAACATGTGGTAACCTGTTTCTCCGAGCTGCCTTCAAACGCAACATGAGCGCTACGCACTGGGTTTACACCTGTGTGGCAGTGAAGTAGACCTGCTGCTGCTGTGCAGAGCTACGCAGGTGTGTTAGAATCGTGGCAGCAAACCAGCGAAACGCAAATAGCTTTTCAAAGTTTTTCTCCCAAACTAACCGACTGAGTTGAGTAAAGCTGTTGGATGCAGGTGATGTTAGCTAAAAGATGACTAGCTAATATCAATACATCACCTTAAGCTTAACAAGTAGCCTGTAGGCTACTGGCGTTGTTGTCTATGTCCAGCTACCTACATTCATTTTGCCCCCAAATAAGTCGATTCCCCCCATCCGCCTCCCGTTCCGCCCCGCTAAAGCATGTCGTTCAACCAGACAGCTATTTGTAATCCATAGGGGGGACCCAGAAAATGTTTGGAAACCACTAGGGGGGCCCAGGAGAAAAAGTTTGGGAACCTCTGCAATAAGGAATATTAAAGCTTGTGGTTATAACTTGATATATTGTGAAATAGTAGACATAGACAAGCAGTCTTATTACTGCTGTGTTACTGCTCCGCTCCATTAACACCAGACCCTAATATATCCATCTGCACCTTGCCTCCCCCTCATTATTCGGTCCATTTTTTTTCTCCAGCAACATAACCCTCTCTCAGTGCCTCCCCTGCTCTTTTTCTGAGCTGTTTTGGCTGCTCGCTCTGTGGATTTATGCTTCGTGTATATTTATATTGAACCAAGGCCTGAGGGTCATAAAAGTAACATTTCTTTAACGCACTCATACATGTGTCCTATTAATCCAGCATTTCTCAACGTCTTCATGGAATACTGTCAGTCCCGCTTTAAGTCAGAGGCCTCTCACTGGTGAAACCAGTGAAAAAAATATGAACCATATTTTTGCCTCGAGTCGAACTGCGCGTGTGTGAGCGGGGTGATTATGGGGTCGCGTTGTTGCGTAGCAGAAATGTTTGCGTCTCTAATGGATTTGGGCTCTGCCATGTCTTGGCGACAGTCGTATTTATTTAACCTGGAGATGATTTAGCTGCCACGTGATTTGTTTTGCTCTCTGTTCCATTTTTGTTTAGAACAAACACAAACAAATGGAGCTGGACACAAATAACGAGCCTGTCTTTCATTTAAAGAAGCTGGGGGGGGGGGTTTACTCTGGTGACAAGTCAATGTTGCATAAACCTCATGTCAACAAGATTTAACACTTCATTGTGACGTTTTCATTCCTGCTTTTGAAGACTGTAATTAATTTTTAGTGAAATATGTTTTTTTTTTTTTGACTATTTGTGGCTTTCTGTGACACAAAAACTTGTTTAGCTTTGTGCTAACACTTTCAATCTGTGCAGGATCCAGATTTTGCTGAGGTGCTGACAGACCTGAACAGCCGCGAGCTGTTTTGGTTGTCTCGTGGTCAGCTGGAAATCGCCGTGGCAACCGAGGATCAGGATCCCCGACAAATCTCCGGCTTCATCACAGGAAGAAAATCTTGTGACAGTGAGTGATTTTGCTCTAAGAAACCTGAATACTAACTGATGGAGTACAGGTGTTAGATAAACGCTAAATGGCACATTATGGTGAAAAAGAAGAAAAATGCTGAATGGTTTTTCATATTTTTGTTGTGTTACTTTCAAGTAGTGTTCATTCTCTGGAGTCAGCTGCAAGTCTTGGGCATGTCTGCTAGTTTTGCTAATACAGACATCTGGCTAGTAAAGACTTAAATAGAGACACAAGTTTTTTCCCATTCTTCTTTGCAAAACAGCTCAAACAGCATCAGATTGGACGGAAAGCATCTTTTGAAGTTTCCCACAGATTTTAAGTTAGTCTTTTGTCTAAACCTTGACTGGGTCATACTAATGTAAATATGTTTTGTCGCTGCTGAGGAGAAGCGTCCATGCTGCATGATGCTTCCACTGCCATATTTCTCTCATGATGTTTTAGTCCCAAGCAGGACTTCTAATGTCTTTTTTTTTTAAATTAATGGCTTTCATTTTTACATTTTAACTAACAGCAGATTTGTGGAGTGCAGGATTAATGGCTGAGCTGTGCAGTCTTTTAAAAAGTTAGGTTATATTTATAGGTGTCACATTACAGTGGGCTGAATACAGATGAATGCCACACTTTTCAGGTCTTAATTTGTTGAAAATTCTGGAAATGATGTAGCAGTCTTCTTCCATTTTAAAATCCCAGTAAAGCACAATAAAGTTTGTTGTTGTTACTTGACAAAATGTGAAAAGGTTCAAGAAGTACTTTTTTTTAAAACTCTTGGATCTGGTTCTGAGAAGCAGAGAAAAAGAACACAGTTTAAAAACGTGGGTTGTGTTGCTGCGGTACTCTGTTCATCCATCTGTGGCTGGTTTTGTTATCCTCCATAAAATACTTTCTTTCTGCGTCCTTTCTTTCAAGTCTTATCGATGTGGGAAAAGCTGTGTTTATAGACCTTATGTTGGACTTGCTGTCTCACAGAGGGTCTGCACACGTGTGTGTGCGTGTGCGTGTGTGTGTGTGAAGCTGTAAGAAAAGGGTTTTAGGAATGCTGTGGACTGCCCAAGTTTTCTTCAAATATAAAAACATGAACACATGTCCTTTTCTGTGCGACTCACTATTACTATTTGAACTTAATCATCATGTGTCCACTGCTGTGAAATGCTTTGATTTCAGTTTTCATTGTCACAGACCGGGATTTATAACAAAAAAAATATGCTTGTTTGTAAAATGTGTACACACACAGTCACACACACATGGTTGCTGCCAAGGTCAGCGTGCTGGACCTGATTTCTTGTGTCGGTGTTCCAGCGTTTTGATTAACAGCATGTGACGTAATCTGGTAAGAATTCAGGTCCAATGTTCTTCTTTCCCTCTCTGTCTCCTCCATGTCTCAGTCCCTCCGTCCGCTGTCCTCTTTGTGCAGCTTTGGCATCAGTTCTCATCTATGCTGCTGTTCCCTCTGTGTCTCATATTGAAAACTTTCTCTCCACTTCTGTTACTCATTACCTTCTGTCCCCCTCAGCTCAGTCTTTATAAGGCTCACTTCATTCACCAGAATATACCTCAATCTCAGATGTAACCTTCAGCATTTTCTTATGCAAAGTTGTTTGTGTGCAGCGGCGTGGATGTTTTTGGTATGACATAAGCAGGCACAGATTCTTGGCTGTGATTAAACTTAATTTTTCACAATAAGAGACAAAGCTATGAAAAAATATAACTCAGATGTGTGCTTCTGCTGCCGCAGAACACAAGTAGGTATAACTTGCCTCTTTTCCATCGTTCAGACTGAAAGAAAACTTAATTTCAACTGCTTTTGTTGTGTGTGGTGGATAAACTGATGAGAGAAATTATGAAGTCTTTGTTATGTATATTTTTACATGAATCTGTCTTTGTCCAATTCAGCTATTCAGAGTGTGATGTCCAGCGGCGATGCGTTGATCCCAGGGAAGACAGGAGGGGTGGGTTCTGCCATCTTTAATCTCCATGGTAACGGGACACTGGACTACCAGGTAACAGTCTCTTCTACTCAGAAACAATGTTTGTGTTTTTGTTTTCAGAAAACTTCCCTTTCTGAGGTTTTGATTCCCCAGACTCAACAATGACTTTCTCTAAAATGTTACAAAAGCACATTTAGAGTTGGTAGGATGTTTAATGCCTGGGTCTGTTGGTGTCCTGCAGGTTCAGGTTGCAGGTCTCACAAGTGACATTGTGGGTCTCACAATAGAGCTGAAGCCGCGGCGTCGAAACAAGCGCTCTGTCCTTTACGATTTAACTCTGGAGTACAGCAGGGTGACTGGGCAGGCGGCGGGCAGCTGGAGTCGACTGGAGGCCCGACATATCCACATGCTGCTGCAAAACGAGCTCTTCATCAATGTGGCCACGGCACACAGCCAGGAGGGGGAACTTAGGGGGCAAATCAAAGTCCTGCCTTACAGTGGCCTGGAGGTACCCAAACGTGGTGAGTGAGGACAGTGGAGTGAGCACAAACAGATTAAGAAACAACTAAACAGTAAAAAAAAAAAAGTATATTGACTTGCTTTGAAAATATCTTACATTTATTGTTTTTTTTCATTCGTTTTCTGTCTCTTCAAGAGCTGCCCACTCCTCTGGCCGGGCATTTTGTGTCCCCACCGGTACGAACCGGAGCATCTGGCCACGCCTGGGTGTCTGTGGATAAACAGTGCCACCTGCACTACGAGATAATCGTCGCAGGTCTTAGTAAGACGGACGACGTGACCATGAACGCCCACCTGCACGGACTGGCAGAGATTGGAGAGCTGGATGACAGTAGCACAAATCACAAGAGGCTCCTGACGGGTTTCTACGGCTCTCAGGTCCGTCTGCTTGTCTGCTCACTAATGTTACTGTAGACTATTCAGGTCAGAAGTTAAAGTTTTGTTTTGCTTTGAATATAAAAAAAATTTAAAACTGTATTTCATATTAACAGCCATTAACAATGCCAAAATATTTAGATTTTAATGCAGGGCAATTAATAATCACATTTGACTCTCTTATTAGGTGCAAATATGCAATGTTAAATTGTTACTATTAAACATTTTTAATACCATTGAAGCCTGTATTTGGCATCAAACATGGTGCCTGATAAGAAACAAGATAAGTTTGTGTTTTACAGGAAAACTAAATACTGCTAATATCTCTAACTCAGCATCAGTCAAAGGGATCACAGGGTTAAATGGAAGTAGGATATACAATGAAAGAAAACACTTAAATAGAAATATATATATATATAATTTTCTTCGTGCATCACTCTAAAAATGTCTTAATAAAATATGATACCCTGCAGGCTCAGGGGGTTTTAAAGGACATGAGCATTGAACTACTGCAACATCTGGACCAGGGAACAGCCTTCATCCAAGTCAGCACCAAGCTGAATCCCCAGGGAGAAATACGAGGACAGGTATGCGATGAAGTCACGTGGTCACTAATTTTAATGTCGTTGTCTTACTGTAGTGATATATTAAGCCACAAACTTCCGTAATAGTTACTAAGGTCTTAGCAATTAGCTTGAATGACACAGTTTGTTGCATGTTTCCTTTGGTATTTTACAGATTAAACCCTGATGCTGAGAATCAGGAAGAGTAAACGCTACAAACAATCAAGGTGTTTGCTGTTTGTCAAAAAGCTTCATCCAATAACCATCTGAATCTGTCAGGTGGTTATTGTTTTCACTGGCACGTTTAGTTAATTTTACTGGCCTACAGAAACATACAAAGAGGCCACAGTTGGCTGTAAACCCCACAGGTGTAATGGTTGATCACTTTGTGAGGTCGTCTTTCATCCCAACTTAAATCTCTACACATTTCACACACGCTTTTACATTTATTTTTTGTTCAAATGCCTTCCCTCTTCATCTGACTCCGTTTGATGATGCATTTCCAGGTCCATGTCCCAAACAGCTGTAAACTTGGTGCCCCAGCAGAGGTAGAGGAGGCTGAGCTTGATGACCTTTTCCTGAATGACCCCGAGGAGCTGAAGAAAGACCCAAACACCTGCTTCTTTGAGAACCAGTATCACGCTCATGGTTCCCGCTGGACTCCCATCTATGACAAGTGTTTCACATGCAGCTGTCAGGTAAGGAGAGCACTCACATCTTGCTGCACATGGCAATGTTTTTATGCAAGACATTTTGCTGAAGTGCTGGGCTAGCATTAGCATGTATATAACATCTTTTTCCATCTGTAGAAGCGAACAGTGATCTGTGATCCAGTTATTTGTCCAGAGCTGACCTGCTCCAGAACCATCCAACCCGAGGACAAGTGCTGTGCCGTCTGTGATGGTACGGTCAACGTTATGTTGGATATTTTTAAGTCATTCATAGATGTTAGTTAGAGTGCTCTCCATGGCCATCCATGAGTTTCAAGCTAATAATCATTTTATGACTATTCTCTCCATGTGCAGAAAGGAGGGAGACCAAGGACATAAAAGCACCAGAGACGGTGGAGGAACACCTAGAAGGTGGTGTTATAACTCAATTTTTTTTTTACCTTCTTTTGTCTTTTATGTTTTCTAACTGCTGTTTAGTTTATGAGATTTTAGCTCACAGATTAACTCTAAAGCCCCTGTCTTACCCCTGGCAACCCTCTCCGCTTGTATTTCCCATCACTCAGGCTGTTACTTTGAGGGCGACCAGAAGATGCATGCCCCAGGCACCACATGGCATCCCTTTGTTCCTCCCTTTGGATACATTAAATGTGCGGTCTGCACTTGCAAGGTAATAAACATCAATAAATAGGCTCACATCTGGCTGAGTTTACATCTCAGAGGCTCTTTACGGATCGTTTGTGTTGTATTAGGCTGCAAAGAATGTGAAGGGTAGAGAAAATTCTCCTCTGTACTTTAAGGATGTCCAAAACTGGAAAGAGAAGTCACATTTTTCTAAAGAAAAACTGTTTCCAATCTGTTGTTGTTTTAACCTCAGGGCTCTACAGGGGAGGTCCACTGTGAGAAGGTGACGTGTCCCATACTGACTTGCAGTCACCCAGTGAGACGGAGCCCCTCTGACTGCTGCAAGGAGTGTCCAGAAGAAGAGAGGACCCCTGCAGGCCTGGAGCACACCGACATGATGCAAGCGGACGGCCCACGGTATTGCAAATTTGGAAAGAACTTCTACCAGAACAGCGACAGCTGGCACCCCTGGGTGCCTCTGGTGGGCGAGATGAAGTGCATCAACTGCTGGTGTGATGTAAGCATGAAGGAGCTACAAGTTTTTTACTAAAAAGCAAATGAAATCCAATTTTTCCCATCAAATGAAGAAATTCTTAATATTGCTTTCACGTTCTCTTTTTCTCTACAGCATGGAGTTACCAAGTGTCAAAGAAAACAGTGTCCTGTGATGACCTGTTCTAATATCACCCGTACAGAGAGCTCATGCTGTCCTGAATGTGCTGGTAAGGAATGAACACATGTTGATTTACATATTGTCACCTTCCTAAAATAATAGCCTTTTTTTTTTTTGCCAAAATCACTTTTGGTAAATAATATCTTAGGCCATTATTATAGGAAAGTGACAATATTTTTATGAGGAGTGTATTAACATTTCACATTTAAATACAAATCTGTCTTTAAAACAAATCTAAGCTATTACTGCATGCCTAGATGTGAAAGTGTTGTCTGAAACTCTTATTTTGAAAGAATGGAAGTAGTTCTTGAGTTGTATTTCAGTGTTTCCAGCTATTAGATGGTTTTCACCTTCTCCTAACCCCTTTTTAAAACAAAACAACAAAAATCAAATAAGAATAAATCTAACAACCTTTCCTGCAGAAAAAAACTAAACCAACATGAAAAGTTCTAAACATATTTCAATTCTTTTCTCTACATGTCTTTTTTGTCTCACCCATAACATTATTCCTCTCTTCTGCTGCTGCTTCTAGGCACATTGTCTGCAGATTAGGCCTTAATCTTATTAGTGACTTCTAGCAACTTTTAGGGCAGCTGACTAAATCCCTGCTGTGGAGTTGGCAACAGCGTTGCACTTCTGTATTGGCAGAGGCAGCTGTTAACACCCTGTTGCCATTCTGGTTGACAACACGCAAGCACTGAAAAATCTTCTTCTACTTTAAAAACTGCTTGTGCAGCAACATTTATATTTTAAGTTTTAGAAGATTTAATAATATGTAAGCACTGTGGGAAAACCACAACTGGCTAGCTGTTAGCTGCTAACCAAGCTAGCATTGGCAACTGATTCTAAGCTGACATTCAACTCAAAGGGTTTTACTTATTTGTTGTTGTTTTGACTGCATTTAAGGTGACATTTTGTTCATACAGAATCTCTGACTATCAAACCTGAGCTAGAACATTGAACACTAAACAGAGATCCTTCAGAACAGTTATATCTGGGAAAGAAACAATTTTGTATCACATTTCTCATTCTTTTTCTTATCCTCTTCCTAGATCAGAAAGAGGAAGCTGATCTGATGACAAAAACACCAGGCAAAAGACGAACCTGGAGACAATGAGGATGTGGAATGGCCCCGACTTCAGAGATGAGCCCCAAACCCCCTTTTCTAGAAAACAGCACCCTCCTCCTCCTTCTTCTCCTCATCCCACATGGACCTATACCCAGAACTGCACACTGGGACCCCCTTATCGCTCCTGACCCAAAACCCACCCGGTTATCAGCTTCAAGATTGTAAAGAGGAGAGCCATGCAGAGACTGAAGGGAGTTCAAACGCAAAATAAAGACTTTAAGTGAAGCAGTAAAGCTTTGGAGAGGACCATCCTAGCGTTACTCACATGCTGCCTTCAGGGTTTTTTGGAGTTTAACCGTTCCTAAATGGGTGAAAGGTGAAGCTGTAGGTCCAACGCAGCTTTTCATCGGACTGAAATCCAGGTGGATTTTAAATAGTAAGTGTTGGGAGAGAAAAGCAGTTTGTATCGACAGAGCTTATTTTTGAAGCACAGCCATAATTACTGCGGCTCCCACTGGACACAGCGATGGAAAATGTTACTTAAGAAGGCGCGAGTGTGTGAATGTAGGTATCTGTGTGTCTTTCTTTTACTTCCTTTGGATTTTTTAAAGAGTGCGAGTAAGTGAATTGAAGAAACGTATCTGTGACCACACGCCTACAGCTTTTGTCTGTTGTAAGAAAATATTTCCACTCTGTATGACTCTCATTCCTGACAGGATCGCTCAGTTTTTCTGGGATAGAGAATTAAAACACCTTCTGTTTATATCATTTCGCCTCAGCTTTGGTTCTTCCCGTTTTTCTTTAAGCTATTTTTGTTTTTGCTTTTCTTCATTATTGTGAAATATGAAGCAGGTTTGTATTTTGTATTTATTGAATACTGTTGAAACAAAATAAAAAGGGTTTGTTAGTAAAAGAGGAAATGTCTGCTGATTTATAGATGTTGTTGCTAAGGTTATACACCCATTTCCTCTTTTAGCTGCTGGGAATGTACCACGCTTCTTTAAATCCTGCAATAAGTCACGTTTCTACTAATATCAGAGCAGTTGCTGAGAATCACGTCAGAGAAGCTCTCTTCAACAAATCCCTACCAACCTTTTTCTTTATTTTCCTCTATCTCCTTCTTCCTTTTTTCTATTTTCTTTCATTTTGCTACCGTGTGTTTTTTCCTGAGACAGCACATGCGATCATTAAAGATTCATACACAGACACATACAGGGGAAGAAAAAAAAAGACAAACACACAGGGAAGGCACACAGACGGAAACATAAACAGACACTCAGACTGACACATGTCCCAAACCCTGAACCTGGAACACACACATTGCTGCCAGCAGTTTTTCCAACACACCGCTGTAAAGCTGTGACTGCTGCGCTCTGCTGGTCAAAATACATTACTGCACTATGATGGTGAACTTATTTTAAAAAGGGATAATGCACAACTCAAATGTCAATGTCACCATTCGATGGGCTAATTCGCATCTGCAGTCCTCTGACAGGTCACAAAAATGGACACACGATAACTAGATTGTTTTTTATTTGTATTTTCTTTTTTCTGCTAGTACACATGTCTCTGTACAAGAAGGTTTTGTTGAAAAGTCAGGATGTTCTTTCTTAAAAATATTTTTCAATTTTAATTTTACTGTGTAAAAAATGGGACAAAGAACAGTAAATAAAAAGTCCTTAAAGAGCCCATTAATAAAACAAGAAGCAGATAGAAAACCTGGAGACAAGCAGAGAGACAGAGAGAATGAAAATGATAAAAGATTTTCCTAATTCAAAACTATTTTCTAGTTTCCATGACTGTCATCACAGCACTGTGCCGGTAAGATGGGGATTTATACTCCTGTATATTTCTTCTAGACAAGTTAACTCAGGACTGTGCTGTGTGTCAAGCTTTGATGATCACAAAAACACACTCTTGGCTGTTTATCTAACCTTATTTCTAAATATTCTAAAAACTGAAATTACATTATATAAAATGAAGGAGTTGCCTGGAACGCAGTCTGACTGTAGATACCTCAATTTAGCTGCTTTACAGAAGCATTGTATTAGGAAGCAGCAACATTAAAATGTCTGTTTTACAACTCATTTTTTTTCTTTTCTCTTCTTTTTTTTGTTTTTGTTTTGTGGTCACGTTTAAATGTCTCAGATACTAGAATATTTAATAACAAACAAAGACAGCCTCCTGATCAAATACAGAAAAAAGTTTTTAAATCAGACTTTTATCTATTTAGAGATAAGAAGAAGGTTTTTGTCATTTTTTTTGTACAAAAAAATAAAAGAAGAATGAAAATCACAATTTTGTTGCTCCTGTTTGATTTGGTAAAGCAATAAAATAGTAAAACATCCAAGGAGGTGAATGCTTTTTATAGGTCCTGTAAAATAAATCCACACAGTAGTCTGTACTTCAGGCTTTATGTTTATCTGATATCTATTTACGATCCTTTCAACACTTTATACCATTATGCAGTCACAGTTTTTAGTGTACAACCCCTAAAATTCCAGTTTATCCGATTTCATGACTTCATAAGTTGTCTGGGTGTTTGCACAATTTTGCAATTAGTGACCCACAAGTGTAAAAACAGAGGTGACACCATTTGTAACTTTACTCAGAGGGATAAATCTAATAAAACGTGTCCCGTAGGAAATGATTGCACAAGTGTAAACGGCGCTTCCCAAAGGAAATGCTGTAAAAGTCGAGGTAAAAGATGTCTGTGCCTCACACTGCTGAACAGACTCCAGCTGAGTGAGCAGAGCCTCATCAATATTTCAGCACTGCTGCCCTCTGCTGTGAACATCTGAACTGACATTTTCACACCCATAAAATAGGGATTTACAGTGTTTAACAGGCTGTACTTTCACGAGTCATATATAGCATCGTAAACCGGTTCCTAAGCTTGCAACACAGCTCCAGGATGCTTCCTTTTTTCTTTTTTTTTTTTTTAATTGACTGCGCTCCTGTTTCCCGGCTGCTCCACTGATACAACTCAAAGAGGAGTAGTCTTCAAACAGTGAAAGGCAAAGTTACAGGAAAACAATTGTAATTTCTTTACCTTTGCTGATTTGCTGTGGACTGATTGGTTTTTCCAACCTTCAAACTGCAGGTAGGTCACTCTGAAGCTGGAACAAACAATTTTTTTTTTTTTTATCATATCAAAAGGATTTTGACTGTAATCTCTTATGAACCTCACCTTTGTGTTGAGACTGTGCTTGCATCAATGAAACCCCCTCTGGGCTGGGGATGAAAGGAAAACACCCCGATGCTTTATACATGGCCAAACACCTTGTGCTGTAGAGGGCAAAAGCTTGGATGCTTTACTTTTTCTCTGTGTGTTGAACTTCTCAAACAGTCGAGTGAAGAGCTCACTTGTCTCGGACGATGTGAGTTACGACTTTTAATTTCTCTTTGGCAGAAATAAAGCATCTTGAAGCTGAACCTCACACATCTATCGTCTTCTGACCGTGACGATTTGGAGTTGCTGAGGTTTCCCTTTGTTTTCTGCCGAATAAACGCGCTGCTGAGTTTACTGGCACATGACTGGAGGACAACCAGTTCTCTTCTGTGAATTTTAATTTTTGTGCTCCTACTGGTCTCCTCTGTCATGACTTTTATGTCGCCGCTGAATGTTTTTAGATTGTCACACAAAGTTTCATGGGAGAGAGACATAACTTAAATAAATCCAAAATGCGATTTCATCAATTAGGGAAAATGCAAACCGAGGGACAGAAGTAAAACTATATAGCTACCTTAACCTAAAAACCGGTACTTTCAGAGGTGAACGACATTTGTGGTCTTTTGCTGAGCAGTTGCATGGAAGCTCTACCGTTCATGCTATTTCTACCAGACTATTTCTTTTCAGCGAATTATAAACTCTGTTCTCAACTTTAACAGCTTCTAAAAAAAATTATTGCTATGACCCGAAATAAAGAGCCAGAGCTACAATTCAACGCTTTACATCGAAGCGTATTCAAAGGTGTTATAATGTCCCAGTCAAAGTCCATAGCTAAATATAATTTAGAATCTTTGGCAGTAATTGCACATGTATATTCACAGTTGCTCCGCATCCAAATCGACTGAGTCTGAACTATTTTTCAAGAGAATAAAATGGGATAAAAATCTATAGTTGTGCATCAACTCTTTTAAGCCAAAGGGGCTGTGGTATTTGTGAAACAAAAATCAATAAATCACTCGTAGGGGTTACAAATTCAAGTTACCAATGGAAGAAGGATGCTAATGAGTAACACCAGCAGCTATTGGACATGACAGCGCCAACTCCCTGCATGTCTCGCACCCAGTGGCACTGCAGGAAGTGATGAACTGGCACCGTTCATCACTTCCTGCAGATTTTCTTGTAGTTTCTTGCTCTGCTGCGCCTTCAGAAGTGACAGCAGAGCCAGATTTGACAAAGTCAGCCAGTCATTGCTTCTGCTACAATCTCAGCTGTTCTCTGAAAAGTTCAGCGCGGAGGTTTCAGAGAACAAGAACCGTTCATGTCGTCCCCTTGCGATAACGTCTTAAAATACGTTGTGTGCAGTCGATTCCGTTTTATTCTCCTTGTCTTGGAAGCATTAAAAACTGCAAAGTTAGCATCAGACTCTCTCAGAGCGTCTCCCACGTGCCGGAGACCTTCCTCTGGTTTGCACATCCAGACAAACCCCAGTAAATACCTCTGAGGATGAGAAATCCCCAAATGTTGCGTCTGTAGGGCCTGATTCAGTTAGTTTCATCGAGCGTGTTTGTTATCGCTACCATTTGGTCTGGTAATGAGATTCCTGTGTTTGCAGTGACAAAAAGAAGAAAATTTCACACATGATTGATGAAACGAAGCAAGTCTGGATCTAACCGTGTTGTGTTTCTGAGAGGAGTTCTGTGCATTAGAGGGAAAACGTGCTTCCTCAGGAGCAGATTAGGTGACGTCTCATTGATCATAGAATGTAGGACAGAACAAGAGACACCACTGTTAGCTCATAAAGCTCGTTTAATAATTGTTCAAATAATCAGAAGGATGAATGAATAAATGGAATACTCTCTAAAGATTATGGGACTAATCAATGTTTTTTTTTTTTTTTTCCATTTGGGCACGGTAGGATTGAACATATGAAATATTACTTTGCATTTACATGTCGCCCTGCAGAGGTTAGTGAGAGGAGCTGAACTGTCGCTCTGTCCAGGATCTGTTTCTGAATGGATGCGTGGAAACTATGAACCTTCTGACCTGCGTACAATAAGTTACGCTGTGTAAAGTGTGCACTGAAAATTTTAATCTGTTCTGAAATTCAAAGCAAAAAAAAATGTGTGTGAATGTCACGGTAACCACTCAATGAAATTTAAGTGTTAAGTTACCATTTTTATTATGCAATTATGTTTTACCACCTTTGATTATTTCTGCTTTTGGGTCCAGTTCAGCTCAGTGACCTTTGCCCTGTTGGAGCTGCTAGTTGTGTCTAAATTTCGCCCAAATAGCTGTTGGTTTGAGAAAACTTTAAACATTTTAAAATAGTTCCCCATATTCAACATCCCACCAACTTTATGCAACATGGCAGAAACATACAATGAAACAGACCCCCCAGAATGATGATACCCCCATCAGACCTGACAGTTAGTATATAAAATTGTACACTGAGTTGTCTGATGCATCTACATTCTGACAGAGCAAACAATTACATGACTTTGTATGGATGCACTAACAGTTTAGTTTCTTCTTCTTCTTTTTGTATCAAGCTCTGATGGGAATTAAACAGTGAAATGTCTGCAAGAAGCAAGAAGCACTAGAGAATGTGGATGCAAATTTTTATTTTCCAATCTACAAAACAATGCAAAAGGTTTCATAGCCACACACGTGCTGCTGTAAATGAACTGAACTGCAGGTAACCAAAGTAATGTGCAATGAGTGGACTGAGTCAGCCCATTCAGCAGCAGCTGACAAGTTTTTTTTTTTTTTTCTTTTTTTTATGTGACCTTTTAACCTTTGATTCCTCCAACCGGGGGGACTTAAGGTGTAGTTAAATCTAATTCCAGATTTCAAAACACAATAGCATGGATTAATAAGCTTTGGGATCTCAGCTGTTGTGATGCCATCTGTGTGCAGATGGGGTGAAATTGTGGAGAAGCCACAAATTACTTTATTGACTCCTCAACTTTCTGAGTGCTTCAAACCTGATGGGTGGCTGAGAAGGGTGTGGGATCGCATTGGAGCGTCCCTGAGACAATTATTAGTAGCCCGCTTTCACGTGATTATTGGCTGGAAATGAAACAGGCTGATTAAAGAAAGAACTCTCTAATGGAGTCTCAGGTGTCTCAACAGCCCAAAAGGGCCCAAGCCAATCTTGCACTGATGAAACGTGGGCACAGCCAACGTCTCACACTGCAGGGTGTGAGAAAATGATGTCTTCTAGAAATGGCTTGGAAGCATAAAAAACAGAAAGTACAATTTTCTGTAGACTCCAAATCTGTAGATTGCGGGGCAATCTACAGATTTGGAGTTGCCTCATCAAGAGCTCAACACTGACAAGACGAGAAGACATTTTCTCATGTTGTAAGTGAAATAATCTGCCTGTGAAACTTGTACTTTATCATCAATATTAAGAAATTATTTACATGAAGCAAGCTCCTCCTATTCCTGCTCAAACATTACGTGTTTTGCCTTTTTTTCAAGAGCTCTAGAAACAAGACAAAAATACTTTTGTTGCTTTTGCAGTGAATCACCTCAAAGTTTGCAACTCATTCCAGAACTACCTTTCAACCAACTGAAGATGCTGGTTTCATGCCAACAGGGACATTTTAAGCCAGAGTTACTTTAAATTGTTTTGCTTCATAATTAGAATACATTAAAGCACTTTTTATGCTTAAGAACTGGATATAAAATAATCACTGTATTAAGAAAAGAGTATTTTCCTTCTCAGATTTGTTCAGTTTTTGCTTCTTTTTTTTTGCCACACGTTTCATATTTTACTAAATACAAAACGTAGTTTTTAAATTCTGTATGTCATTTATTAAACAAACCAACAAAATCACGCCAGGCCTTGTGGATTGTGTGGATAAAAGCTTTAATGAGGCGCTGTGTGGGAACCAGCCGCTGCCCTCCTGCGCGCAGCAGAAACAGATTCCAGGGCTTACATCTTCCAAATCATGTTCCCATCTCAACTCGGTTCTCTCCAGAACCTCCCACAGGTAGGTAGCTCTCCTCCGCGCTCTCATCCCGCACCGGCGCGGCGGTGCCTCACTCAGAGATGCGCACTCCGCTGCGGCCCCCACCTCTCCCCCCTCAGCCCCGCCGTGTCTCAGGCTGTCCAGTCCCGTGAAAGTGCGCGCCCCGGGAGTCTGCACATCTGGACCGACAGATGAAACGGATGGTTTCATCCATGAACTCGTTGATTTTTCGTGTGCATCCGAGTGGGACCGCGAGGGGATCCTGCAGCGGCGAAACACCCGCAATGCAACACGCGGCGGCTGTTGAAGGGCATCTTCCCGTCGTTCCGCGGGTATCTTAAAGAAATGCCGTCATTCGTGAGCAGGGCGCCGTCAGGCAAAGACTTTGTGCGTTTTCTCCACGTTTTTACTTGAAGTTGAGGCTGTTGCAGTCAGGAGGGGATTCCTCCCACCACACTGTCGCTGCTGGTCGCCTGGAGCTCCAGGATCACTCAGTCAAGTTCTCAGAGGAGTAAACTGTTGCCTTGAGTCAACTTTGTCAGCCAGTGTTTGGATCTGGGACCCGCTGAGTCTCCAGCCTTCCCCTCACCCTCCCCAGCCTTCACCCTCAGCGCTCTGAGGGGGAGAGATGGAGAGCAGCAGGTGACTCACCGCTCGCCGCCGCTTCAGGACGTCTTCTGGGGACTCACTGGACACACTGGGAACACCCAGAAAGTCCCAGGACAGGATGGTGAGTGCGTTGCGCACGGTGCGTCTGCATGCCTGCTGTCTGCGCTTGTGTGAGAATGTACAGCAACATGTCACACGGGCTGACAGGGGTGAGGACCGCCGCTTTCAGTTTGACACACAGCGTAATTGGTTAATTGGGCAGATGTGAAGTAAAATAAAGCAGAAGCGTTAGTTTATCTGTTGATGAAGGAGATAAACTGTGGTCTAGCATCTATAATGTCTCAGAGTTGTTCCTTTTTCATAATAAAAATCTGCATCTATAAAACTTTACTCAGTTTCAACCTGAAAACATGATATGTTGGAAGACACGTTTTTGAATGGTTGGTGTTGATGACACACCACAGTGGGCGGCATTCAATAAGGGGGCGACAGGAGCGTTCTAAAAAGTTATTAGAAGCCACAAAGGGTTTTCTCCACTTAATGGGAAGTGTACTCCGACCCTGCACTGTAAAAAACAAACATAAAATTGGCAGCGCATTGTTGGAAGAGCTAAAGTCATTATCTGACTGTGTAGATTACGTAGTGATAAATTAAAGCGTGTGACTTTTAATACTTTCTGGCATAAACAGTAAGTTTCAGAATCTTGGTAAAATTATTCTATAACTTTGATTTATGAAACTTTTATAGTTGTAAAAGCAAACAAAAAATATATGCCAGGAGCAAAAGCAGAGGCTAGTCCACGGTGCTATTCATGCAAGATCTGTATTTTCAATTTCCAATTACTTTTGCTGCATCATTTAAAAACATTGGTTGCTCTTTATGAAAAAAAAGAAAAAAAAAAAAAAACGATTCCATCCACAAACTTTAAAGTATTTTATTAATATTCATCTGACAAAGGAGAGTCTTTTTAATATTGGTAGAGTGCTGAATGTGAATGGTTGTTCATGCTTTCCTGACACACAGATTCTTGTTTTTTACAACATGAACCTGCTGAACAGTTCAAGGTTCTGTTCTGGACAGAATCCTAAACTCATGGTCCTCGTGGGCTATGAGTTTAAGATGTTAAAGAGCAAGTGTTTTTAAAAAGACAGAGGTTCAGTACACTAATTTACAAAGCCAAATTTCTTTTAAGTCATATTTGACATATATAGAAGTTTTATAAAAAACTGAAGGTAACAGGGTTACTTGATTGTGTTAAAAAATGTCACTACTTACTGCCTGTGGATTTTTAAGCAGCTCACCTTGTGATTTTTTTTCCTCACTTTTAAGAAAGTTAATTTCACAACATATCAGCACTAAGAAAAAAATCCATTCATACATGTTTATTAATCAATTCGCTGCAGAATATAACATGAAACTGTCACAAAAATGTGTTTAAAAATAAGCTAATTTGGATATTAGATTATTTTTAAGTTACAATGTATTGGAAACAGTTCTGTTTCAAAACTAACCCCAAAGTATGTTAGCTTCATTCTGCAAGATGCATTGGTGGTGTTATGTTTATTAAATAATGAATCAGATCAATACATTTAATTCAGACAGTCCACACTCCAGTCTCTTCTCCCACACTTGTGGCAGTCTGGACTATTTCACAGCGTTTCTTTGCAGACAGCCCTATTAGTGTCTTAGATGTTTAATAGTGATTGATGTTTGATTTAAAAAAAAAAGTCCTGCAGTTATTTCAGTTTAACAGTTTCCCCAAGTATTTGCCTCTGACTTAAACTACAGGAATACTGGAAAGTGTGTAAAGAGGTTTTTGTTTAATAAACACCCCATTGTACATGATGAATATTTGTGGGACTGAGGCGGCCTGCAAACTGAGGATAATGTTGAATCTTTAACTTCAGAAGCAGAGCTTTGTTCCTGTTTGGAGATCTTTGCACACCTTCATCGTCAGTAAGCTTCCATGATCCAGCTTCCTGTCCCGTTGCCTCGCCACCCTTTGTTTTTCCTTACATCCTTACAATCCTTATGCATGCGGCCAGACTTGCACACAGACATTCACCAAGGCCTTGCCTCGGTGTGGTGCCTACTACTCCTTGTGTCACAAGATGCTTATGATAGCTGTGCATCAGCAGCTGGCTTTCACATCACAAGGCTTTTTTAGTGGCTGATCGTTACACACATATTAAGGGCATTTTAGAGAGAAATCATGTGGCCTCTTCTTTCGGGGAATAAAATGTAAAAAAAAATCTCTAATTTGTGAAAATAGATATTTCAGTCATGCCTCTTCTACATAAAGTGAAACTCATAAACTTGGTACAACATTGAACCTGCTAGAGGCGACAAGTTGCCTTTGGTTCCACCATCGTGAGATCAAACGCAGAAGAATGAAGACCAGAAACTCGTTCAGTTGAACTCTGACTTCAACTGTACCTTGATTGTTCCACTAGGGGGCCTAAAACAACCACTGCACCAACCTCAACCACTGCACACTTAAAAAATAATTGAATATACCATCAGAAATCATTCATTCATCTGGAACGAAAATGTATATTTTTCTTTTGAATATTTGTTTTGTTTTTTATGTAAATATAAAACTGTGTGTAATTTAACAAACAGTTTACTGGTCTGTTCTACTTCCTAATTGAGGTTGTCACTTGCTGAGTAGATACTCGTTCATTTGCAGTGGACCTTTAATGGACGTTTAACAATTTAGTGGAACTGTAAAACTCTGATACTCTGATACTCACCATGAAAACCATTTGAAAATAGTTCCAGACACTATTAGAGGCCCTCCTTCCAGACCATAAAAACAAACTGATCATTTCTGGTGCCTGTAACTTTCAATACACCACTCAACTCTGTTGATATAACATTTATGACATTATTACATGCGTGGTGACAACAACTGTCATTCAGTTGTGATCACAGACAGTCTTTTACATTGCAGTGGGAAATTTTTTGGTCTGCTCTCATTTACAAAGTAATTTGTATGTTAGCCAAGTTAGAGGGTTTTTGAACTTGAACAGCCAGTTTAAGGGCAGGCCATAAATCAATCAGATGGGAGTCCAGACTTTGTCGAGATCACTCTAAAATTATTTGGGGTTTTTTAATCATGGGTTCTGTACGGTATTGTCTTTTTATATCACCCAAATAAGCTTGCAGTTCCTTCAGGATGTTCAGCAAATTTATGTCAAACCATCAGAATCCTGGGTTGTCTTGTGTTTTTCTGGGTCGCAGTTTTGTTCATTTGTTGTTCTTTGCTAGCCTTAGTTATTTGAGTTAGAATAAATTAATTTATTTTCTGTTTGGTTACAGTTTTGTTTTCCCTGCTCTCCTCTTGGTGTTACTCGCTCTCTGCCATCTCTCTCTCAGTTTGCTTGTCAGGTCCCTTCTCTCACTTGCAACCAATAAGTCCCCTGTTCCTTATTGGTAATCAAACTCCTCTGTTTGAAAGCCCCATACATTCTGGATTCTGCCATTATTTTCCATTTCTTTTCATCCTGTCCCTGTTTGTTCCTGCTCTTGCTCCTTGGTTCTCAATTGTTTATTGTATGTTTTTGTAGATATTTGTTTTGTAAAGTTATTCAACTTCATTCACTGCCTACATCTGCTCTGCAACTATGGGTTGAATCACACACACACGCACACGCACACACACACACGCACGCACGCACGCACGCACGCACACGCACACACACACACACACACACACACACACACACACACACACACACACCTACACACACACACACACACACCCACATGCACGCATACACACTATAACACAAACCTTTGTTTTCTTTTTGTTGAGCAATGGATTTTATCTTGGAGCTTTCTCTCTTTCTCATTCTTGAATCATCAACACTCTTCTTAACTGAGTCAAACATGGTGCTTGTGGCTTTTGATGTTCTTGGTTCTTTTGTGACCTCTTGGATTATTCATTCACGTCATCCTGAAGTAATTTGGAAGGCTGGTCAGTCTTGGGGTAATTCACCACTGATCCATATTTTCTCATTTTGTGGATATTGGACTCTAGTTGGAGTTTCAACATTTAAAAATCGTTCTGTAACCCTTTTCATACAAATAGATGTCAATTACTTTTTTATTATCTGTCTTTGAATATGAATCAGGACAACATGCTATTATTTGAGATCCCTTTGCCTACTTCATATTGTTCTATGTATGATCTTTTGAGTTTACAGATTTGACAGCGTGGTCAGTGAAACGGCACCAGAAATGTGCATAAATATCTTGTGAGACTTTAAAATTTGTTTTATTTTATTGGGCACAGACATTTCAGATGTTGCACAATATTTAGTTTATAATTTTCTGTTTGTTTTTTTTTTGCAGTGTTTGTTAGTTCTACTGACTTCATATATTTTACTACCAAACGTCAAAAGATTTTAGCCGTGATCAAGTATAAAATAAATCTAAGCCTAGGGGATGGACCAGTGATGGATGGCAGAGGGGTGACAGTGGGTGAGGAGTTAGTTTTGCCTGTAACCGGCTTTTTCCATCTCAGCCATTTCATCTCTTTGTCCAAGATACTTTATCCGCATTGCATGCTGGTGGTGGTCAAAGGGCTTGGTGGTGCTGACTATGGTAGCCTCGCATTCAGACAATGCAGCTATAGCTTCAATGTAGCTTACTATTGTGTAAAGCAGTTTGGAGTCCTCTGGACTAGATAAAGTGCTATACAAGTACAGGCTTTTTAGCATTTATAGGAAGTTCTTAAACTAGGTCTTCGGGTACTTTGCTTCCAGCAGTCTGCCACGAAAGAAAGAAAAATAAATATATGGGTTTAATTTTCTGAAACTCGTGTGACAAATTCAAGCAATGTTTTTGGTTTCTTATGGTTTCCTTTCCTTTTAAAGAGCTACATCATTCAGCAGAATGCATTGTGGCAGTCCAGAAATGGTTTGTTGCCTGGGGGTGATATGGTACCATAGAGGGATAACAATAATCTAACTGCCTTCGTAATAATGTGAAATTCCTTCTGATTCCAGGCAGATTTTTTATTTATTTTTTTAATATTGCACCTGTTCTATCCGTCAGCTGCTCACTGAGGCCTGCTTCTCACTGGGAAAACATCAGTCATCTCCCCGATTCTCTTCTCGGGAATCATCTCCTCACCATCACTCTTGGCCTCTTTAGACACTTTCCATTACTGCTGTATTTTAAGTCAGAAGCAATTACTTGAGGCAACTGTTAAACTAAAATACCTGCAATACTTGTGTTGCTTTTTTTTTTAATCAAGCATCAATCATTATTACACATCCATGACTCTAATAAGGCTGTCTGCAAAGAAACGCTGAAATAATCTAGACTGCGACAAATGTGGAGAGGAAGAGCTTAGATAGAGACTGGAGTGTGGAGTGACTGAGTTTAAGGTATTAATCTGACTCATTCTTTGATATATATAACACCACCAAAGTATGTTGCAGCATGATGTAACATACTTTGGTGTTTGCCTTGAAAGCAAAACTGTTTCCAATACAGCATTGGAGGTGGAGGCTTAGAAACTGAGATGCAAGTAAATCTGCTTCAGTTCTGTGGGTTCAACTAAAGACTAGTTAGCGACAATAAGGTCTACAGGTGTCTGTTTTTTCTATTATTAATCATTATCTGACTGCTTGTTGGAGTTGGAGTGTCGACCAGATCGTCTGTTCGTTCGTCTTTAGAGGGAGTGCTGGTGGTGTGGTAATAACATGCAGCACCCAGAACATGGGAGGGACAAAAATGCCTGATTGAACTAATTGTTACATTTATCCATCTGACCTCTAATGCCAGAACCCCAGAGAAATGAGTTAAAGGGTCTTCATCTGAAACTTCAGAGGTTAATGGAGCAGCGTTGGTGAACCATGAGAGGCCAGAGAAGCCTTAAGGCAGGAGATCTGCTTCTCCAACATCAGTCTTTGGATTGAGTCTGGAGAGCAGAGCAGTGAGCGGTTCAATGTTTGAAGCGAGGTCAAAGAAAGGTCTGGGAGTCAGGAGACAGACGTAAAGAAGCAAAGCTCTGGAAAGGTGTGATGATGGAGATTGATAGAAGTTGGGATGTACATGTCTGTCTTGTTCCAGGGAGAGGAATGGGGCTCATTCATGATGGATGTGGAGCTCAGAGGAGGGTTGCTACACACATACTGGCAATATTCACAAGTCATGCTTTCTGGTGTTGATGGTTGGTAAGAAATGTGTACCATTATATAGCTTTATTGAACAATGCAATCTAACAAAGACTCCAATCACTTGGTCAAACTATATTAAAAGACTATATATGACATGAAATGTTGTTAAATGTTAAATTGAGTTGTCATCAGAAAATGTCAGCACATTCTTGAGATGTGTTGACATTTTTGTTGTTGCTATTAAAACAGCAGCACCTTTCAATATTTTAATCTAATTATTTAACAGAGACCAGCACCATGGACAGCACCTTGTCCATAGTTTAGGTTTCAGTAGTTTGGAAGGATTCGGATGTTCTTTGTGTCCATTTAGTCTTTGTAACCATTTCAACTAACTTTAAGATTCCATTCTCTTATGGTCACCGCATCCCTTATGGTCAGTCTTAATGAGTTGTTCTTAATTTCCTAGGCCAGGTCAGTGATGATTCAGAAGAGACAGGCACCACAATACAGAGGTAAAATTGTGAATCACAAATACATACTGAGAAACAAAACTGATACATTTTTGAAGGTGGCCATTATAACCAACTGAAGGTTTTGATCATTTGACAAAACCAACGTATAAAAATAAAATTATTTGAAAACGACCAAAGATCCTGAATAAACATTTGGTTAAAAAAAAACATTCAATTATTCATTTTTTTTCATTATAGACATTTTAATTGACAACTTGACTTGAATTTACCCTAAGGTTAAAATGACTGTAAAAAGCTGGATACATGTGACCGGACCGGAACTCACCTGCACAGGAAGGTGTTTTGGTGACAAATGAACTTGACCCATTTTAAATATGTTCCATTAAACATAGTTGTAAAACTCAACTTAATCTTTCAGTTTGATGAAAGAAGGCAGACCATGTAAGAAACATCTTCTTTTTTTTATGTTTTTAACCTTAGAGTAAATGGACTATCTGTATTTGCATAACTGAGTAAAAAAAATCCCTGCTGTTTCTGGCATCAAAAGCTGTTAAAAACCTTGATGTTCCAACACACACTGCAGGGTATTCATTCTCCTCTGCAGAATCTCTGTTTGCTGTGGGACTAAATCCACCTGAGCTATTCACCCATCATATCTAACAGCTAAAAATTTGTGTCAGCAAGAAAACTTTATTTAAGATGGCAAGGTCAGAGCAGAACAAAGACTTCACAATGCTGCAAGTGGCTCCCACATGCATTAAAAATGCCTCATCATGCTGTCAAAGCAGGTGAAGTTTGGGGTTCTTTTGTGTCCGATGGTGACCTCTGTAGTGGGGGATGTTTGGCTCTGCAAGAAACAAATGTAACTATATATATGTGTGTTTACTGTGTATGTGTGAGAGAGATGTTGTTGACAAGATGTACATCTTGAATGTTTCTTTGCTTTGCCAACAAATTCTCACAGGTGCTCCTTCAATCTCTATATGAGTAATGACTTCTCCACCTAAGGACTCGGTAACTAATTCACAGCTTGTCTGTTGATGGAGGGTGTAGAAAAAGACTTCCTCACATTGAAATTACACACATAAAGCTAATGAAGTCGTTCACAGCGAGCAGACAGGCCTGCTTCTGGTGCACGTAGTGTTTAAAAATGAAGCACACGCTCTGTAAAATGTGCTCCTCTGTCCTTCTCGTTTTCACTTGCAGAGGCCCCTGCAGGCAAAGACAAAACAGAAGATATATGGATAGCGACACCTAAACAGGACACAGATCTAATGTGTCAGTGGTGTGAAGCTAAAGCTTTAAAAGTACTCTAAGGTGATTTTAAAGTGTCACTGTGTTTCTACTACAGAACTATTTTTCCATGAATCAGGCTGTTTCTGTGAGTGCCTAAGGTTGGCTTAGGATCTTTGTTTAATTTGGGATGCATGTTAAATTAGAAAACCAGAGTTCTTGGAAAAAGGCCACCCATGCTTGTAAAAAACAGACAAACGCCTCAGAGAAAGTAATTTTGGTTGTGATGCAACTTTGCAAACCAATTCCCCGTACTGCTGGTGGTGCTCATGTGAACATATATATACAATCACTGCAAACTTAGCGGAAGTCTTCATCTGCAAAAAAAGTCTCCAAGTGCAGCATGCAGATAGTGTGAGGGTTCTCATTAAATTCATTGAATGCCTTCTGCGCACATTTAAAAATAAGGCTGTTGCATATTTGAAAATTAACATTTATTTGATACTGTAGGATTTAGTTCATAAAAATATTTATATATTTGTGCTATGGTCTCCTATCCAACTTTGTTACCATAAAAATGGTCTTCAATCTGTTTTTTTTGATCGGTTACATTTGCTTTTTTGTGGCTGGAAGTTCCTTTTCAAACCTCCATGGTCCTCCATATCTTTTCGACTAAACATACATGGATACTGATGGTGAGCTGATGATGCTTGATTTCTATATCAAAATAGCTTTGCTACATCAGAACTGACATTATTTAAAGCCTTCCTACTTTACTCGAAACCTTATTTCTATCATAGGTAATGCACTCACCCTCCGCAGAATGTTGCTCAAGACTCTCACTGTCCGTCACTTTGATGCTTGAGTCAGAAATTCTCCTTAAATACAAAACCATGAGTCATATGGCAGCAATTTAGCATGTGGAGCTAGGAATCCTGACCAAGGATTCTCACTCAGTCACCTCTGGTGCAGCAACACATGCAGATCCACAGTAAGTAAATAATTGCAAAAGTATTCATAGTTCTTACTTTTTTTCCCATTTTCTTGGCATTTTAAGTCATAGACTAACACAAGGTAATATTTTTATACATCTTAAAAGTGAGGTGCACATTTGTGTTTTGACCTCTTATTATTGCCTCTGAACAACATCTTGTGGGACCAATTAGCTTCGGAAATCAAGCTGATAGTAAATAAAGTTCACTTGGGTCTAATTCATCCTCTGTATAAATGGAGCTGGTCTGTAAAAGGCCTCAGAGGTTTGTTAGAGAACATTAATAAACAAACATGATGAAGACCAAAGAACACAGCAGACTGGCCGGGGAGGAAGCTGTGAAAAAGTTTAAAACAGGGCTGGGTTTTGTTTAATCCATCATTTGAAAATAGAAAGTGTATGGCACAAACTTTAATGACTCAAGGGAATAAAATGCTGAAGCAGTAGGCAGTGTTGTAGGGAAAGAAAGAGCAGAAATATCTAGAGGACAAAACTTAAAGGAAAGGCAGAAGAAAGAAAAAAGTCCTGCAGCCATTTGAATCAGGTGTTCTGGAACAGACGTATCTAAAACATGTAGAAAAGCTGATCTAGAGTTAGTCCGTGTAGTGAGAGGTGAGGTTTTATTGTTTTCAGGTATTTCTTAAGAAATTTGGAAAATAATTAAGAATTAGGGGGGAAAAAATACTTGAAACCAGTGAAATATCAAACACAAACAGCTAATTAACAAATTCAATATCTATTTAGAAGAAAAACAAAAGAACATCTTTGAACAAGATTAAAAATACTGAAAATGAGAAATCATAAAACGTGAAACACTTCCTTCCATAGGCTTTTTAAACCCACTCTGCATAATCACTGGTAACTGCAGTATAATGACATAATTAACAGTGAGCCAACAATAGTGAACCAACAGCAAGACTCTAACATCCTCACACTGTGTTCTGTTGAAGTGTCACATGGAGCGCTGCAGCAAGTGGCACATTATTGTTTTTATTTTTTTATCATGACTTGCTAGAGGAGCACCCAGCTGTTCATCTGTCCTCACAGAAGGGAGTGCAGAAGCTGCAGAGACGGCCAGCAGCAAATCATCCATGTGAATCAGATGGAGCTGACACCTCCAGATGTGTTTGTTCTGTCAGTTTAGCTTTGTGTCTGAACAGAAAGACATAGAAATTAAGGTATTTTTCTCTTTTGCATACAGTAAGTCCTGATTTAGTCACCAACATGGAAAATATTTATCTGCAGTCATATCTTCTACTCTTCCACCTTCTAAATTATTTCTTCCTTTCCTTCATTATATGCCACACCCTGTGTTCGGTATGTGCAACATCTGTCCTTCCTACATGTCCAAACAGTCTCAACCTTGTCCCCAAATCCAGTTAACTCAAATGATTGATTGTAGATACTAAATTACAATCACCTTTAATGCCTCAACTCAGTGCAGCTTTACTCTTACCTGCTTTTCTTTTTCACCTTCACATTATTTTCTGCATTGCCTTTTCAGAATATTCTCCAATCTCTCCCCCACCTGTTCTTTATTCTCACAACAGATCACAGTCTCTGCTGTGACTTCATAATCATCTCCAACTCCTACTGCACACCTCACCACTGTCTGACTGCCTCTTGTTTACACCCTTCAGCACACCTGATTTCCTCATTCAGGTCAAAACTTCCTCCTGTTGCAAGCTGATCAAAAACATGGTGCAACTGCTTTCTATTCTCCTTGGCCTCATAATACACCATCTTTTTAAATCGTCGTACATTGGCCTCATTTGGTAGGTTCCTTTGATTTGTTCTGTTAGTTTAATGGTTTTCTTTCTTCCTCCCAGTCTGTTCATTCCCCTCCTTCCCTCAGTCTGCCAGCCATTCTGCTCCCCTTTTCAGCCATTTTCAAATTCCTCCTATCGGCTACCTGCTCTCTTCCCCAGCTGTTCCCAATCACCTGTGATTAGCTCTTCTGCTTCTTTTGTCACGTTCACTTCAGTATTAAAGCTCTTCAATCTCTAATCCTTGCTAGATTCTTCCATTTGTTCTGATGTTCCTGGTCTCTTGTTGTTACGCTGCTTCTGTTAATTCTTTTGTTCAAATGCTCTCATGCCCTGGCTCCTTGTGTGTTTTTCCCCAGGATAATTTTAAGTTGTTTTTAGTTTTTTTTTCCCCATTAAATAACCATCATCAGGATCATCATGAGCTCCAATCTCCATTTTGGTTCTGCAACACTTTTCAGTTTTATTGTCTTGTGCAACTTTAGAGCACAAGAAAATCCCACTGTCCTGATATCAAATGTCAGAATATTCACAATAATATGATCACCTGCAGATCATCTCCACCTCCACAGTCATGTGCAACATTTGTTTTTTCACCCAACTCCTGCTATTATGTGCAAGTCACGATGACTAAATCAGTAAATTACTGTAGCCTAATTATTAAAATCCATGAACAATGCGTCAGCTCGTCATGAATTCATGTGATTCCTCCACGGTTGACAGTTCATCAGTTCTAAATATTATTTCATTGTTATTTTGTGCATGAATAATAATTGTTCTGAGTGCAGTGTGTTTTCTCTCATCCAACTAACACACTGCTCTCGTTTGTGGAGTTGCCACTATAATTAACCAGTCAGTCATTACTGAATGTATTAGCAAGCAAAGCTTTCACTCACCACCAGATTGTCTGTTTGTGGTTGAGGAATTTTCCTTGGTTTATCTCTAACATGTCTGCTTCAAACTCCACCTCAGCTCAGATCCCATCTGAGTCATTCCCCTGCGCCCTCCTGTGAATGAATCGCCTCTCAAGTATTTCTCACTACTTGACCATAACAATGCCTAGCTGCTCATTAACCTGCCTATCCATCCTGCACTGCCCATTGTCTTGGTAATAAATGTCAGAATACTCACAATAATACTCATTCTGACCCATCCTTTTCGCCTCCAGGGTTATGTGTAACACAAGGTTTTCCCCTCCCTAGCTGCACTCTGCAGCAATATTCATCCCATCTTTAAAACTCTGAAAAATAACTTGCCGTCTCTCAGACCTTCCTGCTCCTTCAGAAGAACTCCAATGTTGCATCTATATGGCCTGGAGACACCTCAAAGAGCACCCATTATGTTTTGTACAAATAATCCTTTTCAGCTGTGCTCAGGCTTGAAGCTCACAATAATTTGATTCAGTTTCATCCTCAAAATCACGAAATAGAATTAAAAAAAATAAAATTGTAAAAGTCCATCATAGAGCAGGCCAACTTTTAGAAAGTTGCTGAAAAATGATGCAATTAAATCTGAAACGCCAAACTAGGGCAGCAATGCCGAAAACATTAGCCACCCAGAGGGGAAAGTAGTGACAGCAAAGTCTCCAGCTAGTGTGAGAGTTAATACAAAAAAGGATTTATTATTTCATGATTTGTCCAGTCTGGAGGATGAAGTCTGGATAAATGTTTGGAGACTTGAGACAACAGTGCCTAGAACAGTGTTTTAAAAGCACTGTGACAAACCCAGTATGACTGGAATATGATGATAAACTCTGGTGCACAAGGGAGGAAGTGTTTCTCCGAATAACAGTGCAAATAAAGTAGCCTAAATATATTGTAAAATAACATAGCAAATGAAATTCTGAGTTTTAAGCATAGCATCAAGCTGTGTTTTACTTATGAGGGTCAATCTGCAGCAACGTGGATGACAGAACTATATAAAGAAAAGTGCAAACGAAGCTTCGTTATTATCTACCTGCTCCTCTGCAAAACCCTTTTCTGCTACTTCAGTTCTCTGGTCGTTGTTTATTTTCCCCCAGGTTTGTATTTCCTTTTAAGTCTTAATTCAGTTTAGTTTAATCTGTCTTAATTTTTCTCCATTGCTCAGTTTCTTCTAGCTTCCATTCTTGTGTTGCATAGTAAAGGAACTGTGTTTTGTATCTTTGACAGTCTCTGTGAACTCTGTTGTGCAATTAAACTTCTGATAGCTGGAGGACATTTGTAAGCATTCCTCATGGAGTGAAGGGGGGCGGTTTAACAGCTTTTATGACACGTAAAGAAAAAAAGGCAAACATCTCATACTGTAACAAAGCATGTGATGCCAAACCAGACAAATCACCAACAGTTCAATTAATGGATGGAGATCTGATTAGGATTAGTATGAAAAAAAAAGACACGCGCAATCTGAAAAGCAGTTGGAAAATAATAAAAAAAGAAATATCTCCACTGAATTTGCCTTTTCTTTCAGTGTTTGTAGGCGAAAACGAAACAAAAATGTTCACAAGTCATTTTATCCAAGTTAAGTGTTTAACTATTGAATAAATAAAAATCAAGTCCCTGCATCGATATAGGTTTGGATTCCAATCCTGAATTGAATGTCTTCAGGACAAACTCATTGTGTTTCCTTTAAGTTCTTAAAATTTGATTGACTGTTTAAATGTCTTGCATATTGTCTCATCAAATTAACCAGTGACAATGAATCGTGCATAAATGCTTCCATCCAAAATACAAGTTTAGATGTTTTGAAACATACTTACCTCTATATACAAATTACTAAACAACAAAACAAAGCAAAATAGCAGGTAAACTGGAAAGAGTATTTATTTCAGTTGCTCAGTAAAGGCTCCCACATACTGTACTCATACTTTTGCTTTGGGCTACCCTCTTGCAATTACAGACAATTAGGTAATTAAAAATAAATTGAAACTGAACTCTAACTGGTAATTCTAGCCTTGACTGTGTTAGTTTTTAAATGTTATATTCAGTATTGTGAATTTGAAGTTTCCATCAAGGACTTTGGTCATAACATTTAATTTATGCCCATAAATTAAATGAGCATACGAATGACAGTGTATATCATACATTGTCATATTCCTGCTATGAATCTTTATTGTTCTTGATGAATTGCATGTTACGTAAATTCAATATGCTGTTTTAGCTGTGTGGAAACAGAAGGTACTATTCAGAGGGAATGAAGCAACAAAATAGAGGCCTAAACTGTTTAATTTATCATTTTTTACGGCATTAAAAAGAGGCAGAGTGCTCTTCCACAAAAATCCACTTCAAGCCTGGAAATTTGTTCCACTCAAACCCTATAGATCAGAGAGACTTTTCATAGAAATGAAGTGGATTAGATGTCATAAAATATTGTGGTATTTTCTACCGCCCATAGGTTAACACATACCATGGAAAATGCAGTAACGCGGCTCAGGAGGACTCGTATTGTTGGACTAGCTGTATGCCTCAATGTGAATACGCTCAAGCTAGCACAATGGCAAAGTACTGAAAACCCCAAACTTTACATTTACAGGGCAATCCACAAGTTGTCACAAGTTTAAATGTAAGTAATACAAGTTTAAATAAAATGTCTTGGTCTGCAACGCGGGGCATTGTGGGTAAACTCACCCAGGCAAATGGCATGCCATGCGACATTCATTCAATCTCTGGACTAATCATGTTAACTGTTGTGCATCTGAAAGCATTGGTCTCAGTTTGCCTGCATCTATGGTGTCCTCACAATGGCAAACCAAATGGACTACTTGGAGAACAAAAGAGAGAAAGTGAACCACATGATGAACCATACTTGCTATACTTGGCATACTAACACCTGGCGTATATGTAACCACTGCAGCACATAATCCTCCTCCTCCTCTCTTTCTCTGAACTGATGCATTTGTCTCATGTACACAAAGCAACATGCTGGATAGTTCGCTCTCTGCTCATATTGGACAGATTCTTGTGATAGCACTTTGGAAAAGCAGATGGTCACAGTTTTAAGTGTGATGTGAAAGTCAACCAAACCAAAATACTGTGAAGCAGCTAGACGTTTCCCCTCCAATGGAGCCGAGTCCCTCAGACTATCTTCATGTGAACATTAACCTTAAAGAATGAGAATGACAAGACTAAATACTGTTCCTTTTATGCTTGTCTAATCATAAAGGTCTTATGAATTTCAAACATTTTTGAAGATCTTGTACCTATTGTAAGTGTGGTGTCCTTAAATACAAAATGGATTTGAATTTAGAGATAATCAAATACAGTTCAGACTCAAAAAATATTGAATTGGAGTGTGGGTTTGTGGACAGGTACCTTTCATACAGGTAATGAGTTGAAACAGGTGCAATTAATACAGATAACGAGTGGAGAATAGATGGCTTCTTGAAGATTAACTGAGAGGTTTATGAGAGCCAGAGTTCTTATTTCATGCAATAAAGTTAAATAACCGTTAACTTATTCTTTTAGAACAGAAAGTAGTGATTTACAAATCATAAACCACGATTTTCTGGACTTGCAAACAGTCAAGACTGTGTTTTAATATGGACAATTATGGCATATTAAGATCTAATTTAATATGCAACTTACTCATGTTCCTCCTAACACACGTTCAAAGCAAGTGTGTTACTTCTGTAGCCTCTCCGTCTCACTGACCTTTAATCTCCAACTGGCCCTCCAGCTATGTGCCAGCTCCATAAAAGTTCAGTCAATGTTTGATTAAACTATTAGTTTAACATAAAGTGTGTTAGTCAATTACCTTCATATCCAATGCAACGTGGATCTAAAAATCAATTGAACATTGATAAAACTGCACTCACTATTTGTTCATGTCTTCCCACAGCTAAAAGCAAAGGTCATCCTACATCAGACCGATGTCTTTGGTAGAATCTGTCTGAGCATTCTGTAAGTGTGTTTTACCCCTCAGGGATCCACTCATCACATTTGCAAGCCTTTAGCAAACAAGTTGTCCTGCAGTCAAACAGAAGAGTGAACAAAAGGGGGAAATCAGGTCCTTGTTGTCTCAGGGTGAAAATACTTTAGGTAATTTTCCATTTCCTGCTTTGGGGTTGAACACTGGTGGGTAAATGTTTTCTCCAAATAAAACTATAAAAATTCTAAACTGATCAGCCTCTTCTTTATAGCATCACACTTTAAGTCCTTAAGGACTTCAGGGAATTAGTCAAACATTAGGTGGTGCTTTTCACCAAGTTATACAAATCAAAAATCAGTTTGGCATGCTTTGAAGACGTCCTTTTAGGTTCCATTGAGTGTACCTGCTATAAAAATTACAGACCTTCAATCTTACTGCGATGACATCCTGAAGGTAGAGTGTTGAAAAGAGTATGAGCTTCTTAAAGAGACGGAGGCCAATTTCAAGACATCAAATTGCAAAGTCAAATTTCTTTAGTTATGTCCAGTACATACAACATTTTTTATAAAAAACAGATGGTAACATAGTTACCTGATTGTGCTACAAAATAGTACTATGCGCCTGAAAAATACATAATACCACCCCATTAGAGGTTTGCAATGTTAGAGGTAATAGAGCAGTGTTTCTCAACCTTTTCTGGGCCAGCGCCCCCCTAGCCTTTATCCAGGTCCCTCACAACCCCCACCAAATAATTTGCAGGCTACTTTGCACTGACTATTATTTTATTATTAATATTACTGTCACTATTGTAGATGTTTTGATTTTTATGCTTGTTTCTGTATTTATCATCAAAAATAATTTCCCAGAGAACAAAAAAGCAATGTGAATAGAAATTATTTTCACAAGTGTCTAAAAAAATGCAATGATTGGATATTCAACTTAAAATTGGTAGGCCTAACAGCAGCCAGAGTGGAAAAAATATTCTTGTTCTTTGCCATTTTCTAGTTGTTAAATATTCCACAAAATGACCAGATAAAAGATGTTCAACATGCCAGTTTAAACTTTGATCTATTTGCAAACGACTGACCTCTGCAACATTAAAACATGGATAGAACTGTAACTACATTAATCATAACCCTTCTTCTCTTCAGTGTTTCTTTCCGTTTCTAACACTGATCCTTTTAATGCCATACAAATATGAGACAAAAACATGGATTATATCTTTATATAGACCTGTCTATTGATTTATAGATTAATAGTTTTACTGGACAGAAATTACAAAGAACAAATCTGGTTCTTAATCAAATCCTAATGAGTCAAATTGAAAGTGTCAAGGAGTCATCAGCCTCATGACATTAACACTGACATGAAAAATAATATTGAAGAAATAAATATATCAAATCTAATTAAAAACAAATAAATGATCAGTTCTTTACTGTTATGGTCTGTAAGATATATTTATTCTCAGTACTAGATATGGTCTCAACAAACTCATGGCACTTCAACAATATTATTTTACCTTTTATCTGGAAATAGTGTCTGTTTATTCTTGCCATATAGTCCTCTGTATTAAATATTGCTCAAAAGGTCTTGCCATACCAGTTTATTCCTCTGTATTTACTTTAGTTTCTTAGTTTATTCTTGCATTTTGTTCTTCTTTCATTTCCATGTATAGTTTCCTTTGATTAGTATTGTCCTCTCGGTTTATTGCTATGTCCACTTTAGTTTCTTTCCTGTTGCTAGATTTATTTTATTGTTTATTGACGCTCACCACCAGTAATCTTCACTCATCACCTGCTGCGCCGACTAAACGTCATGTGTTTCACAACATGTGTTGATTTTTCACTGTTCAGTGTCGGATTCTCTGTTTTTATGCCATAATTCACATCTAGTTCATCGCTCCGTCTTATGTCTCGCTTCTCCTGTTTCAGAGTTTTGTGCGATGTGCGCCTGTTTTTTGGGGGGTTTTTTACCCCCTAAGGTGCAGGGCGGTCGGGAAGCGTATTGATGGGGAAAAGGCAGATTGACATAAACCTTTTAAAACAACAGAAACAATTGCAGTATTCCGATTATTGAAATTTAAAAGTGCTGTGGTACCGTTGTTCTATCACACCCGTTTCATACCGGACCACTTACAGCACCGTGTTAACGTTATAAAATGAACGCTCTCTATTGTGGTATCACCCATGGAGGGATTTCTTTATTTAAATGGGTTCATTTTTCAGAGCGATACAAAGTACGGGTATCGTGATTTTATTAATTACATGTTTATAAGAACGATTTTCTGTTGTCCTTCCATGGAAGCGGGCAGCCTTCAAACGGAAATAAAACACCTTTTAATATAAGTTGCTGCTTTGACATGATCACAGAACTGCTAAAACATATGTACAAAAATACCAGACAAAGTGAATCACAGCAACGTCATCAACCGGTGTAACACTGAACTGATGCGGTGAAGCTACCAGTAGCAGGAGAACGCAGTGCCAAAAGCTAACAAACACTGAAGAGAAGAAGAAGAGCTGCCATCGATACAGTTGCAGCCAAGCAAGATTTAATGTTACACAATACAGTTTTACCAAGTTACTCAAAGTCTAAACTGGTATTGTTGCGGATTTAAGGTGTAAAGTTTACCTTTGACTAAACGCCCCCCAAAGGACTCCCAGCGCACCCCTTTTGTAAAAATTTCCGCCAGCGCCCCCTGCAGTCCTCTGAACGCCCCCGGGGGGCGTTACCGCCCACGTTGAGAACCGCTATGTTAGAGGATTATCTGATTTTATAGTGACTGCATTCTATTGACATGTTAGTGTTTCATCAAAATGGAGAAGGAAAGAGAATTATGCTGCTAACATAGTGACAAGTTGATATTTAAAACTGTCATCATGAGTTTTGAACAGAAATCTGATCAAAGACATGGGAACCCAGTAAGTGTAACCTGAGGAATCTTCAGAATGTAGATCACAGCAACAGTGTATGAATCTCTAGAGTATTTTAAAACCAGTTTCAGTCAAATTAGGCCATTTATTCTTATACCAGAAGAGGGCGCATTATGACCTCATGCTTGAGAGCAACTTTGACTTAAATGTGGGGATCAAACATTCTGATTCACATGAAAAAATGCCTAAAGGGATCATAAGGTCCTACAGAAAAAACAGCCTCTCATGCTTCTGTAATTTATGTGCAGTAATCTTTGGCATGGATCACACTGTCCTCTCTAAACAAATTAAACAATCAGCTTTGCCGCAGGAGGCTTTGATACCAGAAGGAAACCGTTTTTTTCCCACTCAGCTCTTGTGTTTGCATTTCTGAATTTATTTCACATTTATTTCTGAATCTTTTCAATATTTGGTTTTAAATATGTGCTGCAGTCAACAGCCTAAATTCCAGTTTGTGATGGTTTTAGAAAATTTGGTTTTCATTCACACCAGACCACACCATGAAGATAACTTCCACAGTGAGACTGTGGTGGTGCACGATATCAGGGTCCTGGTTGCCACAGCTGAGACAGATGAAAATCCACCCAACAAAAACAAAACAAACAAACAAACAAACAAAAAAAACCTTCAGGCTTCTTCAGGATACAGATCATCACATGCTCACTGAATGGAGCCCCCAGCTGTGGTGAAGAACGCTCACCTCCAAAATACACATAGACTGTTTACTTAAAGGCCAAAGGAGGAAGGTTTTCAGATTTTAAAAAAAAAGTAATTATATTTGTCATAGCTCTTATTAAATATAAACCCAAAGAGTAGACAGAAGCCAGGAGGATAAAGTGGCACTAGTAACTTGTAGAGATTATAATACAATTTTACAAAACTTGTAATGTGCCATGAAAACCAGCTTCAGAGCTACAAAGTGACTGGCCCACTGGGATCAGTGAAAAACTGATTCTGTGTGGTTTTTAGCGCAGCTAAGATGCATTAAGAACAGTGCACCAATAGATCTGTGATAACTGTGGAGCATTTTCATCGGTTGAAATGGCCTGGTCAAACTACAAGTCTTAATCCAACTGAGACCCTGTTGCAAGATTTGAAAATTACTGTTGCTAATCTCCATCCAATTTTATTTAATAGTTATTTAAGAATAGTTATTTAAGAAGAAAAAAAAAAACCGTTTCTACATTTGGAAAGCTGAAAGAGACATACCCCAAGATGTCATGTTGCAGGTTGTGTTGATATTGATGGACCCAGAGGCATCAAGTAGATTTTGATGATTTAATAAATAAATAAATAAATAAATAAATAAATAAATAAATAAATAAATAAATAAATACATGCCTAAAGGTATTCAATTTGTTTTGCTTTCACAGGAACCCAGGAAATGAAGGATGGCAGGGAAAACTGCAGGGAAGTAACAGGAGATAACAGGAGAAACCAGAAAGGAGTGGGAGAATAAAGTGTGTATATGTACTAGGAGAGAGAATGCTGGAAAAATGGACCAGGGCTGATTAGCTAACTGATATCTGACTGTTTTATTTTATCCGTCATTTTAAAACAATGGTCAGGATTAAAAAATGACTGAAATCAGTTTTCATGTAGCCACCATGACCCTGATCTGGGTAACTGATGGAAAATGGCTCGTTGGCTGATCTTGAGGCTGAGTATTTGTGTTTATCTCATACCTCCAGCTATTTTCCACAGCAAATTAGTAGCTTCTTGGAATCCTTGTTTAACCTTGAAACAGCTGCTCTAACAGAGGAATGCTTGTTATTCCAATGAAATGCCTATTATAGCATTATTTGAGTGTATAACTAAAGATTTTCTGACGTTACAGAGGATGCTTACCCTGTGATTGTCTGGGTTCAAAGTACAGCAACCAAATCTAAAAAACAACAAAAATCAACAACCACAAGTGCAACATTATTCATACAAAAAGCTTTTTATTTGATAAAAGCAGTATTAAATTTTTGAGTTAAGGCCAGATGTAAAATCTCAATAAGATCGACTTTCTTGAAATTATTTGACCACATGTTGGTGAACTTGTGGCAGCGAGATGGCATGCAAGCGTTTAAACATTACATGATTGATTTCTTAAGGACTTTAAGCCACAAACGCTGTCACTTTCAAACATGCGTTGCACAAAGCAGTCAGTCTAATCATTAACACAAGAACACACGCATTTTTTAACAATCTATAAAACCTGAGTGATTTTGTTCTTTTGTGTTAAGGTGAACCTCCTGTTGACAGCTATGAATAGATTTTCCCATATTTCCTTCACATCACTGCCACAGAACATCAAACACTTCAGTTTCTTTATATCAAGCATCTCAGGACAAATTCAGTCAACCGCAAGTCGAACTTCAGAAAGAGCTATCTTTTGCTCAACTGACCTGACGTTAAAATCTGATCTTTTGACATCAAATACTTTGAACAATTTTCCACTTATTCATCCAAACTACAGTGGATACACTAGAAACAGATTTTATACTTAGAAGAAATCTTTGAGTAATGATTGTACTCACATGGGTGTGAGCTGTACAGACATAGTAAATAAAGGTTTTATTTATGTACCCAGAGGAACAGTTCTTGGAAAAATACAGCAAAGAAATAGGCCTTCTAGGAGACACTCTAAGCTTTTGGGTAAACTTCTATTTACAAAATAATTGTATTCAACTAAGCGTACATTCAACATACAACCCATTCTGACACAAAAATAGATATTGGATATTTTTATATCATAAAATTATTTAAAAAGTAAACATATTGTTCTCAAAGTGAATTTGACAAGGGTGAAACTGTGATGTCAACTGGTCAGAGCATCCTGTATCTCTTGTGGAGAGTTTTTGATCGGCAAAGAGAGCTGTGTATTAAAAGAGGTCAAAGAAAGAGAAAGGAGAAAATAGGCATGTATCACTACTGATATCCTAATTGATATTTACCATTATTTTTTCCTTAGTAAGATTTTCTCTATGTTCTGTAACTGAAGTCCATGGTTTCACTCATCAAGATTGTTTTGTCAGGAAAAGGGGGACCAACACTCAGGTGATCGTAAGGTTTTCTTGCAAATGTTGGATAAATTATAAAGATACCTTAAAAACTTTAAGGTGTTGGAAAAAGGCTTGACTTTTAGCATAGGCTTTGCAGGGACAATTTGCACTGTCAAAGCAAGGGAAATGCTAAAAATGTCTGAGGTAATTTTCATATGTGACGGCAAAGAGCGCTATGTATTAAAAGAGGTCAAAGAAAGAGAAAGACTTGACTCCACACAGTGGTCCAGTTCACCACCACTGAACTTGCCAGATCTTCAGAGTACTGCCTCTGAGGTCAATGTATGCAATAGATGTCTGATTAAAAACATATGCAATGGATATGATGTTCAGGAGAAGTGCAAACAACTATCTATATATGTGATAATATTATCGTTGTAGGTTTCAATAATTGATATATGAAGCATTTTCATAACAACTGACAGTGACATAGTTACTTCATTGTGCTATAAAATGGCACTATGTTTCTGCAAAATACATAACACTGTCCTTTTTGAAGCGCATGAGTCAAAAAGATAAAGCAAAAAATGGTTTCCATTGCAAAAAGTCAATACATTAAGTCATTAGAACCAGAGATGCAGAGATGTTCAAAAATAATTTTAGAGTTGATTGTAAAGCTCTATTTAGGATTTATTTGACAATAATATGAAGTGAACTGTCATATGATAGTGAAACCTTTACCATTTAGACGTTAGCAGGGTTTGGAAGCTGGTAAAATACTTTCAAAACATTATTTTTTCATAATGGAAAATATATACAAGTGTCACTCAAAGGTGTAATGCATTATGAATTCATCTGAGTGTTACAGAAATAAGCCTGCACACACCTTTGACTGGATTCCACTCAGCTGAGTTAGAGACCTGCTATTGTGTCAGATGCCTTGTAGGTATGGATACTTTGATGCTTGATGAACTTTAACCTGGGAAGTTTTTGCAGATATGTGTCATCAAGTCTGCTCTGGAAAAAAACAGCTACAACAATAATCGCAGCCCAACTTGAATTGCAAACAATATTGTGGCCAAAATTTTATGTATAAGCACTCTGATTAAAGGCTCCACTGCAAAAATACATCCACACTAACATTTGGTTAAACATCCCTTAGCAGGTTACACCTTAATCTCCTATCTTTCTACTCTATAAGATTATTATTATGTTTGGATCTAAAGACGAAATATCTAGAACAGTGGTTCTTAACCTTTTTTGAGGTACCGAACCCACCAGTTTCATATGCGCATTCACTGAACCCTTCTGTAGTGATAAATAAAATTATTTTTTTCCCCCCCAAATTCAAGACATAGGGGTGATCCAACTAGAGTCTAGTTGGGTGACCCCATGATCACTAATTCTTCTAAAAAAGGTAGAGTTTCTGAGAACAGTTCTTCAAAATATAGTCAGTGTTTTCAGCAAAGTTGAGCTGACTGTCCAGGAACAACCCAAGGTATTTAAAATTTGCCACAGTTTCAACAGGTTGGCCATCGAGATAAACTGGAAGCACTTTAAGGTCTTGTTTAGATCATTTAATTAGCTCTACATTCATAAGAGAATGAAAAATTAATAATAATAAAGACTTTGCGGTATTCTGGTTTAGTAATGTAATTATATTAGTTGTGTTACCACGCCCCCGCCACTAGAGGCAGTAGCAACCCCGAAAAGATGCAACTAAGGAGCAGATTTAGAAATACACCGAAAGCTTCAGAATTTGGTAAAAACTGTGAGCTTTGCTGAAGTAATTGAAGATACAAGTTCAAATCCATGCTGAGAGTGGAGCTCCTTCAATCAGGGCTCTTCCGCAGCTCTGATTGGCTAAGCAATGTAACGTGATCCTCTGCAGCAAGTGATGGCAAAGCGGGGCGCGTCATCACGACTTTACACAAGTGTGTCTTTACCTCCGCGGCAGAGGCTCCGTCGAACCCTGAGACCGACTCATCGAACCCCTGGGGTTCGATCGAACGTCGAACCCAGGTTAAGAACCACTGATCTAGAGTCAACACGTAGCTTTGATTATTACAGCTAGAATCTAGTGATCAGGCCCAAAATTTGGGTCCATCTGGGTAGTGATGGACCTAGATCTGAACATTCAAAAACACATAAAGAAAATTACAAAGTCAGCCTTCTGTCACATGAAAAACATTTCTAAGATTAAAGGATCATCCATTCATCCATCCATCCACCCATCCATCCATCTTCTTACACGCTTATCCCTAGTGGGGTTGCGAGGGGTGCTGGTGCCTATCTAAAGCGGTCAACGGGCGAGAGGCGAGGTACACCCTGGACTGGTTGCCAGTCCATCGCAGGATTAAAGGACTAATGTCCTAATAAGATCTATAGCAACTCATCCTGCATTTAACTAGACCAATTGATTACTGCAACAGTGGCTTCAGGTCTGTCTAAAAAAAATCAGCTAGACAGCTGATCCAGAATACAGTGGCTCACGTTCTCAGTAAAACTGGGAAAAAAGAGCACATTACCCAGTTGTAAAGTCCTTACACTGGCTCCCCATAGCTCAGAACGTATACTTTAAAATACTTTTGTTATTTTACAAATGCCTAATGAGTGTATTTTAATTAGCACCAAAATACATTAAGGTAAGGTGTTGTCGTTGTACCAGTCCTCCAGACCAATAAGGTGTTCTGGTGTAAATCTACCCTGCATCCCTAAAACCAGAACCAAACAAGGAGAAGCAACATTTAGTTTTTACGCTCCACAAATCTGGGACAAGCTCCCAGTAACCTGCAAAACAGCTAAAACGCTGAGTTCCTTCAAAACAACTATGAAAACCCACCTGTTTAGAGTTGCCTTTGATTAATAAATCTGGAATATTGATCAGTATATTTAATATTTCAACGTTTTGTGTTTACTACTTGTTTCATAATTGGTTACTCTAAACCATTTTGAACTGCTGGAATGTGCTAATCAAATGAACTTGTCTTGACTTAAATGCCATGAAACATTTGATTCTGTACTTAAATAAAGTGGCCTGAGAGAGTTTTTGCTGTTACATACATTGCGGAAGCCCGGGTAATCACCCTCCACCTGGGCAGAAGGAATTCCCTACTAATTTTCAATGGAGGTTCATTGTTCCGGTTTATGAGCTCACGTGAAGGTCCCACGCAGCGAGTTTTTCTTCGCCTTGATTGACTGGTTATGGAAGGAGGCTGGGCTCCACTCCACACTCAAGTCCCGCCTCGCGCGTGTTTCTTGCTGGGAACTAAAGCTATAAAATGAAGCGTTTTAGCACAATAACAGAGGCGCAGCGTGAAGTTAGAGTTCACCTAGTGAACTGCTGTACGGACACTTGAGACAGACTGATGCTTTAACCAGCCAGCGCGCGGAGAGACGTCGCTGACCGGGTTTCTTGTCACTTCCAAGCCGAAAATCCCTCCATCTAGTCGCCGGGTGAGATACGGAGCAGAGCCATGGCGGGGGACGGTTCGGACCAGCGAGCCTTGCAGTATGAACAAACTTTGGTGAGTTTCACTTGTTGCATTTTGGCACTTTCGTATTTATCCTCGGCTCTCCCTGGTCTCCGAAACCAGGACTGACGGATTGTATCACCTGGCTTTCATCTGGTAGCTACACAGCAGAATGTTTTTAAAAGTTTATTTAGAGTGGAAATACAAGGAAACTGTGAAAATGACATAAGCCGAATGATCCATTGTGACATTTACATGCTAAAAATTCAAGTATGAGTCTGTAAGTCTGGAGTTAGCAGACTGACAAACTTGTTTCAACACATTTTGAACGAAGTTCAACTTGTTGTGTTTTCTCGCGTGTATGCCGCTGTGTGTCGCTTATGTGTTCCTGAAGGCTTTATTGCACATCCCACGTACACAGACAAGGTGACACAGTTGGCTAAAGATACGTTTCTAAAGTGTTAAGCAGGACATATTCATTGACTTTACAAGCACAGAGAGCGGATTCAGATTCAGCCAGTGTCCTACCTTTTTAAGACTAGATTTTAGCCAGACTTGAATAAAACAGGAAAAAAAAGATGAGAAAGCTCCCCTCTTTCAATTCACAAAGTGCATATTATTAGGCTTATAATTATTTATACCCCATGGCAGTTTTGGATTATAAAGTAATTTCATTCATCTAAAAACGTTGTTTCTAAATTTTTGTCACACGCATCTCCAAAAAGATATCATGTTCGAACAAAACATGATATCTCTAACACTGCACTTTAGTTACATTACTACATCAGAAAATATTTGCACTATTCTTGTAAACCGTTTTGTAATATTTTGAGACACTATGCATTTTATTGAAGATGTGATTCTCACAGATTTGTTGGTAAACATTGTAGTGTGCTCTGAAATTAAAAAGAAGCAATGCAATATTTTAGTTATTTGGTCATTTTTTTCCATCCTTCTTAAAATATGCAAGTTTTTGCTGTGTGTGCATTTAGTTTTCCCTGCTAACTCCTTTAAAATAAACTGGTGTGCAGAAAAATTTAAGACTTGTATGTGTGCAGCTCAAATTAAATGTTTGTCAAATCTAACTAGCGGAATGTTATCTTGACAGCTGTCATAGTGGTTACTGTATGTGTCAGGAGTTCAGTGTGGCGGCTCCATTGACATCAGACAATAGATGTGTTCATTGCTGTTCGGGCGAGACTCGGTGTGGAATAATGTTCAGTATGTTGGTGCAAGTGACAGTTGTGCTGGCTGTTGGGTCTCGGTTTTAGGCTCATAAGTTACTGATGCACTTTGCATAAATATTGGCCATCTCAAAGAAAGTCTGTGTGGAGCTTTTAGTTGTTTTTATTCAGCTGAACCTGACTAACATTGAACTCTTAAGCCTTCTAAAACTTGTAATAAAGTCGTCTTAAATTTTAATGTGTCTTAAGGTGTTGCATGGTGCACTGTGTGGATGTCCTGTTTCTCTCATACTGTTTAGCATTAATGCTAAGATTTATCTGACCATGTTTGTTGCGTCCTCTACTGCAAAAATGACATTTTATGGGTTTCTTGCAACAGATGTGTCCATTTTGCCACACTTCCACAATGAATGGATTTACAGAGTGTACACCGCTGAGTTGTAGATCTGTGCAGCATCTCCAGAGTTGCAGAGAGGGGTTTTCTGATTAAAGCCCTGCTTGCGTGACATGTCAAGTTTCTAGATTTCGTAGTAGATTAGTATTGTTTTAAAACTTAACCTTGCTTTATCTCTGGCCTGTCTGCTGTGCTCCTTCTGTCATTGGCCTTTCTTTTTAATATTTTCAATGAGATGTCTCTAAGAAAAGCATATTACTTATTAGAGGTGTGCCGATCGATCGGTCACCGATCATAATCGGCCGATTTCCGTGAAAAAGTGTATGATCGGTGATCGCCGATCACGGTCTCTTGTTGCCGATCACACAAACCGATCACCTGCATCTCATTTCGCAGCCTGCCTGTGCAGCTGGTCTCCTCTTTCCTTCACACTGCACAAACGCGCAGCAACAAATCCTGGTTTCCTGTCAGAAACAGCCAATCATAACTAGCAGTAATCAGCTAGCCGCCATGCTATCAGGAAGTTTTCATTCAGTAACTCTGGATTGTTTATTGTAATGGATCCTGTATTTGCCTTTGAATGTTAAGTTTTATACTTTAATTTTTTTGGCAATGTTGAGAGGTTTTATTTTGACTCTTTGCATTATTTAGCCTCTTCAGAGCCTTCATATGTTATCAGTCTGTTAAAGATAGTATTATCAATAGCAGTACAATTTGCACAATGCCTGTTTTGTTTAGTTCTTGGAAAAAGTTATTAAAAACAAGTTTTTGTCTAAATCAAGGTAAATTCATGGTTCCTTTTTCCACATAATGTAACCGGTAGTGTTTGATTTAAAAAAAAATAAAAATAAAAATTATTGTATCGGTGATCGGCCCTCAGGGATGATCGCTATCAGCAGGAAAAAACCTGATCGGCACATCTCTATTACTTATTATTAATTTTACAACTAACAGGTGGCTGTGACTGAGACAAGTGGCTACATTTTTATTTCATATATTTGCTATGTAAGGTATTATGTTGTCTTGTGAAACTGTAGTGTATAAGTCACTTCTGAGTGCTTGGATGTGTTTTTGTGGAGCAGAGATCTTCAGCATGTTCCTCATTTTGGTAAAGAGGGAACTTTGTGTGAATGTTTCTGGATAAAACTTCCGTCAGGCCAAAAGAATCCCCATTTTATTTCTAGTTTTATACGGACCAGTTCAGTGGCACTGAGGCTTTAAATTAAGAGCAACCACAGCTGTAACACCACTTTGGGCCTCCGTTTCCTCTGTTTGAAAAAGTTTCTTTGTAAAAGGAAAAACGGTCCTCTCCTCCCCCCACCTTGTGTTCTGTTAATCTGTGTGTGCGGTTGTGTGAGAGATTACACAACTTGCGACCCGCTGATTCAGCACTGGACACTCCGTCACCCTGGCAGGTCTCGTGCTCGGCCCTACGGCTCTCTGTAAGGGAGAAAAATAAATAAGTAAAAACCCGACGGCTGTTGTCGAACTCTCCTCAACCCAGCTGCAAAACAATGGCATAAACTACATAGAACCAAACAGAAATAGAAAACGGTTTCAAAATGAGAGTAACCTCGTTTACCATCAGTTCCCCCCTCCTGCCTTCTTTCCATCTCCTCGCTGTGGGCTGTAGTAACATGGTGTCTTTGTGTGATATTGGCAGTCGTGATGGTTGTGTGGGTTTTGTTGTGGGCAGCGGATGCTCAAAGAGGCCAGTGTGGTTCGGTTGTGAGAGAGAATGAAAAGCTGGCTGTAGAGAAAAGCTGGCGGGGTCAGGAGTGCCAAGCTCTAAGACGGTAAAACCTGCCTCAAAGTACCGTTGGTAAACCTCAAACTGAGACATCGGTTCACATTTATTAACACCTGATCTGCAGATATGTCTGCTGTGCATAGTCACTCGTTATTGAGGCAGTGGATTGTCTGTCATTTGTTTTATCAGCAATATTAGATTTTTTTCATGTGATCAAAGGTAACATTTTATTATGTGCTGTATAATGGCATTGATTTTTTTCCCTTTCTTGAAGTGTAAAGTTAATAACTCAACATTTCATGTGGCGTGACAAGTCTTTCTCCACAATAAAAGGCTGTGTTTATCTGAACCACTCCAATAAAAGTGCAGATATGTGGTTGATTTTAATTAATAATTTTATAATCTTTGTTGTGCCAAACACTGGGCATAAATCATACTGTAACCTTAAGCCTGACTCTTTTTAAAGAAGCATAATTTAATTTGCCCATCTGTTTCCCATAAAATGGAGGCATAAGGCATAATGAAAGTTTCTTCCAGGCTTATTGGATTTCATGTATTATTAAAACGTATCTGTCAACTTGGAAGATTTCAGTATTTTTTGATAAATGTGCTTAAAAATTTGTCTTGTGCAGAATGTGATTAGTGGTTTGCTAACTATTTTGCCCAGTTTTTAGACTCTGCCTTCCAAAGGCATGCAGGTGAGGTGACCCGTCATCAGAAAGTATTTTGTTTTTAGTTTTTAAACCAGATATTTATGTTTCTGTTCCCACATGTCTTTGAATGTTGTTAACCAACCGAGCATAGAGGCATTTGAGGATGTTTTTAGTGTAACTCTGAAGGTGTAAGAGCTCTTGGTGTATCTAAATTTGGGTGTAAGGAGTGAAAATCTCTAGTCAGTTAATGTTTATGCAGAAGGTTACGATGCAGTTGTAACTATTTCTCCTACATGTGTAATTTATCACAGAATACACTTTTTAAAATGTTCTTAGTTTTTTATATTTTAACAGTTATGTAATCATGACAACCTGGTATTATTTTTACAACTAAAAGTAGCTGATGATTATTTCAAAAGCTGAAATGAACCTGAACTCCAAATCCCAGATGAGTTAAAAAAATAATGCTTCATGGATGCAGAGCAGGGCCAAAGATCAGAGAGAGAAGAAAGAAGTTCAAGCCATTTTTTCATCAATCATAATGGGCAAGGATCATGACCTCGATTCTCTGACCTGCTCTCTAGCTATACAGCCAGACTGAGATTTAAAAATGAGCAGCAAAACCAGATGAGATGGATTAGCAGTGCTTGCCAATGAAAGATGGTGTCATCCATGACATGTTGATGTAGAACATTGTTTCTGCTGCCTTACTGAAACAGTCTTTAGTCAGAGGTCTCTTCAAATTTGTTGCTACCAGAAATCCTCTCTTCCCATATCATCACCATCCATGACAACTCTTTGGAGATATCTGGATGATATGAGTTGCAACAACATGCAGTCTTTCTTTGCGCTAAAGTTTAAAAAAAAAAATTTTTTTTAGGATTGTTTCACACCAAAGCATCACCACAGCATGACGTTGTCATCACCATGTGTCATCATTGTGAAGAAGTTTTTAGTGATGTTTAGAGAACGCCAAACTTCCCTAAAACTATATTTTGTCTTAAACACGGTCTAAACATAGAATGTGCAAAGCTTTATTTTAGATGCAAGTTTAATAATGAGCTTAGTATCTTGCATCTGCTAAGTGCTGAGCCTTGCAAGCAAATTTTGAGGTCTTAAATACAAAAAATAAAAAAACTTAAATAATATAAAATGGCAAAAAACTTATAATTTTTTTTTAGATTCATGAACAAATTTTGATTTGTAAACACTTAGTTGCACTCAAGACCTGATAAATGGATTCAGATATGACATGCATATTGGATAAATTTAACACGTGAAATGAAACTAATTTTTGATTAAATTGAAAGCGGAAAAATCTCCGAGCAACAAACATCTGAGTCCACCAAGGGAAAATTTTGGTTGCTCATCTTGTTTGGCTATTTTCCAAAGCTTACTTGGTACGGAGTGTGTTACTCTTCATTGTGTATAACTTCAGGAGTTCTTGTCGTCTTTTGTGTCGTCTTTTGTGGGTTTGATGGAAAAATTTAGTGCGATTGAAACAAAGTCCTTCCTTGGTTTCACCCCAACAATTTTTGCACAGACTAATCAGATAAAGTTTTCATTTCTTTTTTATTGTGGCTTGGGATCTTATTTGCAAAGTAGGTAGAAAAACGTGAAAGTGAAACTGCTATTGAGAAATATTAAGACTTGTTAACGATCACATAGATGTTTTCATATTGTGTTCTTTACTGTGCTCTTTAAGATTTCAATTTGACATAAAGGGCATTATAAATGAAGTCAATTATTATGAAAGCATATTTTGCTTAATCCCATGTTTTGTGCATTGCTCTTGGATTTTGCTTTCATAGTGGAAATTTCCCTTTTACGCTGTCAACATAAACTTACCTCATGGGTAAATTCTCCTTTTATTGTTCAAGATGGGTCAACAGCTCCTCGACTCTTCTTCCTGAGTGAGAAGACAAGTGGTTGCTTAACGTGGGCTGGCTTTATTTGCAGATAAGCATCAAAAGCTCTTAACCAAAGTTGTCTCTGTGTCACTAAAGACCAACAAATTGCTTTTATTTAGTTAATTTCTTATCCAACACTGTTTGCTTTCTTGACAAACAGCCCTGATAAATTGCCCCAGTCAAGGGTTAAGCTAAAAGAAAAGTTTAGGTCAAACACTAATACAACAGAATCAAAGCATATTGTCTCATAATGAGGTATTTGTAATAACGGTGAATTAGACAGACGCCAAAAGAAGTCAAAGCAAATGCGGAGAGTGTGTTCAGGTGAAATCAAAAAGTGTGCATTCCACTTGCTCTTTGTTCTCTGACGCTTTTTGGGTTGTGTTGATGATTAATCGCAGAGAGAGAGAGAGACAGAGCTTGAATGATTAAACATGAGGCTCTTTGAAGTGTTGAGGCGTGCCTCTTCATTAGTGCCATACATTATTTCGACCTGCTCTCAAATCTTGAGCAGAGATTGATTACACAGAGAATAGAAAACTGAGATCTCAATTAAACGGAGCCCAGTTGAGGCAAAACCCTCTGAATCTCAGAACTCTGCAGAAAAAGGTTGATGAAAAGCTTCAAGTTGACTGCAAAAATAAAAAAGGATTAGTTTTAGGGTTCAATTGTAGTGAGGGGAATAATGGAGCTCATGTGAAGTCTGGAAAAGTATTGGATCTCATTTAAGCATTTTCCAGGTTTGGAAAATAATGGATATAGGTAAATGTGCATAGAGGTATATTAGCAGTAAAAATTACAGAAAATGGAGTGAGCATTACAGAAATTAGTTTGGAAAAGTGTGAAGTTCTTAAATAAAAATGTGCAAGACAATATTCTATGAACTGAACCACTGATTTTAAACATAATGTATTTTTGTTTGCTTTAAAATTATCTCATATTGGTGTCCAGAGATATGCCATTTAAATTTTAAAATCATCTGAACAGCTGGGGTTATTATGCAAAGATTAGGCAAAAGTTTTCTGCCTCTAGATGTACAAATAAGGACATATCCCACAGGCCTCCAGCTGTAATTGCATTGAAATGTTTTTTCAAGATGTACTGAGAAATGGGAAGTAGATCACACCACTTTTTTTTTCTTTTTTTTTTGAAGTCCTGCATTTTTTTTTTCTTTTTGTCTGAGAATTCAGTAGTATTTTCTGTTACTTGATTGCATAAAATCCCAATAAAATGCTAAAGTCTGTGCTTTTGATGTGACAAAATGGGTGAAAAGTTGAGGAGTAAGAACACGTTTGCAAGTTAGACAGTGAGTTATGCATCTTGGTTGTTGGAACAGAACATTCTGTTTGGGTGCTTTCTGAAAAGCCGGCTCCACGAAACAAACAGTTGAGCTTATAAGATGACGGACAAAATAAGTTAAGCTGTTACTTTTTGGGGTCTATATGAGGCCATTTGGACAATGTAGTTTTCTTTTGGTTTTCTTTTTTTTTATGTTTCCTAAAAAGAGAAGCCCTCCTTTGTTGCCATATAATGTTTTCCTGAGCTTCTGGTATTGTACCCTACTCTACCTTTATTTAGCACAAACCTTTACAAAAACATATTCACCTTCTCCATAGTGTGACTCCTAAGGTTTATCCCTTTTCCGTTCAAGACAGCCTTTCAGCCAGTCAATATTGTTCCTTCAGATAGGGTTGTGCCCTTTGGCTGTGTACTGTTTGCTTGTTAGTGAGCAGCATGCAGATTTGTTTTCCAAGATTCTGTTTTCCTACAATCCCACATCATATTCAGGAGTCGGTTGGTTTTGTCTATAAATACTTCAAGTTGAACAGTGTTTAATTGTTGGAATTGTATCTCAGACATACTGTAGTTCTGGAATCCATCTCGACTAGACACTGTCCAAAAAAGTTAGCTGTTAGATGTCCAGCACAGGCATTGCTTTATCTGAATGATTCTTTCTTTTTGAATTGTTTCACACTGATGCACAGTCGGAACAAAACAAAAGCCAGGTTACCTCTAGGTGACTTCTTGCTGTAATAAACTCAACGTTGACACATCAGAGGATGTTCAGTTCATTATCAGCTGTGCGTGTCTCCTATGAGACTTTTCATGTCCCGAGTTGAGTTTACTTTCAACATATCTCAGATAAACTAAATTATGTTGGCGTATCCTGTTGAGGACATAAGATTACATTCAGCTGTATCTACCTTGGCTGCTTAAAGGCCGTCACCTTGTGCATAGCCAGGATACTTGTAATGACTTTGCAACAAAGATCCAGTAAATACTGGAGGGAGTTAGCAGAAAAATGGTTAGTGGGAATGGTGTTTGCATTCATAGTTCATGTCTGGGTGTGCATGTTATTGCTGGGAACTATCTCAACCTTGGCTAATTTTACATTTCTAGTTAAATTTTCTCTCGTCTGTGGAATGGAGGGAATCGCATAAATGTTAACCTGAGTTGGGATCAGAATGTGTTTAAAATGGTTTAGCTTGTGCCTTTTAAAGCAGACATATTTAATTCTCAAGTTCACAAACCCACATTAGTGTAACCTTAAATACCATAGTATTTACCTTAGTTGGTAGCCAGAGGAAGACTGCAGCTGAGGGCTATTGACATAGACCCTGGTCTAAACTTAATGCCTTCCTGTCTTGTCTGCTTCATCATCCCATGAGAGGGCAGCTTTTGGGCTCATTTCGTCTTTGCCCCGTCTTGATCTGTTGTCATCATTGACCTCCCACACTGAGACTGCTTGCCTCTATTTATATATCCACACCTTCATCAGCACATTCTCTACCATTAAGTTCCCACATTGACTTGTCTCCTTGCGTGTGGTGAGAGATCATTGTCATCATAACATTGACATAAAAATGTGGATGCTTTCATTTCAATCTGTATGCTGATGACAGACCTTGGTGTACAGACATTATCCCCTCACACCTTAAAAATCTATTGAAAAAAAAAAAACAACCTACATTTTGAACCATCCCAATAGTTAAAGTGGAACATGTAAAATTTTCATATCGGTGCATCCCTATTGAAGTTTTTGAACTGATTCAAGTTTTTGAACTTTGGCTGGCATTAAAAATAACCAGATGGGCATTTACTCTTTATGGTATGTATGGTCACCAGAAACCCTTGTGCTGTTAATTTAATATAAATTTGAAACTTGGTCACAAACGACTGTCTATTTCACAAATTCTGATGAGTTGTTAACTTTACACATTCGCATAGATTAAGTGCTTTGAAAACTACAAATTAGAAGCTAAATAAACCTGATATTTCCCTCGGATATTGACCTAATGTGCTGGTTATTCTTTTGAAGTGTAAAGATTGTGTGTTAAATAAATGGGATTGCAACATTATCTTCCAGCATCACCTTCCTCTTTGGTGTAAAAGACTCTCCAGCTCTGTCCTGTGTTCATCAACTCCAAATTAAAGCAGTGACTCTTGTTTCCCTGCTGTCTTAATTGCTGCTGGCTTGCCCTCAGTGGAGTGTAATTAAACACACTTTGGCGGTTCATGAGCCCCTGGAAAAGTAGATCTGCTTCCCCTTTGGCAGCACAGGCACAGTGCTGACAGATTGGAGAGCAAGAGGAGAGATGGTTTGATGCATCAAATGCTGGTTATTAACCATCACAGACAAGCTAACACACAGATGAGTCTTTGTGTGTCACACACTTAATAGGTCCTTGACCCTAAAGCCCACCTGTTTCTTCCTGCCCTGTCTGAGCTCTTACGCGCACATGCACGCACGCATGCACATGTACATGCAAGCACGCACACACTGCTTGTTGTTTGGCCAAGATGAAACTAGTGGTGTTCAAGTATACTGTGTGACATGCAAATACCTTTTGTGCATGTTAAAAGGCACGTCTTAAACAAGCAAACATCTGGCCAAGCAGTGCGATTGCAATTGTAGTTTTAGTAATTCCAATAAACGATTCTGACTCTGATTTTATGACCATTCCTGATGGTAGAATTTGGCATCAGGATGAATAATCTAACCAGCAGTAACGTTGAGCTCAAATTAAATTACATTTATTTAAAGGAGACTGAAATGAAAACACTGCTCCTGCAAGATGGAAACAATTTTAATGTGTACAATTCCAGTCTCATTTTAAGAACAAGTGGATTTGATCATTTACAATTGCAGATGAAAAAAGAAATCAGCTAGTGCAATGAGTTGAGAACTTAATTTTGATCAGTTGTGACTAGTCGACTAGTCTGACACTCAAAACTCTGACCGTTCACATATCTGCAAACTCCTTATATGCAAGTTCAATCTGGTCACATGAAATGCAACGCTATATGATGCTGATGTTGCTATTAATTATAGAAAACTCAAAGATGTAGAGATTTTCTTTTCTTTTTTTTTTTTTTTGACATACTGGGGGTGCATTCACACCAGCCCTGTTTGATCTGCTTAATCAAACTCTAGTTTGCTTGCTTAGAAATCCGGTTCATTTGGAGAGGTGTGAGTGTGCAAGTGACTACTGTAGATTCTTATAGAACCAACTCTGCAAGATAATCGGGTGTCAGACATGTCTGTAGTTCATTTAGTTAGTGCAAAGTGAGCTTGTTAGCACATAACAGGATCTCCTATTTGCAGTTGCTTGAGTCATTAAACGAGTATGCTGCAGGTGCAGACAATTCTTAAGACTGGTAAAAAGTCTTACTATATCAGCTGGTTTAGATTGTCTTTCCAGGACCTTTTAGTGTAGAAACACAAACTACTGTACAGTTGACCAAGTTTTGACACTCTGTAAAACTTTTGAGATAAAACCCCCACCTTAATCTCTTTGTGTTTTTTATTTGTCATCTTTTATGACTTTGGAATGCTAAGCCTGCATCTGCTGACTCAGATTTGTTTTTGTTCACACTGCTAATAAGCCTGAATCAAAGCAGTTTATACATGACTGGTTTACAGTAGAATTGATCCTGCTAATCCTACAAACAGTTCAAACAAGCGCCTCTGAAGCCGGGTTAGAACGGCTCTTAGAACAGATGTTGAGACGTGATAGATGTTAGAACATATCAGAGGTTTAAGTGTAATCTACCCCACTAATTTCTGTCAGGGAGTCTGGACAGAAGGTGGACTGACAGTTGAGGAAATGGGAGATAAAGTTTCAGAGATCATGTGCGAACTACAATTCAAATATTGCAAAGTGCACACTGTGTAACTCTCCCCTCTCTGAACAAATGTAAAAAAACAAAAAGAAAACGTTCTCCAGGATGAGTCAGATCCTGATGATAGTAGTAGACAGATGACTTATGTGTTTTACCTCCTGTGTATCAAGAAGTCCTTCTATCCAACAGCTCCAAGAACTTGTAAAACTGATTTCCAGAAAGACTTTCCACTCAATTCCTTTATCTTGTCAGCTGTCACAGATTCAAATATTACTTTAAAGGTCCTAACTTAGTTCTCACCTTACATTACTAAAGGGATGAGATCTCTATTTCATACCTTGAACGATTATTTGTTTTTCCATGCCCATTCTTTTTTACAGCTTCTGTATGCATTTTTTTTCTTCTGCCCAAAATATTTTCTCTACCAAATATAGCATTTGTGCATTTGGTCTATCCTTGTTGTTGCTTTTCCTCTTCCTGCAAACAAATTCCGCAAGATTCTTCATCCCTGGAGAATGACTGGGTGCCTTTGAACCCCCCTCGTCACTCTAACCGCAGCACAACATTAGTCCTCCCACAGACGCGCACACACACGCATACTGTACACACAACATGGAAGGGCACACTATGGATACCCTGCACAAACTGAACAACATGCACAAATGGAAGATGCACATTCACCACACACAAACTCCTACGCTTTGTCAGAAGGGCTGCCCACGGTGCCCAGCTGCAGTTACGCGAGCGACTGGTGCGTTAGCTGGTTAGTTCAGGAGCTGATTCGCCTTTCGCTTTTCAGTCTTATTTTTAATTTCATTTTTTTTCTGTTCACCTCTGAGCTTCAAGTCCTTTACTTCTGACAAGCCTGTTTGCAGTTTGCTGCAGAGGAGTATGCAGCTCTATTTGAATGTGACTTGTGCATTTTGTTACATTTCAGATGAAATTACAGTGCCTTGAAATATTTATACACCTTGAGCCTTTCCATATTTTGACATTATGCAACATCAATCTTCTGTGTGTTTTTATTGGGATTTTGTGGGAAAGGTCAACACAGACCAGCGGATGAGTGAAGTGGGGGTGGGGGGGAAAGCAAAAAACTGAAAAAGAAAAGATAAATCTGAAATATTTGTATTTACTCCAATGCCCCCAAGTAAAATGCATGACCTCCAAATCTATTTTTGAAATAATCTGTGTGTCATGTGATCACTCGATTAATGTTACTTAAATGTCTGTTAGAGAGCAAGTACGGCACTGCAAGCCTCCATAGATAATTTGTAGGATACACAACACATGTAATGAGCTCTAATTAGATGAGACCATTTAGTTGAACTAAATGCTGAGGCAGAAAAGTGGGAATCACCATAATCGCACTCCGATGTTGAAAAATAGTCACGGTAGGATCATGCTGTGGGGATTTAATTCGTCAGCAGAGATGGGTAAGCAAGATAGTCCTGGGATAAAAGCCATTTCTCCAGCCAAAAACGCGAGACGAGGCAGAACAGTGAGCCTAAGTATGCAGAAAGAGCTACATGAGATTAGTTTGGAACAATTAATTATGATCCAAGTTTGACTAAGTATTTAAGGTCGTACTGCTACTATTTTGGAGAGGCCCATGCTTTTCTTTCAACACATAACTTATTTTGTGTCTCCCTCAGAGGTTGAAAGCTTGAAGAGGTTGAGGAAACATTAAGCCAGATGTACTTGCAAGTGGTTTATTTCTGTATCTTTTGAAAGATCCAGATTTTGTTCTTTTGCAAATTAGTAATGTTTTTATTTAGATCTCCTGAAGAGCATTGATTATTGGCTTAGGAGCTCAGTTTAGATGGATCTGATCACCAATTCAAATCAGACTGGTGTCAGATCATCATGTCAACCTGAAGTATTATAGAACTTTTGGAAGCTGCTGGATACTTTCTAATTGCATGTAATATTTAATTTGCGGTTAGTAATAGACACTGGCAACAGTGTGTTTATAAAGCGTGTCTCTGGATCCCTGGTGCTGCTGTTACATCATCCGTCTTTGACCCATCTACATGAAGAACACAAGGCTGAGGCGTCTGTCTGTCGTCTGATGTCAATCTCTGCAGCTTGAGCTTTGAGGATCAGAATCAAACAGCACAGGGGGGTTATATCACATTTGGCATTCAACTCGGAGAACATGCACACAGATTCGTGACGACTCACGTTCACCTCTATCATTGCCTTTCAAATGCTATCCTGTGGAGAGTTTTTGTAAAGCAGGAAAACCCAGTGCCTCTTTTTGGAAGATCTTAAACATCTAAAAACATTCCTGAAAAAGTAACTATTGCATCTCCTGTGTTGCAGCAAACTTTTACTGACGTCATTGCCTTTAATTTTCTTCACTTATAAATAACTTGAAAGTAGAGGTTTGCTGATCGGCCACCGATGATAATCAGCCGATTTCCGTGAAAAAGTGTGTGATCGGTGATTGCCGATCACATAAACCGATCACCTGCTTCTCATTTCGCAGCCTGCCTGTGCAGCTCTTTCCTTCATACTGCGCAAACGCGCAGCAACAAATCCTAAGCGATGTGTAACTATATCGCACTGAGTGACTGGGGAAGTTTGCTTGTTGCGGCGGAAAATTGAAGCATGTGGGGGTGAAGCAGGTCAAAATGCGTCAACACAACGAAGCTAATACGACATAAAAACAATGCCATACATGATGGAGTTTGGCTACATCGAGGCTCACTGCAGTAAAAGAGACATACGGAGCGATCAGATGGCAGGTAAAGCAGCGCACAGCTACAAACACTCACCCGGATTAGCCTGACGGTCAGAAAGCTAAACAAATAACCCGCAAAATAATTTAAGTCTTTGAGCTGCGATGTAAGACGCTGGTTCTGTTCTCGCAGTTGAACCGCTGCTACGCACTACAGGTAGTAATGTTTCACAGACGAAGCGCCGCTTCTGCTCCACCTGGTAATGAACTCTAACCAGCAGTGGCTCTTTGCATTATTTAGCCTCTTCAGAGCCTTCATATGTCATCAGTCTGTTAAAGATGGTATTATTGATAGCAGTACAATTTGCACAATGCCTGTTTTGTTTAGTTTTCTTCTTGGAAAAAGTTATTAAAAACAAGTTTTTGTCTAAATTGAGGTGAATTTATGGTTCCTTTTTCCACATAATGTAACCGGTAGTGTTTATGATAAAAAATAAATGAATAATAATGTGATCGGTATCTGTGATCGGCCCTCGTGGGTGATCGGTATCGGCAGGAAAAAACCTGATCGGCACATTTCTGCTTGAAAGCACATATATATATATATATATATATATATATATATATATATATATATATATATATCCCACAATTTCCAGTCCTTTTAGTGAAATCAAACAGTCCATGCATACACTCAGTAGAACTTTGTAAAAGGTTTAGACTGGAAAGTGTTGGATGACTAATTTTGTTTCCAAAACACTGAAAACGTACATCTTTGGCTAACTTTTCTTTTTTCTGTTTTGCTACATGTGTCACTGAACAGAGGCAAGGTAAAATCTGTGAATTGAAAGAAAACCTTCAAGTAATACTAAAGCCTGTTGCTGATGTTTGGATTTTTCTGAATTTTGGACTTTTTCTCATTTGGGAAAGGCAACATCCCACAGTCTTTGATCTAGGGTTCTGTGAGCAGTTTCTGCAGCATGATGGGTGTGTTATGTAAAGCCCTCCTCGCTTTCACATGGGAGAAGTGCGTTATAACAGAATGAGGAGCATTGTGCCGGTTAGACTGCAGTGCCACCTGATGCCACCCCTGGGCTACCTGGTTAGTACATTTAACAATAGAGATCCATTGAGGAACAGTTCTATTGGTAACGAATGAAGATCGGGGATAAAATTAATAACAATACTCCACTTAAATTGACAGTCACACTTTAAATGTTTGAGATATAAATTTTATATGCATCACTACTGAATATTCCTGCAAACCTCATCTGTTTGGACTATTTTCTGTTCTAAAGTATTCAATGTTCCCAAATATTATAAATAAATCTTGTTTCTGTAGAAAATCTTGAGAAATAACTCCCTTTGTTGTTTTATTCTTGTTTTAAAAATTCCATCATTATCACAAATTTTTTTTATTTTTTTTACAAAAAGGCAAACTTTTTCAAAGTGTGAACCGAATTTCTACAAATTGCTGAATATAAATATTCAACATAAGTGACTGGATAAATATTCACATTTAGAGTGACTGACCTAATTCAATAGAGCATAAGTCTGTTAGTGATGGTAGTCTCACAATGAATGGGACGGAGATCATTGTAAGTCTCAAGTGATTGTAGTATAAAGACACCTGTGTCCGGAAGGTCCATTTACTGGTTAATCAGTAATCCTGGCTACCATTAAAGCACAAAGACATAAGAACACTCCAAGCATATCAGAAAAAAATGTTATTGAAAAGTCAGAGAATGAATAGAAAAATATCTCAAAGGTCCTGAACATCACCTGAAGTTCAGCCAAGTCCATCATCAAAACACAGAAGGAATATGGCCCATGTGTAAATCTGCCGAGATGAATCCATCCTCACAAACTAAGTGATTGCACAAAGAGACTAATGAGGCGCCACCTCTGACTACATTGAAGGAGTTGCAAGATTCAGCAGCTGAGTTTTTCATCGAGGATCTTAGACTAAATATAAAAAATAATTTTCCCGTTTTATGTTAGGTTTGAAAGTGAAACATCACAAAAATATTATTTATTTTAGGTTTGTTCCTAACATTCAGACACTTCTGTAATGACTGATCCTCTAATTCCATTAATTTCTTTAATTTGCTAACAGAATTTTATAGATGAATGTGTCTGAACAGTATTTTATACATAGTGAACAGTTTTCTCATAATGGTGAATACTCTTCAAGATGTACTTATTTTAATTTATTAACTAGCAATGAGGCCAAAAGTGTGATAAAAGAAACACTTTTATTATATAACTCTTTAAAATGTACAGACCTTATGTCTTGTGGTTGCTGGGGTTCATCTGCCGTCGTGCTTTATTTTTCCGCTGAGTTGCTTGTTTTTATTTGTAAGTCGCTACGTTTGCCTTAAGGCTGTATATTTTATCTTCATGAGATAATTTTACTGCAGCTAGAATATCTTAAACAAAATGGGAACTCGAGGTAATAGTTGCACAAATCCAATTTTTTAGTTTTTCAGCTCATTCAAACAGTAGAATAGTTTTTGTTGCAGTTGGGACATGTAAATCAACTACTATTTAAGCTTGTTGGATCACCCAAGCGCTCATGTCCTGCCAGCTGCTCTCTCTCTGGGTTCCCACTGCCAGTCTTATTTTTACTGCAGGTGGGAGTGAGGTTTTTGTAATCTGGTCGCCTACGGCTGTGCTCATCATCCCATAGCTGGTACCTCTGTGCTGCAACACCTGACACCGTGTTTGTGTGCGACTGCACCAAAGGGAAACTTGTACTATATTCTTGTTACTTGGATCAATATCAATACATATTTTGCTCCCTCTATCTTAATACCTCTGTCTCTTCCATACGCATATAAAGTGTGTGTGGCTGCTCATTGTTCCACTGGTGGAGTTGGAGTCTCACACACATCGATCTCCTGCTAATAAGTTGGCCCAAGCTTCAGCAGCTCTGCGCACGTCTCCTCCTCTCTGCTCCACTTCTTTCTGAGGGAGGGAAAAGTCTGAAGAGCCTCTAACACAATGACTTCTGTAGAACAGTGTCTAATATTTTGTCTGGCTTTGTTATTGTGCAATTTGAACAACGCATGCCATGATATGACGAAGAATTTCACATGAAGGACGCTTGACCTTGGTAGCACTGTGCTGTTTATGCAGTACCTTGGTTTTCAAGGTCTTCGTGCGCGTACACACACACACACACACGCATAGTATATCTTTCTATCTTTATAAGGTCTTTGCATGGACTTCATTAAGTTTTTATTCATTCATGTAGCCTGATTCTTACCTATCCATTATCTGTACATGCCTAACCCTAAACCTAGCCTAAACTATCCTGGGTTTGGGCTCCCTAAGGAGCAGGGAGTCCTCATAATGTGGCATTTGTTTAAAAAAGGGCCCTACAAGGTGAGAAATGCTAACTCTCCCCTCCACACACACACACACACACACACACACATATTCATAAAGATATGAATGTGGACATTGGTTACTGTATTACTTTATTACTTCCTGTAATATCAATGCAGTGATAAGATTGGGCTGTGTTAATACCTTACTGGTTTAACTTGGGCTTTTAACACAAACAAGCACACAATGTGGGTAAATACAGAGGAATAACTAACATTTAAAAAAATATTTCAGATTTGTAATAACAGGAGAATTTTTTTTAAGCCGTTGAAGGAAGTTGTATTGTCCCTTAGACATAGAAATCTTAAAAATACAGGAATATGTTTGGCATTTACCTGACCAAAATGGAATAATCTGCATATCCATAATAAATGTTTGCATGTATTATTTAAAATTTGCGAGTCTTTCATCTGGAACATTGTGGAATTTGAATATTTAAGCAGTCAGCAATTATGTCATAAAAGTAAATATTTCTAAATGAAGAACATTGATTTTTGACATGCTGGGCTGCACAGTGGCGCAGTTGGTAGAGCTGTTGCCTTGCAGCAAGAAGGTTCTGGGTTTGATTCCCGGCCCCGGTCTTTCTGCATGGAGTTTGCATGTTCTCCCTGTGCATGCGTGGGTTTTCTCCAGCTACTCCGGTTTCCTCCCACAGTCCAAAAACGTGACTGTCAGGTTAATTGGCCTCTCCAAATTGTCCCTAGGTGTGAGTGTGTGCGTGCATGGTTATTTGTCCTGTGTGTCTCTGTGTTGCCCTGCGACAGACTGGCGACCTGTCCAGGGTGAACCCCGCCTCTCGCCCGGAATGTTAGCTGGAGATAGGCACCAGCACCCCTCCCGACCCCACTAAGGGACAAGGGTGTAAAGACAATGGATGGATGGATGGATTTTTGACATGCAATTTTAATTCATCAACAAAAACAGAATATTTTAAAAGTGAATTTTATGTATAACTGTAGATCCTAACTTTCATATATTCCACTTTTTTGTTTAATTTTGAAAAGTTTCTAAAATCTTTGCTCACTGGCTTCTGACTTTTTAACCTAAATCACTTTATCAACATTTACACCAAGATTTTCTACACCTGATGGGACCTAGATGTGATGTCTTCATTGATCAAAGACCTCTTTTTTTTTTCTTCTTCTTTTTATTTGCTGACCAACTGATCAGTCCATTTAATTTTAATCTGTTTGTGTTTTCTCCTATGCTGCTTTTAACTTCTTTGTACAAGCACTTTGAGTTGTCTCTGGCTGAAAGGTGCAAATAAAGTTGTCTTGCCTTCAGGGTTGATCAAGTTAAAAATCAGCCAGTTTCCTTTAAAATGCTAACTTCTCTGCATCACATTGCAGTTTTTCACCGCAGTCATTATGAAAGCCTTGCTTTGAATTGTTTTTCATAACAGGTATTCTCTTTTATTGACTTTTTTCACACTTTTTCCATATGTGGATGAAATCTCCATCTTTGTCATTAGAGACAAGATACCTCACCATGCTTAGTGTATTCCAGCTAAATAGCTATGCGAAGTAGAGGAGCTGAAATTCTGAAATCCAACAACAAAATGGAGATCATTAACCATTCATGCAAGTCTGATGGGTTAGTGTCTGAGAGGTGAGAAGTAATTTTAAGTTCCTTTGTTTACTGTGCATGTGAGGCATGACTTGTTGTGTGAACCCTGATCTGTTACAGATTACGCTTCATGGGTGGTTTCTGCACACATGCAGGTTAAGTTCTAATCTGTCGACTTTGGAGGTTACCTCCCTCTGGTCATAAGAAGATAAAGTGGCTGCACTCAGGAAATGAGTGACTTTAAAATGGTTAGTTTAGAACTTTTGTCTTTTGTCACTAAATCTACCTACGGGTGACATTATAATGCATGTCACACAGTTTTGCTCTAGTGTGGAAACTGTTTAATCTCTAAGTTTATGTTTTACAAAGTTTGGAAGAAATGTAGGAGTCTGTGACTTTTACTTGCCAAACAAAGCTTGGCCATTCCCATTTTTTTTGGAAGAAGTTGTGCAATAAGGGCAGGATGAGTGGCTCCTCTTCATCATATTTCAGGTGGTGTGTCCCAAGAAGTAACCCAGTCATCCGCCTGCCTAGTGACATGCTCCAACTTTTTCTGGATCTTCAAAGATTAAAAGGGATAAATGGCCCCCTTATAGTTTCTGCATCTGTGCTGGGCTCTCTTTCCAGTTGGATCTAAACAGAGAATCTTTCAGGAAGCATCTCTATCTGATGCCTGAAACATCCTCATCTGCTGTTCTGTTCTTAGTTGCTATAGGATATGGAAGTTCTTAACTTTCCTCTAAGGTTGAGACCAGCCACCCAGTCAAAGAAGCTAACTCCAACTGCTTGTATCTGGGATCTCTTTTTTTTTTTTTTTGTGGTCATGATCCATATCCCATGACCACGTGTAAAGCTCAGAACATAGACAGACTGGTAAATTGAGATCTATACTTTTTGGCACACTCTTTGTTCACCATTCTTTGACTTGAGCAGTGCCTTGATTACTGCAGACAAACCCCAGTTTGTCTATCCATTTCTTGCTCCAGACACAGCAATAATACGTCACTGGCAGAACAAGAAGGGAACCCCTAAAAATTTAAGAGTTTTAAGACATAGGTGGTGTTCATTTTTTTGCTTCATCCAAACTCCCTGTAACTTTCTGCACATTTTGAATGCATGGTGAGTCTGCACCGAGCTGGGTTGGAAATGACATGAATAAGGTTTACTACTTTGTAACGAGACAAGACAAGCTATGCAATCATCCCATGTGCACTGATTAATCAAAGAGCTGGCTCTTCACACACACACGCACACACACACACACACATCCTTTGCAGTCAATAAAAGTTGACAAAAAACACTTCCTTTGCCCCAGTAAGTCGGAGTGTTTTGGCTTTTGTGTCTAATAGCTTGCTAGCCACAGTAGCTGACTTAGTCCCATTGGGTCAAAGGTGTTTGTGTGCGAGTATTTAATAGAGGCAGTTCTTCGTCTAGCTCATTGATTGATTATTGAATCAGCTTGAACAATGTGACTCCACTAACCTTGTACACACAACCCAACAACACTAGCCTGAAAACATATGAATGCATGATTGTATCTGCCAATTTTCTTTCTGTACAGCCTGTAATTACTCATCTGTATGCTGCTCCATGCACCAAGAATGATACACACACACACCTTGAAAGCCTAACATCACACCACTTAATGCCACCACAGTTTTACTATAGGGGAGTTGGGTGGGCTGGATCAAAAGTGGATGGATTTAATCAGTCAGGTATGGGTATAGCTTTTCTCCTATTGACATCCCCTTGCTGAAAGATAGATTGCTGTCATTAGCTTAAAAATTAATTACAGCCAGCACACACCTTACTTTGTCGTACACTCTTTCCCAAAATTTTCCAAGATAAATTCAGAAGATTTTCATAGGTGTCTAGAAGATAAATTAATACAGTATAGCAGGGGTGTGGAGTAATGTTGCAGTTAAAGTGCAGCCACATTTTCCTCTCATAGCTGCTAAAACCCCACAAATTAAAGACTACACATTCACCAGAAGAACTGGGAAAAACAAGAGGTGAGAAACTTCTTTGTCCCTCATGAGAACCTCTGCAAGATGGGCAACTTTGTGACACAGTTTTTGTATACAAGTTTGTGGTGTTGTGTGATATTTTGAAAATTTATATGCAATATTATTTGATAAATCTGAAACTTGACAAAACATGTTTAAGTAACGTCATAGAATATAACCGCAGAAACGGTTTATTGGAACACTAACTAGCCATATGAGAATCTTACTTAACAAAACATTGCAATATTTACAGAACCATGTTTTTGCTTAGATTTTAAAAAGAGAAGTAAGTTATTCCTACTGCTACTAATTGATGTACATTTTACTTTACATGTATTTTAATTATCTGACAATGTTTTCCTGCATTTTATGTCATGAGCTGAAAGTATTGTTGGAGCCCTACTAAGTAGAGTGATATGAAACCCACTGTAGTTTTTTCTCATAATTCAGAAATAATGTGAAATGATTCACATTTCATCTTCTTTGTATGCGACGCATTGGCTTTAGTCATCTGCCAAGGGTCGTTAAATGGAAACGTTCAACCACGACGTCAGTACAAAATGCAAAATAGTTATTAAAAATCATGCAATGTAAATGTAATAAATTTTTTTCTGGATACTTTTGGTTTACAAACTTCTACATTATTTTAGTGGGAAAACATCAAGAATTTGCTGTGTATCAAATACTACTTTTCCACACTGTAATCTCAGCCATACAAACACAGAATAGATTTGCAATCTTAACGTAACAATATGTCCACCTGTGTTGAGAAGGGAGAACAAAAACGTATAATATTTTATTAAGAGCAGAGGTTTGAGCTGTAGGGGGTTGCAATGTGTGTTTTGGGGGTACATTTAAGACCGCCATTATTGAAATGGATCAGTCTGTTAATGGTGGTGTGTTTTGATGGGAATTTAGCTCCAACCAGGCTGCAGGTGAGTATCTCCCTGCAGAGCTAGCAGCTCTCTTAATGTGGCTCATATCCATAAAATCCTCAGCAGATGAAATCCCACTCATGTTGCAGTCAGCTCTACTCTCTGGATGTCAGAGAACTCGGGTCCAGACAGATTTTATCCAGATTTTATTCAAAATTTCTTAATTTGGGGAAATTGTTAGACTTACTACATTGGGCATTGTTTAGGAGACAAACATTAGACTGGACTGTTTGGGACTGTGGTTTCCAATGGCTTGTCTTTACCATATAAGATATTTATTTCTTGTAATATTGTTGAAAAGAGTTCTGTTTCGTGTTGCAATAAATATGCTCGTACATTTTTTTGGAGTGCTCTATTACTCATCACATAACTCACCATCAGCTAAATGGTTTTAGTAAAACACTAGAGAGAAGTGGTTTTTTTCTCGTGTTCAGGTGCTTGAGCTTAGTGACCGTTTTCAAGATGGAGGGCTTAGGGAAGGTACTCTAAAATGATTTTCCCATGGCAATGCATCCAACGCTGATGCCAAACCAATAAAGTAGGTTGTTTTTTGGATTTATTTGGGAGCTTTTCTGATTTAAAGGATGTCTAGCTATAAAAACAGTTGATGTCTACTCAAACCAAAAAAGGAGTTCGGAACAGGAAGTCTTGCTTATGACGTATGTACACAAATGTGTATGGCTTTCTCCGAACTCGCATTTATTGAGTTGATTGTTCAGGGCAGGGACAGCCTTTCATTGTAGTAATTCTGCTTTTGTTGGTTATAAAACCATGGGTGGTATCTTGGCGATCAGATGTTGATTGTGTTATGAAAAAGCTTCAAGGTCAGAAAAAGGTACACTGTGAAAGTGTGGGATTTATGTAACAGTACCTGTTGGGAGTGTGACAGCAAGCACAGTTCTTAACCTACATTACTGTTATGATGTGGTCTCCTACAACCATACCACCCCTGTCTTTGCTTATCATTTATCATCCCACACACACACACACACAATGTGAGGATAAGGGGCACCACTGTGAGTGTGTCAGTGAAGAAGGACTCCTAGCTGACATATTCCCATTAGGTGAATGGCTTAGCCGGCATTGCTGACAGCCGAGTAAAAATAAATGGGGAAGAAAATCCTCTGCTCATGTTCTCCGCCCCTGAAGCAGCGCTTAAACCAGTTGTGGGATTCATAATCCTTGTAGGAGAGACTAAATCAGCAATGTACTCAACACCAAAGAAATATTAATGTGCTACATTTATCTGGACTGCTGGTTCTCTTACCTTTGTTCCTGGTAGCTAATAAGGCAGCCCTGGGGTTCCAATTGTTTCCTTTCGTTTTCGTAGAGGACCACACAGAAGTGTTCATTTGCATAATTTTGTTGCATTTTTCATGCACAAACTACATTGTATTAACTGGGATTTGTTTGTGAAAGACCAAAACAAATGGCTCATAATTGTGAAGTGGAAGCTAAAAAAAAAAAAATTATATAGTGCACATTTGTATCCACTCTGCTTTACTGTAATACTACTAATCTGAAAGGTGCGTCATGCATAGAGATTCAACACCCGCTGGGTTGGTACTTTGTGAAACCTCTGGAAGTTCTTCAAGATGTGTTGTACCAGCTTTACATAACCAAAGTTTTCTTAGTTTTTTTTATTTAAAAAAAAATAAAATAAAATTCTTTTGCTGTTATACGGAATAGCTCAAGTGCATTTAGTTTTGCAGATGCTGCTCTTTTCACAGTCCAACTTCTGCACCTTAAATTATTTCCTCAACAGGTTAACTACCTACTTAGTACATTAGCACTAAGTAGGTAGTGCATTCTCATTTTGTTTTTCCTGGACTGTATGTATTGTACGCCTATTAAATGTGCTAGAGAAACCCGAGTCCCACCCAACCCGACCTTCAAAGCAAATAATTTTGGCCAGGCCAAAATTTCGGGTCGGATTTGGGGTGAGTTTAGGCTATAAATCTAGGATCCACTTCTAATGGGATTCTTTCATAGTGGCTTACTTTTGGTAACTCTTTCATAATGTCCAGATTTACAGTGTGTGTTAGCTGACCCCTCACCAAATTCTCCCATCTGAGCTTTTTATCTCTGGAGCTCCTCCAGAGTTCCCACGCATCCGTTGGCTGCTTCTTTAGCATGGATGCGTTTGCATTTGGGACTTACTGGTCTGAACATTGCATCACAAGATGTGCAAAGCTTGGGATGTTTTATAACCTAACATAACAATGTTTTAAATCTATCCATTTCCCTATCTCTGATCTTTGCACCTGAGCTAAAAATAGGGCGAATAACAGCACATACTCGTCTGCCAGCCCAGAGCTATGTCTAGACCTCTTGGGTCATTATCCTGCTGGAGGTGTCGTTTGCGGTTTCTACTGGGTGTCCTTAAAGTGTTGGGTGTTTAACTCCAACCATCTTCCAACTAGAGTTCCAGAAGAAATGGATGGATGAATGATGTTGTCTTCATTTTTAAAGGTGCAGATGATGTGTTGAGGATTAAGTTCCTCAAGTTCTCCAAAATCAGTTTAATCTCGGATTAAACTGGGAAACGTACTTTTTGACATTGAAGTTTGAGTTTAAATTTGAAACGGTCAAAGTTTAAGGAGTAATAATGCCTTTTTGTGAGTCAGTGGCAAGTTTCTATGTGAGGATGGTGGAGACCTTATGACTCCACCTCCACGCTACCACAACTGTGGTAGCATGGAGGCGTGGAGGTCACCTTCATGGTTACTCTGCATACATAGAATAAAGACACAAATGCTTCTCCAGTTGTCAGCAGTTTAGTGTTTAGAGGTGATCACTGATCACATTCAACCCTCAAAAACAGACAGGGTCATAAATCTGAGCAGCTACTGATATTAGATTGTTTATGATCCATTATTTTTATGGTCAGAAAGATTAGAGCGTTGTTGGATTTTGTTTCATTTGTTTTCAACCTTTCTACAAACCAGTCTGCATAAAGAAATATTTCACCTAATGCTACTTCAGATGTTGATTTTTAGATTGTCAAACTGATCATAATGCTACGTACTCTGTAAAAAACCATTGTTTGTTAGTCCAGATCAAAGTGAGACAGGGCAGATAATGAGTTTTATTTTCAGATGATGAAGATGAAATGGTGCATGGAAAGATTAATGCAGTGCCAGCAAGAATATGGGTGAGCCAGAGTGAGGTCTGCAGGGAGGAAAGACATTTGAGCACAATGAATCTTTGTTTGCTTTCTCTCTCCGTCTCTCTCACACGTGCTCAGTTGGGACGTGGGAAGACTCGGCCATTGCACAGGCCTGTACCGACTTTCACACAAACACATGAGAGATGGGGACACAATGTCCAGCAAATTCATAACTGAAGTCTGTCTGAGCAAACACAGCTGTGACAATAAGTGTCACAACAACTTGCTCTGATAAGGGAGTCCACAAACACTTTTTCTTTAAAATTAAATATAAAAAACTGAAAATGGGATATGTTTACAGAAAGACCAAATATTGAACCCAAAATATAAAGCATCTCCAATCTCAGCCTTTGAAGGTAGAGTTTACGAGATCTTGAGAAAACCTGAGATGGGTGTGCAGCTTGAGAGACTGAAATATGAGAGTCATAACATAAACAGGGTTCCAGTGTGAGTGAGGAGGGGAAAACTGCATGTGGGAAAGTCTGATACAGACCCAGGTGAGAGGATGAATAATAAAGTAAAAGCTTTGAGGATCCAGCAGCCGCAGTGTCCCCCACACACACTTTAACACACAGCTTAACTCGGATGAGGGACACTGCTTAGTGCAAGGTGGGCGACTTTTGTCAATATGTCAATATTTGTAATGAAATTAAGGCTGTCTGAGACAATATCCCATCAACTGGCGTGTGTGTGTGAAGGAGAAAGACAAACCTGCAACCATCAGCATAAAGCTGCACTGCACCACATCACCTGCTGTACCCTCTACCCATTACTTTATTAGTGCTGCCTTCACTACCTATTGGGGCTCTTCTAAAGTGTTTCTAAAATAAACACAAAACTATCAGAATTCCCACTAATATATGTGGAAATTGTATAGTTACATTTAATCCACACTGAGTTCAATTAAATCTTTCCCTCTGACCTTTTTTTAATTCCAAAGAAATGAAAAGACAGGAAAGTGGGTAACACTTTATTTGAAGGGGGGTGAATAAGACTGACATGACACTGTCATAAACATGACATAACACCTGTCATGAACATGAATAAGCCTTCATGAATATTTATGACTGTTGTCATAAAGCGTCATTCGGTAAATTGTCACTTTTAATGCAAAGTTGACATTATTCAAAATGTCTTTCTTGATTTGATTTAAAATTGTTATAAAAGTATTATTGATTGCAGTTTAAAAATTAGGTAACTTTCTGTTATTAAAGGTAAAGTTTAAACAGTAATGATTTCGTGGTTAGTGTCAAGTTTTCATAACAAAGACATTTTGAATGTCAACTTTGTATTAAAAGTGACATAATTTACCGAATGACGCTTTATGACAACAGTCATAAATATTCATGAAGGCTTATTCATGTTCATGACAGGTGTTATGCCATGTTTATGACAGTGTCATGTCAGTCTTACTCACCCCCTTCAAATAAAGTATTACCGGAAAGGGTTTGTTTTTCTTTATAAAGTAATTTTTGCGCATTTCTGTCCAAGGGTATGTTTAAGACTTTTATTGTCAAACTTCTGTTCTTGAAGAAAAATTTCTAAAAATGGTGGTGATCTAACAAGACTCTGAAATAATGCATCTGTAAACTTCAAAGGTATTATAAACTCAACCTCACATAGTGTTTTGTCCATGATGCTTGTTTCCTCTATATTTCACGGTTTACAGTACAGATGGTCCAATATAAACATTTGGACCAATATCTGATATTATTTTTCCTGTTTTAGGTACTAATGGTTATTTATCTGTATTGTGCATTTCCCTACCTTCTCGACACTGTAAGAAACTAAACTGCTGATGTTGCTTCTCCACTTCAGGTAAAAAAAAAAACCTCAATCCTGGTCTGCATCACCATCACTGTCACATGCCCAAACAAATACTGAATGGTCAACACCTTCCCCTTGTGAAAAACATACACGTCTGGTTCAACTTCATCAATTAACAATGATTCCAAAAGACTCCATTTTGTAAATTTTATAAATTCCATTTAATATTTTTTATACTTTTTTAGTTTAATTGGATTTTTTTTTTCAAGACTGAGATAAAAATTAATTATTAATTGTTAAATAAAATAAAAGGAACAAAGTATTGTATGTACCTGTGCTGCCTTTGTTGGTTTGCATTAAAGTCCATGAAGAAGCTTTCACACGCGCACACACGCGGTCAAAACTTAACTTTTAGAACTCTCCAAGTGACTAACTTCCTTAGCTTCATCACGCAACATGAGATTAGCTCAGATCAGTTTTCTCACATTTACAGGAACAATGGAAGCATTTACCAACACAATGCTGAGGTAGAACTGCAGGAGAACAGAGGCAGAATGGACAGGAATGGGAGAACTTTAATGGGTGTTGGTGAGGTTTTATGTGATGGGCCACTCTCTTTTTGTTAAACTTGGTGTTAATAATTCTGGGGCCATCTTGAAGTCATCTGAATGAACTCATTTGGCTTCAGAAACACATCAGCATGCCTTACAAAAGCTCTAAGACTTTCTATACTTTTTGAAGGGGGGACAAAGGTGGGTAAAACTGAACCACTTGGAAGGAGTTGGCTTCCACTCTGCCAGTAGAGCAGGAAGTGCCCAAGTAAATATGGGTTTTCTTAATGGGGCAACAGGAGAGTGCACCTGCTGCTCACACGCTCCCACTCCACAGGTGAATGTCAGCCTTTTGCAGCGTCGCTGGCAGTTCCTCTGCTTAAGACGTGGCATTAATGCTAATGTGCAGCTGCACATTGAGGCTCATGGTGCCAGAGACACAGACAAAGAGAGCCAAAGGGACAAAGTTGCTTTGTGTCTGTGCTTCGTTTTCCTGAGGGAAAACTGCAGCTTATTAGATAGGATAATTATAGTCATGTAGCAGAAACAAGGAGATGGAAATAAAAGCATAATGGAACAGCTGGAATAGAAATAATTTCTTAAATGGATTGTTGTGATATACGTTTGGTAGCAATCGAATGAAGGCTTGCATCAGACAGGTGAGGCCTGTATCATTGTATCATTAATCTTCAACCGATCACTGTGTGCTAAGCTGAACTCTTTCAGTCTGGTCTTACTGCTGCACATTTACACTCTGAATTCAGCTCACACTGTAGAGTGGATTCTGTACACAGTGCCAAATGTCACAACTTTCCTTTCACACACACATCAACCCAGCACTTCTTTCTTTACCTTTTTTTTTGTTGCAATCCTTCCATGTCTACTATACACCTCCAGCAGCTTTCTTGTCCATTTGTCATATGTCCATCCTTCCTCCTTTTCTTCCTTCTGTCTGTGCAGCTCTAAATCAGTGTGAGAGAGGCCCAGACGTTGGCATGGCAGCCTGGCACTACCTTTTAAGACTTTCAAGATGCCCCCTGGGGTGCCCCTCTGGAGAAATGGGAAACCGTTACTTACTGTAAATCTTTTTCATCTCACTTGTTGTTCTTGGCTTTTTCTTTTGGATTTCGTTTTTTTCCCCCCCTTTTGAATAGAACAGTTCAGCTTTAGGACCAGTGGGAATAAATATTTCTGAAAATTCACAAAAACTAAAAGGCCAAAATAAACTCCAGTCTCAGATTTTGGACAGTTTTGTTTAGGATGTGCAAAAGTAAAACCACCAATTTGCAAAGCAGTTATTTCTTAGATGCCTGGTTATAGCTGGTTAGAGCAAAGATGGACTGAATCACAGATCGGTTAACGGACCCATTAGCCAAGTGAGCAAAGATACAGCGTTTAAATCACAAAAGCATAAGATTGATTCATTAAGTACCTGAGTTCTTGAATAGAAAGCATCTGGACCACAGTTGTAAACCAAGACAGAAAGTCCAGCTGCTTTTTTTTTATTCAAGAGTTTAGCATTATCACAGCCTTGAAGACCATGATTCTAGACAGACTTTTTGTCAGAATGAGACATGGGCTTCTCTACTTATTACTGTTGATTTTCATTTAAAATACATTCTTTATCCATATTATAGTGTTTTCCCAGTCAAGTTGACTACCTTTTACATTTCCTTTTTATCAGTTCTCCCATACAGGGATTTCTAAAAACCTACTTTCCTCCTTCCTCTGCAAACAAATGTGCTGACAGGCTTACAGTGCCTCTATCTGTTAATGTACAAGTCCATGTTTTTAAAAGGAAGCTCAGCTATTGGGACAAAATACCACCTCATCTGCTCTTTTTCTGCTTTGAGCACCACTTCTACACCCACAGCAGAGATCATACACGCGCACACACACACACACACACACACACACACTCGATCAGGGAGCTCATTAGGCAAAGCGAGCTGTACCGCACTGAAGTCAAGCGGTCATTTAGGCTTTACTAGATGAACTGCAGTCAGCTGTGCATGTGCGTGCTTTCAGATCACTTGTGCTCTTCATGCATATTTTGGACTCTTGTCTGCTCTTTTTGGGTCTCCTCTTTGCTGGGGCTGGCTTTTTTGTAATTATTTTTAAACGTGCTCTTTTAAAAAATCTAAGGGAATGCTGTGTTTTAACTTTTTAAACATTATTTTACCAATACTTGATTATTAGCTCTTTGGTGCTTTGCTGTTTTACACAAACACAATTATTTCATGTTATGCACTTTTGCTTCAGAGTTTTGTGTAAACAAAGTTGTGGTACTAAAGAATCTTACCCTTATGTCATATAATCTGACGGTAATTAGAAACTCATATTCCACCCTACAGACAATCAATTGAAAAGTTAAATTGTTTTTGCAAATATTTTCAGACAAAACAGCAAACTAAACATGGGGTTTATGCATTATCAGTATTTTCTTATCCATGTTTTTCATTCAGTTTGAGTTAATATTAGCCTTTTGAAACGTGTTTTACCTAATTTTCAATTGTTGTTTGGAGAAAGTCATTGCTATGCAATACCCTCCTTTATTATGTACTGGGGGTCTTTCCAGTTACAAATGGAAACTGGAAAGACTCCCACTTCCTATTTTGTTGTCACTAATGGGGTTCATTGACAGTAATTAGACAGTTAAAGGGCTGAGAGAGAAGTTGGGAAGACAAGTTGTAAAGATCTCAATGTCAGGAATCGACCTTGAGATTGAATCCCGACAATAACCTATATTTATGGGGGTGCTCTCTCTACCTCTACGCCAGCGATGCCCCCTTCTGTTTACCATTTGTCTTCCGTGCTCTCTGTTGCCCACATAATGAGGACACTGAGTGCAGGACAACCCCTTCATCTGGGATCAATTTAGTAAAGCAGGCAGGCTTGGCCATGTGGCCTTTTCTGACTATGCTCAGCATAATGACAGGCTTTCAAGCAGTAATGTCTTTGTTTTGGATAGGTCTGTTTGTTTTCCTCCTCCACTCAGATGCAAATTTCAGAGGGGGTGCATCTCAGAAGGCCTATTTTTGCCCCTCATTTTTGGGTCCTTGGAGTTTCCGTCCCGTTTGAAGTCTACTCATTTAATTAAAACTTAGGGTTGACGATCATGGATGTGGCTGAGAAGGCCATGCAGAATGCCATCTTTGCACGAGCAGCGGTTGTCCTTCGATGCCAGAAACCCCAAATCTGTACCACTGTTTACTATTTCTCCCATATTGGGCTTTTACATGAACCCAGCAAGGTATATGGAGTCCTCACAGCCCATCAATCTTCTCTATGAAAAGGAATGTGAGAATGAAGATTGAAAACGCATCAAGATTTTTTTTACATGTTTGAAATTTGTTGATTTTGTTTATTTATTGCCTCGAAGTAAACTTCTCACTGCAGCGTGACACATTCTTCATTGTACAGCCTCCTTTTTTTCATCCCAAGATCAGCAAAGTGAGCCTCAGAGAAACTGCAAAAATCTCAAAAGCTTCACCACATCAGTTAAAGTTCACAGGAGTTCATTTGGAATCAGACCAAATAACTATGGTTGCCAGGATAAATTATCTTATCACCTCATAGAACCCTGGCAGCATGTGAAGGTTTGTAAAGATTCAGTTGAATAGGGCTGGGCAATAAAACAATAACAATGCCTATCGCAATGGAGATGCAGTCTATACAAAATGTGTCCTATAGACTGTAGTTCATGTCACTGAACTTTGTTCCGAATAATGTAGGAAGTGTGCAACATCACAATTACATAGGACCACTTGGAAGTACTATTTAGTACAAAGTTTCAAATCAAGTTTCATGGTCTACATATCTGGCCAGTTTAGTGGGCTCCACCTGAGATCATAAAGCCCTAATGATAATAATCAATGACGTAAAGCAGGAACACTGATTCAACATCAACATTAAACATGTTGCACATGGGTCATAAAGCTCCTGCCTACCACTTAAAAGCAGGAAACGAATTGAACCCTCTGGCTGATTACGGTTTGTGTTGTGCATACTTCTCATTCAAAAGGAGCATGACTCTTTGAACTGAAATGACTGGAGATGCACATGGGTTGTGTGAAGTAGGGATCCAATCATATCAAAGGGCAGATAGTTTATGCAAGTTCTGGATGGCCGCATAAGAGGCACGGAGAAAAACATGTCTGCACTACAGTCTGACCCATTCACTGCATGCAGAATGCCATCTTTGCACGAGCAGCGGTTGTCCTTCAATGCCAGAAACCCCAAATCTGTACCACTGTTTACTATTTCTCCCATATTGGGCTTTTACATGAACCCAGCAAGGTATATGGAGTTGAAAGAGCCACAATACAAAGAGCCACAATAAAATATGTGGCTCTTTAAAGGCATTGGCAGCGTTCAGTCTTATTGAACATATTAAAGCTCTAAATACATGTTCATCTATGAAATGAGAAATGAGCTTGGGCACTACTTGGGATGTAAAGTACCAGGCAATAACTTGGACCCATTGGGGATTAGGACTAGAAACCTAGAGATGTCTCCTCTATGGAAGTATCAGTATTTCTGTATGGTTAAGCAATATTTTTCTTATGAAGTATCAAGTGTGATCATGCACATTTGACCTCTGATCCCTTGCTTAAAGCCTGTATTTGTGCTGATTTTTGCTGGAATTTCATTGACCTTAGTGACACATGTGGTGAGCCTTTACAAATACCAAACATACTTGATATGGGCAGGACTTGCTCAAGATGTGCTTGCAGCTGTGGGAGATGGCAGCAGTCAACCTTTCTTCAAGTTGGCTGAATACTCAGTTTGATTTCAGTTTTCAGAAGTACAAATCTAACTAGGTGGTGGTCCATAAGCTGAACTGCCTTTGTTTTCCCAAAATATCCTCCATTCCTTGTTTCCATTGATAGTTTTACAGCATGAATTCCTGTCTTTCTCAACCAACCTGTTGTAATCATTGACCCTAATTATACTATTGTGAACTGTCTGACTTCATTGTTCTCATAAACCCTGAGCAGGTATATGCAGGTTTGTGTGAGAGTGTGTCTAAAAATAGAGTTGTAATTGTGTGTACTGCAGACACTGTTGCAAGGTGTAGCAGTTGAGCTCTGTGTGTGTTTGTGTTTATGTTTGTAGATGCACAAATTCATGTATTCCCTCAAGTTATCCAACCAGTTTATTTTGCCTGGTAGTAAAGATTGAATTCCAAAAAGCATAAGTACTGCTTTGAAGTTCTGTTTTATGCCAACATGCGTGGACATCTAGTGAAGGTCATCGGAGTGTTTAAGAATAAATAGCAATACATCTATTACTTTGCTGTGCAGTTACAAGAATAATTGTGTTTGAGTTTAAAAGGGAAGTAATTGCAATCAAAAGTGCTGATGGAAAAAATCTGCACTTTTTTTAGTGCCAGTTGTATGAAAACTAGTAGTTTATACAAACTCCCCTAACCCCATAGCTGCTCCCACCCTTTTTCATTGAGAACCACACAATATTTTGCATATAGGCCTAAAACCTTTTTATTATAAATTTTTATTTTATTTTGAGATTGAATAGTTCTCTAAACCTTTCCTGTCTGCTGTCTTCCTTGGTTTTTCCTAAACTAATGTTCTTAACAAATCTTCAAGGAACGTCTGTTGAATACTGATGAATTATAATTTGGTTGTAATGTGAGCAATTTCCAAAAGGTATGAAAACTTTTGCAAGACATTATTTGATAAAACTTGCCATTTGGCTTTCTAGGCACTAATGTGAGCCTTTGTGAACTCCTTGAAAAAAATTAGAGCCTTGTTATGGGTGGCCAAGAGGAAACTCTTGTCCTCTTTTCCCGTTCTAATGATAAAGAGTGTTTCAGAGGAATAGTTGGTAAAACTGGGTTTCTTCCTGTTTCTTGCACTGCTGATTCAGCACTCAGTATGTGAACATGGTATACTTTTTGTGGTGAGATCTTTTCTGATCATTTTTCTTCTGGCCAGTGTAAATGGCTGAGTAAATGTTCGGGTTTGCCCTGTATGAAGTCTGTAAGATGGTGCTGAATTTTATGAGTCAAGTAGAAAAAAAAACACTCAATGTGAGGGAAGCACACAGTGAGAGTAATGTATGTATTTTAAAGGAAGATCCAAGTAAAAACATGGTTTTCTTAAATCGACTCTAGAGATGTAATATTTTTAAAGAATTAAACATTTACTCTAGTGTTATATAATGGCCACAAGCTCCTGACTGTGAGAAATTTACCATCAATAAATACTCTATCACATCACATATTGGGTTCACTTCACACTTCAGCAAAAAAGCTGATTAATACCAATGATGGTTCAAGATGCCTCTGTTTGTTCCAGTAATGGACAACGTCATTAAAATTAGGAGTTTCTGCATCCTGGACTTTATACTGATGGATATGTCCATTCATCTCGGGGCTAAATGTGTCATTTTTCTCCTCTAGATGTATGGGCGTTACACCCAGGAACTCGGGGTGTACGCCAAAGAGGAGGCGGCCCGGCTGAGAGAGAGCGGGCAGAAGCGGTCCATCAGTGAGCGCAGCCGGACCCTGGACCTGCTGGAGTACAAGGGACGCTGCGCCAAGTGCCGCAGTAAGTGCAAGCAAGCAACTCCTATTGGTCAGAATGTGGTCCATGTGAAGCTGCAGAAGTAATCTTTAAATTTAAAGTAAGCATTGTAGCTTTTATCTACAGACATATTTTTTCCCCCTTTTGGTTTAAATACAGTTTATTGATTCTTATCAGGGTCTTCACATCTGCACCTGTAGGACGTAGCTGCTCTGACTATCATGTTTCCGAGTGTTCAATAATCAGGTCTGCTGTGCAAAAGTGAGTGGCCTTCATAACTTAAAAAGGTCATTTAACATCATACTTAAGAGGAACTGTCAGTCCAGTGATTGGACCACTCTTAATAAGATTCAGGCCTCTGACTGCAGTAATGTCATTAAGGGTTTGTCATGAAGGCCTTTTAATTTCAACCTGGCGCCTCTTTTTAATTAGTTATTGTCTTCCAGTGTCAATATCAAAAGATATTATTTTTTTAAACCATTTATTGAAAAAAATCTGAGTAAAAAGTGTGTGTAAACACAGATTAGAGCATAGATCTGACACTGTGTATGCCTAATCAACCATTATGATGCATCTCTCATCACTGCCTGATTGTTTTCTTTACTTTGGTGACAGAAATACAATGCTGGAAGCTCCTTTTTTGGGTCTGAACTGGACGTGGTTCTCAATGTTCATTGCTAAGGAAGCTCAAGTTGTCCTGGACCACAGATCAGAAAACTAGAAATTAAGCAGCATCAGACAATCATCATAACAAGAATTTCTTCTTCATAGTCTGTCAGCATCAAGTGAACGTTCAGAGCCCTGCGGTGAACAAGGGATTCACGTGAATTGTCCTTCACCTTTCTCTGGTTTGTTAGTAGTGTAAACAAGGGTGTGTGTGTGTGATAGAGTCACAAAATGAAGTGTGATAAAGCAGAACACACAACAGGAAAATATGGGCTGTTAACAGGAGTTGGAGGAAATCTTTGAGATTCATGTGGCAGATGAGAAAAGGCTTCTGATTTCACCTCACTCGATAACTGTGGAGTGTTCCTCACTGGTATGTCTAACTTTTAAGACAAAACACAAACTGTCCAACTAGCCCTACAAGATGTAAAATCTGGAATATTTCTCTTCTGTTATGAAATTATTTATTGAACCCAAAAAATTTTTACTCTTCATCATCAAGACATTATTCAGTTTAGAGCTGATATCAAAACGTGACACTTTTAAAAACTAGATAAAACTGCACCACAGTGTTATACAAAGACAATAACACAATAGAATAAATTGACGAAAGAGAAAATAAAACTAAAACATCACAACAGAAAAGTTAGCAGATCAGGTCTCAATTAAATGCTAATGAATAAAAATAAGTTTTAAGAAGCATTTTAAAATGACTCAGACTGTACTCGGCTCTGCTCTGGAAAAGGAGCAACAACGGAGAAAGCCTGATCGCATTTGTGTCAACTGTGTTACCCTTTAACTGACCTCACCTCGTTTTCCTAATTTCTGTTCTAAATAAGACATCCCAGAGTTTGCCAGTATATACATCTCATTAACCTGGTGTCACTTCTCATTCTGTGACAGCAGAGAGCCCTCTAGTGTCACCAAAGCATAACTGAAGCCGATTTGTGTGTATGAGTGTCATCTGTTCTTATCTTCCTGATGAGCTTCAGTGTTGTTTTTGCTGGCAGCTGATGAATCAGTCTTCCATTACTCCACCAGCTCTTGCGCTCTTCAGATGGATCACAACACCGGTGGAGGTGCCAGTGATTCAATTGATTAGCTCAGCAGGCCGCCACAATTATGAGAGATGTTGTTTGGACAGCAGTTCAGCCTTATGCTCACTTGTGTGCCTGCAGGAAAAAAAGGCAGATATGAAAACACAGCAAGGCAGAGCCATTAAACATGCTGTAGAGGATGAAAGTACTTGGGAATCTGACACATTCAGACACTTTGTCATGTTACGTGCTTTATGACTGCAGATAATGTGTTTTGTGTGTAAAAACAAAAAGAAACACGCTGCTTACAGGAGGCCCATATTTATCTATATTTTGTTCATAACACACACTCGCACATGCATGCAGTCTTGCTCATTTGTTGCGGTGTAATGATGCTGAATGCTGCAGCCAACAGCATTGTCAGCATATCATCAGCCATCTCTGTCGCCAAGGAGGCTGTCATCTTTTCAGCTGTCTTCAGTGTATGAGAGAGAGAGATAGAGAGTGGGGCTGTACAAGCCCCACTCCAGACATTCTTCTCAGAGAGTGGTAAAACGCAGTGACAGCAGAGCAGCTTGAGCAACAGGTATCATGTCTGTAGTTATTGCCAGCGGTGTCACAGATTGTTGATGAGTCACAGCTGACTTCTGGCGGTTCAGACGGCTATCATCTGTTAATATGTAAACACGATCAGTTTGGATATTATTTTGAAGAAATAAATAAGAGTATTCTGATTATTAGCAGCTGCTAATCAAAGAACTTGGCTTTTCAAGTGTTAAAGCAACAAGTCAAGAGTTTTCAGTGAAATTAGTCAATAGCTTTATAACATTGCTTGTCAATAAAACATAATATCTTGGTTAGTTTTTCTACTTAGTTTCTTTTCCAAATTCCACACTTTGGAAAAGTATAGGATTTGATTCCAAATTCCAACATTTATTATCTCTACACAGAACAACTTTTATGCTTTACTAGCAGACTACTGCGGAAATGGCTGCCATAAAGTTTTAGTAAACTTTTATATCTGCTTAAGTCCAAGTTTTATGTTCGCCCCATTTTATTTTCAAAATAAAATGTACTTTTTTTCCCCTTTCACTTTAACTTGTGTTCTGCGATTTTTTTTTTTTTGCAAAATAAAAAAACATTTTCACATGTCTAAGCCATCAAATCAGTGACATTGTAAATGATCAGAAAACATATTCTGTTTTTCTCATTTTCTTTTTTTTGTCCATCTTTATTTCTGGATGTAACAACAAGCACACCGCTGAACTGCACCAGTAATTGAGTATAATGATAATTTAAGTTTAATAATTTTGAATCCGTCTGAGCATTAAAAATCTTAAACACAAAGTCCAACCTTTGACTAGTTTTGCTTTATTTGGTTTAACTCTGTAATCTCAATTTCCTTGAGTTGCTGTATCCACTGTATCTTGAACCTGCAAACCAAATGGCCCAAATTTCACCTGTAAATCCTTCAAGTTCTTCATTTAAAGCTCGCCTTCTCCTGCCCCACTGGTTGCACCCCACATCTTTCATTCCCTTATGAGATTGGGTTCAGTCTTGCATCAGCAGCTGTGGCTGCACCTTTGACCTTTCCAAGGCTACAGAAAAGCTGAGTTGATCTTTTTTTTCCAGGAAACTGTTCATTTGTTCCAGATCTAACAAGCAGAAAGCTGTGAGTTTAAGATTAAGGGGCTGCAACTCTAAACTCTAAAAATATCTAGAAATGTATCTATGTTCTCACATGAGTGTTGTACAATTCAAAACACAATTTTTTTTAGTTTGCTAGAATCCAACTTGATTCTTATTGAGCCAATAGTGTATAATGATACAATGACTTGTGAGGAGGATTTATTGTTATATCCCTCATTTTACCACTTTCATTCCACTTAGCACTCCTTCATCCCACGTAGCTATCTCAGGTTTTATAACATGCTTTCAAACTTTTCACAGCAACAAGCTGCAACAGAAACATTAATTCAGTTTGACTTGCAGAGCACAGTTATTCGCAACAAATCTTCTTGAGGCAGAGAGAAAACGGGCAAAATTTCCATCCATCCATTGTTTTCATTGCAAGTTAATTTTATATTAAAACTAATTCAAGTTCTCATTCACTTCTTCCTAAATAAACCCAATTCAAGAAACTGAGTGTAATGAGGTAAAGTGAATCTAATCCTGATTAGATCAATGCATTTTAATTATCAGTCTTTATATAATTCCTGATTGTCAAATAGAGAAAAGGGAGAAGAAAATAAATGAAGACTGAATGCGGTCTTTACTGTAGTCCTTCATTTTTAGTGTGCATGGAATGAAGTGTCCTGGTGGAGACAAGACCCTGAGCAGGAAGGGTAGCCATCTGCCTCCATCAGTTGGGGGTTAAAGGACACACTCTGTTAAATAAAGGCATGCATACATGCTGTTCAGTAAATGATTCTATGAACGTTGATCAAGTTTTTATATCTTCTGATTGGAGTTAATATAAAAGTAAAAATATAAATATATATTTTTTGTTATTTTATGGTAAAAAATGTTCAGATATATTCTTTAAAGGAGACATATTATGTAAAACGTCTAGAAGCAGTGTAAGCATAAACCCCAAACTGTTTTCTGTCAATAAGTTAATGTTTTTTGTGTCTGGAGACACAGTCAGAGTGAAGCTGGTCAGCAGGTTTTACCACCTTATGTGCTGTACAATGGCTGCTGGAAAAGACAAGTGTTGTTGACATCCAGGAATGGTTGCAGCTTCTCGATGGTTGTGCAGGAGTCTTGCAAGGTTCAGAGATGTACCATGTGTTTTTCAGCCATTTTCATGTATGTCTGAAGTTCGAATACAAGTGTTGAGTTCGGGGATACAGCCAGCAGCAGTTTATTTGCATAAAAGTGACTAAAGCAGCTTATTCCAAAAGGGACTTAAAATAAATGATTTTTATGCAAAAAATATATTTAATATTCTTTGTGTAGGTCATAGACAATTTTTATTTTAAAGTTATTTTGTGGCTGTAGATATAAATACAGATTGATCTTTTCTACAAAGCTGAATTTTTCCCTGGTTAATTTAAAGCACAAATAATGAAGCATTTCTTTGTGTTATTAAGTGAAAGTTTTTCCTTGAAACAGTCTGGCTTCATTGAACCCGGCAGTAACTCTGAGCTGCAGAGCTGAATGATTTTCATCCCCCTCAATGCCTCCATTTGGAGAGCATAAATAGGAAAACAAGTGCTGCAGGAGTGGGCATATGGTATTTTCACCAACTGTTGGCTGTTCAACCAGCCGGTGCAGTCTGTGGGGAAAGGCTTGTTGCTGTGCGAGTATTGGTCAGCAGGGGGCGGCGTTGAACTTTACAACACTGCATTGTGACAGAGGCAGCAGGTGGAGGAGCCCTGGCAGAGATGAAAAGTGGACTTCATGGAGGAAGTGGGATCCTGGCAGGGCTTCTCTTCCTCTGCGGATGAGTATTTTATTTGTGTGTGTCTGAGTGTAATCTCTGGGCATTCAGGAGCATCCTGTCAGCTTTCCTGTTCACACTACATCAGTGGATCCTTCACAAATACTGTATATGAATTTAGATACTGGTCTACATTTTGTGAAGAGATTAATCTTAAAGGGATGGAAGTATTTATCTGAGAAAATCTTTCAGTTTGAAAATCAGATGTGACTTTTTTGTACTTTTGTTCTAAAAGTGGAAGGCATGAAATTCTGAAGCTGCCAGAAAAAAACAGGTCAGTACACAAAAGGTATAATCATTGCTAGTGTGCAGCCGTAGAATGTAACTTACCGTGACACTACAATTGAAATCCCAGGTAAGCTTTCTTCAGTCTTGGTGAGAGGATTATTATATATATATATATATATATATATATATATATATATATATATATAGGACTCAAAACATTTCCAAAGAGCCAAAGTGTTCTTTCCTGTAAGTTAAAGCTTTCTTTTATTCAACTGACTTATCTTGATACTAGAAACGAGCAGATTTTGCATAGAAGCCCCCCCCCCCCCCCAAACTTCTAGATAACTGTTTTTTCCCCCCCCTTCATGTTCATTCCTTTGTCCGCATTGCTGCAGAGAGACTCATTTGTAAGCATGTGAGAATCTACATGATGAATCCTTTCTCAGGCTTGTTGTTCACTGTCCCCCTCTTCCATGTCCAGCCTCCCAGAGGCAACACACTCTAACACACGGTGTTTGCAGCTGTGTCCATGAGGTGATAAAATCCACACAGCTGCCATTTCGTTTTCTGTCGCCTGACTCGTTCCTTCTCTCACTTTCAATCCACCTTGCACTGATATGTCCTTTAATTGGCTCCAAGATGACACGCACACACGTTTTGCCTCAACAGGTGTGATGTCAGCAGGAGCTCAGCATGGCACCACATGTTGCCATAGTGACCGGCAGGCACCTAGCGACCAATGACGCTCACATGCTTTTGTGTTCATCTATCTTTTTTTTTTTTTTTTTGTCCTTGTTGTCTTTTCACCTTCATCACCTATCTTGTGGTTGTTGCTTTGTTCCTGTTCGTGTTCCTTCACCTATCCTTCTTTGATGATGATAGGAACTGGATGAAAATGTCAGGCCATAAAACCACCTGATGAAACGCCTGGGTACAGACATTTTTCAAAGGGCATACACATGCAGCCAGAGCTAGCCAGTGAGAGTTCTGAGTTCTCTTCTAGAGAACGCTTATACACCACAATCTAATAAACCAAATGGTGTGTTAGCAGCAATTGTTTCATAAAAGCCAAGATCAACATAAACAGAAGTGATTGTACCAGTGGAAATTGTGGGAGGTGTAAGGATTCTGATGAAGATGCTTGTCACTGTGTGTGTTATCTTTTAGACGTGGCATTTCACTAAAAATAAATAAATACAAAAATCCACCTTTCAAGAACATACCAGTGACTGCTAAAGCTTGACAGAAATTCCTTACAAATATCATCTGAGAATGGCCCAAAAAGAAAAGTGTAGTGTTCCAGGCAAAGTGTAGACTGCAGTGTGATTGAAAGGTTGTGGTGGAAGTTTTAAAGAGAAACTAATGTCAGCAAACATCAATGAACTGAAGCGGAACCTCTGATCAAGTTGTTCCTAAAACAACTTTGAGTTACTGCTGCTGAAGCTATTGAATGGTGGGGTGTACTGTATCACAAGCTTTGTTTTTGTTTAGTAAAGCATAAAAGGGAGGAATACAGTTGTTCTTTTGTGGCTTAAGACTAGAAAAACTGCAAGAACGTTTTTTTTTTAAGTAGGAGTGTAACAATAGATATTCATGCAGACTGTGTCAGGTGTAGTCAGTTTGGTTCAGTGCACGCATGTATCAAATAATATCTGAACACAGGCAGAACGTTTATCTGCAACACTAAGTTCACAAAGCTAGATTGTATTGCAACTTTAAAGTGACACCAGAAAAAACAGAATTGAATTACTCTCCTGAAACAACATCAGGGTGAGTGGAAACACTGATACTGAAGAATAATCATTGAAAGTCCAAATCCAACTACCTACATTAATCAACCAGTCCAGAACACTGGGTAGAATGCAGCTGTGCTTTTATGATACATTAAGTACATCTGATTGACACATGTTTGAACAGTCTTATTAAAAAGATTAATAAAAAAAGCTTAATTCCAGTTTGATCTAAAATAGCAACTTTTTGTTTCTATTAATTGAAATAGAAACAAAAAAACTGAAATATGTAGCAAGCTCTTCTCTTTTACAGCTGTAATAGAGGGTTCCCTGTGTTTCATGACTGTGACAATAGATCAAAAATAAAGCTGATTAATTTTAAATTGCTTGTTTTGTGTTCATTTTAAGCCAGAAGTTCTGTATTCATTTTCTACCCATTTGATTAAAAAAAAAATGTCCCACATAAAAGACCTTGTGGCTTATCAAGTCATAGCTCTGATAAATGTCAAATGTGTGACAAAAGGAAAATTTTTCTTGTTTTGCATGAGTGGCATTTAGTTGATATCTGGTCTTATAACATTAACCTGACCTATGATTGAAGAACACATTTAGCTCCACCATGTGCATTCAATGAGCTTTTCAGAATTGAACCCAGAACCTTCTTGCTGCAAGGCAAAAAATAAAAAACCCTAGCTGTGTGCTACTGGACTGAAGTAACATTTGTTGGTGTGGAAGCTCTTACTAAAGGAAGCTGAGTGAAAACTGATTCAAAATCAGTAAAGCACAAAATGTTGTAAAAAGCCCCCCCAAATTTTTTTTTAATTCATGCTGAGACATATCTGGGGCTCATCATCAAAGAGAGACAGCAACTCATAACAAACAAGGCTATTTTTTTCTTTACAATAGTGTTACTGTTTTGTTGTTTAGAGCTTTCAGTCTCTCTTAGGAAACTGGATTTGAAGATGTTAGAAATTCGTAAAATTCTCAAGAGTAAACATCTGCATTCTGTATGGAACATACACAGTGACCACTGTTTAGTTAATACAGTTGAACACTTCAAGCTTTGTAATCATTTGTCTGTTTTAAGACAGTCAGTCTGTAGTAATCATGACTTATCAATGATGGTCCAATGAAGGAGAGATGTTCAACAAGGACTGTGGTCATAGTTGAGGCTTAAATGGATCCACTACTTGAACATATTGGCATAAATCTTTTGTAATTTTCCTATTAACTGAAAAAAATTGTCATTTGTGAAACATAACATGCATAATTATAAATAGTAAAAATTTTAATTCTTATTGTATTTTTAACTGATGTACATTGTAGTGGACTCAACCCTTTAAAAAAACGATGCGAGACATCAAGGTGATGCAGGAGGCCTACAAAACGTTTAGATTAAGGCAAAATGCCTCAAAGTTTTTATGTGGCATTATTTGTGTGTAGTGTATTGTTTTTACTTCTGAAATAAATGTTTCTTAAATGAATATCTTTTGTTATAACTAATTATGGATCTCTTTTAAAACTCGGTTGTAAGAAAAGTTGGCAAATATTCTCATGGCTTGTTTTTTTTTACGCAATATACGGTACTTGTGTTCAAAATGTCTGTTTAGTCGTGACAAAAATTAGGAGACTGCACACAGCCTATTTTTAATTTAGTATTAGTTTTAACAGCACTGAAAAATTCAAATAACCCAACAAAAACTGGGGAACAAAAAGAACAGTATATTTTCCTGTAAAATATAATTAAAACACAACTTCTGGTGAGGAACAAATTTGAACACTCCCACACATTTTAAATAGTTGAAAATACACACAAGTTTGTACTCAAATGTAGTTTTTTTTTTTTTTCTCTTCCTTGATAAAGTGAGACCAAGGTCTTGAAAGAACTGTCTGGGGCCTTTAGAGAGACGATTGTATCAACCTGATCTTGTGATTTAAAGAGGACAAAAGGAATAATAAATCAACCATTCAACTATGTGGAAAAATAGTCTACAAGGAGAGAAACAACTGGCAACATAGCCAAGGCTGAATGTCCAAGCAAGTTCACTCTGAAAGCAGACCACAAGTGGGGAATGGTTAGATTGCTGGGAAAACATTCTGTTGGACAATCAAAATCTCAGTTTCCTCAAAGGCTGTTGTGTTTGGACATGCTGCAGGGAACCTAACCTGATTACATTACATGGTGCTGCAAACAACATTTTGACTCTGACTTTGACTCTGATATAATCTTCCGATGGTGTAATGAGAGGTTAGACCAGGGGTCACCAACTCCAGTCCTCGAGGGCTACCGTCCTGCAACTTTTAGATGTGTCTCTGCTCAAACACACCTGGATCAAATAAACTGCTCATTTCCAGCCTATTGCAGAGAGGAATGAATGCTGGTGAGGAAATTCAGACATTTTGGGACAGAGGTGAATCTAAAAGTTACAGGATGGTAGCCCTTGAGGACTGGAGTTGGTGACCCCTGGGTTAGACCATCCATCCCAACAGGCGTCACCAGAGAGAGTCACTGGGTCGCCAAAGTCATTGAGTTTCTAAAGCCACTGGGAGTTGTTATATAGAATAATGCTGCACCCTGGTCGAATTCCTCTCAGTCTGTCGAAACACTCTGAAAAATGCAGGACTCCGAGGGTGAATAATGAGGGAGAGCAGGGTAAGATGGAGCATGCAGCCATGAGGAAGAGTGGTGTATGGATTGTTCCTTTAACTTAATAAGATGGTGGAGGAATAATTGATCTCAAGTTTAACTACATTAATTTAGTTTTAGAGCAAGTTCTGGAAATTTCTTTTTTGTGTAGCGGTGTTGAGCTCAAACTGCAGTATTACCCAGTCCAACAGTTGGCAGGAATTACAGTGAAAACAAATTAATGCCTTGATGAAGTGCAGTTTGGGCCACAGATCAGAGGGACTGCAGTTTTCCAATGTGGCGCTGAGGTTACTGTAAATCACTTACCTCATTGCTGTTGATGGGCTTTACCGCAGCTGCTACCATAAAGACTATAGTTTTATTAATCCCATGATTAATTTTTATGTGTTTGGATTGTGATATCAGCACATGCTTTATACGGAGCAGCTCCTCGTCGTAAAACTGAAGCTTATTCGTCAAAGGCCACAAATAACTTGGATATTACTTTGCTGCTAACTTTTCAAAGTCTAGTTTCGAACTTGTTTTATCTGTCGTATGCCTCATTTCATAACCTTTCCCTGCTAATCTGATTTGTTGTATTAAATCTTTGTTTCATCTTCCTGATCTCTGTAATCTTAATCTCACTTTCCGTCTTTTTCCAACCTCTCTGACCTCTCCTTCACTTTTTCTTGTTTGCTCTTACCACTCAGCTCTCTTCACTTCCCTCTTGGATGACAATCCATCAGCTTTTCTTATCCCTCCACTTAGGCTGTGTGCAAACGGAAGCATAAGGGTTACTGTGCGCCTTCCGCTCCATCCATTTGAGCCCCATGTTTTGAGTTATTACTCTCTAATCCTCAGTGAGACCAGAGCCTGTCCACAACTCACTTTCCCCCCATACCTTACTGATTTCTTTCCAGACTGGGCTGAAAGGTGCAAACTTTGTACCCTTTTCATTTATTTTGTCATATTTGTGATGCCAGAGGGAGATGTAGACTGAGTCTCCTATTTTAAGTCCTCATACATAGATTTACAAGTAATAGGTTTGGTTTATTTTGCATCAATAATAACTACGTTGTGATGATCTGATATTGTAATGGACTGGAGCGCAGCCAGCCACTAGAGGGTGATCATACAGCTTTCACATTTATTCATTTATTTGTTCAGGTATTCACAAAAATAACATTGATTGCATGATTGTTCTAATACTTCAGTATTTGTATAGGTGCTCCAGTTGCTTGCAAAATCATTTATACGCCTGGAACGTCCATTAAACCAAAAATATGAATGTTTTGTTCATTTGTTTTATGATGGGCCAACACATTTCCAATTTGGAATATGTGGCAAGATTTAAACATTTCTTCTCACATTCTTTCTATTTAATCTAACTGCACTTGAGCAATTTTTCACCAAAGCACTTACTGGTGTATTTGCTGTGAAGTACAATTCCAAGAATATTGACTTAGAGGGACTGAGCACCAAAGCATGCCACATGTACAGGTTTTTGTCAATAAAAAGGGAATGCATGTCCCTTTCTTTCAACCTCACAATTATGCATCGCAAGGACACCAATGACAACATTATCTCTTGCCCCTGTTCTCCCCACATTGCCCCATCACTCTTTTCTGTTACCTTGTTCATTTATTAAACTGCTGCATGTGAACACGGCCTTCCATCACAAAGTAATGACATTATGTACTTAACTCTTTTTCCTGCAGTGATAAAATGAAAAATGGAGTCTTGGAGAGAGGAAAAAATGCACATACCCATACTGTGCATTGTGTAACAATTTCATATGGTTTGTTTGTTCTCCAGGGTCAGGGTACCCGTATGTTCTGGAGGCCCCAGCCCAGGATTTTATCTCTGGTAAACAAACAACAAACTGTATAACCCCCAGTCTTCCTTCATCAACTAAAATCAAACCCCCAATTTCACCTCTCCATTACTGCAGCTGCAGTACTACTTCGTCAATAATATGTACTAAATGGTCATTAAGTGTTTCTGCACTGCTGTAATGCTTCCAAACACTTTCCAGTACTTTGTGACGTCTTAATCCCCCCATCATTAATAACAGAAAACGCTCTGCAGACTCAAACTCCAGTGATTGTCTCAGTGCAATAAAGTTTCAAAACAGCTCTGTGAAATGCACAACATTATACACTTAACAACTTCTGGCTTCTTATTAATAAACAACCAACAGAAAAATACCCCAGTGTGCTTAACCTTGCTCTTTTGCTGTGTCAGTAAAGACTAATTCCACCAGCCTGGCCTTATTACTGCTCGCCTCCAACCCTAATGTGTAGTTGGAAACAATGTCTTGATATAAATGTGAGTGTTTGTGCACTTGCTTTTATTAACGTGGGGGTCCCGAGCACGGGAGCACACCAACAGAGAGGGGCCCGGTTGCGTTGCGGGGCCCAAAATGCTGGACCCCACTTGGGAAACCACTTTAAAGCAGCCTGGAATGCTCTCCTAACATGAATCATGCTTTTTTTTTCACTTGGCCCACTTGGTAGTAAAACCTGGAAAAGTTTGGACCCCCTGCTGGTTGAAGATGGTACTGCAAGTATATACACTATAGGAAGTGTGTGAGGGCTCCTCATGGTCCATGTCTTGACTAAGATTGGCTGATATAAATAAGCTATTATCTGAATTTTCAGGAAGTGTCTTTTTTATAATTAATGGTGTAAAACATTGTTATAGCACATTAATATGTGCTCCGTGTGTGCGTGCATGTGTGTGCGCGCAGACATTTGTTTGTAATACCTTGTGGGGACGATTTTCCTGACGCATACTATGTTGTGGGGACCCACTCCTCCTTGTGGGGACCGAAGCCTGGTCCCCACAAGGGGAAGCTCTGTTTTTGGCTCAGGGGTTAGATTTTGGACTAAGGTGTGAATTGAGTTTTGGTTAGGGTTAGGTATGTAATGGATAGGGTTAGGATAAGGGTAAGGTTTAGGCTTAGAAATGAATGGAAGTCAGTGGAAAGTACCCACAAAGATAGCCACACAAACATGTGTACATGTGATTGTCTGTGTATAAGAAAGGTGAACTGAATACATATAGGGTTAGGCTATGCAGTAAACTAAGAGTCAATGGCTTGTCACTGCAGCCTTTTGAAAATTGGTCATTCTCCATTAATATTATTATTTTATTTTTTTACATTTTGTTTCATTACAGCCACAAACCTCAATGTATTTTATTGGAATTTAAATTAACACAAAGTAGGGCATTTTTATGAAGAGGAAGATGTATAAAACCTCAGATGCGGCCTTGTTTTCAGCCTGAGTCGGTACCTTTTGCTAAATCAGCTTTCTAGAGAAACCAGCAGAAGGTTTTCTGGAGTATGTCATGTCTCAATCAGCTTTGCAGGTCTTGAGGCACATTCTTGCTCATCCTCTTTAAAAAAAAATGATGATAATAATAATAATAAATTGACCTCAGTCAGATTGAAATCTTCGGATTGAAGATTTGAAAACTGTGCACATCGGTTTTCAAATCTTGTTCAGATTCTCAATTAGGTTTTAAATTGAACCTAATTGAAGTGCAGTTTAAAACCTAATTTTTAAACTGGCGGCATTCTAATTCAGCATCATAACCCTGGATGTAAGTTTTGGGCCATTGTTTTGCTGGTGGGTGTACCTCTGGGGTTTGTGGTTTTAACTTCCCAAGGTTTGAGCAATTTCTGTTTCAGCAAAGTTTGATCAAAGGAACTGATAGTTGGCATGTTGCAGGAGAACTTGATAGCATGCTGACGAGCTAATTAAGCTTAATTCAAGACCAGAAGAATAAATTATTTCTTGCTCTTATTCCCAATTCTAACTTTTTAGTTTTGTAGCTTTTATTTTGAACTGCTTCTTTTTTTACTTGCACTTGGTTAATTTAAAATCTGATGCAACTCAGATGGGACACTGTTTGTAAAAATCCTGAAAATAATTTGACAACTTATGAAAAACCCTTAACTTGTGTGTGTGTGTGTGTGTGTGTGTGTGTGTGTGTGTGTGTGTGTGTGTGTACTCCGATTGGCGCCAGTTTCAGTTGAATCCGTCCTGTATTAGTCAGCATTGGCATTTAAAACTCAAACGATCCGAACGGTGGCGTTTGTCTATCTGTGCTCCTCCTGATCTAATTAAGCAGGTGGTTTTAAACACAGCGAGCTGTTTCTAATTGAATTTCTGCCTCATGCATGAAGCTCCATAATGAATGTGGAGTCACATAGACACGAAGAGGGAGCATACCTCATTGCCATGACCAAGCAAAATTGGTGTATTAATGGTCAGCCTTTTAGGACTTTTACACCCTTAGAAGGCTGTCACCTTGCATAATACATGAAGGGGTGATTTGAATAATTGGGTTTTCAGTGGAAGCAGTAATGAGGAATCTGCACCGGTAGTGTTGGTCTTCAGAGGTGTGTGTTCACTCTGCTTTTCTACTCTCCTCATTTTCACAGTAAAATCACAGCAGAATGGGACCAGTGTTGGTTTCCAAAATGGTTTTGTTCTGCCTAAAGGTCATGCAAACGCAGTCTGCTGTTGTTGCAAAGACTTATTTTAGGTATGCAGATGTTTATATGCTGCATTAAATCTGGATCCCGCAAATCTGAAATGCTCAGATAAATTAACAATTGTTTGATTGGAGATGTTTCAGTCCAGCCATAGTTTTTTAATTTGACAAAAAATATATAGACTGGAGTGACGCAGGCCACTCTCTAATGCAGTAAAAAAGGAAAAGAAGGAAGGAGTGCAGAGAAAGGAAAGACGGCGTAAGAGGAGTGAAGAGTTTCAAATAAGACCTGCAAGAGAGAGAGAGGGAGATGTGGAGCTTAGAAGCCAAGTCAGAGGTTGAATGTGATTAAAAGATGGATGAAGGGATCGGGGGAGGATACATGGGGTGACCCTGGCAATAAGATTTATGTTTTCGCATCCACCTGAATAATGTGTAGTTGCACCACTGGTAAGAACACAGACGGCCCGTGGGTGAGATGACGCACAAGCATGCACACATGCACTCGCATAACACATAAAGCTAAATATACTCATGTACAAGGCCTGTTCCTCTGATCTGTCACAAAATTGGAGATGGAGTGATGGAAAGCACAGGCAAATCTGTGAGATAGTGAAAGCGTTTCTCACAGCTTTTGCCTCAGTTCACAGCTCATGGTGTTAATTGGAGAATGTGTGCATGTGGTTTTCTTTCCAATCCGTGCAGTATTTTCTCCTCGCCTTATGCGCCCCTTCAATGGCTGTATTTTCTCTTTTCTACCATCAGAATGACTGCATGCACAGGACCTTCAAATGTTTTTCATGCTGTTTTTTTTAATTAACCTCTGATTTACATTCAGAAAATAAGAAAACATTCCTTACAAATCATTGATGCATATCACAATGGGACGTCCTAAGGTGCTTCAGTCCCATTTCCTTCAGCGAGTTCGGACCGCCACAAACAGGACTAGGGACAAAGAAGAGGAACCACGTTCAACTTTCTGACAGAATATGGTCACGATTCTTAGTTTGGTTATGCAAGATCAAAATGGTCCTTTAAAAATATCAAATATGTCTGGGTGCCGAGCAACAGGCCTTCTCAAGACTTGTGGACTGGAGAACCAACTAACTAACAAACTAAAACTTCACAAAAGATGCATTAAACAAAAGACGCAGTGAAATGTTGTTGCAGCATGATGCTGTGGGGAGGCTTTTCTACACCTGGGAAAGTTTTAAAGGCTTAACGCTACTATCCAGGGAGGAAATATGCATGATCAGCAGGTAACGTCTGTCTGATGTGTACAAATTAATTGTTCATCAGTTCAGTACACAGCTGTTTTAACAATTGCAATACAGTGACAGTTTGTCTTAGTTTTTGGGAATCCGCTTTTCAATATCAACTAATTCCTGGACTGAAACACGGCTCTGATCTGGGTAATGCCGCTCACCTGACATGTTTTGTTGTCTTCCTGCAGTTTGCACAGTTCGCTGCCAAAAATTCCTGATCTCACGAGTTGGAGAGGACTGGATCTTCCTGATCCTGCTTGGACTGGTCATGGCCCTTGTCAGCTGGGTGGTAGACTTCTGCATTGCTATCTGCCTACAAGGTGAGGGAGGAGGCTTTTATCAGCAAAATGCTCTAATTGTCTTGTTAAACTCGAATGTCTGATCGATATGTTGAGGCTTGACAACCAATTTGAAAGACTTTACTTAGAAGATTTTATAAGATTTAACTTTTTGCCTAATATAGAACAATTTCAGGCCTGCCCACACAAGTCATCTTCACTTTGGAATATGTTGCAAGCCTCTCACTTTATTGCTGAATAAGTAACAGGAGTAGTCTTAAGGATGATGGAAATTAGTGTCTGGATCACTTTGAATAAAACAGTCTCTCACCTGGATCAAAACTCGTATCCATCATGGTTGCATGATGTGAAATGAAAAGAAGAATTTGTAGAATATTGTAGTTAACCCTGGAGCCTTTTCAAAACCCAATGGAAGTTGATGCCTAGGATAAGAATGTGCTGATAAATGTGATTGGATGTATCTTGTTGGGATACTGCATCATAGGATAAGTTCATAAAAGATAAACCCGCATAAATTAGGAGAAGACAAAGGTGAGTGAGTAGAAATATTCAATTAGTCATAAACGTCAGGATGGATAATGGGAGGTTTATGTGGATAAACACTAGAAAATGGAGGTAAGATTGTAGACCTGGTTTGAAGTCTTACAAGATATTATCTAATTAAAATGAACTTCTAAATGAAATAAAGGTAAAATAAACTAACAGAGATCTGTTTGCTCCAGTTGGTGCTGAACTGGATTCAACCCGCTTGTTTTTAAATGATCCAAGAGCCCTGTTTCTCCCACACAGTCTAACCCTGCATGAATACACAACCTCCCTCCTGTGTCTGTGCTGCTGCTCTGATTTTGTTGTTTTTTACACACCTGTTGGCTCTACCTATGTGTGTTTCCACAGCACAGAAGTGGATGTATGGTGGTCTGGACAGTAATGTGTTCCTGCAGTACCTGGCCTGGGTCACCTACCCTGTGGTCCTTATTACCTTCTCTGCTGGCTTCACACAGATCCTCGCTCCCCAGGCTGTTGGTATGACACACACAGAGATGGACACACAAACTGGACAGGACGGCGGTTCAGGCCTTTCAAAACAAAAACACAAACACACAATGCATTTATTTGCCATTATGTGACAGACCCGGCGGCATGGGCGGGCATTGGGATTGCCCGCCCACAGAGTCAGCTATGCCCCCCCTGGACTGGAAGCTGTTTCTTGTTTTTACTTCAGAGTGACCAACTCTCTGTTATTCCTATATCAATTTGATATAGTAGGAGCTTCCGCACTTCCCATAACTGTGCCCTCTGTCACTTTTTTCAGCAGTTAAAGCTGTTTAATCGGTTGTTAACATGACATAACCTGTTTTTCCGAGCCGCCTTCAAATGCAACATGAACGCTGAGACACTTGCCCTGGGTTTAGTCCTGTGCGGCGGCGAAGGAGATCTTCTCCTGCTGTTCAGAGCTGCGGAGGTGTGTTTGAATCATGGCAGCAAAACGCAAAGAACTTTGCACAGTTTTTCCCCCAAACTAACCAACTGAGTTGAGTAAAGTTGTTGGATACAGGTAATGTTAGCTAAAAGATGACTAGCTAATACCAACACAGTTCGTTAAGCTTGTTGACAAGTAGCCTGTAGGCTACTGATGTTGTGGTCTATTTTCAGCTACGTAGATTAATTCCCCCCCCCCTTCTTTGTAAGAAGTATTTTTTGTAGTTGCAGATGCATCCTTTGCACCAAATAATCCAGCATGCACCAAAGAAATGCTGTTTAATGAAAATGGAATTGAATTATTTATTAGCATATTTTAATGTTTTTCTGATATTGAATGAAAGGGTCAGTGGTTAAATGAAAAATTTGCAGAATGTGAAAATTATTTTTAGATGAATAATTGTTGAAATAATCAATTACTAAAATGATTGTTGGCTGCATCTTAAAGACAGTTTTTTTATGAATAAAGCAAGTCTTTTTTTTTTAATAAATCTGATTTTTTGTTGTGTATTAACAAATGCATTATTAAGCTTTTCTCAAACATTAATATTCACGATGACTGAACTGGAAACCTCTGACCGGAAAGTAAAAACCTTCTCTCAGTAAACCTCACATTCCTTCCTTAGATAGCCCTCTTCGTTTCTCTACAAGTTTGGGAAAGAACAGTAAATCCCCCACTAGTGTCCTGAATACATCAGTAACTTCCTGGCATTCAGGTTTGGTTTATTTGAATGCAGCACAGTATGTAAGTACACTCCTGCGGGTAAGGAGGAGACTTGACCATCACTAACAGAGGCTGAAATGATGGGTGCACTCCTAAAAGTCTGAAGGCTTATCCAGCAGAAATTTGGTCAGTTTTTTCCTCCACTCCTCTGTAGAGGAATACAGGGATGTGAGAGTTGAGCCAGAGGTATAAATATGTTGTCTAAAGATTCCTAAATCAAAGCTGTTGAGCTAGAGAGACCCATTCTTTTCTCAACTTCAGTCGCATTGACTGAAGCGTGTCTGAACAGTTTCAAGTCTCGTCTCAGACTTCGGCCTGGACTTTGACTCTAAAGTTATACATTCATTTGTATGGGTCAGGTTTGTGTTTGTAGTGTGACAACCACAAACTAATGATGGGTCCCAGTTACCCCAACAGGCCACTCCCAGCGACCCTGGCATGTTGGCTGGATAAATGAAGACAACTTGTTAGAAATGTGTTAATATTCTGCAGTTCTGTCATAAATATTTAAAGTCATGAATCAGGTCTGACTGAAATCTCAGCTGCTCATCACTCGTCTTCTGTCCTGCAGGTTCAGGCATTCCCGAGATGAAGACCATCCTGCGAGGGGTGGTGCTGAAGGAATACCTCACTTTCAAAACGTTTGTGGCCAAAGTCATCGGTCTGACCTGCGCCCTGGGAAGTGGCATGCCTCTGGGCAAGGAGGTAACACACACACACACACACAGAGGCAGCAGCACCAATATTCATCCCCCTCCCTGCCATAATGCCTGCAGCAGTTTGTGATTCGAACACAAACAGGCCAATGAACGATGCAGGGACAGCACACACTGCACAAGCTGGCAACTTTGCGAATCACTGACTAACTCGTTGCAGTGCACGACTTGTAGGTCTAAAGGCTGCTCTTACTCATGTTGAGGAATGTACAGCTGCAGCTGCATAGTTATTCAGAATTATTCATATGTGCTGTTATGGATTTGCATTTGCATGTAATTGCCTCAAATGTTGCGGCCTGTATGTTATTTTTAACACAATCACTGATCCTTAATGGCAAAAGAGAAAATGCAGTCTGACTAAGACATTTGGTGTTAGAGGTGGACATTCATCAAGAATTTTGCTTGGAACTTTTCAGCTGAGATTTTTCAAGAAAACTTTAACAATTTTCAAATTACTCTAATCATATTAGTCGGAGTTTTAAATGATTTATTTTCATGGAAGATGTATTGTTTTAACTGAGTAGATTTTAATGTAGTCTATTGTTTTTCAAAAAGTATTTTAAGCAGGGATTTTCAGGAATACACATTTCCACTGTTAAAAAAATGCCTCATCAGAAATCTTTATTCCCTCATGCTAAATATTAACAAATATTAAATCTTCATCAGGACTGTGCATTGACTTCCATTCATTTCTATGAATCACCATAAACCTGAAATCAATTTACACCTTAGTCCTAAACCTACTCTGTAACCCAGCAACAGCACTTCTTCTTATGAGGCCCCATAATAAGTAGCGGGTCCTCACAATGTAGTATTTGTTGGAGAAATGGGCCTTACAAGGTGAGAAATGCTAAAACACACATGTACGCAGAAACCCCTGAGGGTCTTTTGCTTACGCACCACTGCAGCAGCATCTGTGGTTTTGATTCAGCACTTACCTCTTCCTCCTCTTTATCTGTGCTCCCCCTTCTAATTCTCTCACTTTTAATCCCATCAGTTACTCTTGGAATTTTTTTTTCACAGAGCCCCCGCATGTTGTCACTTCTGACTTAGAGTAAATGGGGAAGGGGAGTAAAGTGGTGCTTAACCTGAAGTGATTGTGTCTGTCTCATGACTTCTGTGTTTCCTCTTCTCAGGGTCCCTTTGTGCACATCGCCAGTTTGTGTGCTGCTCTGCTCAGCAAGTTTATGTCTCTGTTTGGAGGAATCTATGAGGTGAGTTTTACAGATTTTGGTACGACTCATAAGGATTCCCTGTTCCCCATTTCTGCTCAGTTAATTTCAGTCCGTTTCACAGGTGGCACTAGCAATATTAGGATGTTTACTTTGCTGTTACTCTAGCTCCTTGCAATGTTATCCATACCACTCGAACCTGTTTCACATTTTATCTCTTTTTATTTTTGTATTTTATTAAGGTTTACAAATAAAAACCACTAATTAGTGCATATTTGTAAAATAGAAGGATACAATATGCACAGGTTTTTAAAAATATTTGCAAATGAAATACTTAAAAATTCAGAGTGGATTAATTTTTAGCCCTCCTTAATTTGATATCCAGCAACCCCGGGGTTTGACGAATTCTGAGAAGTTCTAGGAAACTGTCCAGTATCTTAGAAAGGGCCAGCTCTGAGGATATAGTTGGGTGTTGGACAGAGCTCCTAACTTATCTATTTCATTCAGTCTCCATATCCAAGGACTTGGGGGAAGGTGAGATCATTACCATAGAGACGTCATCCAGAAAGTTAACACTCGCCAGAAATTAGGCACCACATTTGGATTATAGTTTCAAGAAAAAACTCTGGAGAAAGGTGTTCTGTTCAGGTAGGACCAAAATGAAATGCTTTAGCCTTCATGCAAAAAGTTATTTGTGGAGGAAAAAACACTCCATCACCCTGAACTCGGCATCACATCAGTGAAACATGGTGGAAGTATCATGTTGCTGAGAAACTTGTCTTTAGAAGGAACAGAGATGCTGGTCAGAGCCGATTGTATAGGATGATTTTATTGAAAATATGTTGGAGGCTGTGAACGACTTGAAAGCAGCACTGAGGGCAGTTCAGTTGAAAACTTCCTCCCCGGTGCATCTATGGTCTCAAAAATCATAACAGTTCTGGAAAGATTTATTGTTGCTTAAATTTTTTCAGTTTAGCGCCAGTTATCTAAATTTGAATGTTTTTCCAGCTCTATCGGCTCTCCTGGTTTACAGATATGGCTGCATTACAGTTGTAAAAATACTGTACTTTCTAAGCATGGAACCCAAAAAGGCAAGATTTTTTTTAATGTTGCCTTGATATTGTTTTATACATAACTCTCGGACAGATTACTTTTGTTAGCTTTTTGTCACACTCAAATGTTAAGATTTATCAATTAGATAAATTTACACAGAATCAATACAAAATGTAGCTTTTAAATTATGACTTTATTTCCTAACAAGGAAAATGTTATCAAAACCTAACCTATGTGGAAAAGTAACTACCCTCCTATGATAAATCATAAATGAACTACGATGAAATGCATTTTAGAAAGTGGAGTTGAATTTCACAAACCACACCCAGGCTTGATTTTTGCCAAACCTGTAGAATCAAGATTAACTTGAGCAGAACCTCTGACAAAATAAAATAGGCTAAAAAGATCCCAGATAGCTACACACCATACCCAAATCTAAATAAATGCAAGAATGGATAAAATGGGCATCTCTAATTTGATGTTACACCACTTGTCACATTTCTGTCTTTATTTAAAATCTTCCACTACCGCCACTTTTCCTCTTTTTATTTGTCCATCTTCACATGCATTGTTTTTTATTACCATTACATTGTTTCCATCTAATGTTCTTAGTGACTTCTTTTCCACCTGAGAGCCATGTGTTGCACTTTATAGCATTTTAATAGAAAGAGTGATGCATGAGTGAAGAGTGAAACTGCTGCTGGATCCGACCCTCTCCACAGTTTTAAGTACAGTATGCTAATGTAACCTGTGGGCTGTGAAAAAGCAGCTTTTCTTTCCAGAGTGCTGTACTTTAAAACGCAAAAATAGGATGAGAGGCTTATATGCATGTGGAGAATGTCATTATTTGTAGAGGGCTAGTTGGACCTAATTGCATAACATGTTTTTATTCAGATCTGTGAATGTGAGGTGATGGAGTGTAAATGCTAAAACATTCAAATGATTCACACAGTTTAATCATTTGTTCTCTGCCTGTTTAACACTGACTCTTGCTCTCCTGCTACACGAAGGAGCCGGGTCTAGTAGGGATTAAGGTAAATCAGCCACACATTTCCCAGCATGCTTCCCTTCCTTTGTCCTATCAAAATGACTACCACTGTGAGAAAGTTGGACAGCCTTTAAATCGGTATCCAATGATAAGAGTTTAACAAGTTTTATCCAATACTGCTGGGACCAAAGGTCACCTGTCAAGACACCATAAGAAATGTTGGTCTTTTTTGGCACAAAACCGTCCATACAACTCTCTAATATTCAGTAAAATAAAAAGAAGGAAGTTTTATTTTATCAGCATCCACTTTAGTTGAGTTTCTCTCTCAGATAAAATATTTGAATCCATCAATATTTGGGTCAGAGTAAGCTTTAGTTGCTTTCTGATGTGAGATGTGTGTGCGGTTGTGTGTGCATGTTTATGTCAGAAGTAGCACCACATACAAAAGCAGGATAAGCCTCAGTACAGTGAGAGAAATACAAGTGCCTCTAACCTCTCTTTCACATTACAATGCTGCTTGAAGGACTTCAGTCTCCTGGGAACCAAGGTAGGTAAATTTAAAAGGTCAAAGAAAAACAAAAAACTCAATTTCTCAGAATGCTCCTAGATCCACTTTCTCCTGCAGAAAGGTGGAACTATCTTTGTTTTTTGTTCTTCACTCATCTGGCTTATTAGGTTTTGCAAGAATAGTACTGAACTACATGTGTCTGACATTATATGAACTGTTTTGTCTCGTCGGTCCCGTTAGGGTTTTGCCAGTCTTCTCAAGATTTTTTTTTTTTAATTGATGCAATTTAACGTTCCTGTTTCTGGTACTTTCTGTAGATATGCAATTGGTTTGTAATTGACTGTAATGGTAACCTGTCAACAAATTCAGTGACTTGCTAAAATGAAAGAAAAATAATCCTTAAATGCTTGTAAATACTAACTTTGCTTGAAGTCGATTGTATATTTATCTAAATTTACAACTCGTCTCCCATTTCATTAGGGTTTTTAAAAAAATTTTTAATACATTTATCGTTCTGTACATGTTTCAGAATGAGTCTAGGAACATCGAGATGCTTGCGGCAGCCTGTGCAGTGGGAGTGGGCTGCTGCTTTGCTGCCCCCATAGGAGGTGAGTTTGCAGGACAAATTAATTGTTTTGCTTACTGTAAGTTTGATGAGAATTAATTGGACTAATTCAAAGTCATTTTAAAAACAACTGTTGGCCATATTGCATAAAAATAAAGGTTAAATACAATACCATAACCAGAGATGATCAAAGCACAACTAATAAGAAAAGGAAAGACAATGATGAGAAGTAGTGGCCATCATTCCAATTACATTAAATGAATTAAAATAGCCTTGATGAAATGTAATTAAAGAGCAGATCAGTTTTTCAAGGCTGTTACAAGAAATACTTAATTTCAAAGTTTTACTTTGTTCTTACTATTGAACCAACTTTTTTTTAAAGGTTTTTTTTTTGGCCCCTATTTGATAGTTAACTGACAGGAAAGTGGGCAATGAGAGAAGGGGGAAGACATGCAGCAAAGGTCGTCAAGGCCGGGAATCGAACCTGCGACAGCTTCGTCGAGGACCAAGGCTTCCATATGTGGGCCGTGCTCAACCCCTGCGCCACCACCAAAGTTAAAATCACTGTGAAATATTTGACCCAAAATTCTTCAAAATAGGGCTGAAACAATTCCTCGAATGATTCGAGTACCTCGATTATTAAAATTCCTCGAGGAAAATTGATCTGCCTCGAAGCTTCGTTAACTTATGTTTTATTATTTAGCGCACCGTGTTCCGGCCGGAACATTAATTGCGTCGCGCGGAGCTCTCACTTATGCCTCTGAGTTATTGACGAAAGCTAAGTGTTATCATCTTAACGTCCAATTTTCAAGTTCGGCCGTGGGGATTTCATTGATTGATGATAATGCCCAGGTTTTTGTTTGTTTCGGGGGACCAATACACATCCTTAAAATTGAGTGCGACAGAATGGACATCAGAAATAATTACACCCCCTCCCCCTTTTTTTTTTTGTTTATTTGCTTTCATTTTTCTCGTGCTGCACTTCTCTTGCTGAGATGCGCTGAACTGCAGTTACAACGGTTCGCCACCAGTGGGCACATAGAGCACTGTGACCGCTCCTGACTCAGCGAGCCAACTGCAATTAAGCGCAGTAACGGCTGGTCAGCGAAGGCGCTCACTGTCGCTCTCATGTCTCAACAGGTAAATGTCAATTCGCGCTGCTGTTGTGTCTCTTGTGGGGGAGGTGGGCTGGAGCGGGGTGGCGAGGTATATGTGTGGAAGTTTTTAGTTAATTCTTTGACTTGTATTGTAAATATTTGTTCTTCGACTTGTGTTGTAAAATATTTGTTTGTGAGCGAGCCAACGGCAATTAAGCGCAGTAACGGCTGGTCAGCGAAGGCGCTCACTGTCGCAACAGCTTTCATCAAAATAAAAGAACCTGCCCAAAACCCACTCTGATTAATTATTAAGTGTGCAACAAAAATTGGTGGCCCGTACGGGGATCAGCGGTGTTTCGAAGAAGAGGGAGGGGGTATAATTATTTCTGAAGTCCAGTCTGTCACAAAATGACTGGAGCGATGCCTGGAGTACGGCAGTCTTTCTCCTCCGGGAGCTGCTGGTTCAAACCGAACTGCGGGAAGAGAGCTGATGAGTATTTATTCAGGTGAGCGGACACGGCGGGCGGCTGAGTAGTTGATGCTTACCGTGTAAATGTAGCTTTACGGACGAACCGCACAATACACTTCATATCACCCCGGTCTCAACAAACGGAAGGTGGAAATCATCTGAGTGTGACGAACGAAGGTGTCAAATCCCGTTGCTAACATAAACACAAAAGCTGGGCAAGGCACACTTGTCAAGCCTCCCGTTTTGGCAGGGAAACTACCGTTTTTTTTTTTACCCCCCTTTCCCGCAATTTTTAAAAACCATTTTTCTGTAAATATCCCGTATTGCTCTCTTCCTGTTTCTTACGTTCGTACCCTGGTCTACCGGTGAAATCTCTCCCACCCCACATTACGTTCGTTCGTTCATCTGTCTTCCCCGGACCTATCGTCTGTCTCCTGGTCTATTTCCTACCTCAAATCCCCCATCTTACTTTCGTTCGTTCGAAGATGAATACATAAACTAAAAGCTGGAGTATAGACATTTTTTATAAGCGTATTTGTGAGTCTGCCTCTTTATTATTAAATTAAATAGAATTTCAGGTTTTTGTATACATTTTCTTCAGGTTAACTTAGAAAGTGAGCTATTATTTTTACAGGTTAATATTCTAAACTACAAAAAAGTAACTGTTGGGGAAGCTCAAATATGAAATATTGGACTGATGTTAATATCCAATAGTAACACTGGTGTTATGCTAGATTTACCAGTATTTTATTTTATCAATTTTTTTTATCCGATTACTCAATTAATTGTAAGAATAATCGATGGATTACTCTACTACTAAAATATTCGTTTACAACAGCCCTACTTCAAAACACATTGAGCTACCTGATCCAACATATGAGATCTGGGTTGACTTGCTCAAAGAAGCAGTTTTCACATCACACACCATATTGGATTGTTTAACAACTCTCTTCTATTCCCATAATGTTCTAAGATATGTCTGTAGGAAAAATATGTCACAATTTACTGTTCTGCCTTGTGTTGCAGGTGTGTTGTTCAGTATTGAAGTAACATCCACATTCTTTGCTGTGAGGAACTACTGGAGAGGGTTCTTTGCAGCTACCTTCAGTGCCTTCATCTTCAGAGTGCTGGCTGTCTGGAACAGAGACGAAGGTAACGTCATTGAGCTTCGTTTATATCAGACCGTTAACAAACCACCTAAACATCTAAGCAGTATAATGCTGTACATAATTGCACCACTTCTTCTCTAATCAAAGCAAATCACCATCTGCTAAAACTTAAAAAATGTTAAGTTGCTAAAGGAATGTTTGTCCGACGATTAAAAATTAGTGCGCATGTAAAAGATTGGAAGAAGTTTAACCTAAATATGATGTTACTGAAGTTTAGTTTACCACAATTTTATGTTAAGTATATTTTATCTATTATTTATTAGTTTGGAAACGCATGTTCAGGTCCTTTGAGGTCCAGCTAAATCAAGAACTTAATTACAGCAAACATATTATATTTCAGCAACATGACATATGATGAAACATTTTCAAGCGCACGGAAATGTTGTAAGCCGCTATATTTTATTCTTTTATATAAATATATTTGACTACGTTTAAAGGGGTTAGGTGCAGTCTTGCATGACGCTGCATTTGAATTATTATTTTATTTTTTGCACCACTGGTTAGTACCTTTTCAAACATTCAGACTTTTAAATTAACTTTTTCTCACGTTGCTACAGAATTTTAAATCGATAATGATGGGAGTTTCACTCCAGCATCATAAATACTGGCAGCTACAATTGTAAGCTGTTGAAAACCATTTGGAATAATATTCTCAGCTTGTTTAATTATCCTGTAATGACTAATAAGAAACTTATCAAACAGCAGGAAGAGCCTGAACTGTATGACTCATTACGTATGTCTGAATCCACTCTGTGTATTATGGCACACATCATTAGCTTTCTGAGAAATTAACATTTCCTGTTGGTGGTAATAACATCTGAATTCAGCGGAATATGAGAAACTCTGGTGGCAGATTGAAATGTATTACCACTGTACTGGGAAAATAATTAGTTTTCAGAGCTGCACTTCCAACTCAACAAGCTGCAGGTCCCCAGTGATCTGTTAGCTACTACTGTTTATTTCCCACACCTAATTTTCTCTAGCCATCTGTCTACTGTGTGCTGGCAAGAGGGCAGGAGTTCTGGTCTAACCCAGTGTAACCCAGGTTAACATAACCCTCACTAAATGTAAGCCTTTTCATAAAATAGCTATAAAGTAGATAAATAGGAAATTAATTAATTAATTAAATAAATAAGATAATAAATAGGTCTTAAAATAGTTAAAATATAAAAAGTAATAATTACAGACATTAGGAATGTTGTATTTCATGTTATTTTATTTGGTTAAAACCGTATAAAATAGTTTTTATTTTGTCAGCAGCTGCAACGGTTAAGTGTGAGTAAAAACTACACATTGATGTGTAGCCTATGTGACTAGCTCCAGCCAACCGGGTTGCTATGTTCTCTGGCGCCAGAAGAAGAAGAAGAAGCAGAAAGCGCGAAGAAGAAGCAGAGAACGAAGAAGCTAAGAGTTGTTCTGTGAACGAGAGAAAGATGAGAGAAAATCGACGATTAAAAGTCTACCTGCTGTCTAAAAACATTTTTTACAATTTTGGAGCTTTCTGCATTTTTTTCAACCTGACTGCGGTCGGGACAGTGTTATGTTACAGAACTGAAACAAGATGGCGAGCCGTAAACCAGGAGCCCTGTAACCGCGGTCTAGCAGGAGCTACGCTCTCTGCTGGACATTGCAAATCATCCAAACTGAAATAGCAGTGGATTCAGAGAAACGGGATTAACCCTTTAGGATCATCAGAGAGAAAAGATGTTGATTTGAAGCACAAGTTATTCGGTTTTTTGCTGGATTGTTTCTGTTGTGTTTTTTTCCCTTCTCGAAGCACATTCAATATCCATTGTTACAGTATGTGAAATTGTTTGTTGGGTTTAAAATAGAAACAAGAAATGGTTAAAACAGGAAATTATAAAAACCTTAACTTATTAAAAAGAACACTAAATAACTAAAATAGATTAAAAATATTTAAAACAAACTGTAAATTAAAATAGATTAACAGTATCAACTTGGACATAGAGCTATAACCTAGGTTTGAATAAATAGTATCATTTAATACCTAATGGTAGGTTTAAATTTCAAAATAGGGATTAAATAAATTATTCTGAAGAAACGGGAAAACTACTGAAATTTGTGTCATTGTATGTCAACTGTTTGTAAGATTGTTGTTTATTTTCTTTTCAACAAATAATAAGATGGCAGTTTAAACATATTTTCTGGTCTGTGGTCATGAATGCACTTACACTTCTTCCAACTCCCGTAGCCGAACCTAGCACTGGTCCTATTGTCTGTCCTATTAACTGTAAACACATTGTGTTACAAAAGCATGAACTGTAGTTGCACCTGCACAGAAAACTGCAACGACTACAATTAAAACTTTCGATTTCAACCTCACATTACCAATTTTGTGTGTTTTCTTGTGGCTTGTTCTATTTTCTAACTGTCTGTATGTTTCTGCTTATTCAGAGACCATCACGGCACTTTTCAAAACCCGTTTCCGTTTGGATTTTCCCTTTGATCTTCAGGAGCTTCCTGCCTTCGCTGTCATTGGGTGAGTTTTCCCCCAGGTCAGAGGTCATCAACCTGTGGCTCTTTGAACCTTCCACAATGACTCTTAACATTTAAAAATACATAAATGTAGGTTTTAGGAGTTTTACAGTTTTTTTTAATAACTGCAATATAGTTTTAAATGATTGCAAAAAACGTACACAACAGGGCGTGAAATATTTATTCACCAAAATTTATATTTAAAAAAAAAATAAAAAATTCACATATTTATGTGAAAATAACGAATATCAACAACCCATGGAGGAAACTATATCCGTTCTCTTTCTGCAAAGGTTCAAGGATTTTGTTCATGTTAAAACTTAGAAATTGAAAATATCTAGTAGATATTTATCAAAAATAGATAACCTTTGCAACTCTAAATGTGTTTTTTTTTAGCTGGTCTGTGGGCAAAATGGATCTTTTGATTGTAAAGGTTGCAGTCTCCTCTAGGTTGTCTACAATTTGCAATCAGTGATTACTGATTGACTTGAGGGAAAGCAGACCAACAGCATCACACATTCTGGAAGAACAAAAAACACAAATACATGTAGCTGCTCTTTTTCTGCACTTGGATAGTAGTTAAAAATAACCAAAAGATTTTTTTGGTCACTCATAACTGCTAAGCAGACGTTAAGGAAAAGGTGGAAATACCACTCAGATTCTAAAGAGTTGTTTCCTGGGAACCATGTAATCGTTTGATTCAGGTCTGATGAAGCAGAAAAGTGTGTAAAAGTTGTATAATACCGTCCCTTGAGGAATGGAGTTTGATAATCTAGATAAAAACTTGTTGTTCAACACAAATTGTACCTAATCATTTACAGCAAAAGATCAATTTTTAAACCATAAAGGTTCAGAAGGTAGCAAATCAACAAAAACGCAGGTTTAAGTTGTTACAGGTGATCCCATTTATTATGGCATAATCTTGACTTGCTGTAACATTTGGAGGGGGTTTCCTCAGGGTGGCCTGTAAAATTCTCCTGACATGGATAATTCAGCCCTGTTCAGCAGCTGCCTGTTCTCTGAGGGATGTCCTATTTTATTCTGTCATAGCTTCAGGGCTTTTCCTGGCTGTGAATGATACAGAAAGCCCTGAAAAAAAATAGTTAGTGTGGAGATGGGAGGGATGCTCTCCTTTTTTCTTCTTCCTTCCATCCGTTTTTCAGAGTGAAAGTTTGCCTTTTTTGAATTAGCTGAAGAAAATGACTTATTGTTCAGCTTTGACTCTTCCTCTGATGCTTTTTGCTCTAAATAATAATTCCAGCCTGGACATCAACACGGCCCCTGGAATGCTTAGTCTCAGTTTCACTTTGTTGCTCTCTGTGTCAACATGTGAGTGGAACAGAGTGCTTATCCGTCCATCTCCCCTCACTAGGATCCATGCAGCAGGGAAAGTCGGTCATTGTTTCAGTCAACTAGGCCAGGACCGGTTTGTGCTGTGCTGCATGCTGCCAAGGGCATGTCTTTGAAGAGTTGCTTCCTATTCCACTTGCAGTTTGTTACACCTTCAGGCGTAAGAAGTAGCTCGCTTGGTGAAACTCGACCTCATTACCGCACAGAACAACATACACATGGAGATGGATGCACCTAGTGATGAGCTTTAATGTAGCTCTTATTTGAACTTAATAGAGGAGAGCATTTTCCCAACAGACATTGTTTTTTAGAAGCTTTGAGGTTTCTAAGAAAGAATTAACTGAATGTAGTCCTGAGTAGTTTATGTGTACAATGACCCTATTGAGTGAAATGCAAGTCTGAGAAGTTCTTAAAAGGTTGAGGTGAACGTAGGATCTTATGAGCCTCTTCCTCAACTTTTTCTCTTTACATTCCTATTGTTTTTATTGTGGCCAAATGCACTGAGAGCAACGTATGGAGGTGGTGCAGAAGACCTGATGCGTTGCTTTGTTTACTCTTGAACTAATTTATTCCATTTAGTTTCACTTTGATCATGCAGAGTGCTTCATCACTAGGGAAAACAGGACTAACTGCCCTGTTTCTCTGTCTGCAGTATTGCCAGTGGATTCGGTGGTGCATTGTTCGTCTACCTGAACCGACTGATTGTCCAGTTCATCAGAAAACAAAAGACCATCAACAAATTCCTCATGAAGAAGTGAGTACATGTGAAGAATGTGACAGATGTCTCCCAGCTTCAGTTTTTCTCCATTGTTTCATATGAGTCACACACTAGAATGTGTTTGTGGGCTCTGTGCATGTATACAGCAGTCTGCTGTATTTTGAGAAGTTCATAAAAGAATGAATGGTAAAATCAACTCTGAGTTCCAAAAGTTTTCTTTGATTAAGGATCTTTTAAGCCAAGCCTGATGAGAAGTCAACTCCTTCAACCCATTAGGAAACTAATTTGCTTTTGTACTATTAACACATCACAGAAACAGTATGCAGGACTCATACAATGACAATAAGTTGCACTTACCATTAGATGAAGTTACAGGCGAATGGCAACTGGGAAACATTTTGTACAACAGTTTTAAAGTGGCATTTCAAGATCACACCCCTGAAAACTTCTTTTATGGTACTTTATTATGATACAATAATAAATGTTTTTTACATACAGCGTTTTCCAAGCTTTTTGTATTTCAGTGAAAATTGTGAAGGCACGAACAAACGCAAATTGTATTACCTGTTTATACACTTCGACACATTCTGGGCTGTTCATTTAAAGCCAACAGTAACAGCTAAACATACATCTCTTAATAATCATTGAACATTTTAAATTTGTCTGATATCTAACCGCTATGATGATGATGACCTCAAGGGTTGCTTTTTTCAACATGGCTGTTTACTGAATTTACAGCATGTTTACTCTTCAATAAGTGATGAAGTGCAAATATGGAAAAAAATTATTTTTATGACTTATTTTTTTCTTTTCACCTTTCAGGCGACTGCTGTATCCAGCGCTGGTCACTTTATTGATTTCAACACTGACATTTCCACCAGGATTTGGACAGTTTATGGCTGGAAAGGTATGGTTCCAACATCTTTGAAAAGTTATGACAGAAATAATACTCTTTTGCATAAACTGCATTGCTTTGCATTTTCACTTTTCTGGAATTTGGAGAATAGGGACCAGTGAGCTGAAGTGGTAGCATCATGAGTAGAGTGATGTGTAACAGTTTCCAGAGCTTGTGATTTGTCCATTGAGCTAAAGGAAGAATCACATTTGTAAAAATGTTGGTTAAAAGAGAGCTGCATTTTCTGGAGGCATCCCAGCAGATCATCCAGACTGCTACAACAGACTTTTGTGGTTCTTTGGTTTGTGCCACATGCTAAAGGCTGTAAGAGTCTACTCTGTTTACAGCTAGAGGTTGATGGACATGATTGTAGCTGACAGGTTCAAATAGTCCAATAACCAAAAAACAAGTTTTTTTTTTCTTTTTTTAAACCTCTGGTCATAATAACTTAAAGGGGTATAAATGTGCCTGTGAGTGCTAGTGACTCATCAGTGTACACTGGAGACATGGACGAGCATATTGTCCTTTTGCTCCAGGGATGACTCATGAGCATGTGTTGTGCCTTCTTCGATTTTATCCCCTTTATCCGGTTAATAATCGGAATTAGAAAAGGAATAGACTGTCCATCCTTTGTACACTCAGTATTCACACACACACACACACACACACACACACACACACACACACACACACACACACACACACACACACACACACACACACACAGATTGACTCCCTCTCTTTGCCTTGGCTCCAAATAAGAAAGTGTTGAAGACTTCAGAAGCTCTGCCCACGCTGGCTTACTCCTCTTAAAGCTCCTCTCTTTGGAGTACCTACTCAGAAATTTGTATCTGTGATCCCTTTGTCTTCCCGGCACACTCTTCATCATCATCTCTGCCAGTGGGAACTTTATCTCCAACGCTGTCTGCAGCTGATGTGACTTTTGTACGGCATCAGATGATTTTGTCACAGCATAATCCCTGACGGATATTGTAAAATGTAAATCTCCGGTGACATTTTGTAAAACCTTGAGCTCATCATCTTTTTCTGTGCTCACATTCAGAGGAGGTCTTTCCATTAAAACGTGCTGTGAATCTAGGCCCTAAACCTCAGATTTTCTAAATTCTTCAGTAAGATGTGGTTTAGTTATGCTCTAAATCACAATTGTCACATTAACAGTCATGGATAGCTGTAAACAAGCAGGTGTGAGCATGAGTAAAAAGCAAAAACAACGGCAAGTAAATGAAAATCATCCCAAATTCAAGTTGAAAGACCCTGCTAACACTTTGTGCTTTGTGTTTGTTCTGAGCCCTGGAGGAGACATTTGAGGCAAAAGAGGTACTTTTAAGGTCCCACAAAAGATTGACTATTAGATCACAAAAGCTGTTTTCGCACTGCAAGGAACGGAACGGTACAGAACGGAACGGTTCCAGCATTGTTGTGTTTGCATATACACCGAGGGCGCCATCGAAGCTGTACCTGATGTCATTATTTTTGAAACTAAACAATGGTTTTGATAGTCCTGATATATAAATGATGTATATGGCAGGCTTCATTTTTAATTTGCCACATCACAATTTCAATTTAACATTTTACTCATCAGTATTTTAGCTTTTGATTTACAAACTGAATACAAATTTTTTAATGATACAAAAAAAACTACATAATTTGTAATTATATTACAAACGATTGACACAAAGTGCTGTCACTTGCTGCTGAATTGTAATTATTGTTTCCTTTGATTTGTAGTTGACTCAGAGGGAGTCTCTGGTGACTTTGTTGGACAACCGGACGTGGGCAAAACAGGGAATTGCTGAGGAATTTGACTACATTGGAAACGCCCAAGCCTGGAAACACCCACAAGTCAACGTCTTCGTCACACTGGTCCTCTTCATCATCATGAGGGTAGGAGCAAAGTTGAGGAAGCTTTACAATGATGGTATCACACTTCTGTAGACGACTCTGCTGGAGGCGACAACCCAAAAGCCGTCTTTACTGCGGCATGTTGAAGCTTGGAAGCTATAATTTCTGAGGAAATATTATTAGCAAAAGATTCACTACATGTGATATGCAGAACACAATATGAAAGTAAACTAAGAGTCAATTTCAGCTGGATTTGGATTCAGTTAGATCAAGTAGAAACTGAAAAGAACTGGATGAAACGAGAACAAAATGAAAACAAATACTTTATTTTCTGTTGTAGGATCAAAATGGTCCTACACTGCGGAAACCTTTTGTTTGCCTTGAGGCTGCTACGTAGTTGATGCTGTACCGTAAAAGATCAAGAATTCTTTTGGCAAATGCATCCTGTTGACAGATTTGCTTCCTTATAAACACAGTTAAGCACATCAGTGTCATTTCAAAACAGTTCCTGTATCGGTCACGTGACTTGCTGAAAGCAATATGCGCACCGACACAGGGTTTGGTCTATGGGCTTGACACATGCGCCGACTCATTGGTGTTGGCGGCCATCACTAGTTTACGGTACAGGAACCGGCCAGCACACACAAAAAGACTCAAAGACGAGCAGTAGCCACAAACTGTCACTAAACTCTGTTATGTAGTTATTATTGTTGAGAGTACTAAACGTTCAACAATAATGCTGCACTACTACAAGCCACATTTGTGACACTTATGTCTATAACTGCTGCATCTTATGACTGTCATGTATGTCACTACTTTACTATCTTAACTCATCTCAACATTAATACAATAATCATGTAAGACTTATTATCATCTGTTAAAAACTATGAAATACTGCCTACACTTTCTTTGTCCTGCAGTGTATATTTTACTGTATTGTTTGCTAGATTTCTTCTGCAGTTGTAAATATTATATATTCATTGATTTATATTTATATTTTTACTTCCATTGAATGCTGGTAGTTCTTTATTTTATAGCCATTTGAACAGTTCTTCTCATGCAAAGCATTCCATTGCATTGTTGACTTTGTGTTAATGTGCATATGACAAATGAAACTGAACAGGATAGAAACTTGATTATGATCCTTCCTGATCGGTGATCACACCATACTGAGCACTATCGCATAAAATTCCTAATACTCTGAGTGTGGAGTGTGACACATGGTGGTGCTCTGTCAGTATGTTAGCTTTAAGCTAAACATGATTCATAAACATTAAGGTTTCTAGACTAAACCTTCAGTGCAGCAGCTTTAACCACCAATAGCATTCAGCCTGAAACATGACATTACTATAGTCGAGGTACTTTTTCCATCAGTGACTTATTAAAAATACATGGAGGGACATTAACAGCCTACAGGGATCTTTTCATTAGTTTATCTCGGATGTAACCCTGAGCCACGGGGGATTTGTAGGCCACTGTAACTTTACAGACGTCAGAGTGGTTGCCATGATAAGGACTGCTGTCCTATGGGGATGGAAACGACACAGCTGGCAGCATTTTGTCACGTTCACCTGGGTTTGAGTGGATTTTAATGTGCAAACAAGCAGCTGGATCATATTACCCTGTCATCTACACCCTCCAGACGAGGTGCTCTTTTCAGATTCCAGCTTAATGGAGGCCGATCCCGAAATTGCGTTTAATATCAATACTTATGTGCACAAGGTTTTGTGTAGGTTTTGTGAAACACTGAAGTTTCTCTACTTTTGGACCACTTTTCTCTTTGTTCAGACTCATGTCCCAGATGTTCAGAAAATCATTGAAAGCATGAAAATAAAATTCCCATTATGCTCTAAAGTAATAGTGTGTAGTTCTGTTGGACCACAAAAAATAAATCTGTAACCCAGACTCGTCAATTTTTGTCAGTTTATGCCTTCATCAGTGTACATTGTGCCTTCTGCTTTTATTCCAATTTTTTATTTCCTCCTCACCTCTCCATAGTGGTTAATATTGTCTGTGTTTGACATTTTTCAAAGTGGTTTTCTCAGAGGAGGATGTTCAAATCTGTCAAATTACATGAGATGAAAAGGGATTGTTGAAAGTGGGTGACTCAGACTATAGGTGGCAACATAAAGTGGAGATTGACACATTACCATAAAAATATTAATCTGACTGTAGCATTTATATATGGTTTACTTTCTCTACCACATTTTGCTCCATTTGTGTCTATCTTTTTACATTTAAAGCAATCATTGTTGAACCTCAAACTAATATTATCTTTGGCTAACTATTGATTATGTATTCCAATCTTATTGGTTTCATTTGGTTACTGCAGTGTCAAGGATGTAACTGATCAATATTGTGATCATTGAGTGGAGCTTTGTATGAATATTAACGAGGTATCTTGTATAATATCTGTGTAGCTGGAAACTGTTGATACTTTTAAACACAGGCCCTCCGATACATGTGCACATAGAGCAATGCTTACACATTGTTGGCGCTGACATTTTCCTTTTCTTGCCTAATTAGCTGTCCTCTCCCCTTGCCTGCTGTGGCGTCAGCCAATCGGCGAAGGCCAGTCATTACACAAGCTTTATTTCAGGGTCTTTGTCAAATGTAGAATGAATGTGACAGTTCAATCTAACCTGGGCAATAAACCTCGCATGGCCGCCCCCTCACTGCTGATTCGAGATTCAGCTTAGCTATCATGTTGGGTCACACTGCATAGGACTTTGTGTCTAATTGAAATGCCACCCTGTTCTTTCATTTTATGTCTTTATCTCACTTTTTTGTCTTTCTCTTTAGTTTTGGATGTCTGCCTTGGCCACCACCATCCCTGTGCCCTGTGGAGCTTTCATGCCTGTGTTTGTCATTGGTAATGAACAATTAACAATGTGTGTTTTAGAACAGTGAGCTCAGGTCTGTTTTTTTTAATAGGTGAAGTTAGACTGTCATTTAGGAAGTCTAATCAGCCCCATCAAAGACTTGGTTCAACGGATAAAACAGGAGAGAGATGACGAATTACACAGGATGTTTTAAAAAGTCTAGTTACAGCATCAGTTTATCGTATCAACGTTTTGATTCTGGTGCAACCAAAAGAAAGTAGTGACTGAGAGGACAGCCTTTTCCTAAAAGCAATGAAAAACCCATCAGAATTGTTCAGAACTATTATGGCAGAACCCTGATTGGGTCCTAATCGTAATTACGAATGTCTGCACATTTTGCAGTTTATAGTCTTATCTTTTTACCTCAGTTGTAGCAATCAGGGCCTTGCAGAATTACTTTACACCTAAATCTACACCTTTCACCCCTGTTGTAACTCTTCAATGGGGAAATGTAGCACTGCAGAACGGAATGTGTTAAATGTAGTATTTATAGTTTGGAACCAGGTGTAGTCATTCCATTGTACAAAAATTTAGGTCTGAAGGAATCACTCTAAGCCTGATGACCTAATCACTCTCCCGGAGAAGCAAGCAGTGAGTGAGCAAGGTGACAGTTGGATGTTACGATACTTGCGGATGAATATCGATTTTTTTCTAGGAAAGAAAATATCGATATACATCGCAAAATCGATATTAGTTGCACAGCCCTAGTTTGGAACCAGGTGTAGTCATTCCATTGTACAGAAATGTAGGTTTATTACTTCTCTACATGTAGGCAGAAACCCGAGGTCTGACCGTTTTTCTTCATCCATGTGTCCCTGTGGTTTGGCCATTATAGGAGCAGCGTTTGGTCGTCTGGTTGGAGAATGCATGGCAGCCTGGTTCCCAGATGGCATTCACGCTGATGAATCCATCTATCCTATAGTGCCAGGAGGCTATGCTGTTGTGGGTATGTTGAGCACTCATTAATTTATTACCAGATAACTTTTTTTCTTCTTTTCTTTCTGGTTATGCTTTTGAATAAGTATGAATGTCTGATTTTGTGTATTTGTAGCATTCGTATAGTTTTATTCTTATTAGGTTTGAGCTCCCATCTCAAGATCAAAACTTTCTGATGCACCACAAATAAAAAGCATGAAAAAGTTATGAGAGTTGAACATAATGGAAACAAAAATGACGCAACAAAATCAACTGAATGCAAAAGTACTTTTTTGAAAGAGGTAAATCACAACATAATCATCACTTGTTGGTGAACTTTATTAATGAAGATTCAATAAGTTTTTTATATACTGTAGATGAGTGGTAGAAATGATTGATTTTACTTTATTTTTAAACAATGATTACACATCCACAATATTTCTTAAAGTTGCGCGTGTGAGATCCAGTGTTGCTGCAGTCCTACTTGTTGACAGCAGTGCTGATTATGCCTCTGCTGCAGCCTCGGCGCCTGCTGTTTTCCTTTTTTTTCTGGGCTTGCTGATGCTGTTGTGCCGTGCTGTAGCTGATGACTCAGCCCTTTGCAGGCCCGACATTCTGATGAGCCTCTTTCATCTCACAGCAGAGCTCGCTCTAAGGACTGAGCATTAGGACGGGCGGAGAGCAGCAGCAGCATTTATCTGAGGGGAGGGAGGCAGACACGGCTTAATTAAGTTATGGGAAAGAACAATGAAACCTGGTGCGAACTCTCCCATCTAGCATCTGTTTGTTTATTCTCTCCTTGTATTGCTCTCTTTAATTCTCTCATTCTCCACTGTTCCTCTTTTTACCCACTGTTTAAAATTGGACTCATCCATTTTCTCTGTCTGTATGAAGACTCATTCACACCATGCTGCTCTGTCTGTTTAGCCCCAGATTTTATACAACTCTTTCTACATCACTTTTGAGAAAGGAAAAAAAATGTTGATTCAGAGATTTCCTCCAGCATTAAATTAGATGCGTGGGTCAATTTCTGCTTTATGGGTGTGTTGGAGTAGAATGTGAATTTATTTAGCTGAGCAGAGAGTTTGAAGAAGAGTTTTAGATCTAATGAATGAAACTGATAACAGGAGAATGACTTGGAATGGTTGATTAAGCAGATTAGTGTTTGGTTTTTAGGTTTCTTGTAGTGTTTTAAAAATGTTTGGTGTATGATTTTTATAGAGGTGTACCAATTTGTGATATTTTTAAACATCTTCTTAGGACCGTTTTGATCAGAGATTGCGCCAGGTAGGCCTGTCGCGATAAACGATAAGTCAATTAAGCGCACGATAAATTAAACCTATCGGCTTTATCGTCTCTTTCTGCCTTTTTTTTCTTTCTGTTGATGACACTGAATGAAAAAAGGCTCAGCTACAGTGCTCTCCACTGACCCTCCCTTCCTCATTTCCTTAGTCTAATGTCCAGCGCACACTGCACGAGTTGTCGGCCGATTGTCGACCCATTTCCAAAACTTGAGAGACCACACATTAGCCGACAGAAATCCTAGGTATAACGGTTTGATCGGGTTCGTCGTGCCGTGTGGTGTCCAGCCACATGGGCATAAAATAATGGCTACAAGTCCAGTTAACTAATTTTAAAATCAGGCATTAATCAGTGTTTTACTACAATCTACCTGTGATGCATGTGGCTAGAGTCAGCGTAAAGTCCTGACTGAATGAAAATCATTATAACCTATTTATGTCACGTTAACGAAAAACAGCTGAAAAGTTGCCGGGTTCATCAACTGCGGTAGCTATTTGGCTCCAACTCCTCCCCTTGTCATTTCTATATTCTTTGTAGGAAATGGTGAATAATGTTGTTTCCACATATCATCTCCAACGTCGGCTGGACTTTGGGTTGCGCCGTGTCAGCTGTTTGGGATTCCCTTCCGTAATTTCCCCTCAGAAATCACGGGGGGGGGGGGGGTGAATCCGTGCTTTCTGATTGGCTACCTGTCACATTCTGCATTAACGGAAAAACCCCTGATTTAGATCGAAGCGGCCACGACGATCTACCGTAACACACCACACACTGCAGTATGATCGGTTAGGAAATCACCAGCGATAATCTTAGATTGCTCAACGATCTAAGATTGTCATAAGGGGAAAATAGGGGCAAAAAATCGTGTAGTGTGAACTGTTACATTAGGTAGTCGGATGTGCCCATCTTCTCTATTTAAATCTAGTGATTACTGAAGGCCAATATAGTATACAGACTTCCTAATCTGCACTCTTTTGGTTGAATGCAGTATTTATTTCCACTTTAGCTTTATGTTTAGTTTTTATTCAAGTATGATTTTTGGTAATGGAGACTGAGAATCCATTTTATTTTTGTTTTTGGTTGTTTTATTTATTTAGTTAATCAGTTCCAGTGTTATGTGTTCTTTTGAAAATAAAGTGCATCTATCTATGGCAGGAAATCGTATGCATTATTAGTCATTTCCATTAAATCTGTGTCAAAAGGTCTTGAAACAATATTATCGTTTATCGCAATTATTTTTTTAGACAATTAATCGCTCAGCAAAATTTGTTATTGTGACAGGCCTAGTGCAAGGCTTTTTTTATTGTCTGTCATTTTGACTGACAGGGTAGAATAAAATCAGTTATTAAATCAATTTTTACCTGTCAATCTTTAAAATGATAACAAATTCAATTACATTTGTTTCATTCAGATTAATTTTCAGAACAGACAATGCACACATCTTTCCATCACATATTAAGTAGACAAATACATGTTTGAAACCCACAGTGACGAAAACCAAGTGTCGCCCCGATTACTACATATAAATAATTAAAATAAATTATTGCACTTAAATTATGCTCTTCCTGTCCACAAAGTAGTCCAACTACACCAGTCTGTAACCGGGATGCGCTATAAAGCCTCTTCAACAAGTTCAGCTCCAAGATAAGCGAGATACATTGAGTATATTGTTCAGGTCAGAGGTGATTCTCAGATGGAAGTACTTTTTCAGTTTTTTGATAGATAGATTTAGTTTCCTCCACGATGTACTCTGTGCGTAAAATTGAAAACGTCTACGTGTTTGCAGCAAGGGGTCAGATGTGTGAATTGCAGTTTGATAAAATTACACACAGCCTTCTGAATTTTCCTGCTACATTTTATAAAACCATTCAGAAAATATTCCGTTAACACCACTCCTGGTGTTCCGGAGCTTACCATGACACTGAGAGTTGCCTGTTCTGCTGTTCTCCCCTATCCACAGGTGCTGCAGCCTTGTCAGGAGCGGTCACCCACACCGTTTCAACTGCGGTCATTGTGTTTGAGCTGACTGGTCAGATCTCCCACATCCTGCCGGTGATGATAGCTGTTATACTGGCCAATGCCGTTGCTCAGTCTTTGCAGCCATCACTCTACGACTCCATAATCAGGATCAAGAAGCTTCCCTACCTCCCAGAGCTGGGCTGGGGTCACCATGAGTACGTACAGTGTAAAATATTGAAGAAGAGCCTAAAGCAAATATGCAATAGTGCCTGCCTTTTAAAGATTACTCTGTACAACTACAGTAAGGAAACTACATTTACTTAAGTGTACCTTTACTTCAAGTTTGCCAAACATTTTTAGAGCAGTGAAAGAGTCTTGTCAGACTGTAATCCTGCTGTCCACAGACAGGTGGAGTTGTTTTCAGTCTCCAGACTAGTACAGCATTTATTCCTCACTTTATTAATACATCCATAAAAACAGTAGCTTGAAGACTGTTTGACTTGAGGGCAAACCGTCTTCAGACCTTTCAAACAACGAAGGACAAAAAACATGTATTTTTATTGAGTGTATGTAAACTTCTGGCTTCAACTGCAACTTTAACAGTTTTTATATATTTATATTGCGCTAAATAAATTTATTGCACTAAATTTGTTTTTAGTGCAATACATTTGGTGAAAATTTATTGCACTAAAAAGTTAGTCTCAAGCCCTACAATATAACTACTTTGCTTTGTTTGTGTCAAAAAAACAAAAAACCCTACTCTTACTACGTACTCCTGACTCTGTCTTGACAGGATACTCTGTCATCAAACATATCAGACATTATTACATAATTATTTCACAGAAAGAGTCGGCAGGTTCAATCATGAAATTAGCTATTTTTGATGGATGTACAAAGCACTATAAAGGAACACTTATATAATGACTGCTCTGAAACACATACAGCATAATAGCATGTACATTTATCAACATTTATCTTCTAGGAAGAAGATTAGATTTTTTTTCTTCTAGACTGCATTGCAAAGTCAGGTATTCGAATCACATACAAATTTGACTATACACAGTTTCTATATGTTCATATATTTAAAGTCTTTTTCAATGGCTTTATCATACGTTATTCAAAAAAATTGCTTTTCTAAATGCAGAAACTATTGCATAACCTCTCATCAAAGCTCGCTTGTCACTTCTGCTTTTTTAAACACTTTTTCCACCTCACCTCAGTGTGCAACCTGAGCCTTGCTGTACCTTGTTGACGTCAATTAGACCATGTGTAAATAGTCACTGCAAAAACGTAAAAGTTGCAGAGTATTCATTTAATCAGGATTCCAAGGTGTCAGTCTTATTTAGCATCAGTTGGTGTTATTGGGGAAATCAAGTGAAGCAACCTTTCAGGTTATACAGTTTATACAGAATGCAGGATGCCTGATCAGATTCTATTCCCAGCTATTACAAGAAAACTTGGTTGAATTAAGAGGAAAAACAATTAGATATCTTCCACCTTTGACACCTCAAGGGAAATTTGCCTTGGCAGCTGCTGTGGCCAGTTCAGAGGCAAGCACTTAAATTATTCTCTCTCATCCACATGTAAATTAAAAGCACAGCGCAAAGAGGAAACTTTCTTCAAGGCCTTTTTCATATTTGGGATGATACAGTTGTCTGGCGCTAGAACCATTTCGCTTTTTAACAAATAAGGTGATAACATTTTTTGTTTTTTGTTTTTTTCATTTTTTGAGAAGTGAATTCTGAAATGTTTTTGTGAAAAGTTTCATTTTTACATAGTTGGCAGAAATAAACCTAAAGCTCTCTAATTCAAGGCCTTCTAATGTTTGTGATATTTTAATTTATTGCAAAATGATACAATGCTATACATATCTGACCAATTATATCTCATTAATGTGACTTTGGTTTAGTTATTCTAACTGGCCTAAAACAAGAGATGTTTGACCTGATTTAGCTTCAGATGGTGAGAACAAAAAGCTGCATGTGTGTTTTTCTTCATCTTACAGCTGACTCTTATGGTTTCAACTAATGCATACATAATTCAAAGTGAACGTGCTTCTGAAATGGTGAAAATACAAATAATTCAGGGAACTAATTTAAACCTGGTGTGTTTTATAGTTTTAAAATTATAGCCAGTTGCTCTGTGTAGGGGTTTCGTTCTTTCACAATACACACTGTAATTTTACTTGCAGTTATTTTCTTCTTCCTATGCTCTAATATGCAGAAGTGTATTGATAGGTTTCCTTCATCTTCCTAAGAGGCCTCCTGGACTAGAGTTGTACATTATATGTATTGAATTGGAGCTTGGAAAGCATGGCCATCAATTTAGTTTTTTTACATCTGAGGAAAGGTCAGCACAGCGAGTTGTCACCGGTTGAAAAGTGGAGGTTTGGCCGCAGTCCGTGTCTTGGCACAGATGACGGTCTTGGCAGCGGAAGCCATTAAGCGACGGCTGTCGTGTTTGCAGTTCTTGGCCGGCTCCAGCAGGAAGAGAAATCTGAGTGTATCTAACTGGTGTACTGAGGCGTGTGATTCTGCTGAGCTGAGAAGTGCTCACGCAGTGTCACCCAGCTTCACCTGAAGTACACACGGAGGTGCAGTAACAACCGAAAGATGTGTTGACATTGTGACTTTTTATTGTGTTGGCCAGTCAGCTGAAAGGCTGTGCAGTCATCATATTTGTAAGGGCAATAACTTAGAAATATTATGATGCTCGTGTAGTATAAACTTTTAAACATGAGTGTGGTTATATTTTTAGAGAATGAATAGAATACAGTTTCAGCCGTCTTCTTCCTTAGGCCTCATCTCAGTGAAACAATAGACACTTATTGCTTTCACCTTGTACATTTAATTGACTCTTCTTTCCTTCCATGTTTTTCTCAGGAAATACAACATCCGTGTGGAGGACATTATGGTGCGAGATGTACCGTACATCACACTCAACTGCTGCTACCGAGACCTACACAACGTCCTGATGTTGGGACATCTTAAGACTCTGGCTTTAGTGGAATCTGCTGGTGAGTAAAAAAAAAAAAAATCGACACATCCATGCAAAACACAGAGTTATGTATAAATAACCTGTTTCTGGTGTCTCGTGAAACCACTGAAAGATGCAATTTTGTTCTCCCAGTGCTGCCCCCCTCCCAGCTGGTATTAAATTGAAACTTTCTGCAATCCCAGTTCTGTCTTCATCAAAGTGACTGATTGATAGAAAAAAAACCTGCCTGGGCACAGCTTGCTGATGGCCTTAGTCACCTCATTAAAGTGCAAATTGGATATTTCAACACTGTTTCAATTATACAGTGGTACAGGAACAATTAGGGGCGGCATTTAGCCAAATGCCTAATCTGCACGCACCTTCACAAAGGCAGTTACTTTAAGCTGGCAACACCTGCACACTAATTATTGGACATTTGCTGCCTTTTGGGCACTTGTTATGCAACTACGCAGACGTCTCTGCAGTACATTTGTTTGTTTGGAAGTTGCAGCCCTTTGCTCGCAGTATTTCCCTAAATTTCTTTCTCCCATCTCTGTTTTTCCTCCTTTGCCTTCTCTTGCACTCCGTTGCACTCTGCTAATAAACTGCCTTATCCCTTTTTTTTTTATCCTCCTTGGTTTTTGTATCGCTCTTGATTTCACCCCGTGTATCTCTGTCTCCTAACCCAGAGTCAATGATCCTGTTGGGCTCCATAGAGCGTGCCCAGCTGCAGTCGCTGCTCTCCCAGCAGCTCAGTCGCAGCAGACGCATGGACTACATCAGGGAACGAGCTGCAGCAGAGAAAAAACGCCTGTCTGATGAGTCGAACAGCGATAGTGAGGATGGACGCCAGCGGGCCAGCCATGAGGTCCGCTTCCAGGTTAGAGGTCCTTATTGACCAGTGGAATAAGTCTAAAGACAATGTGAGGAGAATTTCTCAAGAGAATTTCTCAAGGAGTTATATAATTTGTACTAGATTCTCTGTGAAACCATTTCATATTTCTTTTTTGTTTCACTTAAGAAGAGCTTTGGGAGTTGATTTTTACAGGACAATATCTTCATTACATATTCAGTGCATCTAATAAATACTTTATTGTTGGTTGTGTCAAGTTACAACTAAAGATTTCTACACAAAATAACACATTAATAAAAATGGTTTGCAGATGCAAATATGAAGAGCTTTACTTTGATGTCCATAATTAAAATCCATTCCCCACAGAAGCCACCTGATTACTAAATGGACACCTTTAAGTTTGTGTCAGTATAAATCCAGTTCTTCTGTGAAGCCTTAAAATGTTTGTTAGAGAAGGTCAGAAAGCAGACGGCATCATAAAGACCAAAGAACACAGTGTAAAGGTCAAGGAGAAAGTTGACCTGAAAACATCTTTGTTTTATATTTTTAAGCTAGCAGGCCAGACAAAGAGAGAATTATTACTTATAGAAGAAGCTTCAAGGTCCATGGAAGCTCTAGGAGATGCAGAAAGTCTATTGACAGGACAATTATTAGTTATACACTACAAATCTGTTCTATGGAAGAGAGACATGTAAAAAATAATAAAAATGCTGAAACAAGCCAGGTCATTTGGAGTTTGCCACAAGCCCTGCAGGAGATGTAGTAAACCTTTGAGAAAGATGCTCCACTCAGATGAAATTGAATTAAACATTTTGGTCCTACAAAACGGTATGCAACATAGGAAAACTAGAACTGCACATTACCCCTGAAAATGGAGTTCCCCCACAATGTGAAACATGCTGTGAGGACACTTTTATACAAGTCTTTCAGGAATGCCATATTTTAAGTCATCAACAATCTACACACACCCATGTTTAAAAGACAACTCTGGTCCTAATGGACTCAGCAATTAGAAGTTTATTTGTTTATTCTGCAACGCTTGGTGTCCCACCAATATTACCCATATAATGCAGCTAATCAGAGAAACACTTCTGTCTTTTAGTGGAACTGTATGACAATTTTGTTGAATAATGCATTCAGTTATAGGGAGACAGACCTCTAAAAAGTGTAACTACCTTATATAATGGAACTGGAAACTTTAAAAATATCATTAACAATGAATATTCTAACTTTTTTTCACATAAGCAATCACTTCTTTATGGCTGAAACTAGATGTTTTCCCCACTTTCTGAGCATCAATAACATAGCTGAGCAAAAATATCTTCAGGTCATGAAAATGGCTGAAAGAAAACCCACTGCAGTCATGAAATTTTAAATCAAAGCCAAACCCACATTCAGCCTCTGAACTTTATTCCTCCCACTGGCCTCTTGTGTCTTTGTATGCATTTTCTTTTTTGTCTTGCCTCCTTTACTCCCTTGATTTGTTTCCATCTCTTCACTCTGCTGAAAGCACATTCATTTATCTAATGGATCCGACGTTAGTGAGAGTGATGGAGCGTTAAGGGAAGATTAGGTGGTTTAGATTTCATCTTTGTGTTTGTGCTTAGATTTCTACTGAGGAGTCCACCTTCAGTCCAACTCGTCCAGCTAGTCAGAAGCCTCTGAAGCCTGCACTGAAAAGATCGTCTGTTGTGGAGAGACCCGCTGAGCTTCCCACTAGTAAGTAACTACTAAGGTAATAGTAATTATTTAATTCAAGTAATACTTGAAGACCTCTGAGTGGCTGAACATAAACGGCTTAAAACACTACTCTAGGTTCACTATGAAATCTATAAACAGAGACTGTCATTCCACCTTGACACATGCAAAGGAGGCATTCTTTTCAGAAATCAATAGCAAAAAACGGGTTGCTGTGTATTGGAGACTTCTGTCCAGGTCCCTCTTGAAAATGAGATCTAGATCTTTTACCTGGTTTACCTGGGTAAATAAAGCAACAAAAAAAATCAACAATCACTATGCCTTAGTTGATAGGTTGACCATTCTCCAATGACTTTACCAACTTCCTCCCAGAGAAAATAAAAAATAGAGGGTTAATTTGCACATTAACACTCTCTAAGAAGCCAAAAAAGTTTGTAATTACTAAATGCTGAAGTTGGCTTTCGATTCTTTTCCTATCGGTGATAAATCTGTCACTTTGTAAACACAAAGAAGCAAGGATTTTTACTGAAACTAAATGGCTGGGTTCCTTGGGTTCACAAATAGTGTTGTGGACCCCAAGGTGTATATCACTCATGTTTTTTTTTTTTTATAGCTTCATCAGGAAAAAGCCGAGGCAAATCTGATGTTGAAGTATTTCAGCTTTTCTTTAATGGAGAGTGAGGAGCTCAGCAGACCTTGAGACTCTGAATAAAGAGATTCTAGGAAAGGTGCTTCAAACATGTCACAATGGGAGACGGGCTTTGACTGACATGGGACCAGCTGGAGACATTATGTCTGTTTGTTTGGGAGCATCTTTAGGTCATTTTAGGTCACAGCTAGGAAGAGGTGGCTGAGGAAGAAAGCTTTGGAGAGATTTAGTGCAGACTACTGTCAAAACAATGAAATCATGACTAGTAAGGAGAACATTATCGGTTTGAATATTTATCTACTGATCAAACAATGTCAAGCAATGATTGTGAATGTTTCTATTTTCCCTTTGCAGGCCCACATGACCATTCTGGCATAGCGTTGAAGAGTCTATTCTGCTCCAGTCCAGACGTAGAAGGTTTGGAGGTGAGAGAACCATGTCCTTGAATGCAGCCAATCAACAGGAGCACAGACACAACACACACACACACACACACACGGTGACTCACGTCCTGCTGTTAACACATTCAGTGCACCCACATTGTCCTATCTCTCACAAACAGTCCTTCACGCTTTACAGTACAGTACCTTCCACTCTCTCACACATGCATATTCAGAAAAGACACACAATCTTAGGTGGCTTCCATTTAAACTCTTTCACTTCATCTCAGCCTTGTGTCCTGCCGCACTTTATTTTATCCTGCAAATGGATTGTTTTACTACATTGACGTTTTGTCATGTCAGTGTTTTCCAGAGACTTTTAAAAAATATTAATGTATTTACAAAGTCAAGGTGACGTTCAGGTTGTTAACTTTGTGTGCTTGTCTCTGGTCACCTTGGAAGAAAAACAACAATATGGAGACCCCAGTGTCTCCTGAGCAAAGGAGGCCACCCAAACGAGTCCGGATATCTGTCGTGGTAAGAGCCACCGTTCTGGGCTCCCAGCATGCCTGGAATCCGCTCTCCAACAAGTCCATCTACCGATCAATCTATTGTCACACAGCCATCCCATTTCAGGGCTAATCCCGAACGCCGATGGTCAGCGTTCTGGGCTGAGCTCAGCCAAAGCTGTCTCATTGTGCCAGTGTAGAGCATCCTCTTTCTGATCCAACCTGTAACCTGACCACTGATCTTTCTCTGCTTTTAACTGTTGATATTGTAGGTTTTGGCTTTGATCCATACAGCTTAACCAGTTTCTGTTGGCCTGCTGGTCAGGAGACATACAGAACACTTGACTGCTAACATGTCACTGCTGCCTTCTATTGATTCCACTGCCTCAAAAGCCGTTTTCGCACTGCAAGGAACGGAACGGCACACTTCGGTCTGGTTCCACCCGTACTGCAGCCCTGTTGTGTTTGCATATAACTGATGGCGCCATCGAATCTGTACCTGACATCATTATTTTTGAAACCAAACATTGGTTTCGATGCAGCGGCAGAATCCTTTTCCTCAGAGATGCGGCGGAAAACTCTTTCCTCGTTGACCGTTCTAGCTCATTCTGTACTCGTTCATCAGCGAGTAAGCGGAGGAAAAAAATTACCTCATCATGGGACCAGGTAACAGCAGAATATTGAGGGGAATTCATCGCAAATTAAAAATAATAATAAAAATATTAAAAAGAGCAGACTTTATAAAATACAGTAAGAACAGTTTAGTGAGAGCCAGCTAGACCCGATCAACGGCTGATTCTAAACCAATCAGCTGCTGATTCTAAACCAATCAGCTGCTGATTCTAAGCAGCACCGCTTGGCCGGTCCGATTGGAACCACGGCTCTTGTGGTTCCAAGGGGCCGGGTGGAACCGGTCGGAAGTTCTAATGCAAACACGGTCGGCCCTACTTTGAAACCGTTCCGTTCCTTGCAGTGGAAAACGGCTAAAGTGTCCTTGTATCATCAGTTAAAAAAAATGTCTTTTTACCTTCGACAATGGATCACATAACAAAGGGGACAAATATACAACTGTTGGTTAAAAAAACTGGCATGCCAACATATCCCAGTAAGATGCTTTGAATCTCTAACAATAAGTAATAAGCAATTATAACCCACATAATTAGTGTATTTGAAGACCTTACAGTATAATTCCTAAACCTAACCACATTTTTAATTCTGAAGTGAAACAATTTTTGAAAGAAATTTATAAAAGTTAGGAAGCTGTGTGTGTGTTTGAACTTTTATTCATCTTGATATAATGACTTCTTTAATGTCAGAGTTGCTTAAAGGTGAGACATTAGCTTTATTTCTACATGTAGGAAAAGAAACCACTTGCGTTTTGTTCCAAATATACAGAAACATTACAGAAAGCTCTTCTTTCAATTTTTCAATATGGTCCATTTGGCAAAGACTACAGCCAACATTCAGTGGAGTTGTGGTCAAGTGTTCTGGATATTTCAGTCAAGCATGCTGTCTTTCATCAACGATGTCACCCGAGGTGTCCAATCAGTGACTGCCTCCCAGAGCAGGCCCCGCCCTGTTTCTGGAGTGACCTAATAAAATAATCCTTTACACTCTTGTAACCATTTCTTTCACCCCATACATTTAATTACATAGAGCGACATCAGGTTGAATCCTTGCATGTAGCATTATATTTAATATCAGATAATTGATAAAGGGCTGACACCACCTCAAACAAAATGATGCATCCTCCAAAAATATCAGTGTGGGATTTAATTTGTCGTGCAATTACTCAAGCAGCAATGCATGTTAATCAGTGAAATGAGCATCTAATTGGGAATTGGGAATTATTCCACTGGATCAGCCGACTTTGCATGACAGACAATTTCAGTTGCTCAAATCAAACGCAGTTTATCTTAACATAAATCCGTCTGAATGCATTCACCTGTTTGAAAGCATCAGTAAGTGTCCAGTAATGCTGTTCTCCACTCATCACATATCATTTCATTCACTAGGAGCCACCTCCCAGCCTACAGGGTTTCTTTGTGGTGAGCACATTTGTCTCTCAAACATTCCTGTATGGGTCCAGTATTAAAAAGCACAGGCAGATATATGGTGTAACAACTCTGTTCAGATTGTTGCTGACTGAAAGCTGTAATCTTATTCTGACTGGATGCACTTCAACAATTTCAAAGTAAAGTAAGCCCATGAGGAGTTTGTATAAAATCAATTTCTTTTTTCATTTTAGTTTTTATTTATTTTCTCTGATTGTTTTTGAAACCATTTGGGAGGCTTTAGAATAGGGACATACATTTCAGTGGTAATATTTGCTTGAAGAATGCAAGGATGCATTTACTAATGGCATATTTGTTAAAGATTTACTACTCGGATATTTGTCTTTATTGGTTCCACCCTTTGACAGTGAAATTTTGTAAATTGCACTGTTGACTTTTTAATTTATATGAAAGCACCCACTTCACAAGGTTAAGCCGCACCTCCATCTCAATGTTAACATAATACCCAATATCAGTGTGTTCATTTCAAGATTCAAAAGTGTTTTATTTAAGCTGCTGGTGGTTGGAAATCAAGGAAGAAAAAAAAATCAATCATTATTTTGGTAAATTGTTCACATTAAACACATGACACAAAAAAACTAACAAAACATAAAAAAAACAATAAACAAACCCATAATTTACCAAAAAAGGAATAGGCTGAAACCAAGCTTAGTCTTGCCTATCCTATCTTATCTAACAACCTACCAAGATATCTTCAAAATACATATATGTCTACTTAACAGCGTAAGACTTTATAATTTTACATTTTATAGCTCTTTTAAAGCTCACCAAGAAAGGACACAACTTAAAATCATCATTCATTTCATTCCACAGTTTCACACCAATAACTGAAACACATCTAGATTTTACCTGGCTCTTTTCTTTTTTGCGCTTTCAAATATAAACAAACCTTGCAAATTATATTTATTCTCTCTTAGCTTAAATAATTTCTGAATAGCAGAAGGAAGACTTTTGTTCAATGCTTTATACATTATTTCCTGTATTTTTATATAAACAATATCTTTTAATTTTAATATATTACTTTTAATGAAGAGTTTACCAGATAATTATCCATATATCAGAAAATCTGCAGCTAATTCTCTAGATCTCCCAACTACATTTTTAAGAAACTTTTTCCTTGAAAATGACTTGATCAGAATAAAACATTGCATCCTCCCTCTGACAGAATTAGTTCAGATCATGTTGGTGTAACTATTAGAAATATTATTGATTTGGACTTGAAGCACTGAAAGGGCTCCATCAGACCAATTATTGAAGTCTGTACAAAATTTTAATCATTCTACAGTGCAGGGATGTCATGTCATTACTCTTGCATCGCCTCAGTCTGTGTGTGTGTGTGTAAAAGCAAAGTATACTGCTGATAAATTACACTGATCAGTTTTGTTGACAGAGAAAGGAAAACCACTGACAGTATCGTGGGCTTCAACCATGCATCTCATCAAGCTGTTTGAGTCCAGAACCATATCCAGTTCTGCTCTATAAAGATATTTTTTTAATGTTGTATGACCACACAGCCTAAATTAGATCTGCCTTAAAGGATTCCTTTAGATATTTTAGAGTGAGGTTCTTTGAAGTTATAATCAGTAATAACTCCCTGTGGTAAAAAAAAAAAAAAAAAGATGTCATGTCACTAGGAAAAGTGAACTAAAGGTCAGAGATGAATAAGTCACTGCCAAGCTCCTCTGTTTTAGTGAAATTGGAATCCCAGTAACGATTCACCAGGATATGTTGAGATACGTTTTAAAAAATTACATACTTAGTCATGCTTGTTTGCAGCAAGGGCACCATGGTACATGTGTAAGTCATTTCTACTTGCATCGAACTCACTGAAAAGGAACCTATTATTTGAATTTTCTCTAATTTCATATTCACTCTTTGAGTTTCAAATCTTTGCCTAGATATTTTTGCTTATTTTAATTGTGCAAATTATATTTGCACAATTCTTTAAATGTCCTATGAGCAAATACATTTGCACATTTATCTATAACAACTGGAACTTTCAATATCTAGTGGTAATTTTCATAATTTACCCTCTATCAAGAGTACCCCTCAGATTAATTTCACTTTCTCCTATACTGCGAAAAACTGCGGGAATGAAATGAGCATAATAACCCGAGATTGGCTGAAAGGCTTTCAGAAACCGTTGGAACATTTCAGATAGCTCAAAGTATTGTGGAGTTTGTTGTATTAGAGCAGTGGTCCCCAAACTACGGCCCGCCTCCACATTTGGTCCGGCCCCCTGAATAATACCAGAGAGCATTCAGATTTTTTTTTCATATACCGTATTTTCCGGACTATAAGCCGCTTATACACTCCTGATCAAAATCTTAAGACCAGTTAAAAAACTGAAAGAATTTGCATTTTGCACTATTGGATCTTAAGAAGGTTCCAAGTAGAGCTTCACAATGTTAAAAAAAGAAATCGGCGTAAGAGACAAAAACTTTTGAGCAATGAATTAATTGAAAACTGCATTTACACTCAAACATGATTTTTTAAGCTGATCTAAAGTTTAAGACCATAGCTCATGCTTATGCAAGGCCTCTCACAACGTGCCATCGCTGCTGAGGTTGGACGCAGAAAGACGGTCATTATGCATTTTTTAAATGTTCCTGAGGGTTAAGGAACAAAAAAGTCAAGTGGTAGACCCAAAATCCTACCACGTTCAAAGTCTGTGAGCTTTTTTGCTTTTGCCATCAGGAGGTCTTGACAGTGTAAAGACTTGACAGAAAATGACATGGAATCCAGATTTTTGCACAGCTTTTGGCTTTTAAAAACTATGGTCTTAAACTTTTGATCAGCTGAAAAAAATCATGTTTGAGTGTAAATAGTTTTCAGAAAATACCCTGCTCAAAAGTTTTTGTCTCTTGCACTGATTTTTTCCTTTATCATTGTGAAGCTCTACTGAGAACCTGTTCCAGCCTTGTGAAATGCTAAAGGAAATAAAGCTTAGAATGTTTCTCCCCACTCCATATAATGTATATGATTATGGCTGGATTTTAGTTTTCAGTTTGAAATTGTTTTTGCAATAAAGGATGGATTATCTGATTTATTTATTTTTTTTAACTCATCTTTACTTCGTTGCTAATTTGTCATAATTTGTCACAGAGGCATGAAATTAAAATGAATATCAATTATGTCCACTTCTGTTAAATCCAAATTAAGTCAGTGGCTCAATCAGGCCCCCCAGAGCTTCAGGGGCCCCATAAATGCTAATATTTTAACATAGACCACAGATATATAAATGTAGCATTTGCTTATTGAGATTATCATTGCTGCTAAATTTTACATAATGGTTTCAGCATATAAATTAAAAAACTAAATTATTTAACATTTATATGTAAGATTTTAAGGAGATGGCAAGTTTACTTTGTAGAAGTTCAAAGAACAACATTCATGGTCAGATTGGTTTGTTACCACAGCTACAATCTGATGCTGAGTTTAATCTTTGAGTTTCAGATGTGTTTGCTCACAAATACAAATTAGTAACCTGCAGTTATAATTTATTGCTTTTTAGGTTTGCCAGTTAAACTACTCCCCCTGTCCTAGATTTCACTAAATCTAACACAGAAGCTGTTAGAGGTGCTGATGTTTTTAGCAACAACAGGGCCCCCTAAGTCATATTCTGCTCCAGGCCACATACACCCTTGGACCGGCCCTGCATGATGTGGTAATCCGCTGCACTATGCAACAAATGGGAGATTTAATTCAATGTTGCTAATGTGGCTTTAGTAGCTCTTTCATTTCGAGTCTGTTGAGTTTTTAACAAGGGGACACAGAAATTATTTTGGTTGGTCGAGTTTCTGGACGAGTTTTTCAGATGTCCGGTGGCCGCGCGCATTAACTCTGTCTAGCTCCTCACCGGGTTAAACCTGCACGATGAGCGATTAGCACTGGGTCGTTGACCACTAACGCACCGACTAACCGGGAACACATAAACTTTACAGGGAAGAAAGGGCCAAAAGCTGGGCAACGTGTTGAGATGTAAATGCCGCATAATGTTTTGTTCACAAATATACATAATTCTCACCGCTCCTCAAAGCACCTCTGAAAGCGCGACTACATGTTATTCATGCGGTTCACGTAGAGCTGCGCAACCAGAGCTAACGCGGTGGGTTTAAACTCTTACCTTAATCAATAACTCCTCATAACTAATAATTCCTCACAGGGGGTTGATGTAAATATCCATAGCGGTCAGTCTGTGTCCAGTTCGAGTGAAAGGAGGAGGGAGATCCGCGCTGAGGTTAACTAGACATCCAGCTGCTGCAGCGCGAGGCAACGCGCAGAGGCCAGCGGTGTGATTGGTCGGGCTTTAAATGCATAAACTATAAACATATCTTTTAGGAATAAATCTGCTCTGATAGTGAAACGCTGGGAGCAACAGAAACACTTGCAATCCGGCTTTAAAAAAAGGCAATTTTTTATTATTTTTTTTAAACTAAAAAAAAACAAGAAAGTCTTAGCCTGGCGGTGGCCCTAGTAAAGCATGGCGGGCCGCCAGGCCTATAATACACTGGGGGAAACCCTGGTCGCCTGCAAACAGCCCAGTTGTTGTCAAACAACGATATCAGGCTTTCTATTGAAACTTACCACAGATCCTTCTTTATAATGAACATCTACTATGACATCTCGTATATCACATCTCGCGCACTTATTAAATGTGCTCCTGTCACTCTTTTAGTCTGTCATTCCATTTCTGTCCATTTGTCACAAGACATTGGTGCAGTATAACATTCTTGATGTCTTCCATGTGTCTCTGCCTTCTGTTCTGTAGCCTAGAGGGTAGGACTGGAAATGAGAAATATTTAAGAAAGTAACAAAGGAACCAGAACTCTCTTTCATTTGTTTACCATGTGTTTCTGATATTCGTGATTCTTCATGTTTTAGCTGTTTTTAGCTAAAATATGAAATAACCTAAATTTTTGTTACTGACTTCTCTTCTATTGTTTCTCATCTACAGGATGATGGAGATGTGGAAGACGACATGACACTTCGTGAGGTAAGACCCTCAGTTGATGACACAATGTTTGTATTGTGACACAAACTTCCCAACTAATAGGAGCTCTCTCCCAGCAGAACAATGCAATATTATACATATTGACAGCTATTAAAATGTCCCTGATGATGTCTTTAAGGTAATCTGAGTTAGTGTTTGAAGAATTGAGCTGTCCAGAAAGGAAATGGGGCGCAGCAGTCGTAGTGGCACCTTCCAGACATGACCAAGAGGGAAATCATGGAGGTTATGGTTACTACCTTTCTGTCCCTGACTGAATCTTCAATAATGCAAGAGGAGTTCAATTTCAAAGTTGTGATGAAAGTCAGGCATGGTGTGTGCTGTTCTGTAAATGAGAACTCTGTTCATAGAAAAGTAAGTGGAGGATTTTTTTTAATAAGCACTTGGAAGAATGGAAAATTTTTAGGGGAAACTGATTTTCTAAGTCTTACTTTTTATGAGTATTTTTGTTTTATTACTGAAATGGTTACCAAATATGTAGCAATGCATCACATGATGATATACTACATTGGGTTCACAACTATGAGACAAAGTAGGATAGAGGTATGCTTTTATTTTATTTTTTTTTAATATTGCAAAGGTTTTGCAAATCACAGAAACTAACTGGTCTTCAGTTATTCAGTCTACTGTCGATTCTATGATTCTCTTTGTTTTGTGATGACCTTAATGTCTCATTTGTATGTTCGTAAATGGAGTAAAGATTTCATTAATATTTAGCCATGAATCTCCTCTGTATTGATTTATCTGATTCAGGATTGATCATTTTAATATTCTAGTGTTTGAGCTAAATTTGATAGTGTAAAATACTGCAGTTGGAATTTGTTTTTTATGTTTAAAGAGTTTGCAACTTTTCCAAAAAGCATACATGTAGCCTTTTAAGAAAGTGGTTGTTGAAATTATATTTTAGTTGTGATCAACTTGTAGATGGGATTTATCTGCTGATTTCGAGGGTTAGGTTTGATGCTGGTGTCACACAGAGGAACTTCTTTGTCTCTCTTTGTTTGCCTCTGGTGCTGAGCAGCATTGCAGTGTAGGTTGCCTTAGATTTATAATCACTCTGCGCTGCATCTGTGCAACTAAATGGATGTTATGTGTCAAATAGTGGTTTGGAAAATATGATGCTTTTGTCAGTTGATCACAGGCTGACATTAGTCATAAAGACTTCATCTGTTGTCAGTATTTTCTGTACATACTTTTTTTTACAGCCTAACCACAACGATGTACAGCCAATAAAGACAGGCTCTAAATGTGGGAGTTAGTAGTTTTTTTTTTGTTTTTTTGTTTACTGAGAATGCTTTCTGTCTTTTTAGAGTTTTGCTGATCATCTCTGATCCTCCAAATCTGTGTGATTTGCAGATTGCAGAGTGGGAGGAGAGCCAGCTTGATGAGCAAGTCAACTTCAACAACTGCAAGATTGACCCCGCCCCCTTTCAACTGGTGGAGCGCACTTCGCTGCATAAGGTCTGATTGGAGCTACAGCTGCTGTTTATCCTCTGTGCATAAAAGTGCATCCTTCCTGATGTGTGCGTTTCTCAGTGTTTAGAGGCTTTAGCCAGTCGCCACTCTGAGCTGCACAGAGCCTTGAAGCTTCACAGTATTCACAACCCTTCTCCGTTTCCTCACAGTGTCATATTATAAACATCAACGCCAAGGTTTTATGGTAGACCAACATAAACATTGTAGCGAAGTGGACGGAAAATCTGACAAGTGTGGTGTGCACACTTTTCAAATTGTATTTTGACACCCTTGAGTGTTCTGATCAGATGAGACCAATTTTTTGCTTTGAGTCAAATTACTTTGGTGGAAAACTAGAACTGCACATTATCCTGGACACATCATACTGCCAAGCATTTTGGTGGTGGCAGCATCATGCTGTGGGAATTCCTTTCTTCATCTGGTACACTAAAGCAGTGTTTCCCAACCTGGTCCTCAAGGCACACTGTCCTGCATGTTGTAGAGGTTTCCCTGATTTAATGTGCCTGACTCAACTGATTGCGGTTCAGGAAACGCCTGTTAATCAGTCATCAATTTAAATCAGCTGGGCTGAAGCGAGGAAATACCTAAAACATGCAGGTCAGTGTGCCTTGAGGACCAGGGTTGGGAAACATTGCACTAAAGGGCTGATTAGATGAATAAGTTTACCTTCCAGAACCAAAAACATGCGTAAAACAGTACGCATACAGCAGGTGCTTCAATTAAATAGTTCACATTAAGATATGGTCGCATGTTAGAAAGGTCCAGTCAAAATCCAGACCTAAATCAAAAAACTATGTGGCAAGACTTAATAATTTACATTTATATTTATTTTTAAGTTTGAGCTATTTTGCGAAGAATGGCAGATATTTAAAATTTTATATGTACAAAACTAAAGCTGACTTGTAGCAAAAGCTGGATTTAAAATGCTTGCCACAATTTTTAAGTTTTCTTCAACTTTATAGCTATGTGCTCATTTGTTTTAGACTGACACATCAAATCTTCTTAAAATACATTTATAAACTTTATATAATTAAAGCTAGCATGAGCAAAACCATTCCCATTCTAAGAAATGTTCTTTATCTCAGAAAATGCACAGTCATGACTTTCAACATTTCAGAGAAAACCACCACTGACTAAAATGGCTTAAAATGTTTTTATTATTTCTTAAAAAGATAACCACTTATTCTTGCTCTATAGATCACATTTTAAAAGTAAAACTCAGACCCTCAGTAATACTCTTTATACGATAGGTGTGTTGGTTTTTGAAACGAGTTTTTAGAGTTGATGCACCACTGAGAAAGATTTTCACGTTTCATCTTTTACGCATGAGGAGAAGTGAGTCGCATTCAAGAAGTGCCTGTGAGGAATTGTGAAAGGTTGATGAACCAATCAGGCAGTATTAGAGACACAAACAAGTTTTTGTTTGACTAAAAATGACTTCCCATCTAGAGTCCAGGGCAAATTATTTAATATAACAGCTTAAATCCAATTCAGTTTATTATAGTATGTGGTTTGAAAAGCTGTGCATTGTTCCCAAACTGATCAGACATCTTGGCTTTATTTTATAAAACAATTTTGAAACCAATGGAGCTAAGAAATGAATAAAAAAATATTTGCTCATAAGCTCATTGGGAAAACTTTTCCCTTTGGTTTTTCTCTCTGACTGAGCCAGTTCATACGGCACCTGACATTGTTTATTCCCTCTTCATTCATCTGCTGCACAGTAAGATGAACTGCAGCAGGTGATCCAGTTTTTATGGGAATAGATTATTATTATAACCATCATATAAACAGTAGCAAAGAACAATTGAAGTTAAAAGTTTATTACCTGCTGTGTGAAAGAAAGGTGTTTCACTCTTCTTTACTTTCTTTCCTGCTTCACATTTCTGCAGCCCTCTGGAGGCTCAGTCTACAGTCACGTAAACACAGCTGTGGGTTGAAAAACTTCATACAGAGTACACCTGCATAGAGCTGCTTTTACTTGCTAGCGGCCATGGCTGCACTTAATGTCTCCCATCTATAATGCTACCGTGGCTCTCCAAAGTCTTCGGGGCCCCGTATGAATACTCTTTAAACATTTAAGAGTGAGGGATCCTGCACCAATCCATCTCGCTTCCCTCCTTCCACTGCATCCTGCAAAAAGTCAACATCACACACAATCTCCCTCAACATAAACAGTGCCATCACTTTTAGAAGAAAATACAAAGATACATTTTCTGATGAATGACTCATTTATTCAGTGATGATAGTTGGTAGAATTCTATCTACGTTTGTGTGCCAAAGGACTGTGGAATAAATATAAACACAGGTTGTAGCTGGAATCTCTGGTTGCTGATAATTAGTGTGCTGCTGATCAGTTGATTGTGAAAAGGCCTGTGCAGCGGCATCAATCAATGCACCTCAATTTAAAGAGATGCTGGCGTCCTCACTGAACCTGCTGCATTCTCCTCTGGGATACCTATTTGACAAATGACATTACAGCTTACTGTGGCCTAAAAAACACTCAACAATCTTTTTCTTGGCACAGCCTTTATTTTCTGTGCTCTGTGGGATCAATTCCAGCTATCCCAGATGGGGAAAGTCTCCCAAAACTAAAGTGTAGCTTGCCTCAGAAATAAAAATTCTAGCTGAATTTGTGCAGCTAGTGTAGTTCTCTAGCTGCACAAATTCACTCTATTCCAGTGTAAATACTATAATTCAACAAATAGGCATGATAAGTATAATGACCTTGAGTAAACATACCGCCACGTAACTGCTTTTGATTAAAGCAGAAAAACTAGAATAAAGGAGCTGTTTTATTTGATGTATTTCTTAATGTTTAACATTTGACTATGACTGAATAACAGTATAGTATTAGTGTTAAATAACACACAAACCTAATCACACACACAAAATAATAATAATCCCCATTATCTATTTTATTTCTGCTGTTTTTATTTTTGAACTATGAATTAAATTAAAGGACATTCTGCTCGTTATTCTCTCATTATTGGCATGCATCTTAAATTTCAACCACTTAATACTCAACTTTTATAATTAAAGCCATTATGTTAAAATTCTACTGAAGGGATTAAAGCATTTTGTTGGCAACACATCTGACCTAATTTATGCAGTGAGCAGCTACATTCCTTTAAGAGTCGTGTTAAAGAACACATTCTTTGGTTCTGGTGAAAACGGTAATGTTCAGGTGGATCTAAATATTTTCTGTCAGCCAAACAAACAAAGATACTAACAGGAGTGTTTAAGCTAAAATAATTTTATAATAATTGTTAAAATATGGAAGAATAGAGGTGATACTGAAGAAACATTTTAGTTGGAAAGAGTATATTCAGAGGGTCCATCCTACCCACTGCCTGCAGTAAAGACCTGCAGGAGTTATGTTGTAGAAAGGGGTTGCTTTAGTAGTTTTGTTCAGTTCAACATATTAATGGAGATTACTACCTATTGATAAAGAATGAGGTTGGTTTTTTTGTGCATATAAAAAAGTTTTTTGTCATTCATCAGTCAACCCAATTCATTAGATCTACTGGATAAGGGCACTTGAAGCAGTCCTACTACCTCATCCTGCTGTAATTTTTCTGAAGCTCATCCTTTTTTTTTTAGTAAAATCAGGGTGAATAGACCTTAGTGCTTTAAAAAGTTTAAGCTGAATGTTTTTTTTTTTTTTTATAATTAGTTTCAAGCAATAGCTCCGTTAATTCTTTAACAAGATAGAAACATCTTGCAGTGTTGGTAATAAATCTCACTCCTTTTTGTTGTGTTTTTAGATTTAGATTTTTATCAAACAAGACCATCAGCTTGTTGCCAGCCTTACATAACTGCCATTTAAAGGTATTTATCACTGTTATAACTAGAGATGTGCCGATCAGGTTTTTTTCCTTCCGATTCCGATCACCCATGAGGGCCGATCACAGATACCGTTCAAATAATACTTTTTTAATCATATGCACTACCGGTTAGATTATGTAGAAAAAGGAACCATAAATTCACCTTAATTTAGACAAAAACTTGTTTTTAATAACTTTTTCCAAGAAGAAAACAAAACAAAGCAAGCATTGTGCAAATTGTACTGCCATCGGTAATACTATCTTTAAGAGACTGAAAACATATGAAGGCTCTGAAGAGGATAAATAATGCAAAAAGTTCAAATAAAATCTCTCAACATTTCCAAAAAATTCAAGTATAAAACTTAACATTCAAAGGCAAATACAGGATCCATTACAATAAACAATCGAAGTTACTGAATGAAAACTTCCTGATAGCATAGCAGCTAGCTGATTACTGCTAGTTCTGATTGGCTGTTTCTGACTGAGCGGAGTAATTATGTAGAACAAGGAGGACATCGATTACTTTTTCAGAGATTATCTGTCTCATGTTAGGAAAGTTTTAATACGTATGTAAAATGTATTTTTAAGATGGATGCTGCAGCTTTAAGCAGCAGTTCGGTGTGAGAGTCACTACCAGGTGGAGCAGAAGCGAAGCTCTGTCTGTGAAATATTACTACCTGTAGCGCGTAGCGGCGGTTCAACAGCGAGAACAGAACCAGCGTCTTACATCGCAGCTCGAAGACTTAAATAATTTTGCGGGTTATTTGTTTAGCTTTCCGACCGTCATGCTAATCCGGGTGAGTGTTTGTAGCTGCGCGCTGCTTTACCTGCTATGTGATCGCTCCGTTTGTCTTTTTTACTGCAGTGAGCCTCGATGTAGCCAAACTCGGTCAAGTATGGCATTGTTTTTATGCCATATTAGATTCGTCGTGTTGATGCATTTTGACCTGCTTCACCCCGAGGTAATTTTCTGCCGCAACACGCAAACTTCCCCATTCACTCAGTGCGTTACAGTTCCACATCGCTTAGGATTTGTTGCTGCGCGCTTGCTCAGTATGAAAGAAAGAGGAGACCAGCTGCACAGGCAGGCTGCAAAATGAGAAGCAGGTGATCGGTTTGTGTGATCGGCAACAAGAGATCGTGATCGGCGATCACCGATCATACACTTTTTCACAGAAATCGGCCAATTATGATCGGTGGCCAATCGATATCGGCACACCTCTAGATATAACCATTTGACTGAAAGCAACAGTCTGCTCATCTCACAGCCTCACCAGTGGCACTATAAAATAACAGCAGTTCATTGGAAAAAAATCAGAGGAGCCAGCCGAAACAGAAAGGCTTAGTGGCTTTTTATGTAAGGTTGACTCCATTAGGCAGGTCTGTCTGGGTCCAGCGTGTTGTTTATGATTGTAGCATTCTTCATTTGAATTTGTTGTGTTATATTTTTGTTTCTGTTTTCTGTGAATGCAGGAATTTCTGTTTGCAGTATTTGTTTCATTTGATTCTTGTTTTTGTGTGTTTGGGAGTTTGCATAATTGTTTGCAGCTCATTTTCAAGTCAATCAATCAATCAAGTTTATTTATAGCACATTTCAGCAATAAGGCATTTGCTGTGCATTTACACTTGTTTGCAGTGTGTTTGCACATCTTGGCCACCATAGTGCAATCAGTTATCTGCCTTAACGGTAATATTAATATTGAGCCATATTTTTATTTCGGAGCATCCCTCATGTATATTATGCATAGAAACGGGTAAGATGTTCATGTCTGGTAGCATGAAAATTTACATCATGACAGATTTTCTTCAGTTTTAATTGTTAAATAACAAAAATTATATAATTAGCCTCTCAGCAGCTGAATTGTCAAGTGTCTGATTATTCCAAAGGTTTTGAAACAGGCTGATAATGAACCACAAGATTTCACTTTTTTCTCACTTCAACATGTGTGTTGATTCCTCTGTTCAGCTTTCCATTTTTAGCTTCTAGCCATTTGGCATCTCCACATACAGTTGCAGCTCTTATGTGGCTGTTAAACCTCTTGTGTAGCCTACTGCACTAATAAAGATGCTTTGCTACAAAATTTGGTTCATTATTGTTCCATAGCTAAGATAACAAAAGCTTTTTTTTATGTGCGGTTTAAACGGATCCAATTTTCCAACTGTGAAGGTAATTAGCTTTGGATAATTAGCAACTGCAGGGATAGTATTTTTTCCCCCTTTTTAAAGTGTGAATGTTCTTGGAAGTGCGGCCCAGGGATGTCCAAAGTATCTGTATCCAATTTAGCTGAACATGTTCAGTGAGTGTCTTGTGAATGAAGTGTTGGATAATTAAAGTCAGTGGTGCATTTCCTTTAAGATCCATTTCAAGCCTGAAACATTCACAGAGCTGTCTCTGTGAAGGTTCTGGTTGGCTCTAAAGATTAATTCCATCTTTCATCTCCCGTAGACTCATACCATTTTCTCCCTGCTGGGCCTCGACCACGCCTACGTCACCAGCATCGGCCGTCTCATCGGGGTGGTTTCCCTCAAGGAGGTAAGTCTGTTTTTTTCCTGCTTTTTGTGAGAATTGATATATACCGTATTTTCCACACTATAAATAAGGCGCACCTAAAAACCTTCAATTTCCTCAAAAGCCGACAGTGCGCCTTATAATCCGGTGCGCCTTATATATGGACCAATATTGAGCCACAACAGGTCTAGCAACTACGGTAAGCAGTCACAAACTTCATTTTCGCCTGTAGAAGAAGAAGCGCGCGGTGCATGCTGGGATAGTTGTCAGAACGCTGGTTTGTTAATAAAGTTTGACTGACCTATCTACCTGCCGACCTGATAATCAGGTCGTCTGCAGGTCATTTATCACCACGTTCTCCACCATCTGGAGAGCATTTTACAAAATCACAGTCGTTCATAATTTAATAAATTATTTAGTAATATCAATACATATTTATATAACTATAATGACACAAATAAATGATTAATACTGATACATGCTTATATGTATGTATTTATATACATACACATATATATGCATGTTTTTCAGCCGATGAGTTCTAGCTTCAGAGAGATTCAGCAGCTGAGATTGAGTCCAAAATCCGATGTGAGATTCATCCGTGCTGCAGTGAATATGTCTCTCTTTATAGATATCTCCCTCTTCTTCCTCACATCGTGTCTTTAGGAAACCTTCAAAACAAAAACGGAAGATTTGGGATGTATCTTACTTTTGACAGAGTGAAAGAATTGCACATAAATAATAGTCTTTACCACCTGTTTAAACTTTGCTGGTGAATGTTATAACACATAATATAAGTTTTATAATATATGTAACATTGTTTCATTTCTAATATAGGCTCTTGTGTCAGATAATCTATGTCAATGTTAGAAAATAATAAATTTTTTTAGATTTTCGGAATCTGTTCGCCTTCATAGCGGCACTTTTTTATTATTACACATCCACATTTGTAGAGTACTGAACAAATCGCGTCCCGTACAGGTTCAATACGGGACGGGTGGCAATCGTAACTGTAGCGTCTATTCTATGTGCCTTATAACGCGGTGCACCTTGTATATAAAAAAAGTTTTAAAATAGGTCATTCATTGAAGGTGCGCCTTATAGTGCGTAAAATACTGTAATCATTGCAGAATCGAATTCTGCTCATATCCGTGACATCCATTAGCACTGACAGTGCGTTTGTTGTTTTTAAAACTGTCTCATCAGCAGAGCTGTTGCTGTGCTAAACTAGCATACAGTTACACAAAGGCCTTTCAGTCATCTTTAATAATTCCTCTTTTCTGTCTGTGATTTACTGTGGCAGACATAAGACTCTTGTAAATTACTGTCTCTTATCTATTGTCTCCGTTGAGCTGAATCTTATATCATCTCCTTCACTTTTGGCTGCTGAACAACCCTCTGCGGAAGGCTGACAGTCATGGCTTGGAGATCCCAACCGAACCACATGAGCTACTAAAAAAAAGCTGAAACGAGACACACGCACACACACACTCTTCTGATATCTTGAAATTTTGTCCACAAAGCAAAAATAGGACTGGTGACAACCTGCAGCCCAAGTGGAGTTCAACTGGGAACAGCTTGCTCAGCTTTATGCCAAAAATGCGGACACTTGGTCAGACACAGACCAGATTTTTCTTGAAAGCATCCATGGTCCTCCTGCCAGAACGCGTTCAGGGACACATGTTCTAGTTTTGTAAAATACATGTAGGGACTTTGACATCCATTTTATTTTTCCAAAACTGTTTTTTTATTAATATTATTATTTTTGCATTTTAGTTTTTCTGGATTCCAATTTTCTACTCTAATCATAGATCTTAACAAAAAAGTGTGTATTGAGTGAATGAAAAATATTTCAATCAAATAACCAAAGAATTCCAGATGTAAAAACTGTTATTCACCTTTCAGAAATATAATAAAGTCCTGTTATATTAAATGCTTTTGCAAGATATTCAAAACATTCTTTGTGCAATATAGAGTCTCGCATATTTCACATTTAAAAGAAAGAAAAGTCTTCCTTTTGTGAAATCGAAATACACTAGAGTTTAACTTGACCCAAAAAAGAGTCCCAAAGAAACCAACAGTAGAACTTAACCAACTGATGGACTGGACTGGGTATATTTCTGGTTTCCCTTTCCAACTTAGGATGAATGTCAGCCATAACATTATTCCGAACTGTCTTTTTTCATTCCTTTCTTTTCTAAACTTGTCTTTATTCTTTCAGCTACGCAAAGCCATCGAGGGCTCTGTGACAGTAAAAGGCGTGAAGGTGCGTCCACCTCTGGCCAGCTTCCGGGACAGTGGAACCAGCAGCAGCGAGACGGAGGCGACGGAGCTCCATAAGCTGTGGGACCGTCACAGGACCGTGTCGCTGCCAGGAGAACATCCCACGTCGGAGTCCGACGAGAAGTCCCAGTGAGGGAAAGCCAAGGACAAATAGGAAGAAGAGGTGCAGGTGGGGGAAGAGGAGGGGGAGGATGCATCGAGATATTTAATCTCCAAAGCTACAAACATGCAAAACTCCTCAGGGCTTCAGATCATTATTTAAGTATAGAAAGTCCTGCTACGCCGTTCTCGCTTCTCTCCTCATCTGCCACTCTACCTCCTCCAACACCACCTCCTCGGCTTCTTTACTCACCCTGTGCTTCCTCCAGGAGCCTTGCTGTGGCCAAGCCAGACACTCCACAGGAAGACAAACACCTACCTGGCCCCGGCTCTCCATTTACCCTTGGGGTTCCAGTGTATCGTGTTTGTCACCTCCAAAACTGGGTCTGAGTTTTTAAAAAGGGATTTTTTTTTTTTGTAGACTTTATTTTATTTAATTTTTTGCTTGTGTTTAGAGTTGGAATCAAGGTTTGAAGATGCAAAATATGTCAAGCAAGTCTTCCACTTGAGTCCTGAAATTCAACAAGGAAGAATACTGTAATGTTTGCGTGTACTGGGAGTGTGAATGTATGAAAGGAGAAAAATGTGTGCATGAAAAGAAGAGCAGCATAGACTCTATTGTATAGGATTTTATTTTTTACTGCCTGTAGAACAAATTTCAGTCTTTATTGTCCTCTGTGACGAGGTTCAGTCTTGATAAATCAGGAGGTCTGGAAGAATCAGTTTGTCCCACTACCAAGCATTGAACTGATAAAGGGACAGATGCTGAAGTAGTTTGTTGTTTATGTCTTTTCCTGTGCATGCTCTCCCCTCCACTGCGAGTCCTAGCGATTAGGTCGAGTGCAGCGAGCAGCCAGGCCTGTTGGCACCATAGTGTGCACTACCTTTATTCTGTAGCTTTGGCCTCAGGTGACGTGAGGCTGAAACGCACACAAACACTTTGCAGCAGTGCACTCCGACGGTAGTTGTTCTCTGCTTATTTAAATCTGACTCAGACTTTCTGAGAGGGTTAGGGAAGATGAGGAGGACCAGAAGGAGGAAGGACAGGAATCAAATGGTTGTCTAGAAGACTGGATACTCTTCAATCTGAATTTAATCGCTATGTGAGCTGTTATTATATCATCTCAGACGCAACACAAACTGCACTTATATACTGGTACAAAATGCTGATAAAATATTCATTGTCTGCTTAAAACCACTGGCCGAAATCTATAACGGACCAACAGGGAGAGATTTAACTTGTTCAGTTGGACAAAATAACTAGAGTTTAGCTGCTGCATTATTGTTAGACTACTGTTAACAACTCTAATGACTCTAAAGCATGAATGTGTAACAGCACTGTGTTTTCTGATTCCTGACATGACAGATAACACTCAATACCTTCCATGTCTGCCATAGTTCCTTCTGTTCATTAAGAGGAAAACATTTCTTCTAGCTTCTCCGTCCTGTCCTAAACATCCTAAACATCTTTTAGGACCAGACAAAGATTTTTGCCACCATTCTATTGCCTTATAAAAACTCTCCCCGCCTCCTAATGTCTTCAGTGGTTTTAAATAGATTTTAGCATCTTTTCTTGTTTGGTTCTGCAGAATAGGAAGTGTCTGCAGCGACAAAGCATGGCTTTGCATGACAGAATGCATGTGGCATTTATTTTATATGATCAAAACGCACCAAAAGCAACACACGATTGGCCGGATGAATGATGTCTTGGATTTGCCATCCTGTGCCTGTATTTTCTGCCATTCTGCTGCGCCTCCCTCTTATCCAGTAATCTTTATTCGTTACCTGATTTATAACCGGGTATTGGGGTCTTTGTGGGCTCAGAAACTTACAGATTAATATATTTAATATCATTCCTGTAATCTGAAATCATGATTTTGTGTCTTAACCAATCTTCCTTGTTGACTCGTCTCTTTTTCTTTCTGGGGAGATTTTTCATGTTTCGTATTTATCATTTTGTCGCTTTTTTGAATGATTTAAAAGTTATTTTTGTATATTTAACATGCTGTCTGAAACATTTCTACAGTCGAGATTTATTTGTGAAATGCGAATACACTAACAGGGTGATAGCTTGCGGCGCGTGTCTGATGGCAAACTGAAGAACCAGAATAATGAAGTTAAAGGAATGAACTTGCTCATTCCACAAGTGCCTCCTTCTCTTTTATCAGTGGGAATAAAAGCGGTGCAGAACTGCTTCGCTCCTCATAGACATGTAGACCAGTCGCTTCTTGCACTTGTTCTGTTATATGTTAGTGGCTTGATGGTGTTTCACGGCAGTGTGCAGTTGCTACCATGGTAATCGTGGTGTCTGCTCACCCCAGGGGGAGCTGAAAGCACTCCTCTCATTTGGTTCTGTTCATTTGTTTGCGCCTTTTCATCGATTCTCATTGTTCTGCCGGGTCCTTTCACCTCGCCGCAGATATCTCATCTCATCTGCTGTGGAGAGAGGTCGCTGGCTCTTTATCAGCCTGCATTAATCACAGTAGAAGTTGTAAATTTTCGTTTTATTGGTGGATCTGCTTGTGGGTAATTGATTTGTGCAATAACAGTAATTCATCTCATTTTCTAGACCTGTTTTAATTGATATGAATGCAAGATAACCTTATTTTTGTAAAGAAATCTGAAAAGAGCAAAAAGATTTATGTATACAAGAAGAAGTAGCGTGGTAAGGTCTTTGACTGTTTGTAGAGGAAGGTTTCCCAGAAGCCTCTGGAAATTAAAATTCACATTGCAACAGTAATCTGCACTTTTGGTATCTCAGTTGGGCTTTTTGGAAACCTTATCTGGAAGACTGTGGCGAAGCTGCTCCTCTCATCCGAGCCTCCCGAGGCACACAGTCAGTTTTATCGTGCTTCCTTCCATCCTTCAGTCAGAGCGGCTTTGATGAGCCCAGATCTTTTTTCCACTCCTTATGGGACTGTGCATTACAGCAAGCCAAGGGGTCCAAACCAGAGCAAGAGAGAGGGGAGCAAAATTCCAGAGTTATTTTTCACATCGAAAATTAAAACATTGATTTTTTTTGTACATCATGATGAATAAATATGATTTTAACAAACGAGTGTTTGTGTTGGAGTGTGTTTTCTGTCTGAGAGTCTCGGTCATCCTGCAGCTGCGCTCCTGTCCTCTTGTCATCTTTAATTCCCCCTCCAGTGACAGCTGGAACGCACCTGGACTCCTGTGATTTGTTCCCCATGGTTCCTTCCCACAGAGGTTTTGTTGAGCTATATTCCTGTTGGCAAAATCAAGTGCAATAAATCAATCCAACAGTGAGAGAAATCCCTTTCTTCTTTATCTAATAACCCTTATTTACATATCACCTGTAAAACAAAGGAACAGAAACAGAATGTTTCCATTGGAGGCAGCCATCACCTTCAAGTTTGTTTTAAAAAATCCAAACCAGATTCTTAAATAACCCTCTGCATGATGGTGATCCAGGAAAATAAAATATTGTGCATTCTAGCTCAACAGCTCTGATATGTCTAAAGGGTCAACGTTCCAAGAGGTCTTGCTTTCTCACTATATTGCTTCCCAATGAGCCACAGAACAATAATACCTGTAAATCCATCTCAATCTGTAAAACAGGAATTGAGAGTAATGATGGGACTAGAATAGACAAAAACATCCATATTAACATAATTCTCTAAGGCTGTATGTGGATCATACAGCATATTGTCCTTGACTACTAATGTCCTCTATTGCACTATTTTCCACATCCAGCTGGTGCGCTGCTCCTGTTCAGTATTCAGCCAACACGACCAATTTCTGGTGTAGAGCATTGGCTACATGCATTTTATAAAAATCTATATGCACCTATGATTGGCTAGAATTGTTGCTCATCATCCAGATAGGCCTCTAGAGTTGCACTGAGATTCTCACTCCCCTGAGCATTTCAACCTACTGTAATTTAGATGCAAACCAAGATAAAACTGGACTGGCTGCAGTCTAGGCAGGAGGCTGTTTTTTTGTTTTTTTTTTATAAAGATTGTTCGAATTTCTGTCAGCAACAAATGTAGTGTTTTTGTTTTGTAACTGTAAAAAGAGCAAAGACACAGAGAAATCCCTATGGGTTCCGTGGAATGATGCCAACTAGGTTGTTATTGAACACAGTGTTGCTCACCCTTTTCATTGGGACGGGGAGGAAGAGGGTTTATGGTGGTTAGAGCTGCTGCTGACTGACTCATCTGTTAAGTGTGGTAAAATGTACAGGGACAAGTTAAATTTATGAATATCTTGGTATTTCTTTTCCTTAATTCATTAAATGCTATGGAGGCAAGCAGTAGTCTGTAGCTAAGCTAATTATGCTAAATGGTTGATAATCTCACACAGTCTACTCACCTCTCTTGGAGAAAAACTGTGTTACAAATTCATACTCTTGTCTTTTTCTCTCTCTTATCTCTATTTTTTTGTTGAAACTTCATTATTTTTCTAGGCAACATAGTAACCGCCACAGCCGTTTTTGACTTGTACTGACAAGCAAGAACGAACCATTTCATGCAGATTCAGAGGGGTGTTTAGTACAAATATGGATGTGTGCTTTTTGGTCTGGGAGGGGTAACATTTAATTTTTACTGCTAAAAACAATTAAAAAAAACAACACAATAACGGTAATTAACAGGGCCCCGATTTTTTTTTTATTTCTGTAAAAACGTATTATTTTTTTGTAGAGGGCCCCCTGTTGTCAAGGGCTCTTAGAATTGTCACAACTTCCCCCCCCTATACCTAGCCCCTAATCCCAACTCACAGTTTTCTTTGACTTAAATAGTTCTTCGTTGTGGATTTGTTTAGATAATCTTGATGTGGATGTAGTTATATTTCAGTACATAGATCAGACATGTAAAAATGGGATGTACCTCATGTTATCAATAAATTAACATGCAAAGCTAAAGATTTCATTTAACAATCTCCAAACAGCTCTTTCACTGAATATTTCTTTTTTTACCATTTTGGACATAAGTAAACAGCATCTGCACATGTTCTTGCAGTCCAACTGCCCGTCTGTTTTCTGCCCATGTGAACATTCACTATATGTAAACAAACATAAAAATCTGTTGTTTTGCTGTTTGAGGAGAGCATCTGGACGACGGTTACCAATCGCTGCTTCAAAAGCTTAATGAGCTAAACGTGTTCATTTGTCGGGCAGGCTGCTGCTGCTCCGTCCATAGGTGGGTTGAGGCAGGGAGCAACCGGACCATATCCAAAGGTTCTGCCCGTCTGTCATCGATGTGAGTGTGGAGAATAATTTTCAGTTTTTACCTTTAAAACTTTACCTTTTTACCCTCTGTGATTGATGGGATGTTGATAGCAGATCTGACCACTGTGTAATCGAGCTGAAAGTGAGAGCTCTGAAGACATAGAGGAAGGAATCCTGTAAACGGCACATTATGTGATTTAGGATATTTGAAGCAGTTGTTTGTAACACCATCTGTCCACGCTGGCACAGCCTGCTTCAGGTAAGTGCTGTAGGGCATTGATTTGGAACTAAGCTGTTACAAGTTTACAATATAATAATCCAGTGTGTAATGATGGGATGGTAGTGAAAACGGTCTGTGTCATGCATCTTAATAAGCGGTAAAATAACCCTTACATGAATTATATTTTGACAAAGTAAACACAAATTAATATTGTAATGTGAATAAAAGTTTGTGTTTTCAGGTTTTATTTCAGTTGAAAAGAAACCCAAGAATCAGTTGTGAACAGTAACATCAGGTTTGTAATGTTTAATGACAAGAATGAACAAAAAGCCCAGCGCTACTAAAATCCCCTCCACTCACTGGAGTCAGTACTCATCTAAATGAAAGCTACGATTGTCATCGAGAGGACACAAAGGTCAAAGGTGAGCCTCGCTGCTGTAGGTAGGGACTCCCAGTGGGTCTGGTCCACTCGGCTCTGTGGTCCGATGTACGGTCACCCACAGGGTCCCGTCAGGGCTCAGGGTCCCTCTGACTGACAGGGGATCCATGTCCTCTGGGAACAGGGATTTATGGGTGAAGGTGTTACTGACGCTCCCATCATCCAGAACCTGAAGACAAAAGACAGAACATCAGAAACAGAGAAGCAAAGGAAAACGAAACATGATCCAGAAACATGATCTCTAGTTGGTCAAGAGAGGAGCAAGAGTGGAAAACAGATTAAAAACAAGGTGAGAGGTAAAGAATGTAGTTTTGAAATGTTCAGCACTTTTGTATGCACAGCAGCTCCCTCTGCTGACATGTATAAATTGACAGCAATACCCCGTATCTCATTGTTCAAACCAGTAAACATTACATGGGCCAATGTTGGCCTTAGAACCAAAATGGCTATTGAAGCCACCGATAACAAGCTGGAGGAGGGGTGGCATTACATCCCCAGCTGTGACATCTGGAGACACGCACTGTGTGAAGTTGTAACAGGCACAGCTCGAGTTCATGCACTCCCGTGACAGGCTCTGGGAGGCTCTGGTTTGCACAATAAATGCCATGTGGGTGAAATTTTATGGATGATACTCTGATGTCCCATTCTCCTGAAGGCAGCAGAGCTGCACCACCAGAAACTGACAAACACTGAAGAAAAGAAGAGCTATGATTAATGTAGTTACAGTTCTAATTTGCTAACAGAAAAAGAGGAGGAAGAACTAGCTGAGATTCCAGAAGAATTATGGAGTCCCTCTGTTGTTGGGTTACTTAACTCAATTCCTCCAGTACAAATTCGAGCAAAAACTAACTGGAGACCTAGATATCCCCTGAAACCAGAAGCAGTGGAAGGTATTAAACCATTGTGGAAGAATTATTGAAAGGAGGAATTATCACTGTAATACCCCTATTTTTCCAGTCCCGTAGGCAAACAAGAAAGATTGGCATACGATTCAAGATCTACGTTCAGTGAATGATGCAGTGCAAATCAGACAACCAAATGTACCAGATCCCCACACACTGCTAAACTCACTTAAGCTGGGTAATAAATTCTTCACAGTAATTAAGCTCAGCAATGGTTTCTTCTCGGCACCCGTCCACCCAGACTCGCAGTTTTGGTTTGCATTCACTTATAAAAGTCAGGGATATGCTGCTTGCCCGACTGAAAACAGCCATAATTGCACTAAACAAGTAAACTCCTGGTGTTTGTTGATGACCTATTAATCACATCAGAAAAGGAAGAAGCGTGCAGAAGTGACTCACTCGCTCTGCTGCACCACCTCTGTAAAACGGGGAATAAGATCAGCAAAGATAAGCTGCAGTGGGTAAAAAGGGAGGTGAACTATCTAGGTCACACCATGTCTGCTGAAGGGAAAAGGATGCAGCAGAAAAGAAAAAAACAATTGCTGATGCACCAAAACCTGAAATTAAGAAACAAATGTCATTTCTTGATAGAAACTGGCATTAATACAGACATTAATACAGACAACAACTTTGATCCTGCCAGATTATAAAATGACTTTTGTCCAAACTGTGGATTGCAGAAATGTGTTTATGACCTCTGTGTTGTTACAAAGTCATGGAAATATACTAAAGCCTTTGGCCTTCTACTCAAAGAAACTAGATCCAGTAGCACAGTCCCTACCAGATTGTGTTCAAGCAGTGTGTGTGTAACGCTAATTAAGGCTAGGCGCCTGACTACGGCCAATTCTAATAACAGGCACTCAGATAGGTTTGGCTATGGAGCCCGTGTGTGTGAATAAAACACCATCAGACAAAAAGTACATTCAAGTTATTGTATTCAAGTGTATATTCTTGCATATATTTAGGAAGATATTCAATAATAATAATATTTATAATAACAGTGATTTTCTATGAATATAACCGAAAGACACAACAAAAAAGAAACACAAGGAAAACAACAAAACAATAAACCCTGATGACACCCAAGCGTTTTTTTCTATTTTAAGTCCTTTCGTGAATCCAAGGTGATTAATGGTCCATCAATCAATAATCCAACTGTTTTTAGTCCATGATCCAGGGCATTAGATCCAGAATGCATGAAGTAGTTTGGTTCATTTAAGTCCTACCGCAAAGCTGCGGTGATCCGGGTAGCTCGCCATCCTGGGTTGACACAGGGGGTGGAAAAAAACCTGACCTAAATAAGGTCATAAATAAAAAGAAAACAAATTAACTTTCACGGTTAAACAGGGTTAAACTGTTATCCAAATTAACCAAACATTCAATAATTACAATTAAAAAAGCTATATTCCATCAAGTATTTCTCAGAAATCTTTCAAATGAATTTCAAGTTAAAGATCGCGATCAAGTTTACAGATTCAAATTAAAGTTACAAGTCAAGGGTACAGATCAAATTAAAGTTACAAGTCAAGGGTACAGATCAAATTAAAGTTACAAGTCAAGGGTACAGATCAAATTAAAGTGCACTTTCAAATTGTATCCAAGTTTAATTGACAGAGTCAATTAAACTTAATTGACTTTCATATCATTTTCAATAAACAATTGTTTTTTCTCTTTTAGTTTGTTTCGCAACTCCCAAGAAATTAAGCAACCCCAGAGTTCTATAGGCTGTCTACAAAAATTAATGAAAAGTAACTAAAACTATCCTAAAAGGACGAATCTACAAAAATCAAAAGACCTATTTAACATTTTAAGGTTATATGATCTATTCGGCCACAAAATTAACAAAAAGGAAATGACCTTTTAATTAATAAGACCATTTTTTAATCACTAATACATAAATTGAGTGGGCGTGTCGCCACTGCATTTCTATTTCTGAAAAACTAACAAAGTACGTAAATCAACGACTCACCGTCGAGCGGTCGACAGAAAACACCCAATTTAGTCCTTCGGCCGTGTTAATAAGGCTCGATCCAGTCTTATTCTTCCATATGCTTAGAAGACGCCAAGACGAACAGCTAACCACAGCGACAGCAGCAACAGCAATTGAGATCCGAGTCACCTGTGACCCGGATCTTAAAGTGTGCTGTCAGTTTGACCCGCCAAAATAAAATACGGGTTGATTATTTTGTGCAGGTTACATGTGCAGCGGCAATGGCAGTGAACATGTCAGCAGACATAGTTTTGTTTCACAAAATGGAACTACTTGTCCCACATGCTGTAGATGTTTTACTATTACAAAGTAAAATGAATTTGCTCTCACCAGCAAGACACCTATCTTACACTGCAACACTTTTGTCTCAACCACACATCATAATAAAACGATGTACAGTCCTGAATCCATTACTTCCATCGTCCAATGATGGAACTCCACACAGCTGTCTAGAAGCTACTGGACATTTCCAACTTCCCATACCAGACCTACAAGATACTCCCTTGGCAACTGGAGAAGCTTGGTTCGTTGATGGTGCTTTCCTCTCCCAAGCAGGAAAACATGGGAGAGGCAATTTCCCAGCACAGACTGAAGATCCACAAATAATAGACAAAGCAGTGCTGAAAGACATGCAGGATAATGCTCCAAAAGCAGAAAAAGACATGGGGCAACACTGAATGATGATAAAACTGTTCAGGTAAATAACAAACCTGTTCTACCAAAATCCCTATTTAAAGCAGAGGCAATTTTGACACATGGATTTTGTCATGTGTCAACAGGGGGGATGATTACTATGATGCAACAGCATTTTACCACATCTGGATTAAATTCAAGGTTTTGGGGAAACCGTCGTTGGACCCCATTTGTAAACACGAGGGTTAATTATCCTCTTTTATTTTAATAAAGAATCATTGATGCTGAGCTTTAATGAGCACAGTAAGGCCTGCAGTGCTTCAAAGGTTCTTGTTTCTGGGAGCTGCTGGAGAAGTTGTCAACATGATCTCCTGGGAAGGTTTACCATTGTCACGTGTTTACACCACTTTTCAGTAGCAGCTCTCACTGGAGTCCCGAAAGCTTAGAAACAGCTTTGGGACTCTTTCCAGGCTGATAAAATATCAATCAGGGCATTGGAGCAGACCACATGCCTCCTAAACACAACTCAAGTTAAATTGACTCTTGTGACAAAGAAAGCTACATCACACTTAAATCCTCATATTAAAAAATAATTGTTAATTATGCTAGATGGAAAATAAATAACTAGGAATCAACTGGTTCATGTTAATGAAAAGCAATAAAAGGGAAAGTGAACCCCAGGCTAAGATGCATTTTCTAAACTTGGATGGCTTCGTTAATAAGGTAATTATTCAATTTGGAAGGTTGGGAAAATAATTTCCCCTTCATACAGAGAGACTCTCAGCTTTGGTTACAGCTAATCTGGAGTAGAATATAATAAACTATATAGCAAATAGGGTTCAAATCAGATAGTCTTTGTCATTCAAACGTATTCACACCTCAATTTGTTTTATATTCTGTATTTAATGGGATTTTAAAACAAGAAAAGAAAACATGGAAGAAGGAGTTTTGGTCTAATTAGACAATAATTACACTTTATGGGAGTGAGAGAAAGCTAAAATTGCAAATTTACAATGAACACACACCATCCTCACATTCAAACATGAACAGCATTACCTCCGCAGAGACGGAGTTTATAAGAAGGTGGATGGGGACTCATGGCTACATGAGTCAGTATCGTGTCGATGCGACACAATCCACAGTAGACCTATGAGTGCTGATCCACTGCACACTAAGAATCAAGTTTCCCATCCGCTGAGCATTTCAGCACCTGGACAGCTCCCATAGGCCACATGCTCACGCTGCCTCCGGCCTCCGCGCTCACCCTCATCAAATCAGATTTGCAGAAAAACAAGATTAGGAGAGGTGGGGCTCTAAATGTCAGTGCCTGGCTCTCCTTTCCAGCCCCTCTGCAGGCAGCCGTTTCTGGTTACTGTCTGTGAAAAGAACAACTCGCTCCATTAGCCACCAGCACCCATCTCAAACACTGATGACGGATCGCTCAGCCAATCCCTGCAACCCCCTCTCCTGTCTGGTCAAAGACTTGCCATTTAGCTCCATCAGCTCAGGTTGCCCACCTGGAGGATTCAATATGTGCCATTTAACTGGGTGTGATGAGATCCGTTGGCTGGGGGTGTATTGTGTTGAATCTAGGCCATCTCAATGAAAGTAATTGTGACGAGTGAGAGACACTCACATGTTTTCTGCAGCAGTTTTCAAAAACCTGGTGGTCACTGGCGATACCACTTACCCCTTTACAGACACAGATATATTCACTAGTGAGAATCAATAAGAGGCTTGATATAATTTTTTTTTTATAATGTAGCACCAAAATATTTAGGGAGAAAAACAGCCTTTAATTTAAGCAGTGCTTAAATTATGAAGTCCCCCCCGAGGGAAGGAACGTCAGGGTGAGGGAGCGACGCTCACTCGCTACCCCCCCCAAACCAACCAACCACCGAGGCGACGATACGTGAAAGGTAAAACTCGCTACATTTACCTCATTATGTGTGCGAGGTGAAGCAGCGTAAGGCACGCTGAAGTGTATGGGGAAACATCATCGGCGCGCCGCTTCTCCAGACGGGGTTTTGGCGCCCCCTCCGCCGAACCCCTGAGACCGACTCACCGAACCCCTGGGGTTCGATAGAACCCAGGTTAAGATCCACTGGTCTAGTGTTTATCTTTTTCTCTAGAATACTCCAGAGATTTTCTGTAGGCTTTGGTTGGGCCATTTGGCTGACTAATTATGCACATAGCTATTAAAGTCATTCCACTGGCTCCCTGTAGCTCAGAGAATAGACTTTAAAATACTGTTGTTGGCTTTTAAATCACTAAACGGCTTAGCAACAAAATGCATTAAAGATCTGCTGCTGTTGTACCGACATTTCAGACCAATCGGGTCTTCTGGTTCTGGTCTGCTTTGCACCAGAACCAGAACCAAACATGAAGATGCAGCATTCACATTCTATGCACCACAAATCTGGAATATACTTTCAGAAAACTGCAGAAACTGAGTATCTTTAAATCTGCCTGTTTCTTTAAACAGCCCAAGTGCTTAAAACAACCACCCGCTGTTTTTTTGGTAACAAGTTTGTTTTTTAGTGTCTGTAAAAAGAGCCGTTTCAAAAACCTCCAGAATGTAGCATCACAAATCAACCGTTACTTAGCAACCCCAGAGAAACCCAGCCTGTTACCTAGCAACCCAAGCTGACTTTAATGTCAGCTTGGGTTGATTTCCATTTGTTTGGAAATGAGATTTCCAAACAAATCTCATTGTTTGGAAAAGATGAGTGTTTTGTTGTTGACTTGCCATTCAGAAACCACTCTTGTTGGCTGTGCAGGAGGCTCCACTTTTGCTTTTCAAAGATGTACGGTTGTGTAATTGTTCATCATTTTCATGTGCGAGTGTAAACTTTGAGACGGGGGTGGGGGGGGGGGGCGTGGCCAGTTCTTCTTATTTGGATTTAAAGTGACAAACTCCCTGAAACAGCTCAAAACAGGCAGAACTGACCAGACTAAAATCATTATCTGTGAATAATTTTGTGTAAAAAATTTAATGAATATATTTGTTATTGACCACAGATCTATCCTGACCTGTTCAAGAAAGCATAATAGGTCACTTTAAAACTCGTTGTTATACTGTAAAATGTAAATACATTGCCATTACATTGCAATTAGATTCTACCTTTGGAAAAAAAGAAGGTAATATCACCACAGAGCCTCTTACAAACGTGGAAAATGACTGGAAACTGTCTCCTGTATCTGTGTGTGTGTGTGTGCGTGCGTGCGTGTGTGTGTGCGTGCGTGCGTGCGTGCGTGCGTGTGTGTGTGTGTGTGTGTGTGTGTGTGTCCTGTCTGTCTTTCTGTGTTGACCTGTCCAGGGTGACCCCGCCTCTCGCCCGGAACATTAGCTGGAGATGGGCACCAGCAACCCTCCCGACCCCATTAAGGGACAAGGGTGTAAGAAAATGGATGGATGGATTACAATTACTAATTATTCACATGTTGTATTCAATAATTTACACATGAACATGAAAGGTACAACACAACATGTCAAAGAACATTACTAATAAATTGGAAATACTTAAACTACCCACTTGTTCAATGGAACTTGGTTGAACAAGCTCATCACCTGCTTGACCATCAGTTGTTTCTGATGAAAAGTTTTCTGTATTAAGCTATTTGTGGGAGGAAAACATACAAAACCACATAAAAAAAGCATGAAGACTGTTGATGGAGTCTTCAGTGGAGAGTCAAAACTTGTGCAGGTCACTTGGAAGAGAGCGTCAGGAATAAATCATTCTGTTTTCCTCTACCTCTCTCAGCTCTTTGCATGCTCGTACATACGTGGTGGTTTTCACACGCCCATGTGCTCGAAGCTAAGGTTGAACGAAATGACACGCTGGGAACGCCGTCTTTAGGCCGTAGCTTAGACAGCGGCCAACAAAAGAAATTAGAAACTATTGTTAGGTTCCTCATCAAAAAAAGAATTGATGAGAAAAACACTGTTGAGCAGATTTAATGGGAAACCAGGTGATTGTGTTTTGCACATTGTAAAGCCTAAATCAGTTACAGCCACATTGGCTGAATCTTGTCTAAATTGTTGGAAAAAGTTACATTTGTGTTAATATGAATGAGTTTATTTGGAAATGTTTTGATGGGTTGAAACATCTCCTTCACTAGGGAGTGTGAATCACTTCAGAGCTTTTCCTGGTTACCATAGCAACTGTTACACTTCTACCCAACTGATGATGTCACTAGGAACCCAGGCCTTGTGTCATAGATTCTATGACATCAGCTCTGAACCCTTTGAATATCTTGTTACGTGTGTTCTAAAGCCAGATGCGCAGAACTCAACGGATTTATAGAGAAGTGCAATTTTTCACCCAGAGACTGAAACGCAAGATGGAGCCCCGTCGATTCCCCAGGAGGCAAGATACACCTATGCCTATGACGAGAAAGATATTTGACCCAGACCTCCCATGTGATTTTGGATTCAAGAAGAGCGTCAAATTTGAAGATCAGGACCGTACTTTAAGGAACTCGATTTTAAAGTTACCTAAAATTAAAAAGGATATCCATCCTACCCCCATACCGCAACAAAAATTAGATATTCAGGAGAATTCCGCCACAACTGATTCCAACTCTAGCAAAAGCTCAGGTTTCCCTCTAAGTTTTGTAGACGGAATTGATATAGACGGAATTGATATTCAGGCACTCATTAACCAGCATAATAAATTTCGAAAAGTACAGGAGTTGAAAGAAAGACACGAAGCTGCTCTTCCTAAATTACAGGAAAAGAAGCCAAGCCCAACGAATGCCTACGCACAGGATGTGCAAAACTGGAGAGACAAGCGGGAGAAAACTCCATCAAAAACGTTGCAGCAAATTGACAGAGATGTGCAAAAACCTCTCAACTTGTCCACGGATGTGGACAAGTTGAGAGCTGACAAGTTGAGAGCTTGTCCAAAACTCATTGTCCTTTCCAATGAGGATTCTGGAAAGGACAAACAAGGCATGCAGTTTAAAAAGTCTTCGTCACGTAGAAATGAACAAAAACTCAACAAACAGGTTAGAGAGAAGGCAGAGAAACGATTGGTAAAGCCAAGGCAAACACCCAGAGTTAGTGAAGGCAAACGGTCAGAATATGTACATGACGAGAGGGAGAAAAATGTTCACGAGCAGGTAAAATTTAGAGAGAAATGTAAGAAGATGGCCTATGAAAATATAGAGAATATAAGGAGAAAAGAATATGTCAAAGAAGCTGTTGAGGAGAAAAAGCTTAACCAAGAAAAAGCTAAGCAGGAGTTTGCCCAAAAGTTACTTGACAAACAGGAGAAAGAAAAGAAAGTCAAAATGCAAAAGTATTTGACTGATGCATGGGATGATCAAGTTGAATACAAACGGCAAAAGCAGATTGAAATGGACAAGATCATAAATAAAGGGTCTGATTCCTTGATGGAATCAGAGCAGTCGCATCGAACGGAGGACGTTGAGAAGAAGAAACAGAAGAAGCAGCAGACACTCAGAACACAGGACAAGACTGAGCAAAACATGAGGGACCAAAAGAAGACAGTGGATGACAATTTACAGGATATATTGAGGAAAGAAGCTGCCTATGACTCTGTTATGCAAAAGAAGCTATGTAACAGCATGGCTAAAGAGAAGGTTGCCAAAATGCTACATGAAGCACATCAGCAGAAGAAGGAAACTCCAAAGCCAAAGACTCTGGCTGATAAAGTGTTTGCTAGTTATGAAAATAAACAGCAACAGAAGAGGGAAATGGACAGGGCTGAAAGGGAAGGGTTGCTTCCTGGATATCCAGCTGAGGAAATTGTAGCCAGGAGACAGAAGAAGGATCCCCAGCAGAAACTGAAGACACAGGACGAGACTAAAAAACATACGGACAATTTAGTAATAATGCAGTGGGGAATACAGCACAGTGTAACTGAGCAAGAAAGAGATGTTCAGTATGAATCTGGCTTTCTAGACTATAAGAGTGACTGCAACATTCCTGATAAGGACAGAAGTCGTGAAATACGTAAAAAAATAGTGTACGACCAACTGTCACTTACAAAGAAGGAAGAAGCTAAAAAACGGACTTTTATGGAGGATAAGTTACTGGAAGAAAGGAAAGAGCGGGAATCTGCAGAGCAAAAGCGTGAAAAACTGGAGAAAGAGAAAAAAGCTGCAGCTATAAAGAGTCTGACAAATTCTTGGGATTCCCAGATTCAGCTCAAACGGCAGGAGAAAAAGGAACTGTGTGAGATTGAAAGGAAAAACATGCAGACCTTGATGGAATTAGACAGAGTGTGTGGAGCTGAAAACAGTAAGCCAAGCCACCAGACTCTGCCAGGGAGAAGTACCTCCCTGGCAGAGTCTGCAAGAAGATCTGCAAGAAGATCGGTGGGTACTGCTGACCAACATGACGACACAAGAAACAGACCTATACAGAGTAGTCAGAAAGTTAGGAAGCCAGTCACATTACCTTTACTCAAATCCACCTCTGTGCACTTTGCTGAGGATCACCAACAGCAAAATAAAAGAGTAAAATTCCCGTCCATTTCCAGTCCCAGATAAAATGTCTGTTTCTCAGCTGGCCAAGGAATGTGATGGGAATCCCCCGGAGGAGCTGACCCAAGTGGCTTAGGAGAGGGAAGTTTGTGCCTCCCTACTTAGGCTGCTGCCCCCATGACCTGAAGAAAATGGATGGAGGGATAGATGGATAGATAGATAGGTTTTCTCTGGGTGCTCCAGTTTCCCTTCAAAAACGATCAATCGATCGATGGATAGATGTATAGATAGATAGATGGATAGATAGATAGATGGATAGATGGATAGGTTTTCTCTGGGTGCTCCAGTTTCCCTTCAAAAACGATCGATTGATCGATAGATGGATAGATGTATAGATAGATGGATAGGTTTTCTCTGGGTGCTCCAGTTTCCCTTCAAAAACGATCGATTGATCGATAGATGGATAGATGTATAGATAGATGGATAGGTTTTCTCTGGGTGCTCCAGTTTCCCTTCAAAAACGATCGATTGATCGATAGATGGATAGATGTATAGATAGATGGATAGGTTTTCTCTGGGTGCTCCAGTTTCCCTTCAAAAACGATCGATTGGTCGATAGATAGATGGATAGATGGATAGGTTTTCTCTGGGTGCTCCAGTTTCCCTTCAAAAACGATCGATAGGTTTTCAGCTTCAGAAGGGAGGCCCAGACTTACCTCTCCTCAGCCACTTCTTCCAGCTCCTCCGGGGGAATCCCAAGGCGTTCCCATGCCAGCCGAGAGACATAGTCCCTCCAGCGTGTCCATGTCTTTCTGATTAGCTTCCCTGTGTATTTAACCCCACCTGTTGTCTCTGTCCTTCGTCGGGTCCTCGTCATTAGTTCATCGTTCGTCTGTCCGTTTCCAGTGCCGCATGTCTTTCTGAGTTTGTTCCTGATTCTTTATTAAATACATTATTTCCTCATTACTACCTGGGTTTACCGGCGTCTTCCTCACCTACAACCATGCACATATGACAGAATGTCCCTAGTATTAGCTACGGCAGATATATGGCCAGGGCCGTACAGAGACCACTACAGGGGCAGGTGCTCAACAACAAAAAAGGGCCCATCTAACCGCCTTCTAGGACAGAATATTAACAGCCTCTCAGCTTTCAGAGTTTAATAAACAATGATAAATTACAAAATTGTGAGACATACAATCAGAGCTAAAGGAAATCTCTACATAGAGCATAACACTATGCATATGTAAGATATTTTTTTAGTAATTTCTTTCTGCAGGTCTATTTTGTAAATCAGAGCTGGCGGTCTAGCTCTGGTTTACATATTTTGTCTTTACAGAATTACACTATTAAAAATATAAACAAGGGCACAAAGCAACCTTTGTGCCCTTGTAATCTTTTTATAGATTACAGATACTAATCTGTAATCTATAAAAAGATTACAGATTAGTATCCACTAGGACTGTAATCTATAAAAAGAGCTTCCTGTTTGCTGCAGTGGAGATGAAGACGGTCCAATCAGGAAAGCAGAGCTGCATCAAACTTTAAGGTGGAACTGCAGAAAAAAGAAAAAAACAAAAGCAAAAATTGAATTGTTAATGTATGTCACCATGAGAAAAGCCTACTGAGTTTTGCTTTAAAAACCTTTTTAAACATTTAAATCACACATTTGTCTCATGAACAGCAGTCTCATGTCTCAGTGATTGTTTTTGTTAAACTTATTTGTGCATGTCATAAATCTTTTCTTGATATTCTAAGTTTTTGTTTGACTCAAAGTTTTGCTTGTGATTCTCACATGACGTTGTGAGCAGTGGCGTAGCCAGAGGGGGTGCCAGGGGGGCCATTGCTCCCCCTGTCATCTGATTGGCCCCCCCAGTGGCCCCCCCTGATGATTGACATATAACGGCACCAGGTTATCCTGTACATTATTTGGAATCATTCTAAGTCAATCTATCTAAAGAAGAAAAACAATAATAAATATATGAAAAGAAAATGTATAAAACTTTATATAAGTCCATGTGATGACATAAATAAATAGATTTTTATCAGGCGCGATACCAGCCTCCTTTATACTCATAACAACAAGCTGATATTCTTCTCCTGGGTGTTTCAGTTGCTACGCTGTGGTGCAACTCAAAGGCTAAAACACTTCATACCTGGTGGTTGTAAAACACCAATAAGTTATTTATTGATCCTCCGCAAAATAGAGAAAAAAACGAAGAGGGGCCGACAATGTTCGTAGTTTGGAGCAGAGGTGGCGCTGGAGGTTTTTTGTTGTCCGTCAAAGAAAAAAATCATTTTATTTCCAATTTGTAGTCATCAAACGCAACATTTATTATTTCTCTGCGAGAACGTTTTTAAAATCAGGTAACATTTCACGAAATGTCACTCTGATCGGTTCCTGATCCCGCATCACTTCCCTCTGCGGGAGAAAAACCCCGCAGAAGCGGATCAGCTGCGCTAGGCGCTTCAAAGTCTCTGGTCCGTTAAAGCGTCCAGATCAGAGATGATTCTCTGACAGATATTGTTCTTAGTTTGATTAATAATGAGCTCCACGATGTTCTCTTTGCGTAAAGTTGAAACTGTCTGCGCACCAAGTGGTCAGCTGATCACATTCTGGACAGAAACCAGCGAACTGCTCTCTGTTCTTATCAAAATGAGGCTGAGGAGGGAATCTGACATATTAACTCAGTTAAGTTTTTACTGGTTTTGTTTTTAAAACATCATTAACGTAAGCAGTGTAACTATATATTGTATATTTGGCGTTTGTCATCTCATGTGTGATTAACTGGAGCATTTATTGCCCAGCGCTCTGCGCTTGTTTCTGCTTAACGGATCTGCACTTTAATTTCTTTCCTCTCTCAACAGTCAGCTGTTATTCCTCTACTTAAACTATAATAAGTAGATCCTAACATTCTATTTAGTTTTTCTCTGTGTGCTCCAAACTCATTAATGTAAATTCATCAGAAGCCCGAACCACCATCAGGCTAATAATTCTGGTCCGACCCGAACTATTGTTACCTGTCCAATCAGAGCTTCCTAACCAAGGTGTCCATAACTCTTCAACACGCTGTCAGCTCCCGGTCAGAAAGACGCATTTAGTTCAGTGTCCATGAGATGATATTCAGAAAGGATCTTTTATTTGATTGATTTTAGTTTCCTCTGCGATGAACTCTTTGCATAAAGTCTATCATGTCTCCATGTGCGCCAGTCAAAGGAGTTAATTATAACATGTCAAATGACAGAGGGGCTTAAAAAATAACCAAATATTCAGTTTGGTTATTTTTTTAAATTATAAAAAATTCCCTTCTCACCCTCCGCGGGTGGTCTGTTTCATCCTCTGAGCTCGGGTCCTCTACCAGAGGCCTGGGAGCTTGAGGGTTCTGCGCAGTATCTTGGCTGTGCCTAGAACTGTACATTTCTGGACTGAGATGTCTGATGTTGTTCCTGGGATCTGTTTGAGCCACTGCTCCAGTTTGGGGGTGACTGCCCCGAGGGCCCCGATGACCACAGGCACCACTGTGGTCTTCACCTTCCAGGTCTTTTCCAGTTCCTCCCTGAGGCCCTGGTATTTCTCCAATTTCTCATGCTCCTTTTTCCTGATGTTGTAGTCACTTGGTATTGCTACATCCACCACAACAGCTTTCCTCTGTTCTTTATCCACCACCACAATGTCCGGTTGGTTCGCCATTACCATCTTGTCTGTCTGGATCTGGAAGTCCCACAGGATCTTAGCTCGGTCATTCTCCACCACTTTTGGGGGTGTTCCCCACTTTGATCTCGGGGCTTCCAGTCCATATTCTGCACAGATGTTCCTGTACACTATGCCCGCCACTTGGTTATGTCGTTCCATGTACGCTTTCCCTGCCAGCATCTTGCACCCTGCTATTATGTGCTGGACTGTCTCAGGGGCCTCCTTGCACAACCTACACCTTGGGTCTTGTCTGGTGTGGTAGATCTGAGCCTCTATTGTTCTGGTGTTTAGGGCCTGTTCCTGGGCGGCCAGGATGAGAGTCTCTGTGCTGTCCTTGAGTCCAGCTTTCTCCAGCCATTGGTAGGTTTTCCTGACATCAGCCACTTCAGTTATTTGTCGGTGGTACATCCCATGTAGGGGCTTGTCCTCCCATGATGGTACTTCCAGCACCTTGTCTTCTGTTCCCCATTGCCTGAGACATTCGCTGAGCACATCGTCCGTTGAGGCTTTGTCTTTGATGTATTTATGGATCTTGGATGTTTCATCCTGGACAGTGGCTCTCACACTCACTAGTCCTCTGCCTCCTTCCTTACGGCTCGTATACAGTCTCAGGGTGCTGGATTTGGGGTGGAATCCTCCATGCATGGTTAGTAGCTTCCTAGTCTTAACATCCGTGGCCTTCATCTCTTCCATTGGCCAGCTAATTATTCCGGCAGGGTATCTGATTACTGGTAAGGCATAGCTGTTTATTGCACGGATCTTGTTCTTGCCATTGAGCTGGCTTCTCAGGACTTGCCTTATTCGTTGGAGGTATTTGGCTGTGGCTCCTTTCCTTGTGACCTCATCGAGGTTGCCATTTGCTTGTGGTATTCCCAGGTACTTGTAGTTGTGCTCTATGTCTGCTATTGTTCCTTCTGGGAGTGAGACCCCTTCTGTGTGGGCGACCTTCCCTCTCTTTGTAACCATCCGACCACACTTCTCTAGTCCGAATGACATCCCAATGTCAGTGCTGAAGATCCTGGTGGTGTGGATCAGTGAGTCGATGTCTCGCTCGCTCTTGGCGTACAGCTTGATGTCATCCATGTAGAGGAGGTGACTGATCGTGGCCCCATTTTTGAGTCGGTATCCGTAGCCAGTCTTGTTGATGATTTGGCTGAAAGGGTTCAGGCCTATGCAGAACAGCAGTGGGGACAGAGCATCTCCTTGGTATATGCCACATTTGATGGACACTTGTGCAAGGGGTTTGCAGTTGGCTTCAAGGGTGGTTTTCCACAGCCCCATCGAGTTTGCAATGAAGGCTCTTAGAGTCCTATTGATGTTGTACATCTCTAAGCATTCAATGATCCAAGTGTGTGGCATTGAGTCATAGGCTTTCTTGTAATCAATCCATGCGGTATATATATATGTATATGTATATATATATATATATATATATATATATATATATAGAGATGTGCACACACACATTTAAAATCCCCCCCCACCCCCCCCCCGAGAGGTAGTCCTGGCCCCCCCTTGGCCCCCCCAACTTTAAAAGTCTAGCTCCGCCACTGCCCTCTGGTGCTGCGCCCCTATGCGTTGCATACCCTGCATACCCACTTTTTGCGCCACTGACGGGAGCCATGGATCGATGATGTGGGTCGAGTCTGATGTCTGATTTCACGCGTGGAAGACAGGCGTCATAGTCTGGGTCTGGGTGACACAGACAAAGGTCCGCGGAGAAACTGAGAGCAAACTGGGGTCTCGTTCCTGGCAACCTTCACCCAGTAGCTGCATAAATGCTGATAAAATTATGATATTTTAAAGGTACTTAACTTGAACTCCTGGAACAACCGAGAGCGTTTCTAGTCATATAAAAGTATCCGAGGATTTTGCGTCAACGAAGGAGCAAAGAAAAAAAAAAGAAGCGTGGTCCTACCTTACAGCTAAACTGGGTCAGCGCGGTCAGAACCATGGTGTCAGGAAGCGCCTTTCACGAGCCTAACAGCCGTTTAAACAGTGAATCCATCCATGGTGTCAGCAGCCCCTCATACCTCAGTGTGTGTGTGCGCTTCTCACTAGCGGGCTCCCCTAACAGCGTCTCGCAACTCTCGTAGCATCGCGATGCTTAGGCTGCAGGATCCCAGCCCCTCGATGCTCACCGCAACCATAAAAGCGCAAACTCTCTTCACGCACACACACGCACGCCCCCCCCCCCTCCCCCCCCCCGCACACACACACACGCATGCATACGCCAAGTAAGCACACACATGGAAATACGCGTTTAAACTATAGAATAAAGTCTAACCCATACATGGTGTTTTACGGTACAAGAGTTGTTTTGGTGTCACTGAAGCCGAAAACCGCAATCGGACAGCCGGAATAAATAAAAGGTAAATTACATAATAAATAAATAAATAAATAAATAGAGAGAGAGGTATATTTTAAATGTTTATTCTAGGAAACTTTGGTTTATCGTTTGTGAAAACGCCGAATTTTTTTCCATTTCATAAGACCAGTTAAAATGTGTTTTTAAATTCAGAAATGTTACGTTTCAAGACGGGAAAGACAGTTGTCCAGCAGGCAGTCAATGACATCCTCCACAATGAGTGTAGTCAACAAAACATCCGTTTTAAAGAGGCTGGTTCTTCATATTGTGCTGTATCCAAAAGCATTAATGGAAAGTTGAGTGGAAGAAAAAGTGTGTAATAGCAACAAGGGTGAGCACAATCCTCTGGTGTGGAATGCAAGTAGAGTAAGAGCATCAAGAGATAACCACTACATATTCAGGACCATGGTTGTTACATTCTTTGTTTTATGCGACTTCTGAAAATAAAAAAACATCAACTTGGCAATCGCTCTGAGACCCCAAATCATATTAATCATTTGTAAATGAAAAGTATATTTTAACATACTTTAGCATACTTTGATTGATGTACTTAAACTGTACTATTTTGGAACAACTTTTTGTGCCTAGTATATTTTAATAGTATTTAAATAGTATTAAATTACAATTTTTAGTACTTAAATGTACTTTTTTGGAACAACTTCAAGTTGTACTTAGTATACTTTAAGTATATTTTTATGTACTATTCAAAAGCTTGATTAGTATATTTTGAGTGTACTAATTCTGTCATAGAATTATATTAAAATATACTTTTAATATACTTTAAATATATTTTAAAATATACTGCTAATGATGTAATGTATTTAAATTACACTTAAATTTTAGTTTTGATTTACTGCTATTGCTGATAAAGTACAATTTTAATTACTCATAAAAGTGTTCTTTAGTCCTACTTTCCTATTTTGTACATGACATGCATAACTACCCTACAGTACTTATATTGTTTAGGCTACAATTACATGGAAAGATTAATTACACAAGATGTTCAAGGTACTTCAAATATTTTGTTTAATTACCGACGTTTTAAAATTGTCCAGTTTTACTCACAACTTTATGAACTTTACATAAATTATCAGTTTGCACGTCAAAAGTGAACACAATGAACATGAACATTTAAGTGTGACGAAAAAAACATGAAAGTTATTACTTTAAAGAACAAAAATTATAATTACATTGTGCCTTCAATATATTACCGTTTTGGTAACACTTTATTTGATGGGGTGTGCATAAGACTGACATGACACTGTCATAAACATAACAATTGTCATCCAAATTTTAAAGGAAATTTTCATTAAAATTGTCATTATTTACTGAATGACACTTCATGACACTGTTATGTTCCTAACATGAGTTAGGATGCAGCAAAATAAATGCAAAAAACAAAAAACAAAACGAAAAGATAAAACAGGCTTCCTCCATCGTGCTTTTTTATTTTTATTTCTTTTTTTTTATTATTCTAGGAGAGCAAGTTAAAGCACTTCTTACCAACAGGCGCTTTGGAGCTGATGCAGCCCATTCTCGCTGCTGCATGTAGACCCCCCTTTAGAAGCGTAATCTATTACATTTCTTCTCTCAATCATCCATGTGTAAAGAGACGCAGAGCGTACCTCACAGATGGAAAGCCTCCGTCCCTGTCCTCCGCAGCTGTGCTCACACCGCCGGACTGAAGCCTGTCGGACTGCAGGGGGGTCTGGCCATCGCTTCTGCTCAGCTTGTTTCTTCTAAATCCATGCACATAAAGTTTTCTGCGGCTCTTCTAAAACCTCTTGTCTCCCTTTGGATCTCAGCATCCGCAAGGTTCAGCACCACAGCGGAGGGACAGCGCTCTTCTCTGCAGGCAGCAGTTAAGGTTTCGGCCCCGACCTGAGAGCTGCAGGGCTGTGTTTCTGTGCGTGTGCATGCGTGTGCGTGTGCGTGTGTGTGTGTGTGTGTGTGTGCGTGTGTGTGTGTGTGTGTGTGCGTGTGTGTGTGTGTGTGTGTGTGTGTGTGTGTGTGTGTGTGTGTGTGTGCGTGTGTGTGTGCGCGCGCGCCCGGTGTCAATGGGGTTTTCTCCCCACTCTCCCTTACTCTCTGTCGAATCCACGCCACATTTTGGACATGGGTCCACTGTCTCTGGTCAGGGAGTGAAGAGTCGACATGTTGATAGAAAACAGTTCATACCTATACCGCTTTCCGCCCTCTGAATGTGTTTTTTACTTGCTGTGTAGGAGCGGAATGAGACGGGATTGGCTGGAGTCACATGAGGGCGGAGCTGTGGGTGCACGCAGAGGAGGAGCTGGTTCTTCATTTAGGATTGCATTTCCTGACCGTGTTTATACCAGCTGACATCATGACAAAGGAGGGCTGTGTTTCAGCAACTCTGATGTAGACAAGAGGAAACCAGATGTCATCAAATCGAGACACTGATCATTTCTACATTGAAATAAACAGATTGACTTTTCTTGTCAATCTTTAATATTATGTAGGACCAAAACGGACATAATAAGAAATAAAAGCATACATACATGTTTAGTTTTTCCTTGTCCTTGTCCTTACACATGAGTTTCCGTCAAGAAATATATTTTCTTTTTCATTTCCCCTAAACATGCGTTTTTGTCAAGAAAAGTAGATATTTTGTTTTGTCTTTTCCTTTTACAAACCCTCTTTCTTTTGTCATTACCTCCTCTCCTTTTCCTGTTTGTCCTTTTTGACTTGTCCTTTTTTCTGCTTCTCTGTGTGCCTCATATGTTAATGAGGAGAGCTGCCTTCTACGTACAAGTCCTACTATTGGCCAATAGAGCTTTGGAACTAACATCACGTTATGTCTCGCGTAGTTGCTCGGTGCCATCTTTACAGGCCACAGACCAAAACAAACTTTATCCCGGTGTTTTTATTGTGTTACTGACCGCAGTGAAGTTAGTTTCAGGCAAGCGGCGTTTAGCTCAACTTTGATCCGATTTATGAGCGCTAATTTCGGCCAGCCGTTCTCAAGCTAACTCCTCAAGCGCTCGGAGGTTCACTTAGGGGTTGTCAACAAATTTCCAAACCAAACACTTCCGTCAAACAAATGTTAATAAATGCTTTGCCTTGTGACCAACTGATACAAAATCGTAGAATAGGTGTGCCAATAATGGGGAGGGGTTGAAGTGGTGTTTTGGTAGGGACTCTAATTGAGGATTTCTGACTCCCGGGGCAACTTCTGCAAACATCTGATCTTAAACCAGGCCAGAAAAAGTACAGCTTAATGCGAGCAGTGGTCTTATACTTCCTAAGGTGGCCGGCCCAGGGAATAGAGAGTGTCCCAAAGTCAGCACTGTCTCACGTGGCTTCTTAGGGACAACTAACTGCTTAAGCTTAAACTGGCCATGTTGATGGTATAAAATGCCATCTTGCAGTATATATTGCTCTTTATTTGTGTCAGACCCTACAGAGGCCTCCCCCCTAGCCTTCAGCAACAAAGTTGGATCATTCTGCTGCATTTGTCTGATGTTTGTGGGTATTGAAAAACCCAGTGGCATATCTGGAGCCACTTCAACTGAACTCTCACCCAGTGCATGTTGAAATTTCTCATGCCTTCTTTGACTGCGTGGCTTCCGAGACTGCCCAGGTTCTGTCTGCAACTCAGCCTCGAAAAAAAGGTAAATCAACTAATAAATGTTATATTGAAACTAAAGTGTTGTTGTGTTTATATATAAAAAATAAACTGCATTAAAAAAAAGTCACCGACATAGTAGTGTGGCCATGGGTTTGGCCATCACAAGAAATGAAGCACTCACACTCTAAAATGTGCAAGAGTTCATTCAGCTCCTCTTTCTTGTTTTCACTTGCAGAGGCTCCTGCAGGCAAAGGCAAAACAGAAGATATATGGATAGCAACACCTAAAAGGGACACAAATCTAATGTGTCAGTGGTGTGAAGCTAAAACTTTAAAAGTACTCTAAGGTGATTTTAAAGTGTCACTGTGTTTCTACGACAGAACTATTTTTCCATAAATCAGGCTGTTTTTGTGAGTGCCTAATTTTGACTTAGGATCTTTGTTTAACTTGGGATGCATGTTATTCAGAAAACCAGAGTTCTTCAAAAAATGCCACCCATGCTTGTAAAAAACAAACGCCTCAGAATGCCCTTCTTGTTGTGATGCAACTTTGCAGTACGGGGAATTGAAAACCAATTCCCCGTACTGCTGGTGGTGCTGACATGAACAATCACTGCAAACTTAGTGGAAGTTTTCACATGCAAAACAACTGCAAAAAGTCTCCAAGTGCAGCATGCAGATAGCCTGAGGGTTCTCATTGCATCACATTTTGAAGGATTAAGCCATTGATATTTGAATTTTTCAAAGCAAGAAATAGATTAGCATTTTTTTATCCTGGGCTACAAGTTTGATCATTTTTGTTCATAAGTATAATTTACAAATGTATTATTTGGGGGTCAATATGATCAGTTTTGTTTAAGTGTGTTAGAAATTGGCAAACTGTTTTATTTTAGGCTGAAATTATTGCAGCATTTGCTTTTGATTACATACTGACATCCCAACACAAAGATTTTTTTTTTCTGTAATACATAATGTCTCTCTTTGACTATATAACATTTTATCTTGGAAATGACAGCCTGAGTTTGAATGAGATTACATGTATAAATAAAAGGTAAAATAACAATGAAATAGCTTCTAAATTAGTTACATTTGCAAATACATTGTTTTCAATGACTATGCTGGCTAGTCCTGTGTTATAAACCAGGCAAGTCCAAATGAAACTGCGATTCAACAGAAACCATACTGTGACCCACATCAGTTTGAGCAAATAATAAAGTCTGTACTCAATCCACATCCACGCATTTGCAAAACCTTTACATGTGGTACACACTGTTAGCAATGCACAATTGTACACATTGAATCTAATGCAGGTAATCCGTCATATGAATGCGTCAATGTACATTTCTTACAAAGCTAGTGACATGAGTTTACTGAGGACATTAAAGCTTGCCAGGTTCAGAAGATTTGCCGAACATTCTCAGCAAAACTCAACTGATGGAAAAGATTTCCATGTAATCATGCAGGCATAAAGTTTGCTTGGCAGCTGGATAGAGCTGCTGTTTTACACATGCAGTGGAAAGGTCAGGTCGCTCTATGTGAGAATTCACATAGAGCGAAAGGAGCCAGGAGCCTCTTCAGAACAAATCCAACAGACAACAAGATCTCATGTCTACTTCTCAACTGCAACCAATCAGACATGTGGGCATATTGGGGCCGGTCATGATGATGATGATGTTTTTTTTTTTTGTTGCAGTTAAAGTTAAAAGTCAAAAGACCAAAAAAGTTGTACAAACTTATGCATTTCGTGATCCAGGAAGTTCAGTTACGTTCTGTACAGAAACTCTGGCAAAAAGTCTGAACTTAAATTGCAAAAGGACAAATATTCTTCTGAGAACAATGAGTCAAAATAAGATTGTTAATGTACAAGTTTTGTCTGGTTGGGAAGTCTCTGAATTGAAAACAAATGACTTCATAGAGTTGTGATCAGTGGCCTCATCTTAAATCTGTTAAGCTTCATAACATCAATGCAGATGTGGAACTACTGATGGGAACTGATGCTTCAAATGCTTTAGAGCCCTGAGAGATGGTAAACAGTGTGGATGGTGGGCATTATGCTGCAAAAACTAAAGTTGGCTGGGTCATAAATGGTCCTGGAAGCAACAGCAGAAATAAAAATGTCTGCACTGCTGTAACAGCCAACAGGATCTCTGTTGAACATCTTAAATAAATGCTGGTCAAACAGTACAATCATGATTTTAACAAAAGATCAGAGGGGAAAACCGAAATGTCCAGAGAGGATTTGCATTTCATGAACATTGTTAATAACTCAATAAAACTTGTTAGAAGTCGTTATCATATTGACTTACCATTCAGGAGTGAAAGTCCCAGCTTGTCAAATAACATCTGTGTTGCAGAGCAGCGCCTCCAGAGCCTCAGAAGGAGATTTGAAAAGGATGCTCAGTACAAAGAGGAATGCACTGCATGTGTAAACAACATGCTGCTACAAGGACACGCTGAAGCTGTACCAGCAGATGAGCTACAGAAAGGTGATGGACAACTGTGGTACATTCCTCATCATGGAGTGCATCATCCCACAATAGGCAAGTTGAGAGTACTATTTGATTGTGTATCAACTTATAAAGGAGCATCACTGAACAGTCAACTTCTACAGGGACCTGACCTCACAGACTCTCTGGTTGGAGTCCCCATCAGATTTAGAAAAGAACCTGTTGCCCTCATGCCCGACATTGATGCCATGTCAACTTTCTCTGTTTCCTGTGGTGGCATCATGGCGACACATCAAAACCTGCACAGGAGTTCAGGATGTTGGTTCATTTGTTTGGAGCAGTGTCTTCTCCCAGCTGTGCAAATTATGCTCTGCAAAGAACTGCTGACGATAACGCACAACAGTTTCCAGCTGAAGCGGTTGATGCAATCAAAAATAACATTTATGTGGATGACTGTTTAAAATCTGTTCCCACAGAAGAAGAGCAAGAAAGAGCTCATATGCTGTCAAGATTCAGACAAAAACACTGGATAATAAATGCTAATTCAGCTGACAGAAAAAAATCCTCTCTCATTGTGTTATTTGCAGATGCAACAGAGGAACTTTTGATTAACAAAAGATGGCAGATCTACCAGAAGAAAGAGAGACATCGCTCCTTTCACAAACGTTGGAGTGGATTACTTTCGTCCTGTAAGTGTCTCCTGACAACGTCTCCTGAAAAGGTATGAAGTTCTGTTCACTTGTTTCACCATCCGTGCAGTACACCTGGAAATTGCATACACCCTCGATACAGATTCCTGTATAAATGCAGTACGCCGGTTCATCTGTAGAAGAGGCCTGGTTTCCACTATCAGATCTGATGCCACAAATTTTGTTGGTGCAAATCGAGAGCTGGAGGAGAGTTTGGCTGAACTGAACCATGCTAAAATTCAAAATACTTTTGTGCAGGATGGAATCAAATGAAACATCCCTGCAGCCTCTCACCAAGGTGGGGTTTGGGAGCGTCTGATTCGTTCCATGAGAAGTATTTTAGTCTCAGTTCTTAAAGAAAAAGTTTTGGACGATGAAGGACTTCAAACAATCTTTTGTGAAGTTGAAGCCTTATTAAACGACAGACCCATTACCAAGGTTTCAGATGACTCGGATGATCTTGAGGCACTCACACCCAACTATTTGTTGTTGCTGAAAAACAAACCAGTTTTGCCACCAGGACTGTTCAACCAAAAAGATCCTTATCTCAGGAAAAGGTGAAAACAAGTACAATACATGGTAGAGCTGTTCTGGAAAAGTTGGCTTTCTGAGTACTTACCTCCGATGCAGGAAAGACAAAAATGGACAAGAACTAAAAGATGTCTTATTCCTGGAGATGTCTTAATTGCAGACACTACAGCTCCAAGAGGATCATGGATGATGACCAAAGTCTTGAGTGTAAACCGGGATGCCAAAGGCTTGTTGAGTTCTCCACAGATCTCAACATTTCATTTAAAAGTAAATGAAATGTTTAGTTCTGTGCATCACATAACTGCCAAAGTTCCTGGCAACGATGCAGTGCCATGTCGGACTGTATTTCTTGTCAAACTCCTTTTTAACATAGGCAGCGATATCCTTCTCTATGTTGTACTTCTCCATTGCCTGCAGGGCACAGTCTACAGCATCTTGGCTGTAGACTGTGCAAAACAAACTGGTCTTTGTTTTGCGATTACAAAACAAAGACCAGTGTTTTGGAAAGACCTGTGACCAAACTTCTTTTGCTACTGGAAGCCTCACCCTGAGGAATTCAGGACATGTTTGAGGGAATTGCTCCTTTTCCTTTTAAAAGTAATTGTGACAGTATTCACAGTTAGGGGCCGGAGTGTTGGAGCCATTTATTCTTTATTTCTTTATCCTTTTAAATTTTGTTAGTTTATTCTTAAATATCTATTTTTTGTATTACTTAGAGTTTATTTGCAGTATATTAAATTGTTGATTTTATTTATTTTTTGTTTTATTATTTTTCTTATTTATTTTCTAAGTAAGACAGGAAGAAATGTGGGTCAGTCCACTTTCTATAAGTGAAGAGGCCTGGTGAAGGACCAGAAGGCATTTGGGTTTGGGGGATAGGCGTAAATCCCGGAGGGGATCCGGATCCCCCCCATCCATCCATCCATCCATTTTCTTACACCCTTGTCCCTCAGTGGGGTCGGGAGGGTTGCTGGTGCCTATCTCCAGCTAGCGTACCGGGCGAGAGGCGGGGTCACCCTGGACAGGTCAGCAGTCTGTCGCAGGGCACGGATCCCCCCCAATCTTGGAAAAGTCTAGAATTGTCCCCCCCAAAGAAATCATGAAAGAAACCCTTGTATTTAAACAATATCAATATAAAAAGGCAATAGAAACAAAGAACGAAGTAAATCTGCCATTCCTCTAAGAAAAAACATAATTCATTTTTAATTAAAAAGTCCCACCCCCCCCCACTATTGTTAGAACAATGGTTCTAAAAGACATGCAACACGTTTTATTTACTTTCACTGCTCGATAGGAATTGACAATTGACAATAAAAATCTGTCCACAGTTATTTCATTACTTTGGTAAACTGATAAACTGCCTTCTTATGCCTTGGATATCAAAACTAGCTAACTTTGCTTTCATAGACTTAGCTCCTTTTTCTGTTGAAAGTAGTCAATATTTCAATTATATTTAGCTCTCTAACTCTTACTTTGATAAGAAGAATTTGAAACTGGAGCGGCTGAGAGTTACCACTAGCTGACAGCTCTGTATGGGAGAGGAGGCCGAGAGCAGAGGGGCTACTGCAGCTGACAGTAAAACAAAAATAAAGTATGCCTTTATTTCTTATCTTCTTCAACGTAGAGCCTTTAAAACCACAAAATAAAATCTGAATATTTTTCTAGAAAACTCTGGTGCTGACCTTTAAGTTTAAGTTATGATACTTTCCAAATATTCAATTTCTACACATTTATAGGTTCTCAGCCAACCAGGACATGAAAAAAAAACAAAACAAAAAAACTAAATGTGAGGGATTTGCCCCCTCCCTAACAGGTGCTGTTTTTTGTGTTTTATAAATTCTAATTTATTTGTGTAAATGTATTGTTTTGGGAAGTACTTTGATTTATTTACTTGTTTTAATCCTCTTCTCTCTTTGAGGTCACCTGGTCATGTGTTGCCATGGAAGCGCGCCCATGAGCAGTGCTGACAAGGACCTGGTGATACCAATCAGCCTCATTGGGAAAATCCATTTTCTGAGAGGGAGGAGAGATGCATTTTGAATTTTGTTTGGGCCCAGATAGTTTTTGTTTGAGTTAATTGTAACTGTAGACATTGTTTAGGAATAGTTTAGTGCAAATGTTTGTTTGTTTCTGTCTGAAAATGTGAATGTCTCCACCCCTCCAATTAGTCCTGGTGGGAGCCAATCATTTAAAAGCTAGATGGTTCAGGTGAAAAGGAGATTCTTGCTCTTCTTGTTTGTGACTTGAAATGCCACGCTGTATACTGAACTGAACTGAACTGAAGAAAAAAGAAAAGTATTGAGTACTCTACCACTGCCGGCTCCAGTCTGTTTTTCTCTTGGGTCGCAAACTTACACTTGGTGTCAGAAGTGGGATGCGACGCTGATGTGCAGATAACTGCTAATTATGGGTCCAAAGCAGCAGACAAAAGGCTCTAAAGCTGCAGAATCGGCTCCAGTGGAGGAAGCAGAGCAGGATGGAGCTACAGGTCAGCAGACTTGGCAGTTCAGTGATGAAACAGCATCTGTGGACATGAAGAACATTGCTGCCATGCTGGAAAAATGTCTTCAGTTCCAGAGTGACTTTGTTGACAGATGGGATAAAGAAGAGGATAAGCAAGAAAGGAGATGGCACCAGATGCAGGTTGAAGTTAACAATCTGAGAGATGACTTGGAGAAGAAGCAGAAAACTGAAATTTGTTCTCATTCAGGCTCCTCTTCAGAAGATGATTTAGAGCCAGCTTCTCGGCATAAATCTAGAGGCGAGCCAAAACAAAGAGTCTGGACTCAATCTGATATTCCAAAGTTTGAGGAGGGAGAGGACATTGAACAGTATCTGACAACCTTTGAAAGGTTAGCAATGGCATACCAATGGCCTGAGAGGGACTGGGCAGTAAGGTTGGTACCTCATCTCACCGGCAGAGCCCGAGCAGCGTATGTGGCTATGGCTGCAGAGGATTCCTGTGACTATGGTGAAGTAAAAGCAGCCATCTTGACAAAGTATGAAATTAATGAAGAAGTGTACCGACAACGCTTTAGAGAGCCAGAGGTCCGTGTGAATGAAACCCCCCGAGAGTTCTACAACCGTCTGAAAGACCTTTACTTGAAGTGGATACAGCCTCAGAAGAGAAGAAAGGATGAGATTGGGGAGATCCTGATCCTGGAGCAGTTCTATAATTCTGTCACCAGAGCTGAGAGTATGGGTCAAAGAGAGGAGCCCAGCATCGGCACAAGAAGCAGCAGAACTGGTTGAAAACTTCCTGGCTGCAAGACGGGGACCAAAAACCTTCCGATACAACCTTCAGCAGAAGTCCAGCTTAATGCAGACTTCTTGTCTCGCTGTGGACACAGCGAGTCTCCTGAAGGGGAGGGAAGTGTGAGGGATTTGCCCCCTCCCTAACAGGTGCTGTTTTTTGTGTTTTATAAATTCTAATTTATTTGTGTAAATGTATTGTTTTGGGAAGTACTTTGATTTATTTACTTGTTTTAATCCTCTTCTCTCTTTGAGGTCACCTGGTCATGTGTTGCCATGGAAGCGCGCCCATGAGCAGTGCTGACAAGGACCTGGTGATACCAATCAGCCTCATTGGGAAAATCCATTTTCTGAGAGGGAGGAGAGATGCATTTTGAATTTTGTTTGGGCCCAGATAGTTTTTGTTTGAGTTAATTGTAACTGTAGACATTGTTTAGGAATAGTTTAGTGCAAATGTTTGTTTGTTTCTGTCTGAAAATGTGAATGTCTCCACCCCTCCAATTAGTCCTGGTGGGAGCCAATCATTTAAAAGCTAGATGGTTCAGGTGAAAAGGAGATTCTTGCTCTTCTTGTTTGTGACTTGAAATGCCACGCTGTATACTGAACTGAACTGAACTGAAGAAAAAAGAAAAGTATTGAGTACTCTACCACTGCCGGCTCCAGTCTGTTTTTCTCTTGGGTCGCAAACTTACACTAAAATAAAAGTTTAATGCAACTTAAGTTATAATTTAAATAACACATAACTTGTATTGAGAACCACTGCAATAAATCAGTATTTCTGAGGAATTTTATTAAGTGGAGTTACTTATTAAAACTTGTTTTTAGTCAGAACCTCACATTTTTGTAAAGGTGTAGCAGAGATTAGATCAGTGACTCAGAACCAAACTCATATATGATCAACATTTGAATCTTAGTTTGACATTGTTTTTATTCATCGCTACTTGCTAGACATTTTCGATGGTGTAGCTTGAACACACACACAAAAAATATTAAACCACATTTTACATTACATTTTACTGTAACTTTGCTGAACCCCCCAAAATTGCGCTTCCCCCCCCAATAATGAAAAGGGATTTACGTCCTTGTTTTGGGGTCTATGGGTTTTACCAGAGTAAGAGAGGTAGCAGAAAGAACAAAGAAAAGTTTGAACTCTGTAATTGCTGGCTGAAGTGGGAAAATAAATCATCCAGAACAAACAACAAGTTTGGACATCGAACCTTCTTTTGACTGTGTACAGAAACTTGACCCCATTCCCTCAGTAGTGGCTTGATGAAACTTTTATTGAATGTTTGGCTTGGTAAACAATCGCCACTACAGTTCTCCATATCTAGTTTTACTCAAAATACATGGATACTGATGGTGAGCTGACGATGCTTGATTTCTATATCAAAATAGCTTTGCTACATCAGAACTGACATTATTTAAAGCCTTCCTACTTTACTCGAAACCTTATTTCTATCATAGGTAATGCACTCACCCTCCGCAGAATGTTGCTCAAGACTCTCACTGTCCGTCACTTTGATGCTTGAGTCAGAAATTCTCCTTAAATACAAAACCATGAGTCATATGGCAGCAATTTAGCATGTGGAGCTAGGAATCCTGACCAAGGATTCTCACTCAGTCACCTCTGGTGCAGCAACACATGCAGATCCACAGTAAGTAAATAATTGCAAAAGTATTCATAGTTCTTACTTTTTTTCCCATTTTCTTGGCATTTTAAGTCATAGACTAACACAAGGTAATATTTTTATACATCTTAAAAGTGAGGTGCACATTTATGTTTTGACCTCTTATTATTGCCTCTGAACAACATCTTCTGGGACCAATTAGCTTCAGAAATCAAGCTGATAGTAAATAAAGTTCACTTGGGTCTAATTCATCCTCTGTATAAATGGAGCTGCTCTGTAAAAGGCCTCAGAGGTTTGTTAGAGAACATTAATAAACAAACATGATGAAGACCAAAGAACACAGCAGACTGGCCGGGGAGGAAGCTGTGAAAAAGTTTAAAACAGGGCTGGGTTTTGTTTAATCCATCATTTGAAAATAGAAAGTGTATGGCACAAACTGTAATGACTCAAGGGAATAAAATGCTGAAGCAGTAGGCAGTGTTGTAGGGAAAGAAAGAGCAGAAATATCTAGAGGACAAAACTTAAAGGAAAGGAAGAAGAAAGAAAAAAGTCCTGCAGCCATTGAATCAGGTGTTCTGGAACAGACGTATCTAAAACATGTAGAAAAGCTGATCTAGAGTTAGTCTGTGTAGTGAGAGGTGACGTTTTATTGTTTTCAGGTATTTCTTAAGAAATTAGGGAAAATAATTAAGAATTAGGGGGAAAAAAACTTGAAACTAGTGAAATATCAAACATAAACAGCTAATTAACAAATTCAATATCTATTTAGAAGAAAAACAAAAAAACATCTTTGTACAAGATTAAAAATACTGAAAATGAGAAATCATAAAACGTGAAACACTTCCTTCCATAGGCTTTTTAAACCCACTCTGCATAATCACTGGTAACTGCAGTATAATGACATAATTAACAGTGAGCCAACAATAGTGAACCAACAGCAAGACTCTAACATCCTCACACTGTGTTCTGTTGAAGTGTCACATGGAGCGCTGCAGCAAGTGGCACATTATTGTTTTTATTTTTTTATCATGACTTGCTAGAGGAGCACCCAGCTGTTCATCTGTCCTCACAGAAGGGAGTGCAGAAGCTGCAGAGACGGTCAGCAGCAAATCATCCATGTGAATCAGATGGAGCTGACACCTCCAGATGCGTTTGTTCTGTCAGTTTAGCTTTGTGTCTGAACAGAAAGACATAGGAAAAAAAAAAAAAAAAAAAAATATATATATATATATATATATATATATATATATATATTTATTTATTTATTTATTTATTTATTTATTTTTACAGAAATTAAAAAAAAATCGGGGACCTGTCAATTACTGTTATTGTGTTTTATAAAATTGTTTTTAGCAGTAAAAATTAAATGTTACCCCTCCCAGACCAAAAAGCACATATCCATATTTGTACTAAACACCCCTCTGGATCTGCATGAAATGGTTCGTTCCTGCTTGGCGTACTTGACGGTCAGTACAAGACAAGAACAACTGTGACTATTCTGCCTAGAAAAATAATGAAGTTTTAACAAAAAAACAAACAAAACAAGAGTATGAATTTGTAACAGTTTTTCTCCAAGAGAGGTGAGGAGACTGTGTGAGATTATCAACCATTTAGCATAGTTAGCTTAGCTACAGACTACTGTTTTCCTCCATAGCATTTAATGAATTAAGGAAAAGATATACCAAGATATTTATATATTTAACTTGTCCCTGTACCTTTTACCACACTTACCAGATGAGTCAGTCAGCAGAAGCTCCAACCACCATACCAGCATAAACCCCTTTCCTCCCCCTGTCCCAGTGAAAAAGGTGAGCAACACTGTGTTCAATAACAACCTAGTTAGCATCATTCCAGGGACTCCATAGGGATTTCTCTGTGTCTTTGCTCTTTTTACAGTTACACAACAAAAACACTATATTTGTTGCTGACAGAAATTCGAACAATGTTTATAAAATAATAATAAAAAAACAGCCTCCTGTCTGGACTGCAGCCAGTCCACACAGTTTTACCTTGGCTTGCATCTAAATTACAAGTTATATGTTGCCACCCGTCCTCTCCTAAGTGAAATTAAAGCTTCAGTGTGTAACCTTTATAAAAAAATAATTTTTTTTTTTACATATTTGTTGAAACTGTCATTGTGTTGTGACAGTATGGCATGAGAGATAATTTGTGAAAAAAATTATTTCCTCTGTCTTCTCCCAGTGCTATCTAGAAACAACCAATTAGAGACAGAAGGTGGGTTTTAGTGCTATCAATCACAATCTCATGTGGCTGCTCATCCTCCCTCCTCCTAGCTCTGTGCTATCATAGCCCAGAGCTATGCAGATTCAAACTGTGAATGCTCAGTTTAGTTAACATAGCCACCAATGACAGCAGATTAACAGTTTTCCTGTCACAATAAGTTGTTTCTCCACCATTAGCACATTTAGCAGTGAGTGAATGAGCTTGATTAACAACACTAAGACCCTCCTTCTGGTTCTGATTGGTTGTTTTTGGTCAGAACGGCACATTACTTTAGGTAACAATAGTAGTTCAGAGAGGAGGTGAAGGAGATTGATTTTTTTTCACAGATTATCTGTCTCATAGCAAACTGTCACAACATTGTGACAACTTTAACAAATATGGAGATAGACTGGAGAAACTGTAACAGTAGTTGCGCAGGGGGGGCCCCAATTACATTTTTTGTCACAGGGCCCAAGATTCCTGGCGGTGTCCCTGTGCACATCTATTTTTGTTCTCCTCCCATCATTCATACACACTAATTGATTACCTTCCAACAGCTGTTCTATTATATCTCCATTTGTATTTGTTCCCTGTCCTCCCCATAAATTGCTATGGGCATTAAAATCTGCACACCAAATAACTATTTTGTCCCTGAATTTCTTTTAATTTATCCAGCTCTAATCTTTCACATGGATTGTAATAATTTATTATAATAAATTGATCTGCATTTATCCAAATCTCCACAATTACAAACTCATCTTCTTTTCCTCTCGTAACCACTCTAAACAGCAACCCCTCCCTAATGAAAATGGCACATCCCCCACCATTACCTTCAATCCGATCAAATCTAATAGTAGAATAATTTAAGATTCTAAAGTCTTATTGGGGTTTTAACCAAGTTTCTTGTATACAAATAACCTCTGGAGCTTCTTCTAATTTATCAATAAAATGCTTTAATTCCTGTCCATTTGATATTAAGCTTTTTGCATTCCATTGAGGAATCAAGACCAAAGTATGACTATCCTATTCATGAGGATAGGGCACTGAGGTCATTCTTCACTTCCTCCCATGTTAATTCATTAATGTTAAGATGATTTGCTGCCGCTTTCACTATTAATTGAATTCTTTCTGTTTTTGACTCAATTTCCATTGTTGCATTTATAACCCCTGAAATAAATATCACTAGCTTTTTTAAATCCACATACACTTTATTTTCTTTTGTTTGGTTTAGCCCTGTATTCATCCTGTTTTCCACCCCAGCATCTGTTCTTTGCTTTACCATTTTAACAGCCTCTCCATAGGATAGTTTGTTGCTTATTCTGACTAGTTGTACCTGCACCTCCCTCTTCATAACTTCACAAACCCCATATGACACACTGTGGCTGGTACCGCAATTACAACATTTTGGCTGCTTGCTCTCATTGCACTGTTCATAATCATGATCCTCTCCACATCATGTACATCTTCTCTTTCCTTTACATGTCTGCGCTGCATGGCCAAATTTTTGACATTTAAAGCATCTAATCGGTCGTGGGACATACTCTCTTACATTGTAGGCCAAATATCCTACATAGACTCTCTCTGGAAGTCTTTCTTCATCAAACTATCAAAACCCTTTCACTGTTCATTATCTCTCCATTTTTAAAGGTCTGAAGGCTTCTTACATCTTTAACTTTTCCTCCTCTGATATTTGATTTTATTTCCTCAATTGAAACCTCAATCAGGATACCCCAAATCACTCCCTTCCTCCATTTACTTCCTTCTTGTACCAGACTCACGCTTGTCACTTTATACTTTCCTACTTCTTTCATCCTACACGCTCTGTCTTTTTGTTCTTCTGTATTACAACATATCATTAAGTTTCCATCTCTTAGAACTTTTGCATTAGTAATGTCCCCCACCTGATTCTCCAGAATCGTGGATAGTTTAACTGGACTGAGCATTTGCAATGCCTTCTCCTCGTTAACTCTAACAATTACTTTGAACTCCCTTACTTCCCCCTCCATTTCTTCAGACTCATCCTAATTTTTCACCACTATTCCCCTCTTTCCTACAACTGCCAACGCCGAATAATTTCCTATTTTTGGACTCATCCTTTCACTGCTCAGATAGATAGATAGATAGATAGATAGATAGATAGATAGATAGATAGATAGATAGATAGATAGATAGATAGATAGATAGATAGATAGATAGATAGATAGATAGATAGATAGATAGATAGATAGATAGATAGATAGATAGATAGATAGATAGATAGATAGATAGATAGATAGATAGATAGATAGATAGATAGAAAGAAAGAAAGAAACTTTATTCATCTCCATCACTCATTATCTATACTATTTTCCCACTCTGGTCCATTCACAGCACAGCTGTGTCTACCTGCCATAATCTTTGCCCAAAGTTCTTTCACCAATCCACGGGATTTCCCAATATCATCTTGAGCATTTCCTTGACGCCGACTTCCAGAAGTCCAAGATAGTCTTATTTCTTTATCTTTGTCTTCCTCTCTTTCGGCTCTTAAATTCAACTTTTTAACCATCAATCAATTAGAGAATGCTGGAAAAATGGACCAGGGCTGATTAGCTAACTGATTGCAGGTGTGAGGAGAGAGAGCAGAAGGCAGACTGAGGAGAGGGAGAGAGAAAGTGGCACAGGTGACTGGGAAATTAATCTAACAGTGCAACAAAACTAAATACAGGAAACATAATTAAAGTAGAGTAACTAAGAGTAACAAGATAAAGGAAATAAACATAATAAACTAGAACCACTGAGAAAGGACTGAACTAAAGACAAACAGGAAAAAAATAAGAAACTAACACAGAGACAGGACAAACAACCATGCACACAGACACACACACTGGGGACAATTTGGAGATGCCAATTAACCTGACAGTCATGTTTTTGGACTGTAGGAGGAAACTGGAGTACCCGGAGAAAACCCATGCATTTCTTTCTGCATGGAGAACATGCAAACACCATGCAGAAAGACCTGGGCCGGAAATGGAACCCAGAACCTTCTTGCTGCAAGGCAACAGCTCTACCAACTGCGCCACTGTGCAGGAGTGCATTTTAAAACAATGGTCAGAATTTTAAAAATGACTGAAATCAGTTTTCCATGTAGCCACCATGACCCCGATCTGAGTAACTAATGGAAAATGGCTTGTTGGCCATTTTCCATCAGTTACTGATGGAAAATGGCCATCAGTAACAAAGGCTGAGTATTTGTTTTTTTTCACATACCTCCAGCCACTTTCCACTGTAAATTAGTAGATTCTTGGAATCCTTGTTTAACTTTGAAACAGCTGCTCTAACAGAGTGTTGTTATTCCAATGAAATGCCTAGTATAACACTACACAGATTTTTTGACGTTACAGAGGATGCTTACCGCCTCAGTGTCTTTACACATTGATTACCTGGGTTTAAAGTTCAGCAACTAAATCTAAAAACATAAAAACAACAGCCACAACAGCAACATTATCCATACAAAAAGCTTTTTATTTGATAAAAGCAATATTGCATTTTTAAGTTAAGGCCAGATGTAAAATCTCAATAAGATCGACTTTCTTGAAATTATTTGACCACATGTTGGTGAACTTGTGGCAGCGAGATGGCATGCAAGCGTTTAAACATTACATGATTGATTTCTTAAGGACTTTAAGCCACAAACGCTGTCACTTTCAAACATGCGTTGCACAAAGCAGTCAGTCTAATCATTAACACAAGAACACACGCATTTTTTAACAATCTATAAAACCGGAGTGATTTTGTTCTTTTGTGTTAAGGTGAACCTCCTGTTGACAGCTATGAATAGATTTTCCCATATTTCCTTCACATCACTGCCTCAGAACATCAAACACTTCAGTTTCTTTATATCAAGCATCTCAGGACAAATTCAGTCAACCGCAAGTTGAACTTCAGAAAGAGCTATCTTTTGCTCAACTGACCTGACGTTAAAATCTCATCTTTTGACATCAAATACTTTGAACAATTTTCCACTTATTCATCCAAACTACAGAGGATTCACTAGAAACAGATTTTATACTTAGAATAAATCTTTGAGTAATGATTGTACTCACATGGGTGTGAGCTGTACAGACATAGTAAATAAAGGTTTTATTTATGTACCCAGAGGAACAGTTCTTGGGAATATACAGCAAAGAAATGTTCCTTTTGGGAGACACTCTATGCTTTAGGGTAAATTTATATTTACAAATTAATCTTATTCAACTAAATGTACATTTGATTTTTTTTAATCTGTACATTTGACATACAACCCATTCTGACACAAAAATAAATATATATTTTTTTATATCATAAAATTATGAGAAAAGTAAACATATTGTTCTCAAAGTGAATTTGACAAGGGTGAAACTGTGATGTCAACTGGTCAGAGCATCCTGTATCTCTTGTGGAGAGTTTTTGATCTGCAAAGAGAGCTGTGTATTAAAAGAGGTCAAAGAAAGAGAAAGGAGAAAATAGGCATGTATCACCACTGATATCCTTTACCATTATTTTTGCCTTAATAAAATTTTCTCTATATTCTGTAGAATCCTGATGGTTTCAGTCAGGATTGTTTTGTCAGGAAAAGGGAGACCAATACTGAGATGGTCAATGCTGTAAATGACATTGATACCTTAATACTTTTAAGGTTCTGGAAAAAGAAAGGAACAATTTGGACTGTCAAATGGAAGGAGGCTGGGCTTCACTCCACACTCAAGTCCCGCCTCGCATGTGTTTCTTGCTGGGAACTAAAGGTATAAAATGAAGAAAATAACAGAGACGCAGCGTAAAGTCATAGTTCACCTAGTGAACTGCTGTACGGACACTTCAGACAGACATCAGTCTGCTTTAACCAGCCAGCGCGCGGAGAGACGTCTCTGACCGGGTTTCTTGTCACTTCCAAGCCAAAAATCCCTCCATCTAGTCGCTGGGTGAGATACGGAGCAGAGCCATGGCGGGGGACGGTTCGGACCAGCGAGCCTTGCAGTATGAACAAACTTTGGTGAGTTTCACTTGTTGCATTTTGGCACTTTTGTATTTATCTACGGCTCTCCGTGGTCTCCGAAACCAGAACTGACAGATTGTATCACCTGGCTTTCATCTGGTAGCTACACAGCAGAATGTTTTTAAAAGTTTATTTTGAGTGGAATTACAAGGAAACTGTGAAAATTACATGAGTCGAATGATCCATTGTGACATTTACATGCTAAAAACTCACGTCTAAGTCTGTAAATCAGGAGTGAGCAGACTGACAAACTTGTTTCAATATATTTGGGCCCATCGCCCCGCCTAGCGCCAGCCTTGATAAAGGCTAGGCTCCGCCTCTTCTCCTCTAGTGGGAGGAGAGCACAGGAACGGGAAGAGGGCTGAGGCTTCAGGGCAAGGTTGGCGTGCTTGGGGGCCCAGACATCTCTCGAAGATCCGGTGCCCATCAAAGGACATGATGTACCCTGTCTGACAAGACGGGCACAAACAGATGGTACTGCTAGAAAACATCTTCTCTCTCAAGACAGTGCTATTGTTATGGAAATTTCATTTATGAGAATCTGTTTCATTAATAAGAGAAAAATAAATTTTTGTCTCTAAGTTTCTTTATTCAAAGGCAAAAGCGTTTGAAGACCCATCTCACTGAACGCAGTCAGGAGAAGTGCCCTGAACAACACACATCACATCATTATATAGTCACAGCAAGGAAAAAACCCACCCAAAGTCTGATCTTATCTCTATTGCTAGACGGACCAGAAGACAATCCTTACCCCCACCTCATGAACTATCCCTCACCTCTTGGAGGGGATGTTTTATGGCAGGAAAGAGAACAGGAGAAACTTCAAATTCTTTGTCAGTTACTCATGGATGCAGGGTTCAAACAAGGGTACAAACTACATTTCACACGTCAGTCCTTTAAGACAATTATTAGACATTTTACCCAGGATGTCTTCAGGTCTCTTATACTATTACAGCTGCAGAAACATCTATTATCTGGAAACTTCTTTAATGGAAAACACATCTTGCATAAATACAAAAACACAGCAGATATAATCAGTAAATAAATGGTAAAAAAAAAAAAAAAGTATCATCAGCTCCATCAAAGATGAAACAAGGCTAAAGATGAAATTTTCTATTATACAATCTTAGGCTGAAGAAAAAGAGGGAGCCGTTTGTCCGGTCTGATTGTTATTTATACAGACCGGGGAGTCCACACCCAGTAGGTGGGCGTGGACTGCGCGTGAGGGATAAACACACTAGCAATAGCCTTAAAGGGCTAGTGGTGTTCAAGAAAGACTGTGCAGTTTAACATGCAAATACCTTTAATGCATGTTATAAGGTATGTCTTAAACAAGCAAACAACATCTGGCCAAGCAGTGCTATTGTAATTATAGTTTTGGTAATTAAAACAAATGATTCTGACTCTGATTTTATGACCATTATCTCAATGGTAGAATTTGGCATCATAATGAATAGTTTACCTAGCAGTAATGTTGAGCTCAAATGAAATAAAATTTATTTAAAGGAGACTAAAATTTAAACACTGCTCCTACAAGATAGGAACAATTTTAATGTGTACAATTCCAGTCTCATTTTAAGATCAAGTGCATTTACAATTAGAGATCAAAAAAAAAGAAAGAAAAAAATCAGCTAGTGCAATGAGTTGAGAAAACTTCATTTTGATCAGCTGTGAATTGTGATCGACCAGCCTGATACTCAAAACTCTGACCGTTCACATTTTTGCAAACTCCCATATGCAAGTTCAACCTGCTATTAATTATAGAAAACTCAGAGATGCAGAGATTTTCTCTCTTTTTTGACATACTGGGGGTGCATTCACACCAGCCCTGTTTGATCCGCTTAATCAAACTCTAGTTTGCTTGCTTAGAAATCCGGTTCATTTGGAGAGGTGTGAGTGTGCAAGTGACTACTGTAGATTCTTATAGAACCAACTCTGCAAGATAATCAGATGTGAGACATGTCTGTAGTTTATTTAGTTAGTGCAAAGTGAGATTTTTAGCACATAACAGGAAGGCTGTATAGCTTACTATAAGTTATTTCTGCTAAATTCTAAATCTGCCACATAAATCTAATTGTTGCGTCTCTATCTGCAATTGCTTGAGTCATTAAACGAGTATGCTGCAGGTGAAGACAATTCTTAAGACTGGTAAAAAGTCTTACTATATCAGCTGGTTTAGATTGTCTTTCCAGTAACTTTTAGTGTAGAAACACAAACTACTGTACAGTTGACAAAGTTTAGACACTCTGTAAAACTTTTGAGATAAAACCCCCACCTTAATCTCTTTGTGTTTTTTATTTGTCATCTTTTATGACTTGGAATGCTAAGCCTGCATCTGCTGACTCAAGATTTTTTTTTTTTTGTTCACACTGCTAATAAGCCTGAATCAAAGCAATTTATACATGACTGGTTTACAGTAGAATTGATCCTGCTAATCCTACAAACAGTTCAAACAAGCGCCTCTGAAGCCGGGTTAGAACGGCTCTTAGAACAGATGTTGAGACGTGATAGATGTTAGAACACATCAGAGATTTAAGTGTAATCTACCCCACTAATTTCTGTCAGGGAGTCTGGACAGAAGGTGGACTGACAGTTGAGGAAATGGGAGATAAAGTTTCAGAGATCATGTGCGAACTACAATTCAAATATTGCAAAGTGCACACTGTGTAACTCTCCCCTCTCTGAACAAATGTAAAAAAACAAAAAGAAAACGTTCTCCATGATGAGTCAGATCCTGATGACAGTAGTAGACAGATGACTTATGTGTTTTACCTCCTGTGTATCAAGAAGTCCTTCTATCCAACAGCTCCAAGAACTTGTAAAACTGATTTCCAGAAAGACTTTCCACTCAATTCCCTTATCTTGTCAGCTGTCACAGATTCAAATATTACTTTAAAGGTCCTAACTTAGTTCTCACCTTACATTACTAAAGGGATGAGATCTCTATTTCATACCTTGAACGATTATTTGTTTTTCCATGCCCATTCTTTTTTACAGCTTCTGTATGCATTTGTTTTTCTGCCCAAAATATTTTCTCTAACAAATATAGCATTTGTGCATTTGGTCTATCCTTGTTGTTGCTTTTCCTCTTCCTGCAAACAAATTCCGCAAGATTCTTCATCCCTGGCGAATGACTGGGTGCCTTTGAACCCCCCTCGTCACTCTAACCGCAGCACAACATTAGTCCTCCCACACACACACACATACATACTGTACACACAACATGGAAGGGCACACTATGGATACCCTGCACAAACTGAACAACATGCACAAATAAATCTATCCATTTCCCTATCTCTGATCTTTGCACCTGAGCTAAAAATAGGGCGAATAACAGCACATACTCGTCTGCCACCCCAGAGCTATGTCTAGACCTCTTGGGTCATTATCCTGCTGGAGGTGTCATTTGCAGTTTCTACCAAGTGTCCTTAAAGTGTTAGGTGTTTAACTCCAGCCGTCTTCCAACCAGAGTTCCAGAAAAAATGAATGAATGAATGTTGCTGCTGTCTTCTTCATTTTTAAAGGTGCAGATAATGTGTTCAGGATTAAGTTCCTCAAATTGTCCACAGCCTGCTGCATGATCTGCTGGGTTTTTGGTTATCATTATGATACTTTTCCCCAAAGTCATCTATCAAGCCTCTGGGGTGTTCACAGAAAAGCTGGATACACTCTTATTAAATTGGGAAACAGGCTATTTGATTCCATACATTGAAGCTTGAGTTTAAAATGAAACAGTCAAAGTTTAAGGGGTAATAATGCCTTTTTGAGAGTCCGTGGCGGTTTCTAGGTGAGGAAGGTGGGGACCTTATGACTTCACCTCCATGCTACCACAACTGTCCTTCATATTATGTCAAGCAGTCATTTATTCTTTACTAGATGGACTGCAGCCAGCTGTGCACATGCGTGCTTTCAGATCACTTGTGCTCTTCATGCATATTTTGGACTCTTGTCTGCTCTTTTTGGGTCTCCTCTTTGCTGGGGCTGGCTTGTTTGTAATTGGCTTTGAACCTTACACACTGCTGTGCAAGATAACTAGAGAAACAAATAGATCTCTGTAAGTACAAAGATGTATCTTTATCTCTTTACTTTTAGATCTACTTAATATTTTCAGGAAGCAAAGAAAAATCAACTAAGATCTTTTATGTTACACTAATGCATTATAGCACTTGGAAGATTGGAAAAGTGTGGACACATAATATTCTGGGAGATATGACCCTAAAGAGCCTTAATAAAAGGTTTCCGAGGTGACTGTCTGAGAAAGGCACATTTTCCTTCATTCCTGAAAGTCTTCATGCATTGTATCCACTGGCACATCTTCTTTCCTGAACTGAAGGAAGATTACAGCAGTTTTAGCTTGAATTAATTGGCTTCTATTCTATGATAACTTTAAAATTTTTATCCTCCTAATATTTTAAGAGTCTTCACAGACTGGCAACAGAATAATTACAAAATTTTGAATCTCAGATTGATGATTTAACATCTCTCTTTCACAATGATTTTTGCCACTCGCTCTAAACATGTTCAGAAGATTTCAGACATGCTGTTTGAAAAAGAATCTCCAAGAGATGGGAGGTTGTTTTGCAAGCTCTGAAGCTCTGTTTTGCTTCAGAGCATAACATTTTGCTCTGAAGCAAAATGTTATGCACTTTTGCTTCAGAGTTTTGTGTAAACAAAGTTGTGGTACTAAAGAATCTTACCCTTATGTCATATAATCTGACGGTAATTAGAAACTCATATTCCACCCTACAGACAATCAATTGAAAAGTTAAATTGTTTTTGCAAATATTTTCAGACAAAACAGCAAACTAAACATGGGGTTTATGCGTTATCAGTATTTTCTTATCCATGCTTTTCATTCAGTTTGAGTTAATATTAGCCTTTTGAAACGTGTTTTACCTAATTTTCAATTGTTGTTTGGAGAAAATCATTGCTGTGCAATACCCTCCTTCCAAATGGAAACTGGAAAGACCCCCACTTCCTATTTTGTTGTCACTAATTTGTTGACAGTAATTAGACAGTTAAAAGGGCTGAGAGAGAAGTTGGGAAGACAAGTTGTAAAGATCTCAATGTCAGGAATCGACCTTGAGATTGAATCCCGACAATAACCTTTATTTATGGGGGTGCTCTCTCTACCTCTACGCCAGCGATGCCCCCTTCTGTTTACCATTTGTCTTCCGTGCTCTCTGTTGCCCACATAATGAGGACACTGAGTGCAGGACAACCCCTTCATCTGGGATCAATTTAGTAAAGCAGGCAGGCTTGGCCATGTGGCCTTTTCTGACTATGCTCAGCATAATGACAGGCTTTCAAGCAGTAATGTCTTTGTTTTGGATAGGTCTGTTTGTTTTCCTCCTCCACTCAGATGCAAATTTCAGAGGGGGTGCATCTCAGAAGGCCTATTTTTGCCCCTCATTTTTGGGTCCTTGGAGTTTCCGTCCCGTTTGAAGTCTACTCATTTAATTAAAACTTAGGGTTGACGATCATGGATGTGGCTGAGAAGGCCATGCAGAATGCCATCTTTGCACGAGCAGCGGTTGTCCTTCGATGCCAGAAACCCCAAATCTGTACCACTGTTTACTATTTCTCCCATATTGGGCTTTTACATGAACCCAGCAAGGTATATGGAGTCCTCACAGCCCATCAATCTTCTCTATGAAAAGGAATGTGAGAATGAAGATTGAAAACTCATCAAGAGGATTTTTACATACTGTATGTTTGAAATTTGTTGATTTTGTTTTATTGCCTCGAAGTAAACTTCTCACTGCAGCGTGACACATTCTTCATTGTACAGCCTCCTTTTTTTCATCCCAAGATCAGCAAAGTGAGCCTCAGAGAAACTGCAAAAACCTCAAAAGCTTCACCACATCAGTTAAAGTTCACAGGAGTTCATTTGGAATCAGACCAAATAACTATGGTTGCCAGGATAAATTATCTTATCACCTCATAGAACCCTGGCAGCATGTGTAAGGTTTGTAAAGATTCAGTTGAATAGGGCTGGGCAATAAAACAATAACAATGCCTATCGCAATGGAGATGCAGTCTATACAAAATGTGTCCTATAGACTGTAGTTCATGTCACTGAACTTTGTTCCGAATAATGTAGGAAGTGTGCAACATCACAATTACATAGGACCACTTGGAAGTACTATTTAGTACAAAGTTTCAAATCAAGTTTCATGGTCTACATATCTGGCCAGTTTAGTGGGCTCCACCTGAGATCATAAAGCCCTAATGATAATAATCAATGACGTAAAGCAGGAACACTGATTCACCATCAATATTAAACATGTTGCACATGGGTCATAAAGCTCCTGCCTACCACTTAAAATCAGGAAATAAATTGAACCCTCTGGTTGATTATGGTTTGTGTTGTGCATACTTCTCATTCAAAAGGAGCATGACTCTTTGAACTGAAATGACTGGAGATGCACATGGGTTGTGTGAAGTAGGGATCTAATCATATCAAAGGGCAGAGAGTTTATGCAAGTTCTGGATGGCCGCCAGGGCCGGCCCAAGGCATAAGCATACTAAGCAACCGCTTAGGGCCTCAGGGTCACTAAGGGGCCCCCCTCACTGGAGCTGATTTTTATTTATTTTTTCTTTAGTAATAATTTCTATATCATTATAATATCAAAAACACACAATTTCATCACGAGATGATTTGTTTTTACAATAATATATATTTTATAATGTATGTAGAAATTATTATTTTATTGATAAAAAGAAAAAAAAAAGCTCTTGGGCCCCCCCGCTGGCATGATGAGCTGCTGTGCACGTGCAGAGCGCATCCAAACATCCACCGTCTAATTCGGTAGAAGTTAAGTAAGTAAAACAATGTCTCAAAAAAGGACTTATCCTTCAGGAAGAGAGAAAAGAAAGATGAAGAATAGAAAAAAGCCAACATAAAGGTTTGTTTTAATGTGCACTGGTAATGTAATGTAAAGATTAGTAAAGCTGCTAATAGAAAATTAGCTTGATAGCGACCTGGAACACGGTCCAGTTCAACAGCCAAACAATTATGCTAGGGTCTTTATATTTGTGTGAAACTGTCTGAGTTTTAACTTTAAATGAGTTGATTCTCCTGCTTGGCTCTGTATAATTTTGAGGAATTTTTGGCTTCAAAACGTTTGATAATAATTAAAATTTCTCAATGTTTGACATTGTCTAGCAAAATGTTTTTACGTCAGGCTACATAGCTTCTACATCGCTTTATGCTGTAGTTGGAGATATGTTGTTTGCTGCTGAGCATAATCATTTTGTGGCTAAAACAAACATTATTTTTACATTAACTTCTAAGTTATGTGAAACGTCTGTTAAAATCATTTGAAGACATTTCTCAGGGGAGAAAGATTCATCTGGTAAAAACAATTTTTTAGGTTATTTTAGTTATGCTTAAGAGAAATTAATTTAATCAAAGAGTGTAATGAATATGTGTGTAGGGTTGCACCAATTGCTGTTTTCTGGCCGATCCCTGGTTACCGATCTTTAAAAAGCCTGACCTGCCGATTTTGATTTTTTCTGATATAATTTTTTTTGTCTGAAATGTTGCTAAATATATCAAGAAAGTCATGGAGTTGGCAACGGTGGGGTGAATATTGTTAACTGCAAGCGTGCAGACCTGACCTGGTGAGCCGGTCTGTCAGTCAAACCTCTCACTGCAGAGCACAGGGCTTAAAGAGTTCTGGCCGGTGGCCGGATTTCCGGCTTTTGGCCAAACCAAACTTTAGTCTCCCGGACCCTTCTAGACCGGAGGCGACGCATCTAAATTTGCAGTACCGTAATTCCGCCACACGTAGCGCTATCTGAAAAATTCCAACGATTTCTGAAAGGGGAGACGTTGCACTTTCCAGCAAATATCGGGTTAATACGGCAACTTCACAGCTGCAGCTGCAGAGAGTGTAATTAATCCAGAGAGCACTCGTTAAATAGATAGTAAATTGCGAAAATAACTTGCTGGATATTGAATGTTACGGTGGTTATGGATACATGGGTAAGTATATCATCTCACAGGACATTTAAAGAACTACTTACAATTAAAATAAGGAAGATTTATTTAGTCAGACGTTTGAAACTTAGGCGTAAAGAGCTCCGTCTGGGGGCCAGACTTTCAAGCAAAGCGAGCTTTGCACCAACGGCCCCCCTCAACTAAACTGTAGATAATAGATAATAGACAAAGATGTCTGCCAATCAGAATTCTAGCTCCCGTGTTCTTGACCAATGACTGTAAAACGGTTTGTAGAAAAGAAGCGCATGCGTTCGGTTCGGCGGTTAAATCGATGACAGCTCTTCTTCTATTCTAGCCTACAAATTCTTTGTTGGGGAGCGGTGAGGGACCTGGATAAAAGCTAGGGGGGTGCTGGGCTGAAAAAGGTTGAGAAACACTGATCTAGTTGGTAATGTTGCATGTTCTAAATTACTTGCTAAAACATTGACTGAAAGGACTCTTGTATAATATTGAGGGATTTTTGCCTGTAAGGCAAACCTTTAGAGCACAGACATTTTACATTTTATTTTGAGTTGAAATGTACTGAAGTCTTATTTAAGTTTGAGTTTTTAGCTTGTTAATTGTATTGTTAGAAGCAATTGTTGCACTATTCAAAGACACTTTTTATTAAACTGTGTCAATAGCAACGCTATAGTAAATTTTTATCATAACTAGGTTTCAGGCTCAGGATTTTTTTTTTTACTTTAAGCCCTGAGAGCAGAAGAGGACAGGGGCTGATTTATAAACCTTTGCTGTCGAAGATAAGATCAGGTGATAAGATGGACTTCGCGTGTAAGTATCGGCCTATCATGATTCCCCAAAATTAAGGAAATCGGCACCCAGAAATGAACTGGTCAATAAATCAGTTGGCCAATAAATTTATCCTATATTATATATGTATACAACGTAAACAGCCAGAGATGCAATAAGTTTATAGCAGGTGTGTGAATAATCTAATAATCAGACTGCTAATTGCAGCAAGTTCACATTGTTAGTAGAACTAGAGGGCCCCAAAACCAAATTTTGCATAGGGCCCCATGGAGGCTTGGGCTGGACCTGAATGCCGCATAAGAAGTATGGAGAAAAACATGTCAAAATAGGTCAGACTGTAGTGAATGACTGATAGAAGATGACATAAGTGCATGTTCACACAATAAAATCTGTGACTCTTTAAAGGCATTGGCAGCGTTCAGTCTTATTAAAGCTCTAAGTACATGTTCATCTATGAAATGAGAAATGAGCTTGGGCACTACTTGGGATGTAAAGCACCAGACAATAACTTGGACCCATTAGGGCAGTGGTTCTTAACCTGGGTTCGATCGAACCCTAGGGGTTCGATGAGTCGGTCTCAGGGGTTCCCCTGGAGCCTCTACCACGGAGGTAAAGACACACTTGTGTAAAGTCGTGATGACGCGCCCCGCTTTGCCATCACTTGCTGCAGAGGATCACGTTACATTGCTTAGCCAATCAGTGCTGCGGAGGAGCACTGATTGAAGGAGTTCCACTCTCAGCACTTGTGTCTTCAGCAAAGCTCAGCTTTTACCAAATTCTGTAGCTTTCGGTGTAGTCCTTAGTCTCATCTTTTCGGGGTTGCTACTGCCTCTAGTGGCGTGGGGGTGGTAACACAATATAATTACATTACTAAATCAGAATACTGCAGTCTTTATTTATTATTAATGTTTCATTCTCTTAAGAATGTAGAGCTAATTAAATGATCTAAACAAGACCTTAAAGTGGTTCCAGTTTCTCTCGATGGCCAACCTGTTGAAACTGGCAAATTTTAAATACATTGGGTCGTTCCTGGACAGTCAGCTCAACTTTGCTGAAAACACTGACAATATTTTGAAGAACTGTTCTCAGAGACTCTACCTTTTAAGAAGACTTGGTGATCTTGGGGTGACCGAACTAGACTCTAGTTGGGTCACCCCAATGTCTTGGAATTTCGGGGGCGGGAGTCATATTTTATTTATCACTAGAGAAGGGTTCAGTGAATGCGCATATGAAACTGGTGGGTTTGGTACCTCAAAAAAGGTTAAGAACCACTGCATTAGGGATTAGGAATAGAAACCTAGAGATGTCTCTTGTATGGAAGTATCAGTATTTCTGTAAGGTTAAGCAATATTTTTCTTATGAAGTATCAAGTGTGATCATGCACATTTGACCTCTGACCCCTTAGCCTGTATTTGTGCTGATTTTTGCCGGAACTTCATTGACCTTAGTGACACATGTGGTGAGCCTTTACAAATACCAAGCATACTTGATATGGGCAGGACCTGCTCAAGATGTGCTTGCAGCTGTGGGAGATGGAAGCAGTCAACCTTTCTTCAAGTTGGCTGAATTCTAGAGGTGTGCCGATCGATCGGCCACCGATCATAATCGCTGCTTTCCGTGAAAAAGTGTATGATCGGTGATTGCCGATCACGGTCTCTTGTTGCCGATCACATAAACCAATCACCTGCTTCTGATTTCGCAGCCTGCCTGTGAAGCTGGTCTCCTCTTTCTTTCACACTGCACAAGCATGCAGCAACAAATCCTAAGCGATGTGGAACTATAACGCACTGAGTGAATGGGAAAATTTGCGTGTTGCGGCGGAAAATTGAAGCACGTGGGGTGAAGCACGTCAAAATGCATCAACACGACAAATAAAAACAATGCCATACTTGACGGAGTTTGGCTACATCGAGGCTCATTGCAGTAAAAAAGACATATGGAGCGATCAGATAGGTAATGCAGCGCACAGCCACACTCACCTCGATTAGCATGACGGTCATAAAGCTAAACAAATAACCCGCAAAATTATTTAAGTCTCGCTGTTGAACCGCTGCTACGCGCTACAGGTAGTAATATTTCACAGACTGAGCACCGCTTCTGCTCCACCTGGTAGTGACTCTCACACCGAACCTCTGTTTAAAGTAGGGCTGAAACGATTCCTCGAGTGATTAGAGTACCTTGATTATTAAAATTCCTCGAGGAAAATTGACCTGCCTCGAAGCTTTGTTAATTTATGTTTTATCATTTAGAGCACTGTGTTTCAGCCGGAACATTATTTGCGTTGCGTGGAGCTCTGACTTACGCCTCTGAGTTGTTGACGGAAGCTGCGTGTTAGCGGCATAACGTCCAATCTTCAAGTTCGGCCCGCGGGGATTTTACTGATTGGTGATAATTCCGGGTTTTCATCGTTTTTGTGGGACCAATAAACATCCTTAAAATGACCGGCGCGATGCCGGGAGTTCGGCAGCCTTTCTGCTCCGGAGCTGCTGGTTGAACGGCGGGAAGAAGCTGAGGAGGATTTATACAGGTGAGCGGAGAGACTGAACACGGCGGGCGGCTGAGGGTTGATGCTTACAGGGTAAGAGCAGCTTTACGGACGAACCGCACAATAAACTTATATCATCCCGGTCTGAACAAACGGGAGGCGGAACATGGCTGGTAGATGAGTTTCTGAACGGAGGAGCTGTAAATATTCCGTATTGCTCCCCCGGTCTACAAAAAAGTAACTGGTAGGGAAACTCAAATGTGGAAAAAAATAGACTGATGTTGATATCCGATAGTAACACTGGTGTTATGGAAGATTTACCAATATTTTATTTCAGAATTGTTTTTATCCGATTACTCGATTAATCGTAAGAAAAATCTATAGATTACTCGATTACTAAAATAATCGTTTACAACAGCCCTAGTTTAAAGCTGCAGCATCTAACTTAAAAAATACATTTTACATACGTATTAAAACTTTAGCTGACCTAACATGAGGCAGATAATCTCTGAAAAAATAATTGACTTCCTCTGCCTCCTCCCTGTTCTGCATAATTACTCTGCTCAGTCAGAAACAGCCACTCAGAACTAGCAGTAATCAGCTAGCCGCCATGCTATCAGGAAGTGTTCATTCAGTAACTCAGGATTGTTTATTGTAATGGAACCTGTATTTGCCTTTGAATGTAAAATTTTATAATTGAATTTTTTGGCAATGTTGAGAGGTTTTATTTTGACTTTTTGCATAATTTAGCCCAGTGTTTCTCCACCCTGGTCCTCACCTCCCCCCTGTCCTGCATGTTTTAGGTATTTCCCTAACTGCCACACACCTGAATTGTATCTCTGGGTGATTAACAAGCTTCTGCAGTACTTGATGGTCATGCAATCATTTTAATCAGCTGTTCTGGAATAGAGGCACATCTAAAACATGCAGAGCAGGGGGGCGGTGAGGACCAGGGTTGAGAAACACTGATTTAGCCTCTTCAGATTCTTCATATGTTTTCAGTCTGTTAAAGATAGTATTACCAATAGCAGTACAATTTGCAAAATGCCTGTTTTGTTTCTTTCTTGGAAAAAGTTATTAAAAACAAGTTTTTGTCTAAATTGAGGTGAATTCAAGGTTTCTTTTTCTACATGATGTAACCGGTAGTGCTTATAATTAAAAATATAATAAAAAAGTAATAATTATGTTATCGGTATTTGTGATCGGCAGGAAAAAACCTGATCGGCACATCTCTACTGAATTCTCAGTTTGATTTCAGTTTTCAGAAGTACAAATCCAACTAGGTGGTGGTCCATAAGCTGAACTGCCTTTGTTTTCCCAAAATATCCTCCATTCCTTGTTTCCATTGATAGTTTTACAGCATGAATTCTTGTCTTTCTCGACCAACCTGTTGTAATCATTGACCCTAATTATACTATTGTGAACTGTCTGACTTCATTGTTCTCATAAACCCTGAGCAGGTATATGCAGGTTTGTGTGAGAGTGTGTCTAAAAATAGAGTTGTAATTGTGTGTACTGCAGACACTGTTCAATTGTGCAGCAGTTGAGCTCTGTGTGTGTTTGTGTTTATGTTTGTAGATGCACAAATTCATGTATTCCCTCAAGTTATCCAACCAGTTTATTTTGCCTGGTAGTAAAGATTGAATTCCAGGAAGCATAAAAACTGCTTTGAAGTCCTGTTTTGTGCCAACATGCGTGGACATCAAGTGAAGGTCATCGGAGTGTTTAAGAATAAATAGCAATACATCTATTACTTTGCTGTGCAGTTACAAGAATAATTGTGTTTGAGTTTAAAAGGGAAGTAATTGCAATCAAAAGTGCTGATGGAAAAAATCTGCACTTTTTTTAGTACCAGTTGTATGAAAACTAGTAGTTTATACAAACTCCCCTAACCCAATAGCTCCCACCCTTTTTCATTGAGAATCACACAACATTTTGCATATAGGCCTAAAACCTTTTTATTATACATTTTTATTATTTTATTTTGAGATTGAATAGTTCTCTAAACCTTTCCTGTCTGCTGTCTTCGTTGGTTTTTCCTAAACTAATGTTCTTAACAAATCTTCAAGGAACGTCTGTTGAATACTGATGAATTATAATTTAGTTGTAATGTGAGCAATTTCCAAAAGGTATGAAAACTTTGGCAAGACATTGCTTGATAAAACTTGCTATTTGGCTTTCTAGGCACTAATGTGAGCCTTTGTGAACTCCTTGAAAAAATTTAGAACCTTGTTATGGGTGGCCAAGAGGAAACTCAGTTCTCTTTTCCCGTTCTAATGAAGAGTGTTTTGGAGGAATAGTTGGTAAAACTGGGTTTCTTCTGGCCAGTGTAAATGGCAAAGTAAATGTTGAGGTTTGCCCTGTATGAAGTCTGTAAGATGGTACTGAATTTTATGAGTCAAGTAGATAAAACACTCAAAGTGAGGGAAGCACACAGTGAGAGTAATGTATGTTTTTAACTGAACCAATTCTGTGTGTGGTGGTGTATTGTCCGCCAAAGTTCAACAATTCATGAATTCTCTGAACTTATGGCATGGATTACCTTAGAGTATGATCATATTTTAATTATAGGTGATTTTAATATACACGTATGCTGCCCAGATAAACCTCTGGTGAAGGACTTTTTGGACTTGATTGATTCATTCTATTTCAATCAATCTGTGGTTGGGCCAACATACTTAAAGGGACATACTCTGGATTTGGTTTTATCACATGGGCTTTGTTTGGATATTATTGAAATCCTTCAGACATGTATTTCTGATCATTTGCCTGTTTTATTTTCTATTAATATTTCATCTTCTGTGGATACAAACAATACTAAACTCCTACTTTCTCATAGTATAAATTCTGAAACTGCTCTTCAACTAAATGCAGTCCTTGCTAATACTACGTTACCTACTGATGACAATCTTGATAATGAAGCTCTTATTCTAAATTTTAACAATGCATGCTCAAATGCTCTAAATACAGGAGCTCCCTTGAAAACTATAAAAACTACAAAAAAGAAACTTCTAGAGCCGTGGCTTAATGAAACCACTCGTGCACTCAGATGGGAATGTAGGCGTGCTGAGAAGAGGTGGAAAAAAGATAAATTGCATGTTTCGTTTGAAATTTTGAAAGATAGTTTATTTAATTAGCAAAATCTAAATATTTCCTTAATCTTGCATCTTCAAATAGGCATAGGCCTCAAGTTCTTTTTAATGTCCTGGATGGGATTGTTAATCCCTCGATTACCTCTGGCGCTTTAGCCACTGTTGAACTTTGTGAGGCTTTCTCTAAGTTTTTCACAGAAAAGATTGTAGCTCTTAGAGGCTCAAATTACCCCGGTAGATTCAGATTCTCATGAAATGCCACAATGCATACCTATTCTGGAGCATTTTCAACCAGTTTCTTTAGATGAACTGACCTCAGTTATTAAGCATCTGCGGCCTTCAAATTATCCTTTGGATTGTCTTCCTACTCGTCTGATAAGAAACATTTTTCTCACTTTTGACCTATATATTTTAACGGTGATAAATGCCTCATTGCAGTCAGGTTGTGTACAATCTATTCTTAAACATGCTGTGGTTAAACCCCTTCTTAAAAAACCTAATCTAGACTCAAGTATACTAGCAAATTTTAGGCCCATTTCCAAACTCCCTTTTTTATCTAAGGTCCTTGAAAAATTTGTTTTCATTCAGCTTGAAATGTTTTTAAAAGACAATAATATGACTGAGAAGTTTCAGTCTGGGTTTAAAGCTGCTCATAGCACTGAAACAGCTTTGCTTTGAGTGTATAATGATCTTCTTTTAACAGTTGATTCAGGCAACGTTGCTGTTTTATTACTTCTAGATCTGAACGCCGAATTTGATACTGTACATAATTAGATTCTCTTTTATAGATTAAAACATTAAAGGAACGATCCAGGTAAAACCATGTTTTTCTTAAATCGACTCTAAAGATGTAATATTTTTAAAGAATTAAACATTTACTCTAGTGTTATATGATGGCCACAAGCTCCTGACTGTGAGAAATTTACCATCAATACTCTATCACAGTGGTCCCCAAACTTTTTCCTGTGAGGGCCACATAACTTTTCCTTTCTCTGGTGGGGGGCCGGAGTCAGTTTGTAACAGAAAAAGTGTGACGATTGCAGGAGTGCCTAAATGTAAAAATTTATTGTTTTCCAGAAAGCACAATCAAATAACCTCCTCTGGGTTCTTCACAGAAAAAATCCAGGAAGGATTATAGTCCGTATTTTCCAAACTATGAGCCGCACTGGACTATAAACCACAACCCCAAAGTTTTTTTTTTTTTTTTTTTTAACCAGTAAACATACACATATAAACCTCAGATATCTCTGCTGCTCCAGGTTTTCCACAATGATGCAGCAGCAGAGGGGGGCGGACACCCAAAATCTGAGTCAGAACAGATCAATTAAATATCACTTTTATTAGGGTTGAAAGTTGCCAAGATTAGATTTAACAGAACTGATTAGTTTCTGAACGGTAACTGTAACAGTAAAAGTGCTGATCCTTCGTGTCTGCAACTAGCATGTGCTAAATCAGTGGTCCCAAACCTTTTTATTACCGCGGACCGTCAAGACTTGGAAATTTTGAATAGGCCCGGGAGAGGGGGAGGTGGATGAACAGTCAGATAAGGCTCCTGCCCAATTTGGGTTGTCTTGGAGTTTTTATCGCAACCTGTGGGGTTTTTCCTGTCTGGGAACGAGAATACGACCTACTGAATGTGACAGGTAGCCAATCAAAAAGCGCGGTGACGTCAGAACAGAGGGGAATCCCAAACAGCTGACATATCGCGCAACTGAGTCCGGTGGATATCGGAGATGATATGTGGAAATGTTTTATTATTATATGTAAAGATCATTATTATGTATATTCAGTTAAAAATGTTATCTATGAAAAACCATTCACCTCCAAATCATAGTGCAGCAAATAGAGCGGCTACTCCCGTCGTCTTTTATCCACCGCCTTTTCTTTTTGTTACGTCTTTTATCTCTTACAATGACTCCACAAACTATCACTACTGCTTCTACATCGTCATCCGTGTTTGGTTATTCTAAATTCCCGCTATGTTGGGGGTTTTACTGGATTATCCTCTGGAATCGGGATGTTCGTGACTGGAATCGGTTGTGTTGCTCCTGCCTTGGACACACGAACCGATCGAACCTGTTGGACTTTTATCAGCTCTGTGGTCACAGAGATTTGGAGAATCGGCCAACAATTCTTAAATCTTTCCGTCTAAACCAGACTTAAGACTCACTCATCTCCTCTCGACCACAGCCCAAACGCTCTCAGTCTGTTCGCTATGGCAACATTTATATATCCCTTCAAAATAACCGAAGCGCCACAAAAATGAACATTTTACTTTCTTGAAAATTTTAACTCACGATACTGACTAACGGGAGCCCTGAGCTTGTTTCTCTGCAACGAGACAGTCCCATCTGGGAGTGACGAGAGACAATGACACCCGAAGTGTTGCTTATATCCACAGCCTGCTTGGTCTCTACGTGGCAAAGCAGCTTAAAGCTCATTATCAGCCGGCCACATGTTACGCAGAGCGGGCTTGTAATGTGGGAATCACCTACCGGTCCGGGATGAATCCATTCTCCTGTCTCTTCTCTGGGCCTTTTCTCCTTTGCAAAGAAACTTTCCAAAGACATCTGATCTGTTTCTTACTCATTTTGCTGCTTGTGGCCTCAGTGTTGGCCCGCAAGTAACCGAGACTTCCAATGATTCACTTCCTGCTAAAGAGCCCCCTGGTGGTTGAATAAAAAATCCACATATAAACGGTTTATAGTCCGGAAAATACGGTAATGAAAAACAATCTGAATGCTATCTGGTATTGTTCAGGGGGCCGGACCAAATGTGGAGGCGGGCCGGATCCGGCCCGCGGGCCGTAGTTTGGGGACCCCTGCTCTATCACATCACATTGGGTTCACTTCACACTTCAGCAAAAAAGCTGATTAATACCAATGATGGTTCAAGAGGCCTCTATTTGTTCCAGTAATAGAGAATGTCACTAAAATTAGGAGTTTCAGCATCCTGGACTTTATACTGATGGATATGTCCATTCATCTCGGGGCTATATGTGTCACTTTTCTCCTCTAGATGTATGGGCGTTACACCCAGGAACTCGGGGTGTACGCCAAAGAGGAGGCGGCCAAGCAGAGGGAGAGCAGGCAGAAGCGGTCGTCGGTCAGTGAGCGCAGCCGGATCCTGGACCTGCCGGAGTGCGACAAGGGACGCTGCTCCAAGTGCCGCAGTAAGTGCAAGAAGCAACTCCTATTGGTCAGAATGTGGTCCATGTGAAGCTGTAGAAGTAATCTTTAAATTTAAAGTAAACATCGTAGCTTTTATCTACAGATGTATTTTGTCCCCCTTTTGGTTTAAATACAGTTTTGATTGATTCTTATCAGGGTCTTCACATCTGCACCTGTAGGACGTAGCTGCTCTGACTATCATGTTTCCGAGTGTTCGAGTAATGTCATTAAGGGTTTGTCATGAAGGCCTTTTAATTTCAACCTGGCACCTCTTTTTAATTGGTTATTGTCTTCCAGTGTCAATATCAGAAGATATTATTTTTTAAACCATTTATTGAAAAAAATCTGAGTCAAAAGTGTGTGTAAACACAGATTAGAGCATAGATCTGACACCGTGTATGCCTAATCAACCATTATGATGCATCTCTCATCACTGCCTGATTGTTTTCTTTACTTTGGTGACAGAAATACAATGCTGGAAGCTCCTTTTTTGGGTCTGAACTGGACGCGGTTCTCAATGTTCATTGCTAAGGAAGCTCAAGTTGTCCTGGACCACAGATCAGAAAACTAGAAATTAAGCAGCATCAGACAATCATCATAACAAGAATTTCTTCTTCATAGTCTGTCAGCATCAAGTGAACGTTCAGAGCCCTGCGGTGAACAGGGGATTCACCTTTCTCTGGTTTGTTAGTAGTGAAAACAAGGGTGTGTGTATGAGAGCAAGTGTGTGTGATAGAGTCACAAAATTAAGTGTGATAAAGCAGAACACACAACAGGAAAATATGGGCTGTTAACAGGAGTTGGAGGAAATCTTTGAGATTCATGTGGCAGATGAGAAAAGGCTTCTGATTTCACCTCACTCAATAACTGTGGAGTGTTCCTCACTGGTATGTCTAACTTTTAAGACAAAACACAAACTGTCCAACTAGCCCTACAAGATGTAAAATCTGGAATATTTCTCTTCTGTTATGAAATTATTTATTGAACCCAAAAAAATTTTACTCTTCAGCATCATCAAGACATTATTCAGTTTAGAGCTGATATCAAAACGTGACACTTTTAAAAACAAGATAAAACTGCACCACAGTGTTATACAAAGACAATAACACAATAGAATAAATTGACGAAAGAGAAAATAAAACTAAAACATCACAACAGAAAAGTTAGCATATCAGGTCTCAATTAAATGCTAATGAATAAAAATAAGTTTTAAGAAGCATTTTAAAATGACTCAGACTGTACTCGGCTCTGCTCTGGAAAAGGAGCAACAACGGAGAAAGCCTGATCGCATTTGTGTCAACTGTGTTACCCTTTAACTGACCTCACCTCGTTTTCCTAATTTCTGTTCTAAATAAGACATCCCAGAGTTTGCCAGTATATACATCTCATCAACCTGGTGTCACTTCTCATTCTGTGACAGCAGAGAGCCCTCTAGTGTCACCAAAGCATAACTGAAGCCGATTTGTGTGTATGAGTGTCATCTGTTCTTATCTTCCTGATGAGCTTCAGTGTTGTTTTTGCTGGCAGCTGATGAATCAGTCTTCCATTACTCCACCAGCTCTTGCGCTCTTCAGATGGATCACAACACCGGTGGAGGTGCCAGTGATTCAATTGATTAGCTCAGCAGGCCGCCACAATTATGAGAGATGTTGTTTGGACAGCAGTTCAGCCTTATGCTCACTTGTATGCCTGCAGGAAAAAAGGCAGATATGAAAACACAGCAAGGCAGAGCCATTAAACATGCTGTAGAGGATGAAAGTACTTGGGAATCTGACACATTCAGACACTTTGTCATGTTACGTGCTTTATGACTGCAGATAATGTGTTTTGTGTGTAAAAACAAAAAGAAACACGCTGCTTACAGGAGGCCCATATTTATATTTTATTCATAACACACACTCGCACATGCATGCAGTCTTGCTAATTTGTTGCGGTGTAATGATGCTGAATGCTGCAGCCAACAGCATTGTCAGCATATCATCAGCCATCTCTGTCGCCAAGGAGGCTGTCATCTTTTCAGCTGTCTTCAGTGTATGAGAGAGAGAGATAGAGAGTGGGGCTGTACAAGCCCCACTCCAGACATTCTTCTCAGAGAGTGGTAAAACGCAGTGACAGCAGAGCAGCTTGAGCAACAGGTATCATGTCTGTAGTTATTGCCAGCGGTGTCACAGATTGTTGATGAGTCACAGCTGATTTCTGGCGGTTCAGACGGCTATCATCTGTTAATATGTAAACACGATCAGTTTGGATATTATTTTGAAGAAATAAATAAGAGTATTCTGATTATTAGCAGCTGCTAATCAAAGAACTTGGCTTTTCAAGTGTTAAAGCAACAAGTCAAGAGTTTTCAGTGAAATTAGTCAATAGCTTTATAACATTGCTTGTCAATAAAACATAATATCTTGGTTAGTTTTTCTACTTAGTTTCTTTTCCAAATTCCACACTTTGGAAAAGTATAGGATTTGATTCCAAATTCCAACATTTATTATCTCTACACAGAACAACTTTTTATCCTTTACTAGCAGACTACTGCGGAAATGGCTGCCATAAAGTTTTAGTAAACTTTTATATCTGCTTAAGTCCAAGTTTTATGTTCGCCCCATTTTATTTTCAAAATAAAATGTACTTTTTTTCCCCTTTCACTTTAACTTGTGTTCTGCGATTTTTTTTTTTTTTTGCAAAATAAAAAAACATTTTCACATGTCCAAGCCATCAAATAAGGCACATGGTAACTGATCAGAAAACATATTCTGTTTTTCTCATTTTCTTTTTTTTGTCCATCTTTATTTCTGGATGTAACAACAAGCACACCACTGAACTGCACCAGTAATTGAGTATAATGATAATTTAAGTTTAATAATTTTGAATCCGTCTGAGCATTAAAAATCTTAAACACAAAGTCCAACCTTTGACTAGTTTTGCTTTATTTGGTTTAACTCTGTAATCTCAATTTCCTTGAGTTGCTGTATCCATTGTATCTTGAACCTGCAAACCAAATGGCCCAAATTTCACCTGTAAATCCTTCAAGTTCTTCATTTAAAGCTCGCCTTCCCCTGCCCCACTGGTTGCACCCCACATCTTTCATTCCCTTATGAGATTGGGTTCAGTCTTGCATCAGCAGCTGTGGCTGCACCTTTGACCTTTCCAAGGCTACAGAAAAGCTGAGTTGATCTTTTTTTTTCAAGAAACTGTTCATTTGTTAAGGCAAAACAAGCAGAAAGCTGTGAGCTTATTAAGTTTAAGGGGCTGCACAGCTGCAACTCTAAATTCTAAAATTATCCAGAAATATATCTGTCCTCTTCTCACTAGTGTCGTGCAATTCAATTTCAATTTCATAATACAATTTTTTAAAAATTTGTTAGAATCCAACTTGATTCTTATTGAGCCAATAGTGTATAATGATACAATGACTTGTGAGGAGGATTTATTGTTATATCCCTCATTTTACCACTTTCATTCCACTTAGCCCTCCTTCATCCCACGTAGCTATCTCAGGTTTTATAACATGCTTTCAAACTTTTCACAGCAACAAGCTGCAACAGAAACATTAATTCAGTTTGACTTGCAGAGCAGTTATTCACAACAAATCTTCTTGAGGCAGAGAGAAAACGGGGAAAATTTCCATCCATCCATTGTTTTCATTGAAAGTTAATTTTATATTAAAACTAATTCAAGTTCTCATTCACTTCTTCCTAAATTAACCCAATTCAAGAAACGGAGTGTAATAAAGTAAAGTGAATCTATTAATATCCTGATTAGATCAATGAATTTTAATTAACAGTCTTTATATAATTCCTGATTGTCAAATAGGAAAGAGGGAGAAGAAAATAAATGAAGACTGACTGCGGTCTTTACTGTAGTCCTTCATTTTTAGTGTGCATGGAATGAAGTGCCCTGGTGGAGACAAGACCCTGAGCAGGAAGGGTAGCCATCTGCCTCCATCAGTTGGGGGTTAAAGGACACACAATATGTTAAGACGTTAATGTTTTTTGGTGTCTGGAGACAGTCGGAGTGAAGCTGGTCAGCAGGTTTTACCACCTTATGTGCTGTGCAATGGCTGCTGGAAAAGACAAGTGTTGTTGACATCCAGGAATGGTTGCTGGTCCTCGATGGTTGTGCAGGAGTCTCACAAGGGTCAGCGATGTACCATGTGTTTTTCAGCCATTTTCATGGATGTCTGAAGTTCGAATAAAGGCATGCATACATGCTGTTCAGTAAATGATTCTATGAATGTTGAAGTTTTTTTATCCTCTGAACTATGTAAAAATATAAATATATAATTTTTTTAAATTATTCTTTCATGGTAAAACATGTTCAGATATATTCTTTAAAGGGGACATATTATGTAAAACTTCTAGAAGCAGTGTAAGCATAAACCCCAAACTGTTTTCTGTCAATAAGTTAATGTTTTTTGGTGTCTGGAGACACAGTCAGAGTGAAGCTGGTCAGCAGTGTCAGGATGGGTGGAAGGTAGATGGTGAGGAGAGACGCTGAGGCGTTTCCAGGACCCCTTAGCGCCGGCTGCTGCAGGCTCTGGAGACTCTGGGTACCATGTGTTTTTCAGCCATTTTCATGTAAGTCTGAAGTTCGAATACAAGTATTGAGTTGGGGGATGCAGCCAGTAGCAGTTTATTTGCATAAAAGTGACTAAAGCAGCTTATTCCAAAAGGGACTTAAAATGAATGATTTTTATGCAAAAAATATAATTAATATTTTTCATGTAGCTCATAGACAATTTTTATTTTAAAGTTATTTTAAATAACTTTAGATATAAATTCAGATCTTTTCTGCAAAACTGAATTTTTCCCTGGTTAATTTAAAGCACAAATAATGAAGCATTTCTTTGTGTTATTAAGTGGAAGTTTTTCCTTGAAACAATCTGGCCTCATTGAACCTGGCAGTAACTCTGAGCTGCAGAGCTGAATGATTTTCATCCCCCTCAATGCCTCCATTTGGAGAGCATAAATAGGAAAACAAGTGCTGCAGGAGTGGGCATATGGTATTTTCACCAACTGTTGGCTGTTCAACCAGCCGGTACAGTCTGTGGGGAAAGGCTTGTTGCTGTGCGAGTATTGGTCAGCAGGGGGCGGCGTTGAACTTTACAACACTGCATTGTGACAGAGGCAGCAGGTGGAGGAGCCCTGGCAGAGATGAAAAGTGGACTTCATGGAGGAAGTGGGATCCTGGCAGGGCTTCTCTTCCTCTGCGGATGAGTATTTTATTTGTGTGTGTCTGAGTGTAATCTCTGGGCATTCAGGAGCATCCTGTCAGCTTTCCTGTTCACACTACATCAGTGGATCCTTCACAAATACTGTATATTAATTTAGATACTGGTCTACATTTTGTGAAGAGATTAATCTTAAAGAGATGGAAGTATTTATCTGAGAAAATCTTTCAGTTTGAAAATCAGATGTGACTTTTTTGTACTTGTGTTCTAAAAGTGGAAGGCATGAAATTCTTAAAGCTGCCAGAAAAAACAGGTCAGTACACAAAAGGTATAATCATTGCTAGTGTGCAGCCGTAGAATGTAACTTACCGTGACACCACAATTGAAATCCCAGGTAAGCTTTCTTCAATCTTGGTGAGAGGATTATACTATATATTATTATACTATATATATATATATATATATATATATATATATAGGACTCAAAACATTTCCAAAGAGCCAAAGTGTTCTTTCCTGTAATTTAAAGCTTTCTTTTATTTAACTGGCTTATCTTGATATTAGAAACGAGCAGATTTTGCATAGAACGCACCCCCCCCCAAACTTCTAGATAACTGTCTTTTTTCCCCCCCTTCATGTTCATTCCTTTGTCCGCATTGCTGCAGAGAGACTCATTTGTAAGCATGTGAGAATCTACATGATGAATCCTTTCTCAGGCTTGTTGTTCACTGTCCCTCTCTTCCATGCCCAGCCTCCCAGGGGCAACACACTCTAACACACGGTGTTGGCAGCTGTGTCCATGAGGTGATAAAATCCACACAGCTGCCGTTTCGTTTTCTGTCCCCTGACTCGTTCCTTCTCTCACTTTCAATCCACCTTGCACTGATATGTCATTTAATTGCCTCCAAGATGACACGCACACACGTTTCGCCTCAACAGGTGTGATGTCAGCAGGAGCTCAGCATGGCACCACATGTTGCCATGGTGACCGGCAGGCACCTAGCGACCAATGGCGCTCACATGCTTTTGTGTTCATCTATCTTTTTTTTTTTTTTGTCCTTGTTGTCTTTTCGCCTTCATCACCTATCTTGTGGTCGTTGCTTTGTTCCTGTTCGTGTTCCTTCACCTATCCTTTGATGATGATAGGAACTGGATGAAAATGTCAGGCCATAAAACCACCTGATGAAACGCCTGGGTACAGACATTTTTCAAAGGGCATACACATGCAGCCAGAGCTAGCCAGTGAGAGTTCTGAGTTCTCTTCTAGAGAACGCTTATACACCACAATCTAATAAACCAAATGGTGTGTTAGCAGCAATTGTTTCATAAAAGCCAAGATCAACATAAACAGAAGTGATTGTACCAGTGGAAATTGTGGGAGGTGTAAGGATTCTGATGAAGATGCTTGTCACTGTGTGTGTTATCTTTTAGACGTGGCATTTCACTAAAAATAAATAAAAAATCCACCTTTCAAGAACATACCAGTGACTGCTAAAGCTTGACAGAAATTCCTTACAAATATCATCTGAGAATGGCCCAAAAAGAAAAGTGTAGTGTTCCAGGCAAAGTGTAGACTGCAGTGTGATTGAAAGGTTGTGGTGGAAGTTTTAAAGAGAAACTAATGTCAGCAAACATCAATGAACTGAAGCGGAACCTCTGATCAAGTTGTTCCTAAAACAACTTTGAGTTACTGCTGCTGAAGCTATTGAATTGTGGGGTGTACTGTATCACAAGCTTTGTTTTTGTTTAGTAAAGCATAAAAGGGAGGAATACAGTTGTTCTTTTGTGGCTTAAGACTAGAAAAACTGCAAGAACCGTTTTTTTTAATGGGAGGTAGGAGTGTAACAATATGTATTCATGCATATTGTGAACTGCAGTCATTTTAGTTCAGTGCACGCATGTATCAAATAATAACATCTGAACACAGGCAGAACGTTTATCTGCAACACTAAGTTCACAAATCTAGATTGGATTGCAACTTTAAAAGTGACACCAGAAAAAACGGCATTGAATTACTCTCCTGAAACAACATCAGGGTGAATGGAAACACTGATACTGAAGAATAATCAGTGAAAGTCCAAATCCAACTGCCTCCATTTATCAACCAGTCCAGAACACTGGGTAGAATACAGCTGTACTTTTATGATCCATTAAGTACATCTGATTGATAAATGTTTGTACAGTCTTATTAAAAGGTTTAATAAAAAAGCTTAATTCCAGTTTGATCTAAAATAGCAACTTGTTTCTGTTGATTGAAACATACTGAACTGTGACTTTGAAATTGAAGTATGTAGCAAGCTCTTTTGTCTTACAGCCATGATTGAGGGTTTCCTGTTTCATGACCATGACAATAGATCAAAAATAAAGTTGATTAATTTTAAATTGCTTGTTCTGTATTCATTTTTACCCATTTGATTAAAAAAAAAATTCCCACACGAAAGACCTTGTGGCTTATTAAATCATAGCTCTGATAAATGTCAAATGTGTGACGGTGCATGGGAAAATTTTCCTTGTTTTGCATGAGTGGCATTTAGTTGATTATCTGGTCTTATAACATTAACCTGACCTATGATTGAAGAACACATTTAGCTCCACCATGTGCATTCAATGAGCTTTTCAGCACTATGCAGAAGCCACGTGTGTCCTGTTGATGGACGCATGTTTGTTGTGTTCCATGCTGACGCATGACGGGGGTGTTCAAGTGTCATTCACATTGAGGCACCAGCCAAGTCCAGGAACAGGACATGTGACACTCGCATACACACAGAGTTGGTGGAACTTTCACTTTAATATATCAAGTAACCAACGAGTCCAGACCTGCTCAATATTTGATCCTCTGCCACTCGAGCTGTGTGTGTGTGTGTGCGTGTGTATGCGTGTGGGGGTGTGTGTGTGTGAGAGCTCTTGAGTTGCTGTTACATTGCTTTTACTATGCAGGTTGTGACTCGGGTATTGAATATGGCACTCATTACAGCCAGGACCAATCACATGGAAATGTCATGTGAAACAAAACAACAACAAAAAAAAAAAAAACTAGCTGTGTGGAAGCTCTTACTAAAGGAAAGGGTCATAGATGAGGCTTAAATGTATCCACTACTTGAACATATTGGCCTAAATATATTGTAATGTAAGTTGTCATTTGTGAAACATAAAATGCATAATTATTAATAGTAAAAATTTTAATTCTTATTGTATTTTTAACTGAGATCGTTATTTATTTTTACCTGTGGATGTCATGCCAGGTACATTGTAGTGGACTCAACCCTTTAAAAAACAATGCGAGACATCAAGGTGATGCAGGAGGCCTACAAAACGTTTAGATTAAGGCAAAGTGCCTCAAAGTTTTTATGTGGCATTATACGTGTGTAGTGTGTTGTTTTTACTTCTGAAATAAATGTTTCTTAAATGAATATCTTTTGTTATAACTAATTATTGGATCTCTTTTAAAGCTCATTTGTAAGAAAGGTTGGCAAATATTCTCATGGCTTGTTTTTTTTAACGCAATATACGGTACTTGTGTTCAAAATGTCTGTTTAGTCGTGACAAAAATTAGGAGACTGCACACAGCCTATTTTTTTATTTAGTATTAGCACTGAAAAATTTAAATAACCCAACAAAAACTGGGAAAAAAAAAGAACAGTATATTTTCCTGTAAAATATAATTAAAACACAACTTCTGGTGAGGAACAAATTTGAACACTCCCACACATTTTAAATGGTTGAAAATACACACAGGTTTGTACTCAAATGTAGTTTTTTTTCTCTTCCTTGATGAAGTGAGACTAAGGTCTTGAAAGAACTGTCTGGGGCCTTTAGAGAGACGATTGTATCAGCCTGGTCTTGTGATTTAAAGAGGACTAAAGGAATAATAAATCAACCATTCAACTATGTGGAAAATAGTCTACAAGAAGAGAAATAACTGCCAACATGGCCAAGGCTGAATGTCCAAGCAAGTTCACTCTGAAAGCAGACCACAAGTGGGGGATGGTTAGATTGCTGGGAAAACATTCTGTTGGACAATCAAAATCTCAGTTTCCTCAAAGGCTGTTGTGTTTGGACATGCTTCAGGGAACCTAACCTGATTACATTACATGGTGCTGCAAACAACATTTTGACTCTGGCTTTCAACATATATAATCTTCCGATGGTGTAATGAGAGGTTAGACCATCCATCCCAACAGGCGCCACCAGAGAGTCACTAGGTCGGCAAAGTCATTGAGTTTCTAAAGCCACTGGGAGTTGTTATATAGAATAATGCTGCACCCTGGTCGAATTCCTCTCAATCTGTCGAAACACTCTGAAAAATGCAGGACTCCGAGGGTGAATAATGAGGGAGAGCAGGGTAAGATGGAGCATGCAGCCATGAGGAAGAGTGGTGTATGGATTGTTCCTTTAACTTAATAATAAGATGGTGAAGGAATAATTGATCTCAAGTTTAACCACATTAATTTAGCTTTTAGAGCAACTTCTGGAATTTTGTTTTGTATCACGGTGTTGAGCTCAAACTGCAGTATTACCCAGTCCAACATTTGGCAGGAGTTGCAGTGAAAACAAATTAATGCCTTGATGAAGTGCAGTTTGGGCCACAGATCAGAGGGACTGCAGTTTTCCAATGTGGCGCTGAGGTTACTGTAAATCACTTACCTCATTGCTGTTGATGGGCTTTACTGCAGCTGCTACCATAAAGACTATAGTTTTATTAATCCCATGATTAATTTTTATGTGTTTGGATTGTGATATCAGCACATGCTTTATACAGAGCAGCTCCTCGTCGTAAAACTGAAGCTTATTTGTCAAAGGCCACAAATAACTTGGATGTTACTTTGCTGCTAACTTTTTAAAGTCTAGTTTCGAACTTTTTATCTGTCGTATGCCTCATTTCATAACGTTTCCCTGCTAATCTGATATGTTGTATTAAATCTTTGTTTCCTGATCTCTGTAATCTTAATCTCACTTTCCGTCTTTTTCCAACCTCTCTGACCTCTCCTTCACTTTTTCTTGTTTGCTCTTACCACTCAGCTCTCTTCACTTCCCTCTTGGATGACAATCCATCAGCTTTTCTTATCCCTCCTCTTAGGCTGTGTGCAAACGGAAGCATAAGGGTTACTGTGCGCCTTCCGCTCCATCCATTTGAGCCCCATGTTTTGAGTTATTACTCTCTAATCCTCAGTGAGACCAGAGCCTGTCCACAACTCACTTTCCCCCCATACCTTACTGATTTCTTTCCAGACTGGGCTGAAAGGTGCAAATTTTGTACCCTTGTTAGAGATTTTTTGGTATTATCATTTTGTTGTTACTTTAGTTCATATTCAGTCTAATGTTAGAGCAGATTAAAATGTTCTCTTCTTTAGTGTGTGTATTAACTGACCTGGGGGTCACAGCTGCCTGTTCATCTTCAGGTGAAACAGTTTGACCAAGATTTGAACCGGGCTCAGGCCGTAAATCAGATATCGCATCTGGAACTGGGTTGCTAGTTGTTTAGGTAAATTGTTTTACGACCTTTGCTGTGTTTAGGTAAAATGTTTTACGACCTTTGCTGTTTTTTCTCTGCTGTCTATCTTGCCTATCCTCCCTCTTTGAAGTTTGAAAATAAAAGACAAGCTTTACCCAAAGATTTTCAGAACGCTCTATGAACAGCTCGGAGGAGCAATTGATAGAGTTTGTTCTCCTTTGCAAAGTTTGTCATAAAATTCATATACGTTGTCTGTGGTTCTTTTATGTAGGTTCTAGGAAAATACCTATCAACCCTTTTCATTTATTTTGTCATATTTGTGATGCCAGAGGGAGATGTAGACTGAGTCTCCTATTTTAAGTCCTCATACATTAGATTTACAAGTAATAGGTTTGGTTTATTTTGCATCAATAATAACTACGTTGTGATGATCTGATATTGTGATGGACTGGAGCGCAGCCAGCCACTAGAGGGTGATCATACAGCTTTCACATTTATTCATTTATTTGTTCAGGTATTCACAAAAATAACATTGATTGCATGATTGTTCTAATACTTCAGTATTTGTATAGGTGCTCCAGTTGCTTGCAAAATCTGTAGCCCTAACGATCTGGAACTTGCATTAAACCAAAAATATGAATGTTTTGTTCATTTGTTTTATGATGGGCCAACACATTTCTAATTTGGAATATGTGGCAAGATTTAAACATTTCTTCTCACATTCTTTCTATTTAATCTAACTGCACTTGAGCAATTTTTCACCAAAGCACTTACTGGTGTATTTGCTGTGAAGTACAATTCCAAGAATATTGACTTAGAGGGACTGAGTACCAAAGCATGCCACATTTACAGGTTTTTGTCAATAAAAAGGGAATGCATGTCCCTTTCTTTCAACCTCACAATTATACATCACAAGGACACCAATGACAACATTATCTCTTGCCCCTGTTCTCCCCACATTGCCCCATCACTCTTTTCTGTTACTTGTTCATTTGTTAAACTGCTGCATGTGAACACGGCCTACATCCATCACAAAGTAATTACATTATGTATTTAACTCTTTTTCCTGCAGTGATAAAATGAAAAATGGAGTCTTGGAGAGAGGAAAAAATGCACATACCCATACTGTGCATTGTGTAACAATTTCATATGGTTTGTTTGTTCTCCAGAGTCAGGGTACTCGTATGTTCTGGAGGCCCAAGCCCAGGATTTTATCTCTAGTAAACAAACAACAAACTGTATAACCCCCAGTCTTCCTTCATCAACTAAAATTAAACCCCCAATTTCACCTCTCCATTACTGCAGCTGCAGTACTACTTCGTCAATAATATGTACTAAATGGTCATTAAGTGTTTCTACACTGCTGTAATGCTTCCAAACACTTTCCAGTGCTTTGTGACGTCTTAATCCCCCCATCATTAATAACAGAAAACGCTCTGCAGACTCAAACTCCAGTGATTGTCTCAGTGCAATAAAGTTTCAAAACAGCTCTGTGAAACACACAACATTATACACTTACAACTTATTATTAATCAACAACCAACAAAAAAATACCCCAGTGTGCTTAATGTTGCTATTTTGCTGTGTCAGTAAAGACTAACTCCACCATCTTGGCCTTATTACTGGTCGCCTCCAGCCCGAATGTGTAGTCGGAAACAATGTCTTGATATAGATATGTGTGTGTCAATGGAAAGTCCCGACTTTCCATTTGTCAATGGAAAGTCCCGACTTTCCATTGACAAATATGTTTGCATGCACACATGCAAATATGTGTGCATATGATTGTCTGTGTATGAGAGAGGGGAATTAAATACTTCTGGTTAGGCTATGCAGTAAACTAAGAGTCAATGGCTTGTCTCAATTGGTCGTTCTCCATTAATATTATATATATATATATTTTTTACATTTTATTTCATTACAGCCACAAACTTCAATGTATTTTATTGGAATTTAAATATCAGATTAACACAAAGTAGTGCATTTTTATGAAGAGGAATATGTCTAAAACCTCAGATGTGCCTTTGTTTTCTGCCTAACTGACTCTGTACCTTGCTAAATCAGCTTTCTAGAGAAAACCAGTGGAAGGTTTTCTGGAGTATGTCTCAATCAGCTTTGCAGGTCTTGAGGCAAATTTTCGCTCATCCTTCTTTTAAAAAAAAAAATAGCTTGATCTCAGTCAGATTGAATTGGGGCATCTGTGCACATCAGTTTTCAAATTTTATTCAGATTCTCAGTTAGGTTTTAAAGTGGACCTAATAGAGGTCCAGTTTTTTTTTTTTTTTAATTCAGCATCGTAGACCTGGATGTAAGTTTTAGGCCATTGTCTTACTGGTGGGAGAACCTCTGGGGTTTGTGGTTTTACCTTCCCAAGGTTTGAGCAATGATCTGCATGTCCAGTGTGTTTTCCTTTTTCCCCTCCTTATATTAGTTTTGTTTAGCTCATCGTATATATGGCGCAGTTTGTAAATTCAAATGTGTTATTTTATTCTTTTATGTATGAGCAAAGAGAACATGGTGAATACATAGGCTCTGCATTTTCCTGTCACTTTTGAAAGATGGTGCAGATACTGGGTGTGCCGTAGCTTTGCTCTGGGGCTTGGTACGGTAGGTTGTAAAAGTGTAAATCAGCACACTTCAATGTCTGCAGTGAGCTGCAGAACAAAAGTGCCGAGTCTGCAATAGAGAGTGTGTTTGTGATGAGAAGGCGGGGCAAGAGAAGGGCAAACTATAGCGAAATAGAAAGCTGGAAAAATGAATGCATGCAAAGCTGTAATGAAAGCATGATTTGAAATGGAAAGGTGTAAAAGTTAACACAGGAAATGGAAGTAAAGAGATGAGTGGAGGAGTTGATTTCAGAAGTCTGGAGTGGAGATTGATTAAATGAATGGTGATGCCCCTCTCTCTGCCCCAAGAGAGGGGCAGAAGAGAGGGAATGAAAAAGAATTGGGAATCCATCCTGTGAGTTTTGGTTCACTACGCTGAAGTGCAGGAAAAGAAACCACTTCTTCATTTTTGATCCCACTGAACGTGTCATACTCACAAGAGGGAGATTAGCAATTGTTCAATTATTCAAGCTACACATACACAAATCTGGCCACATTTGCATAGTTAAAAAATCTCAAGTACTCCATGGAGTTTCCTTCTGACATCACGAAGGAAAGATGTCAGTTTTCCAATTGTTAAAATACTGTTTTAATGCAATTTCCAAATGACTGAGTCATTTAGTCCTTGGTGTAAAATAGCACTCATAAATGGAGAAACATGTAGGAGAATCACCTATCTACACTCCATCAAGATTAGCTGCGAATCCATCTGTTGCACGCTCAAATAAACTACAAAAAACCCAAGAGCTCCATCTCAGACTCAACGACCCTTGATGAATGTGATGAATGTGAAAGATTATGGGAAGGCTGATCATATATGGCTTGTTGGCGAGATTTATGGGAGACAAGTTGACAGATTATAGATTTTAATGTATTGGTCCAAGATGCCTTTCTTCACACTAAGAACGCAGACTTGTATTGATGCCACCGGACCAGGACTGAGCCAACATGAACATGAAGTCTTCTGTAAATCAGTTTTCTCTTCTCCAAGTTTGTATCTTGTACAAGACAATGATCTCCAATTACAGTAAATGGCAAATAGCTTGCATTTGTACAGCACTTTACTGAAGAGTGCTCTACGTTCACATTCTGTTTGCAGCAGCAAGAGTGAGTTTGTTTCAGTGATTCATCTTCTAATCATAACAACTTGAAAACTGTAAATTAAAATGGCTGCAAACATGCAATAAAATTCATTGGCAACTACATATAGTTGATCTGTGCCTTTTTACTTTCTAGTTATTGATCTTTAGTAAATCACCACCCCTGGAGAGAAGGCAGCCTCAGAAATCAAAAGGTCAGGGTGAAGATGGTTGTTATAGTCATTTTTGTAGACTTGGAGGAGACAGAAGAAAAGTGACTTCATGAAAAGATGGAAAAAAGACCCTAATGCATTCATTAAGGGTGGTGTAAGGGCCATTGTATTGATTTTGTGTTTATGTGGGACTGACTGTTAAAAATTAATCAATGACTTAAAGGAAATTCAGAGCTCCAGCTCTGAATGTAAAAAGAAACTGAGATGCAGTAGTGAGTCGTATTAAGCCCCTTTATTCATATACCCCTTCATCAAACCAAGTGTAACAAAATGCCTGCAGAAGTAACCTAATTAGTAAATAGAGACCATCTGTTTGCAGTTGAATCTTTGTACTTTAAGAGTTTGAAAAGTTCAAGCAGATACCTGGAAACAGATTATGACATAACTGCAGAAACACAAAGACTTGACTGCTAACCTAAACCGACAGACCTCCATTTTATAGTTGTTGAAGAGCATTGGTCATGAGCTGTGTAGGATTAATGGGGTTATTACAAATAACTGTAACAATGCACAATGCCTAAAAATCAAGGTTTGGTCAACTAAAATAATATTTCCATAGTTCGGATCCCTCCCAAAGTAAAGTACATTACCCAATTGTTTAACTGATGGTGGCATCCACAACCTTGACAAGAAATTCATTGATCAGTTCCTGTTATCTGTTGTAAATGTCAGCTATAAGTTGGTTGTATTGCTCAGCAGTGAAGGACATTTAAATTATGCTTAATTTATTGCGTTTTATAAACATTTGCAAACTGCACACAAAGATCAATAACACTGCAGCTGCATGTGGGCAACAATTTAATGCGGAATAGCAGAGTAGCACTCTACTGGTGCTGTGCTTATTGCTCTTTTTGTTTGGAGACGGGATAATTGTGCTCGTCAATAGTTGAATCAATTTGTAATCAAACTCATTCCTAAGCATTAATTTTGTCCTACTTGACAGCCAAGAAATGTCAATGTGGTAGACTCTGAGATGTTAAAGGACATTAAGAAAACTTTGAGCAAACACAGGCAAGAAAACCTTTCTAAAGTTTGTCATATTTTAACAGCCGCCTCTGGCAAAAGAGGGAGAAAATTCTTTATTCAAAGTAATATTTGAAGGTTTTAAAGTATTTATGTTCTGCAGTACAATCACTACTAAATCATTAATCGATTTTTAGGAGACAAGGCCTCTCAGCTGTTGTTACTCTGTGTGATTAATCCTTTATTGAGATATGCCTCTTAGGCATTATTTATTGAATATCTGTGAACGCAGCAAACTTTCTCTGGTTTGAAGACATTATAGTACAGTTTCAGACTATAACCACTGTAACATTAACGGTTGGACCAGCAGGTTTTCATGCTGACTGTGTCCTCTCTGCCCTCACCTCTGAAGTGATTGAATAGAAAAACGTCTCGAAGCCAATTTCCTCCAGTGCAACAAACTTGTATTTTTGGAGGCAGATTTTTCTCATGAGAGTATAAGTCACAAAAGTAAATATTAATGATTAAAGTATTAAAAATTCAAAGTTATGCAGAAGTGTTAAGGCGCTCCTTAACAAGCAAAATGAGGACCGAAACTTAGATTATAGCATTTGGTGTTTAGCATGTGATAATCCTCCTTTAATGAGAATTTGGATCCAGAGCAGAAACTGTTTACTTCTTAAAAGCATCTTTAATATTGCGAGGCATTAGTCATCCTTGCTCTGCTTAAGCTTTAAATTGAGGAAAGACGACCCGGTTTTTATATTTAGGTTTAATGTTACCCTCCTATAGACGACTTAAACACACACCCTAAAGCCTGCAATTAAGGAAGGACACCCAAGCTATTTATGTATCATAATAAGGTGGCGAATATGTCCCCGCATCCAGTCTGGTGGTGCATGTGTGTCCGTGCAGACACACCATTCCACCTCATTAAGCAGACATTGTTCAGCAGCCATAAGACTGGTGCCACAACAGTCGTTACTCGGCGAGTGATTGAGCGCGAGACGAGACGCTTTGGCTGCTCGCTGGGGACCGACGCAGTGGCTGCTACAGAACATTTACATAAGCATCCCCTCCCTTTTCATCTTATTAGCATAGAGAACACATCAACACGAAAGAGGGAGCGGAGGAGGAATGGATAGAGGGATTAATGAATAGACGAGTCGGCAGAGATGGCAGAGATGGAGATGTTAGAGTTGTAGGGTTCACAGGAATGACGATGGTCTCATTAAGTAGCAGAACAAACATTTACAGATTCATATTTGTTTTTGTATCTATTTCTCTGACGACATTTCTTTGTTGTCCTTGGGGACCAATTTGTTTTGTAAGCTCTTTCCGTTATTTAGTAAGCTCCATTCTTGTTGCTTATTTATTTTTTCCCCTGTTCTGCATTGACTCGTTTACAGAATTAGTTTATTTTTCCCTGAAATTGCATAGATTTCTTTTATTTATTTAGGATGAGCTAGGTCTGGAGGAATGTTTAAAGAGGCAAACTCTCTGAACCAATCTGGATTCTTGTAGCTTTCATAGAATACTTTCAAACCAATCCATGCTCGTCATTTCTAAAATCTTATTCAAATCTTTATGTTGAGCTGCTACTGTTTACTGGAACATGAAGACCGTATGATGTAAATTTTGTCATCTGTAGCGACCCACTAGGCACATCTAGAATCGTGTGGAGCTTATGTTTGTGAGCATGCGGGTTTTGCAGATGACAGAAACGGCTGGTCAGATCATGAGCAGAAAAAGAAAAGAAAAATATGCAGAAGAGAGCTACTTTTTAAAATTATGCAAGCGTACAAAAAAATGATACATTTTGAACATTCTGATGAGATCTTTGGCTTTCTTCTTTTGTTTGTGGACATTTTATAAGCATCACTTTATCTTCCCTGATAAGGCTGCAGTAAAAAACAATTTATTTTGGAGTGAAACACAGATGTGCTCAAAAATGGTCTGAATAGAAGTGCATGAGCACTAAGCAGCTGATGTAACCTGGGAGGTATGTCCAGCCCTTAAACAGTGGGGTTCAAAGTCTGTCTTTAGGTTCTGTCTGGCATGTTTTAGACGTTTTCCTGTTTCAGCACAGTTTGATCAAAGGAACTGATAGTTGGCATGTTGCTGGACAACTTGATAGCATGCTGACGAGCTAATTAAGCCGTTGTTTAATTCAAGACCAGAAGAATAATAAATTTCTTGCTCTGAATCCCAATCTAAACTTCTTTTAGTTTTGTAGCAGTTTTGAAGAAGAAGCAGTTTTGTTTTGAACTGCTTCTTTTTTTACTTGCACTTGGTTAATTTAAAATCTGATGCAACTCGGACAGGACAATGTTTGTAAAAATCCTGAAAATAATTTGAAAATTTATGGAAAACCATTAACGTGTGTGTGTGTGCGTGCGTGTGTGCGCGTGTGCATGCGTGTGTGTACACCGATTGGCGCCAAGCATCAGTTTCAGTTGAATCCATCCTGTATCAGTCAGCATTGGCATTTAAAACTCAAATGATCCGAACGGTGGCGTTTGTCTATCTGTGCTCCTCCTGATCTAATTAAGCAGGTGGTTTTAAACACAGCGAGCCGTTTCTAATTGAATTTCTGCCTCATGCATGAAGCTCCATAATGAATGTGGAGTCACATAGACACGAAGAGGGAGCATGCCTCATTGCCATGACCGAGCAAAATTGGTGTATTAATGGTCAGCCTTTTAGGACTTTTACACCCTTAGAAGGCTGTCACCTTGCATAATACATGAAGGGGTGATTTGAATAATTGGGTTTTCAGTGGAAGCAGTAATGAGAAATCTGCACCGGTAGTGTTGGTCTTCAGAGGTGTGTGTTCACTCTGCTTTTCTATTCTCCTCATTTTCACAGTAAAATCACAGCAGAATGGGACCAGTGTTGGTTTCCAAAATGGTTTTGTTCTGCCTAAAGGTCATGCAAACGCAGTCTGCAGTTGCTGCAAAGACGTATTCTGGGTGCAGATGTTTACATGCCACATTAAATCTGTGCCCCACAACTTTATCTGAAATGCTCAGATAAATCGTTAACAATTGTTTGATTGGAGATATTTCAGTCCAGCCATAGTTTTTTAATTTGACCAAAAAATATATAGACAGGAGTGACGCAGGCCACTCTCTAATGCAGTTCCCTAATGTCAGACAGAGGAGCTTGATGCATTGTGTATCCAAGGCAACTTAAATTAGTCTCAGCAGGTTTGTGGGCACTATGTCTCTTGGTGAGGAGAGATTCAGCAAGTGCGCATGTAAGACTAAAAAAGGAAAAGAAGGAAGGAGTGCAGAGAAAGGAAAGACGGCATAAAAGAAGAGTGGAGAGTTTCAAATAAGACCTGCAAGAGAGAGGGAGAGGGAGATGTGGAGCTTAGAAGCCAAGTCAGAGGTTGAATGTGATTAAAAGATGGATGAAGGGATCGGGGGAGGATACTTGGGGTGACTCTGACAAGAGTCACTGGGAAGGAGCATGCTGCTTATTGCATGCCAGGAAAAATAAAGGCAGCAACTAGTCTGTAGGACCGCTGTGATTCTGTGCCTGTGCGGAAAAGCCATCAAGGACTGTAAGCTAATGAATTTATACATCCAAACAGCCCAAATTACACTTGATGTTGTAAAGGCACATAGACACTCTGCGCAGAAGCACAAGGGAGTCATGCCTGCACGTGTGCATGCTGACACACACACGCGCACATACACACACACGCATGCATGCACGCACACACGCACACACTATTCTTACATTGACTGGATGACAGAAGGGGTGTAGGAACACAGACGGCCCGTGGGTGAGATGACGCACAAGTATGCACACATGCACTCACATAACACATAAAGCTAAATATACTGCTGTACAAGGCCTGTTCCTCTGATCTGTCACAAAATTGGAGATGGAGTGATGGAAAGCACAGGCAAATCTGTGTGATAGTGAAAGCGTTTCTCACAGCTTTTGCCTCAGTTCACAGCTCAAGGTGTTAATTGGAGAATGTGTGCATGTGGTTTTCTTTCCAATCCCTGCAGTATTTTCTACTCACCTCATGCACCCCTTCAATGGCTGTATTTTCCCTTCTCTACCATCAGAATGACTGCATGCACAGGACCTTCAAATGTGTTTTATGCAGGGTTTTTTTGTAAATTAACATCTGATTTACATTCAGAAAATAAGAAAACATTCCTTAAAAATCATTTATACATTTCACAATAAAGCATGCTTCCTTCAGCGAGTTCGGACCGCCACAAACAGGACAAAGAAGAGCTTTGGCGGAGTCCAACCTGCATTGGAACCATGTCCAACTTTCTGACAGAATATGGTCACGATTCTTAGTTTAGTTATGCAAGCTCAAAATGGTCCTTTAAAAATATCAAATATGTCCAGGTGCCGAGAAACAGGCCTTCTCAAGACTTGTGGACCGGAGAACCAAGCTCCCATGACAACCGCAGCAGCTCCGCAAAGATAAAATCTGTTTCAGGTTCCCCAGAATGGACAAGAAAATAATCACTATTCATTAATAAAAGCTCTTCTCTTGGTTAAATGAAACAAATGAACAGCAAGGTTTATTTGGTCATTTTGCATCGCTTTATAACAGAGTTGCACAATTAATTCATTGTCATCATAATTTCCATGCAAGCAGTATCCCCACAAAAGATGACTAATTTAATGCAAAAAACTGATGTTGATGATATTGGCTGAGGTGCTAATCCCTGAGAGGAGAGGTGTAGATCAGTATGATCAATTTTCACCAAGAACATAATAATTTAGTGTTTTTTCTTATGGTGTGCAGTTCTGCTGCATCCTTTGCATTTGCCTGAATGAATGCACCATGAATGTTGTTATAGGAAAGTAACAAGACGGTAAAAGTCCAGTTTGTTTGAATCAAATGGACTTTTTATCTTATCTGATTGAAAAGCATTGACACAAAAGCATTTTCCATTCATGATCACAGAGCAAATGGTTGCAGAATAGTGGCATTTAAGCAGAGTTCTTTGGCTCAGAGAGAAAAAGAAGGAGCGATAGCTGTAATAAATTATGAATACTGCTGCACTCAGACTATTGATTTTGCCATCTTCTTCTACTGAGGGGAGTATGAAGGTTCTTTTTTTCCTTGGATAAGTGAAAACCTGCTGAAAGATGCGGCAACATTTTTCTAAATGTCACGTTTTTTTCCTGCCATGGAGAAATGTATAAACCCTACTGTCTGAGCACATGCTAATGAGACTGCTCCATTTCACAATCAAGCTAATGTTCAGCTCCAGCAATTAGTCATGATTAATATTTCTGTTATACAGTGTACCAGAGCTGAGTTAGTTGGGTGCAGCATATTTAACTGTGTCTTAAACCATCAAGCCTGGCAAAAATGTTCACACTCCTTGAACTTTTCAGATTTTGTCAGGTCACAAGCACATTCTTAACTTTATATGGCGGAAAACTAATACTTCACAAAAGATGCATTAAACAATTCCTGCAGTGAAATGTTGTTGCATTATGATGCTGTGGGGAGGCTTTTCTGCACCTGGAAAAGTATTGAAGGCTTAACGCTGCTATCCAGGGAGGAAATATGCATGGCCAGGTAATGTCTGCCTGATGAATACAAACTAATTCTTCATCAGTTCAGTACACACCTGTTTTTAACACTCAGAATGCAGGGACAGTTTATGTCTTAGTTTTTGGGTATGTGCTTTTCAATATCAACTAATTCCTGAACTGAAACACGGCTCTGATCTGGGTAAAGCCCCTCAACTAACATGTTTTGCTGTCTTCCTGCAGGTTGCACAGTTCGCTGCCAAAAATTCCTGATCTCACTAGTCAGAGAGGAATGGATCTTCCTGTTCCTGCTTGGACTGGTAACGGCCCTCATCAGCTGGGTGGTAGACATCTGTATTGCTGTCTGCCTACAAGGTGAGGAAGCAGAGGAGGCTTTTATCAGCAAAATGCTCTACGTGTCATATTTAAAGTTCTTGTTAAACTCCCATGTCTGTGATCAATATGTTGAGGCTTGACAACCAATTTGAAAGACTTGGATTTTACTTTTTGCCTAATAGAGAACAATTTCAGGCCTGCCCACACAAGTCATCTTCACTTTGGAATATGTTGCAAGCCTCTCACTTTATTGCTGAATAAGTAACAGGAGTAGTCTTAAGGGTGATGGAAATTAGTGTCTGGATCACTTTGAATAAAACAGTCTCTCACCTGGATCAAAACTCATATCCATCATGGTTATGTGATGTGAAATGAAAAGAAGAATTTGTAGAATATTGTAGTTACCCTGGAGTCCTTTCAAAACCCAATGGAAGTTGATGCCTAGGATAAGAATGTGCTGATAAATGTGATTGGATTTATCTTGTTGGGATACTGCATCATAGGATAAGTTCATAAAAGATAAACCCGCATAAATTAGGAGAAGACAAAGGTGAGTGAGTAGAAATATTCAATTAGTCATAAACGTCAGGATGGATAATGGGAGGTTTATGTGGATAAACACTAGAAAATGGAGGTAAGATTGTAGACCTGGTTTGAAGTCTTACAAGATATTATCTAATTAAAATGAACTTCTAAATGAAATAAAGGTAAAATAAACTAACAGAGATCTGTTTGCTCCAGTTGGTGCTGAACTGGATTCAACCCGCTTGTTTTTAAATGATCCAAGAGCCCTGTTTCTCCCACACAGTCTAACCCTGCATGAATACACAACCTCCCTCCTGTGTCTGTGCTGCTGCTCTGATTTTGTTGTTTTTTACACACCTGTTGGCTCTACCTATGTGTGTTTCAACAGCACAGAAGTGGATGTATGATGGTCTGGACAGTAATGTGTTCCTGCAGTACCTGGTCTGGGTCACCTGCCCTGTGGTCTTTATCATCTTATCTGCCGGCTTCACACAGATCCTCGCTCCCCAGGGTGTTGGTATGACACACACACACAGACGGACACACAAACAGGACAGGACGGCGGTTCAGGCCTTTCAAAAACAAAAACAAAAACACACAATGCATTTATTTACCATTATGTGAAGGTTTAGCTTTTCTTATTATTAAATTTATATTTGACCAAAACTTCACAAAAAGTCAATCAGTGTTAAGACTTTTAAACATTTCCTGTCATGATAAAAAAAAATTTAAACCAAGAACTTTGTGTAGAAGCTGGAATGTATTGTTAGTTTTCTCTCATTTACAGAGAGGGTAAAAGAGAAAAACACCTCCACTAACATTTGGATAGATGTGCCTTATGAAGTTGGATCATTGAGCATTATGTTGCCATCAACCAGCAACCATTTGAGACTCTCATTAGAAATGGCAGATCCCATGAGTCCTCATCTTTTCAGGCTAGAATTAATGGATGTATTAGATTATGCTCCTTTTGAAGCATCCACAAATTTGGAAGTAGCCCTGAGTCATTGTTTCCTCAGCTCTGAACAGTGCAGCAGTGCCACTGGCAATGATGCTGTCCCTCAGCATAATGCTGCCCCCTCCTTTTTGTAAGAAGTATTTTTTGTAGTTGCAGATGCATCCTTTGCACCAAATAATCCAGCATGCACCAAAGAAATGCTGTTTAATTAAAATGGAATTGAATTATTTATTAGCATATTTTAATGTTTTTCTGATATTGAATGAAAGGGTCAGTGGTTAAATGAAAAATTTGCAGAATGTGAAAATTATTTTTAGATGATTAATTGTCAGAATAATTGTTGAAATAATCAATTACTAAAATGATTGTTAGCTGCATCTTAAAGACAGTTTTTTTATGAATAAAGCAAGTCTGTTTTTTAAATCAGATTTTTTGTTGTGTATTAGCAAATGCATTATTAAGTTTTTCTTAAACATTAGTATTCACAATGACTGAACTGGAAACCTCTGACCGGAAAGTAAAAACCTTCTCTCAGTAAACCTCACATTCCTTCCCTAGATAGCCCTCTTCGTTTCTCTACAAGTTTGGGAAAGAACAGTAAATCCCCCTCTAGGTTTCTGAATACATCAGTAACTTCCTGGCATTCAGGTTTGGTTTATTTGAATGCAGCACAGCATGTAAGTACACTTCTGCGGGTAAGGAGGAGACCTTACTGTCACTAACAGAGGCTGAAATGATGGGTGCACTCCTAAAAGTCTGAAGGCTTATCCAGCAGAAATTTGGTCAGTTTTTTCCTCCACTCCTCTGTAGAGGAATACAGGGATGTGAGAGTTGAGCCAGAGGTATAAATATGTTGTCTAAAGATTCCTAAATCAAAGCTGGTGAGCTAGAGAGACCCATTCTTTTCTCAACCTCAGTTACATTGACTGATGCGTGTCTGAACAGTTTCAAGTCTCGTCTCAGACTTCGGCCTGGACTTTGACTCTAAAGTTATACATTCATTTGTATGGGTCAGGTTTGTGTTTGTAGTGTGACAACCACAAACTAATGATGGGTCCCAGTCACCCCAACAGCCCACTCCCAGCGACCCTGGCATGTTGGCTGGATAAATGAAGACAACTTGTTAGAAATGTGTTAATATTCTGCAGTTCTGTCATAAATATTTAAAGTCATGAATCAGGTCTGACTGAAATCTCAGCTGCTCATCACTCGTCTTCTGTCCTGCAGGTTCAGGCATTCCCGAGATGAAGACCATCCTGCGAGGGGTGGTGCTGAAGGAGTTTCTCACTTTCAAAATGTTTGTGGCCAAAGTCATCGGTCTCACCTGCGTCTTAGGCAGTGGCATGCCTCTGGGCAAGGAGGTAACGTACATACACGCGCGCACACACACACACACACACACGCACACGCACACGCACACACACACACACACACACACACACGCACGCAGACGGAGCAGCGCACCAATATTCATCCCCCTCCCTGCCATAATGCCTGCATCAGTTTGTGATTCGAACACAAACAGGCCAATGAACGATGCAGGGACAGCACACACTGACCCACACTGCACAAGCTGGCAACTTTGCGAATCACTGACTAACTCGTTGCAGTGCACGACTTGTAGGTCTAAAGGCTGCTCTTACTCGTGTTGAGGAATGTACAGCTGCATAGTTATTCAGAATTATTCATATGTGCTGTTATGGATTTGCATTTGCATTTAATTACCTCAAATGTTGCGGCCTGTATGTTATTTTTAACACAATCACTGATCCTTAATGGCAAAAGAGAAAATGCAGTCTGACTAAGACATTTGGTGTTAGAGGTGGACATTCATCAAGAATTTTGCTTGGAACTTTTCAGCTGAGATTTTTGAAGAAAACTTTAACAATTTTCAAATTACTCTAATCATATTAGTCGGAGTTTAGGTGTAGTGCAGTAAGAACTGGGAGGAAATAAACCCTTTGCAGCTTACATGGAGTGTCTTTTAATCTGATGAGAATAAATGATTTATTTTCTTGGAAGATGTGTTGTTTATATTAACTGAGTAGATTTTAATGTAGTCTATTGTTTTTCAAAAAGTATTTTAAGCAGGGGTTTTCAGGAATACACATTTCCACTGTTAAAAAAATGCCTCATCAGAAATCTTTATACCCTCACGCAAAGACAAATATTAAATCTGCATCGACTTCTGTTCATTTCTATGAATCTAAACCTGAAATCAATTTACACCTTAGTCCTAAACCTACTCTGTAACCCAGCAACAGCACTTCTTCTTATGAGGCCCCATAATAAGTAGTGGGTCCTCACAATGTAGTATTTGTTGGAGAAATGGGCCTTACAAGGTGAGAAATGCTAAAACACACATGTACGCAGAAACCCCTGAGGGTCTTTTGCTTACGCACCACTGCAGCAGCATCTGTAGTTTTGATTCAGCACTTACCTCTTCCTCCTCTTTATCTGTGCTCCCCCTTCTAATTCTCTCACTTTTAATCCCATCAGTTACTCTTTGAATTTGTTTTTCACAGAGCCCCCGCATGTCGTCACTTCTGACTTAGAGTAAATGGGGAAGGGGAGTAAAGTGGTGCTTAACCTGAAGTGATTGCGTCTGTCTCATGACTTCTGTGTTTCCTCCTGTCAGAGTCCCTTTGTGCACATCGCCAGTTTGTGTGCTGTTCTGCTCAGCAAGTTTATGTCTCTGTTTGGAGGAATCTATGAGGTGAGTTTCACAGATTTTGGTATGACTCATAAGGATTCCCTGTTCCCCATTTCTGCTCAGTTAATTTCAGTCCGTTTCACAGGTGGCACTAGCAATATTAAGATGTTTACTTTGCTGTTACGCTAGCTCCTTGCAATGTTATCCATACTACTCGAACCTGTTTCACATTTTATCTCTTTTTATTTTTGTATTTTATTAAGGTTTACAAATAAAAACCACTAATTAGTGCATATTTGTGAAATAGAATGATAAAATATACACCATTTTTTAAAAATATTTACAAATGAAATGCTTAAAAATTCAGAGTGGATTAATTTTTAGCTCTCCTTAGTTTGATATCCAACAACGCAGGGGTTTGACGAATTCTGAGAAGTTCTGGGAAACCGTCCAGTAACTTAGAAAGGGCCAGCTCTGAGGATATTGTTCGGTGTTGGACAGAGCTCCTAACGCATCTACTTCATTCAGTCTCCATATCCAAGGACTTGGGGGAAGGTGAGGTCATTACCATAGCGACGTCATCCAGAAAGTTAAAACACTCGCCAGAAATTAGGCACCACATTTGGATTATAGTTTCAAGAAAAAACTCTGGAGAAAGGTGTTCTGTTCAGGTAGGACCAAAATTAAATGCTTTAGCCTTCATGCAAAAAGTTATTTGTGGAGGAAAAAACACTCCATCACCCTGAACTCGGCATCACATCAGTGAAACATGGTGGAAGTATCATGTTGCTGAGAAACTTGTCTTTAGAAGGAACAGAGATGCTGGTCAGAGTTGATCTTATAGGATGATTTTATTGAAAATCTAGAGGCTGTGAAGGACTGGACAATGGGGCAGAGATTCATTTTTCAGTGGGACTACAACCATAAACGGAGCTGAAAGGTAACGGCTTAGTTTTAGGTGTTGGGGTAGGCCAGTTAAACTCCAGATATAAGACCAACTAAGAATCTGCAGCAGAATTTGAGATTCAAAAAGTTCCTTCGTCCAGTCTGACTGAGCTTGATCTACTTAGAAAAGAAGAACGGGTAAACATTTCTGCCTCTATTACTATTTGGTCTTGGTCACATAATATGTCAGTAAAATACATTGACATTGATGGTTATAAAGTGAAATAGCAAGAGGTTCAAGGGGAGTGACAAGACACTGTGGTTTTATGTGGTTATGTAATACACAAAATTCTAAAGGTTTTTTTTACTGAGACTCAAAATGCTGATTTTCTCCCCTTCTCTCATTTTCTCCAACATCTTTTACACAATGTTAACATCCATCAATAGCTTATTTTATAAATGTTTAATTGCCCTTTATTTGTCAACAAGCTGCACAGTTTCCAACAACTTTGTGTTTCAGTGGGGTTGGAATTTTATCCATTGGGAGAGCAGTGTGGGATCTTACAGGAAGCAGAGTTTCTCTCTGACTCTCATCTTTCCTTGTAATGAGATGTGAGCAGTGCTCTTTGGGGAATGAACTGTGGGAGAAATTGGAGGGTTTGAAAGCAGCACTGAGGGCAGTTCAGTTGAAAACTTCCTTCCCGATTCATCTATGGTCACAAAAATCACAACAGTTCTGGAAAGAGTTTTTCCAGCTCTATCTGCTCTCCTGGTTTACAGATATGGCTGTACTACAGTTGTAAAAATATTGTAATTTCTAAGCATGGAACCAAAAAGGCAATGTTAACTTTTCTATGCTTCTTTTATTGTGTTTGCTTTTTGTCACACTCAAATGTTAAGATTAAAATTGGATAAATTTATGCAGAATCAATACAAAATGTCGCTCTTAAATGATGACTTTATTTTCTAACAAGGAAAATGTTATCAAAACCTAACCTATGTGGAAAAGTAACTACCCTCCTATGATGAATCATAAATGAACTATGATGAAATGCATTTTAGAAAGTGGAGTTGAATTTCACAAACCACACCCAGGCTTGATTTTTGCCAAACCTGTAGAATCAAGATTAACTTGAGCAGAACCTCTGACAAAATAAAATAGGCTAAAAAGATCCCAGAAAGCTACACACCATACCCAAATCTAAATAAATGCAAGAATGGATAAAATGGGCATCTCTAATTTGATGTTACACCACTTGTCACATTTCTGTCTTCATTTAAAATCTTTTATTCTACCATTTTTCCTCTTTTTATTTGTCCATCCTCACATGCATTGTTTTTATTACCATTACATTGTTTCCATCTAATGTTCTTAGTGGCTCCTTTTCCACCTGAGAGCCATGTGTTGCACTTTATAGCATTTTAATAGAAAGAGTGATGCATGAGTGAAGAGTGAAACTGCTGCTGGATCCGACCCTCTCCACAGTTTTAAGTACAGTATGCTAATGTAACCTGTGGGCTGTGAAAAAGCAGCTTTTCTTTCCAGAGTGCTGTACTTTAAAACGCAAAAATAGGATGAGAGGCTTATATGCATGTGGAGAATGTCATTATTTGTAGAGGGCTAGTTGGACCTAATTGCATAACATGTTTTCATTCAGATCTGTGAATGTGAGGTGATGGAGTGTAAATGCTAAAACATTCAAATGATTCACACAGTTTAATAATTTGTTCTCTGCCTGTTTAACACTGACTCTTGCTCTCCTGCTACACGAAGGAGCTGGGTCTAGTAGGGATTAAGGTAAATCAGCCACACATTTCCCAGCATGCTTCCCTTCCTTTGTCCTATCAAAATGACTACCACTGTGAGAAAGTTGGACAGCCTTTAAATCGGTATCCAATGATAAGAGTTTAACAAGGTTTATCCAATACTGCTGGGACCAAAGGTCACCTGACACCATAAGAAATGTTGGTCTTTTTTGGCACAAAACCGTCCATACAACTCTCTAATATTCAGTAAAATAAAAAGAAGGAAGTTTTATTTTAGAAGAATCCACTTTAGTTGAGTTTCTCTCTCAGATAAATTATTTGAATCCATCAATATTTGGGTCAGAGTAAGCTTTAGTTGCTTTCTGATGTGAGATGTGTGTGCGTGTGTGTGTGTGTGTGTGCATGTTTATGTCAGAAGTAGCACCACATACAAAAGCAGGATAAGCCTCAGTACAGTGAGAGAAATACAAGTGCCTCTAACCTCTCTTTCACATTACAATGCTGCTTGAAGGACTTCAGTCTCCTGGGAACCAAGGTAGGTAAATTTAAAAGGTCAAAGAAAAAAAAAGAAAATTTCTTAGAATGCTCCTTGATCCATTTTTTCCTGCAGAAAGGTGGAACTATCTTTGTTTTTTGTTCTTCGCTCATCTGGCTTATTATGTTTTACACTGAAACTCCGGATCCAAAGAAAGGAATCGAGTCATTCTCAGTAAGAATAGTACTGAACTACATGTGTCTGACATTATATGAACTGTTTTGTCTTGTCGGTCCCATTAGGGTTTTGCCAGTCTTCTCAAGATTTCTTTTTTTTTGTAATTGATGCAATTTAATGTTCCTGTTTCTGGTACTTTCTGTAGATATGCAATTGGTTTACATATCTAACCATGTATGTTGTAATTGACTGTAATGGTAACCTGTCAACAAATTCAGTGACTTGCTAAAATGAAAGAAAAATAATCCTTAAATGCTTGTAAATACTAACTTTGCTTGAAGTCAATTGTTTGAATTTACAACTCATCTCCCATTTCATTAGTTTAATTTTTTAAAATAAATGTATCATTCTGTACCTGTGTTTCAGAATGACTCGAGGAACATCGAGATGCTTGCGACAGCCTGTGCTGTGGGACTGAGCAGCTGCTTTGCTTCCCCCATAGGAGGTGAATTTTGCTGGACAAATTAATTGTTTTGCTTACTGTAATTTTGATTGAATAAGTCCAATTAATTCTAAAGTCATTTTAAAAACAACTGTTGGCCATGGTGCATAAAAATAAAGGTTAAGTACAATACCATAACCCAGTGGTTCCCAAACTTTTTCTGGGCCCCCTATGAATTAGAAATGGGCGTGCCCCACAGTTTGGGAACCTCTGCCATAACCTGAGATGATCAAAACACAACTAATAAGAAAAGAGAAGACAATGATGAGAAGTAGTGGACATCATTCCAATTACATTAAAGGAATTAAAATTGCCTTGATGAAATGCTTTTCAAGAACAGATCAGTTTTTAAAGGCTGTTACAAGATATACTTAATTTCAAAGTTTTACTTTGTTTGTTCTTACTATTGAACCAACTTTTGTATCAAAGTTAAAATCACTTGTAGCACCCCACTGCTCCATCACCTGTTCTCAGGGGCAGAACTTTAACTCACTTGTGGGGTGGCTACTTGGGTTCGTGATTTTCAGGTAGATACCACGCAGGTTTACCTCATATGAGTAGCCGTTACTCCACTACTGTTGTCATTCTTTTACCTTCCCAGTAAAATAATCCAGACATCCACGCACAAAGTTGTTTTTTCTTATTTATCTTCAACACACAAACCTGGCTTCTTCTATCTACCCTGAACGTTGGTAGGAATTTAACACACATCAGTCTCTATAACCCCTTATATATATTTACAAACATTAACAGTTCTTAAACTTACACCAACTTCACATTTCAGCATATAACTTTACACATCTCCGCACACAGGGCCCACTCTCACACATACAGTCCAATACCCGTTGACGCTTCCGTTGCAGGCCTGTTGATGTTCGAGTTCGCTGACACGAACGCAAAATCCTTGTTACTGTTCCTCTTGTTGGAACCGGGTGGACCCCAGAAACCGGCTCGCTCCGCCGACGTCCTCACCGTCACCGCTGCTTCGCGAGTCCACTTTCTTTTTTTTCTTTTCCTATAGCGTCTCCACGCAGGATTCCTGTAGCTTTCTTTATCTTCAGGGAAACGTCCCCGCCATCTTGCTGCGTTACCCAAAAACGGGCTCCGCTGTAGTGTCCTCTAATTAGTAACAGTCCTCGCTTCCCATTACTCAATTGTGAACTATACTTATAATCTTATTTCTAACTCACCAACTATGTTTTACACAAATTCTTTTTCGTAAGGTTCCAATCCCTCTTTCCTTTTTTTTCTTCCCCTCTCTCCTTCCGCTCTCGTTCTCCTCTCGCTTCCCAGAATCCTCTCGTCTCTCTCTTCCCCCCCGTACACTTCACTGCACCTCGTAAATCTCAGTTACTCTCGGACACAGGAAATCATCCCTCTCCGTACTTTACAATAGGTAAATCACCAAAATATACATTTATGTAACTCCATTACCCATTCTTAACCCCAGTTACATATCGGAAGACATAAACCCCCACTTCTTATGGTTCTCCAAACCCCAGGGCTACACACTGAAATATTTTACCAGAATATTTGATCTAAAATTTTTCAAAACACATTGAGCTACCTGATCCAAAATATGAGATCTGGGGGGACTTGCTCAAAGAAGCAGTTTTTACATCTCACGCCATAAGGCGATGTTTAACCATCACACATTTAAACAACTCTCTTCTATTGTCTGTAGGAAAAATATGCCACAATTTACTGTTCTGCCTTGTGTTGCAGGTGTGTTGTACAGTATTGAAGTAACATCCACATTCTTTGCTGTGAGGAACTACTGGAGAGGGATCTTTGCAGCTACCGTCAGTGCCTTCTTCTACAGAGTGCTGGCTGTCTGGAACAGAGACGAAGGTAACGTCATTGAGCTCCGTTTATATCAGACCGTTAACAAACCACCTAAACATCTAAGCAGTATAATGCTGTACATAATTGCACCACATCTTCTCTAATCAAAGCAAATCACCATCTGCTAAAACTTAAAAAATGTTAAGTTGCTAAAGGAATGTTTGTCCGACGATTAAAAATTAGTGCGCATGTAAAAGATTGGAAGAAGTTTAACCTAAATATGATGTTACTGAAGTTTAGTTTACCACAATTTTATGTTAAGTATATTTCATCTATTATTTATTAGTTTGGAAACGCATGTTCAGGTCCTTTGAGGTCCAGCTAAATCAAGAACTTAATTACAACAAACATATTTCACCAACATGATATATGATGAAACATTTTCAAGCGCACGGAAATGTTGTAAGCTGCTATATTTTATTTTTTTATTGTATATAAATATATCTGACTGCATTTAAAGGGGTTAGATGCAGTCTTAAATGACTGCATTTAAATTTTATTTTATTTTTTGCACCACTGGTTAGTACCTTTTCAAACATTCAGACTTTTAAATTAACTTTTTCTCACGTTGCTACAGAACTTTAAATCGATAATGATGAGAGTTTCACTCCAGCATCATAAATACTGGCAGCTACAATTGTAAGCTGTTGAAAACCGTTTGGAATAATATTCTCAGCTTGTTTAATTATCCTGTAATGACTAATAAGTAACTTATCAAACAGCAGGAAGAGTCTGAACTGTATGACTCAATACTTATGTCTGAATCCACTCTGTGTATTATGGCACACATCATTAGCTTTCTGAGAAATTAACATTTCCTGTTGGTGGTAATAACATCTGAATTCAGCGGAATATGAGAAACTCTGGTGGCAGATTGAAATGTATTACCACTGTACTGGAAAAAGAATTAGTTTGCAGAGCTGCACTTCCAACTCAACAAGCTGCAGGTCCCCAGTGATCTGTTAGCTACTACTGTTTATTTCCTACACCTAATTTTCTCTAGCCATCTGTCTACTGTGTGCTGGCAAGAGGGCAGGAGTTCTGGTCTGCAGGGCAAGCTTCCTTTTTGTAATTAGAAACAAAGCATGAACTGTTGTTGTACCTGCACAGAAAACTGAAACACCTACAATTAAAACCTTCGATTTGGACCTCACATTACCAATTTTGTGTGTTTTATTGTGGCTTGTTCTATTTTCTAACTTCTGTATGTTTCTGCTTATTCAGAGGCCATCACGGCACTTTTCAGCACCCATTTCCATTTGAATTTTTCCTTTAACCTTAAGGAGCTTCCTGCCTTCATTGTCATTGGGTGAGTTTTCCTCCAGGTCAGAGGTCATCAACCTGTGGCTCATTGGACCTTAATCAATCAATCAATCAATCAATCAATCAATCAATCAATCAATCAATCAATCAATCAATCAATCAATCAATCAATCAATCAATCAATCAATCAATCAATCAATCTTTATTTGTATAGCACATTTCAGCAGCAAGGCATTTCAAAGTGCTTTACATAATTAAAATAAAAACGGCAAGTGTAATAAATAAAAAGAAATTAGAAAGTAAAGACAAAAACATTAAAGAGATAAAAAAAAAGAAAAAAAAAGACAAAAACATTATCCGCATGAGGACTTGCCCTTATGAGGTCTCCTCAAAAATAAGAGGCTTTACAAGCCTTTCCTTCTTAATAACATTTAAAAATACATAACAAATGTATGTTTTAGGAGTTTTACAGTTTTTTAATTACTGCAATTTCTTAAATAATTGCATAAAACTTACACGACAGTACCTAAAATATTTGTTTTAATATTTTTCACATAATTTTTCACAAATATCAACAACTCATGGAGAAAAATGTATCCGTTCTCTTTCTGCAAAGGTTCAAGGTTTTTGTTTATGTTAAAACTTAGAAATCGAAAATATCTAGTAGATATTTATCAAAAATAGATAACCTTTGCAACTCTAAATGTGTTTTTTTTAGCTGGTCTGTGGGCAAAATGGCTCTTTTGATTGTAAAGGTTGCAGTCTCCTGCTTTAGGTTGTCTACAATTTGCAATCAGTGATTACTGATAGACTTGAGGGCAAAGCAGACCGACAGCATCACACATTCTGGAAGAACAAAAAACACAAATGCCTGTAGCTGCTCTTTTTCTGCACTTGGATAGTAGTTAAAAATAACCAAAAGATTTTTTTGGTCACTCATAACTGCTAAGCAGACGTTAAGGAAAAGGTGGAAATACCACTCAGGTTCTAAAGAGTTGTTTCCTGGGAACCATGTAATCGTTTGATTCAGGTGTGATGAAGCAGAAAAGTGTGTAAAAGTTGTATAATACCGTCCCTTGAGGAATGGAGTTTGACAATCTAGATAAAAACTTGTTGTTCAACGCAAATTGTACCTAATCATTTACAGCAAAAGATCCATTTTTAAACCATAAAGGTTCAGAAGGTAGCAAATCAACAAAAGCGCAGGTTTAAGTTGTTACGGGTGATCCCATTTATTATGGCAGAATCTTGACTTGCTGTAACATTTGGAGGGTGTTTCCTCAGGGTGGCCTGTAAAATTCTCCTGACATGGATAATTCAGCCCTGTTCAGCAGCTGCCTGTTCTCTGAGGGATGTCCTATTTTATTCTGTCATAGCTTCAGGGCTTTTCCTGGCTGTGAATGATACAGAAAGCCCTGAAAAAAAAGTAAAGTTAGTGTGGAGATGGGAGGGATGCTCTCCTTTTTTCTTCTTCCTTCCATCCGTTTTTCAGAGTGAAAGTTTGCCATTTTTGAATTAGCTGAAGAAAATGACTTATTGTTCAGCTTTGACTCTTCCTCTGATGCTTTTTGCTCTAAATAATAATTCCAGCCTGGACATCAACACGGCCCCTGGAATGCTTAGTCTCAGTTTCACTTTGTTGCTCTCTGTGCCAAGATGTGAGTGGAACAGAGTGCTTATCCGTCCATCTCCCCTCACTAGGATCCATGCAGCAGGGAAAGTCGGTCATTGTTTCAGTCAACTAGGCCAGGACCGGTTTGTGCTGTGCTGCATGCTGCCAAGGGCATGTCTTTGAAGAGTTGCTTCCTATTCCACTTGCTGTTTGTTACACCTTCAGGCGTAAGAAGTAGCTCGCTTGGTGAAACTCGACCTCATTACAGCACAGAACAACATACACATGGAGATGGATGCACCTAGTGATGAGCTTTAATGTAGCTCTTATTTGAACTTAATAGAGGAGAGCATTTTCCCAACAGACGTTGTTTTTTAGAAGCTTTGAGGTTTCTAAGAAAGAATGAACTGAATGTAGTCCTGAGTAGTTTATGTGTACAATGACCCTATTGAGTGAAATGCAAGTCTGAGAAGTTCTTAAAAGGTTGAGGTGAACGTAGGATCTTATGAGCCTCTTCCTCAACTTTTTCTCTTCCTCTGATCCAGTAAGATATTCCTTTCATGTCCTCCTCCAAGCCTTCTTTGTAGGAATCTCTGTGGAATTTTGTTTCAATAAAAATAATTAATAAAAAGGGTTAAGAAAAGCTTTACCCAACTCCACCATTACCTAACACCTCCTCGATCAGCACCTCATGAGGCCTAACACTAATTTTGCCCAAAACTGGAATTAGACCAACAAAAATCGTTTATTTTTGAGGAACAAAGGAGACCAAAAGCATACCTGCTGTTTTCTTTATGCCTTAACAGGGGGTTAAAGACTACCTCATCATCCTGGTCATTATTTATTCAAACATATTTGATGGAATTAATAATGCAGCAAGCATTACACGCACACACACACGCACGCACGCGCGCACACACACACTCTCACTCTCACTTATTTCCTGTTTCTTTCTCTTCTTTTGGCTTCCATAAAGAGGTCTCCCACAGCGCTTTTAAATGTGTACTTACATAAACCTCTCCTTCGGCTTTTCTCTAGCTCCCCCACACTTCCTCAGCTGACAGCGCGCTCCGTATGTCTCACTCTTAGCTTTAGTCTCTTGTTTTTAATTCCAGCAATTTTCTTCATCCATTTCGTCTTTGTTCTATTATTCTTCTCTCATTCTTTTCTGTATTTGCATTAATGCTGTTCCTCCACATCATCTCCCTCCCTGACCCGTACTCGTTTTATGGCTTCACTGAATCACATTTGTACTTACTCCTGACACCCGCCTGCAGTGCATTAGAGCCTCATTACATTCCTATTGTTTTTATTGTGGCCAAATGCACTGAGAGCAACGTATGGAGGTGGTGCAGAAGACCTGATGCGTTGCTTTGTTTACTCTTGAACTAATTTATTCCATTTAGTTTCACTTTGATCATGCAGAGTGCTTCATCACTAGGGAAAACAGGACTAACTGCCCTGTTTCTCTGTCTGCAGTATTGCCAGTGGATTCGGTGGTGCATTGTTCGTCTACCTGAACCGACTGATTGTCCAGTTCATCAGAAAACAAAAGACCATCAACAAATTCCTCATGAAGAAGTGAGTACATGTGAAGAATGTGACAGATGTCTCAAGAGAAACATGCACCCTGCTCCCAGCTTCAGTTTTTCTCCATTGTTTCATATGAGTCACACACTAGAATGCGTTTGTGGGCTCTGTGCATGTATACAGCAGTCTGCTGTATTTTGAGAAGTTCATAAAAGAATGAATGGTAAAATGAACTCTGAGTTCCAAAAGTTTTCTTTGATTAAGGATCTTTTAAGCCAAGCCTGATGAGAAGTCAACTCCTTCAACCCATTAGGAAACTAATTTGCTTTTGTACTATTAACACATCACAGAAACAGTATGCAGGACTCATACAATGACAATAAGTTGCACTTACCATTAGATGAAGTTACAGGCGAATGGCAACTGGGAAACATTTTGTACAACAGTTTTAAAGTGGCATTTCAAGATCACACCCCTGAAAACTTCTTTTATGGTACTTTATTATGATACAATAATAAATGTTTTTTACATACAGCGTTTTCCAAGCTTTTTGTATTTCAGTGAAAATTGTGAAGGCACGAACAAACGCAAATTGTATTACCTGTTTATACACTTCGACACATTCTGGGCTGTTCATTTAAAGCCAACAGTAACAGCTAAACATACATCTCTTAATAATCATTGAACATTTTAAATTTGTCTGATATCTAACCGCTATGATGATGATGACCTCAAGGGTTGCTTTTTTCAACATGGCTGTTTACTGAATTTACAGCATGTTTACTCTTCAATAAGTGATGAAGTGCAAATATGGAAAAAATTTATTTTTATGACTTATTTTTTTCTTTTCACCTTTCAGGCGACTGCTGTATCCAGCGCTGGTCACTTTATTGATTTCAACACTGACATTTCCACCAGGATTTGGACAGTTTATGGCTGGAAAGGTATGGTTCCAACATCTTTGAAAAGTTATGAAGGAAATAATACTCTTTTGCATAAACTGCATTGCTTTGCATTTTCACTTTGCTGGAATTTGGAGAATAGGGACCAGTGAGCTGAAGTGGTAGCATCATAAGTAGAGTGATGTGTAACAGTTTCCAGAGCATTCAGCACTCAGTCTTAACAGTGAATGAAGATCAAATGAAACAGAGAGCTCCTCATGGATGCATTACAGAGCTTAATCAGGACTTGCAGGAGGTTATCAGGCGTCGCATTATGGATATGCCTGATTCATATTGTGCAGTTTCTTTGTGGTTCAGTGTTGGAAAGATTATGTATGAAAAGTAGGCCAGATAGGACTTTAATGGTTACATTTTCAGCTTTATCCACCATGACTGTTGCCTGAATGGTTGGAAACTTAAACTTCTGATTTGTCCATTAAGCTAAAGGAAGAATCACATTTGAAAAATGTTGGTTAAAAGAGAGCTGCATTTTCTGGAGGCATCCCAGCAGATCATCCAGACTGCTACAACAGACTTTTGTGGTTCTTTGGTTTGTGCCACATGCTAAAGGCTGTAAGAGTCTACTCTGTTTACAGCTAGAGGTTGATGGACATGATTGTAGCTGACAGGTTCAAATTGTCCAATAACCAAAAAACAAGTTGTTGTTGTTTTTTTTTCTTTTTTTTAAACCTCTGGTCATAATAACTTAAAGGGGTATAAATGTGCCTGTGAGTGCTAGTGACTCATCAGTGTACACTGGAGACATGGACGAGCATATTGTCCTTTTGCTCCAGGGATGACTCATGAGCATGTGTTGTGCCTTCTTCGATTTTATCCCCTTCATCCGGTTAATAATCGGAATTAGAAAAGGAATAGACTGTCCATCCTTTGTACACTCAGTATTCACACACACACACACAGACGCAGATTGACTCCCTCTCTTTGCCTTGGCTCCAAATAAGAAAGTGTTGAAGGCTTCAGAAGCTCTGCCCAAGCTGGCTTACTCCTCTTAAAGCTCCTCTCTTTGGAGTACCCACTCAGAAATTTGTATCTGTGATCCCTTTGTCTTTCCGGCACACTCTTCATCATCATCTCTGCCAGTGGGAACTTTATCTCCAACGCTGTCTGCAGCTGATGTGACTTTTGTACGGCATCAGATGATTTTGTCACAGCATAATCCCTGACGGATATTGTAAAATGTAAATCTCCGGTGACATTTTGTAAAACCTTGAGCTCATCATCTTTTTCTGTGCTCACATTCAGAGGAGGTCTTTCTATTAAAACTTGCTGTGAATCTAGGCGCTAAACCTCAGATTTTCTAAATTCTTCAGTAAGATGTGGTTTAGTTATGCTCTAAATCACAATTGTCACATTAACAATCATGGATAGCTGTAAACAAGCAGGTGTGAGCATGAGTAAAAAGCAAAAACAACGGCAAGTAAATGAAAATCATCCTGCTAACACTTTGTGCTTTGTGTTTGTTCTGAGCCCTGGAGGAGACATTTGAGGCAAAAAAGGTACTTTTAAGGTCCCACAAAAGATTGATTATTAGATCACCTAGAGAATTTTCACCAGAAAAATTTAACATCTATTGGGGTAAAATATAAAAAAATAATGTGAGGATATCAGTGACAGGCGGTTTCTTCTTTCCAGGTACAACTACCTCTCTTTTGTTTGTCCTGAACGAAAGATGTGTGCCGACAGTTACCTTCTCCATGTTCCGAATGACAAAATTCCAACAGTACTTTTTTTATCCTGATATATAAATGATATATATGGCAGGCTTCATTTTTTATTTGCTACATCACAATTTCATTTTAGCAATTTACTCATCAGTATTTTAGCTTTTGATTTACAAACTGACTTCACACTTTTTATTGGCACAAAAAGCTACATAATTTGTCATATTACAAACGATTGATGCAAAAAGTGCTGCCATCTGCTTCTGACTTGTAATTATTATTTCCTGTGATTTGTAGTTGACTCAGGGGCAGTCTGTGTTGACTTTCTTTGACAACCAAACGTGGACAAAACAGGAATACAATGGAAATGCCGAAGCCTGGAAACACCCACAAGTCAACGTCTTCGTCACTCTGGCCCTCTTCATCATCATGAAGGTAGGAATAAAGTTGAGGAAGCTTTACAAAGGTGGTATCACACTTCTGTAGACGACTCTGCTGGAGGCGACAACCCAAAAGCCGTCTTCACTGGAGCTGAAACTCTCATGTTGAAGATTGGAAACTGTAATTTCTGAGGAAATATTATTCAGTACATGTGATGCCGATTCTTTTCAAAACAACCTTTCTTTAATGTGAACTATGACTAACACAAGAAGAGGACGAATTAAGGCCATTTATCTGCTTTCTTTAGGTTGACAGTAATACTCTCTTCAAAGCCAATTCATAATTGGTATCAATTTGCTTAAAAATCACCAGGTTTAAATTGTTATAAAATATCAATATACATTCATATTAGTAATGTGTGACTATATTGGTAAATTACCTTAACAAAGACATTCAGGACAAGCCAATATTAGTTATTCTCCTGGTTCATTAATATGCTTTTAATGTCTTAATATTGAATGATTGGTGTTTCAGCTGCTTTCTGCACAGCTATTACGCTCAGGCAGTCTTCTGGTCTTTGGAAATACCAGAGGAGTGTGCATTTTTGCTAGTTTTGCAGAGAGAAATGGGAGTTTTTTATTACCTGTGATTGCCGCAATTACATACTGCATAACAGTCGGTATCAGCAGTAGGTTTTCATCTGGGACTTTACATTGATCATTTAAAGTTTCTATGAGTAGGACCCCAATTCCATACCTGGGATTGGATTGGGACATCCCTGCTGTGAAACGTTTTTGAATCAAAAATTTTCTAATAGCATTTTTTGCCAAACATTTCCTAAGCAGCTGTCATGCTTTATGTTGTCTCTTAACTGTAAGAGCTGAAACGCATCTACCTGTTGAAAAGCAGCAGAATAGGAATGGACTGTCTGTCTCTGTGCAATTTGAATTGAACTCATTTGTGCCTTATGCTCAGCTGGGGAGCAGAATAGCAGCAACTCTTCTCTGCTGCTGTTGTAACTTGATCGCAGTCTTCGATTATCCCACAGCGCTGATGACAGAGCTCACCTGTGACGGGTGATGAGACACATGGGAGAGATTGTAAGGAGCTGCAACATTCAGTAGATTATCACTGTCAGTTATGACATCAGCTGCACAGCTTTGGAAAGGTTGGAAAGTCTGAATACTTGAGGTACAGAACGTAAAAGACCATTTTTGGATCTAAGAAGTTTTCTCAGGTAAGGGGAGTTAAAGGATTAACACTTTGACACCTTTAGATTTCAGGGAGTTGGAAAAGAGACTGTATGAATATTAACAAACCAGTCCAATGTACTTTGTAAGAAAAAGGTAAATGGGACCACCGATGGTACTTTTGCCTACCTTCCATTGTCCTATTTCACTTATACTCTGATAGAAACTTTGTTATAAAGACAAACATAAGTTTAAGCCACATGTCACGCGGCCATCCCTTATCTGTGAAAATGCTTATGCTTGTCCCCAATTAGATTTTTTGCTTCTATTAAGAATAAATAAACGTTCTATGATCAATAACAAATGACATGGATACAATGTCATCCATGACATGGACACAACCCTACATGTGAGATTGTGTTCTGAATTTTGCCCAGCAAAGTACTCACAGAAAGTAGTGTATATGTGTGTGGGTGTAGAAACAAAGAGAGAGCGGTGCTATGAGTGTTCAGGTGGTTCATGTTTGGGTGACTAAAAACAGGATTTGAATCATTGCATCTACAACCACAGAAGCAAGTTTATTATAAGCTCTTAAAACTAAACTAGAGGTTGACCAATATGTTCTTTTTCTATTGCCAGTGTTTTAAGCCAATAATGTTTGTTATATTTCACTTTTATAATTTTCTCTTTCTTACTTCTCCTTTACTCAGCTGGCTGAAGCGAGCAGCCAAGTGAGCATTCAAACAGTAGCTCATTTTTCCTTCTGTAATTCCAATTATGCAGTGGTGCAGACATTTAAAGATTAGCATTTTTGCACCTCCTGTTCTTGAAAGACTTCACAGTCAGTGAATTAAGTTTCGCCATCATCCTTTATAACATACAGTGGACGAAGCCTGCACAAGAGTGTGTACAAACAGTCCGTACACAACGGCAACGTGTGTGGCGAGGTTGCAAACAAGTTTTCCTGTCGCTCTGCCAGTGATGCACACATGCATAACAAGTAACGGCTCATGTCAGTGTGTGCATAAAACTGGAGAAGTAACATTTTTTAAAAGGAGTTAGCACACAGTCTAATAACCACTGTCCTCTGGGGTCCAACTGTAGCTCTGCATCAGTCCGGAGGGCACTGTGTTAATGCAGTGGCAGCAGCAACTGGTCAAGACGGATTGGTGACACTATAAACAAATTAAATTATTCCAGCACTCCATTTATGATCCAAAACATTTAGGCAATATAAAAACAGAGGAAAACTGTAAAGGGGCAAATCATTTTCACGGCGCAATTTTAAAGGTTTTTGTTGGATGTAACAATAGATAAATGATTATCCCCTTTGCAGCTCCTGCTGAGAACAATGTAGAGGAACATGAAGATAAAACCACACAGTGAAGTGGCTATGTGACATTTGCTGAAGGCTCTGCTGTCAAAGTTATGTAAGCAGAGACACGGATCATGTGATGGCACTGCAGTAATGGCAGAAACTGATTTACTGCAACTGTTTCTTAGTTTTATCATAAGAAATGTCTCACTCAGTGTTCTGTCTGTTCAACTTAGAGTGAGAATTGCAAGCAGTGGGATTTAATTATTTTAATAAGGTAAGTTTGATTGAGCTTTTGATAACATGTTCAGTAGCAGGTCCCTTTTTCTGTGTCCAATCCTCTGTTTTTCCTTTAGTGAAATATTGTCCTTTTAGGATTATTCCTCCTCACTGTAGAGACATCCAGCCACTGTGAATCTACTCACTGTGCATGAACAAGGTTAATAAAAAAATCGCTTCATGTTGGTGTCACATACAGAGCCGCGCAAAACTATTCATAGCCTTTAAACTTTTTCAATATTTTGTCACACAACCTTCAATGTGTTTTACTAGACTTTTTAATGACAGAACAGCATAAAGTAGCGCAGAATGAGGAAATGAAGTATGGCTTTAAGGATGCTTTACAAATAAACTGAAAAATGTGATTTATTTGCTTTCAATATTGAATATTTAGGTTGTAGTTACAGTTGCAAGTGTTTTCTCAAGCTCAGACCTGAACTGTAGTTTTCAGGTTTTGCAGATTCAGTCCAACTTCTCAGTCCACTTGAACATATGATTTGTCTTCAAATTCACTGCTTAAAGCCTTGTATCCTGTCTTTTAGATGTTCCCTTGATTTATTAATAGGTTATTACAAGTATTTTTTAGGCAAAACTGTAGTCTTAAGATGTGACTATAGCCCCTCCCTCCCACCTCCATTCATGCCTCCAGGTCTTTCATTTTGCCTGTATCTAAAACTAAATCATTTAGTCTCCCTTCCCCTGCTCTGCACAGAAACTTAATTGCTCCTGTTTGAAGCATACAACACAGTAGCTGTCACCTCTGGTTTACACATCTAATGTTGTTCCTTCTATTTTAAAACATTTCCGTTCACTTTCACCCATCCTGCATATGATGGTTCTCACCCAAGTGATTTTCTCTTTGCATGTGACCTTATACATTCATCATAAACTGTCCAGATGCTACAAAGTTTCCCGCAGGAGGAAAAATATGTTTTCCTCATCCGTAGTTGTTACCAGGCCTTTGCAGAACTTTCTGACATATTAAGGAGGCAATTCAGCATATAATTCATCTGTGTTGAAGCATGGACACATCTATCATTCCACTTCATCTTATCCCTGGCTGTATGTTAAGAGTTGTTGTCAGGCTGGAAGATGAACCTCCACTCCTGACTAAAGTCTGTAAACTTTCTCACTGTGCTTTATCTCCACGGACCTTTTCCATGTACCTTTTTCTATTGTAACTTAAAATGAAATAGAAATATCCTTTATTGTCCAACTGTGGGTAAATTATCCATTTATTTTTTAGCTGCATCACCCCAAAATATTTACTAATCTATCGACCCCTGTGAAATATTTCTGGAAGCACCACTGCGGTATAAAACACCACCTGAACAAACCTTGTTGAGCAGTTGAGCATGTACTTGTTGCCATGCACTGACTAATGTCCTCTCTCTATCTCCATCACCCTGACTCGACATGCAAAGCGGGGCTGTAATGGCTCGGTCTAATTACAGCCTTTGGTTTTGCAGGGTTCAGCCTGGTGATTTTCAAAGGCGAGATTGCTCTCACTCCCGCTTCTTCTCTATAATGACTGGTTCTTTTATTCAGCCTGGCAGCCATCTTGTCTTGATGCTCCCTTTTTCATACTGAAACTTATGAAACACTGTTTCCTGTGATGAATAGAAAAGGTGCGTGCAGTTTTCCATCAGCTTCAGCTCTGCTAACAACTAGCAACTTGCCCTGATTAAGCAGGGACACTGAAATGTTACCACTTACTGTGAAGATGCTAGCTTCAGCTCAGCTCATTGGTTAGCAGCTTTGTGCACTCTCAAAGCTGCTAACCAATTTACCATTCTTAATAGTTCAATGTTATTTTTAGTCTTGTGCTATTATGAGCTCTCAGGGTGAAACGGGTATATTAATGCAGGTGTGTGTCCTCTGCTGTCTGTGTCTGAAAACAGCAGTGTGTGTGCCTTATAGTGTCACAGAGCTGACTGGACTGTAATTGGAGTGGGAATCGAGGAGGGGCTCCTGGGAAGAAGCACTGTCCTCTGAAAATGGTTTACACACAGGATCATACAGCGCTTCTAGCTGATTGAGTATAAATGTCCTCCATGGTCTGTCATAACTGATACCATTGACATTTGTCAATGGTATCAAAGGATCATAATTCATGCATGAAAGGGTTAAGTTGCCCTTTACCAATGTAAACGCTGTCCAACTAACACACAGCAATTCAAATAAAATACTATTTCGTTGAGTATTAAATTAGTCACCAGGTACATATAAAACGGGAGACACACTCCTCCGATCAGGCCCAAACACAAGGAAAGTTATTACTTTATAACAGAGTCACAGTTGGTAACAAAGTACCAACTAAAATACAGCAGTGGCCATGATTTTACAACAAACACATTTATTAAAACCTAGATCATTCTCCAATCTCTAGTGTTGTTCATTTACTTCAAAAGCATTCAGTTAATTCAAGCTGCATCTGGTGCAATGTTCTTAGATAACAGTCTTTTGGTTTTACTAAGTAAATTATTTGGAAACAATATTTGTTGAAGAGCTGAAGTGATTTAGTCCATCTAATAAAGCATCAATTCAGTATAAAAAAAATTGTTTTTGTAATGGTAAATGTTACTATCGAGTTACTTAGCAAAGGTCCTTTCTGCTGTCTGATAAGAAATGTAAGTTTTCCCTCCTTCACATTCCTAATTAGTATATAGTAGATCGGCCGATTTCCGTGAAAAAGTGTGTGATCGGTGATCGCCGATCACGGTCTCTTGTTGCCGATCACACAAACCGATCACCTGCATTTCATTTCGCAGCCTGCCTGTGGAGCTGGTCTCCTCTTTCCTTCAGACTGTGCAAGCGCGCAGCAGCAAATACTAAGTGATGTGTAACTATAACTCACTGAGTGATTGAGGACATTTACGTGTTGCAGCGGAAAATTGAAGCATACGGGGTGAAGCGGGTCAAAATGCATCAACACGACGAATCTAATATGGCATCAAAACAATGCCATACTTAACGGAGTTTGGCTACATGGAGGCTCACTGCAGTAAAAAAAAAGACAAACGGAGCGATCACATAGCAGGTAAAGCAGCGCGCAGCTACAAACACTCACCCGGATTAGCATGACTGTCGGAAAGCTAAACAAATAACCTGCAAAGTTATTTAAGTCTTCAAGCTGCGATGTAAGACGCTGTTTCTGTTCTCGCTGTTGAACCGCTGCTGCGCGCTACAGGTAGTAATATTTCACAGACGGAGCGCCGCTTCTGCTCCACCTGGTAGTGACTCTCACATCGAACCTCTGCTTAAAGCTGCAGCATCTAACTTAAAAAAGTAAATTTTACATACGTATTAAAACTTTCGCTGTCCTAACATGAGACAGATAATCTCTAAAAAAAAATAATCGAACTCCTCCCTGTTCTGCATAATTACTCCGCTCAGTCAGAAACAGCCAATCAGAACTAGCAGTAATCAGCTAGCCGCCATGCTATCAGGAAGGTTTCATTCAGTAACTCAGGTGGCTTCAGATGGCTCTTTATTGTAATGGAACATGTATTTGCCTTTGAATGTTAAGTTTTATACTTGAATTTCTTTGGCAATGTTGAGAGGTTTTATTTTGACTTTTTGCATTATTTAGCCTCTTCAGAACCTTCATATGTTTTCAGTCTGTTAAGAATAGTATTACAGATAGCAGTACAATTTGCACAATGCCTGTTTTGGTTTTTAAAAACAAGTTTTTGTCTAAATTAAGGTGAATTTATGGTTCCTTTTTCCACATAATGTAACCGGTAGTGCTTATGATTAAAAAAATTATTATTATTATTATTATTACCGCTAATAATTATTTTATTATCGGTATCGGTGACCGGAATCGGTATCGGCAGGAAAAAACCTGATTGGCACATCTCTAGTATATAGATATAATGCTTTCTTTATGTATTTTCAGTGCATATAGGAGAAGATCCTACCACAATAGATTTGAATACATTTGCAACATATTATGTAGCTTTGATGTCAGATCCATGTTTCATCAAATTATAGTGAAAAACAAATGACTGCCATCTAAAAACACACACAACCAGAGTGAGGGTTTTATGATTGCACTTGTCATTGAGGTCAAAACAAATATAGGCAATTTTCCCAGTCTATTAAGCCTTATTAAGTTCAATACAGAATCTAGTTGGTCTCATTATTTTTAAAACATAATGTCTGTTGGAGGGGTGAAAAGTACAGACCTCATTTCAAACATGCCCTGTCACTAATGATAGATAATAGTTACGCTGTTTCATAACCACTTTGCCATTTAAATAATTATTTATGTAACTTTTAGCTGTTCTTGTCCAACAGCTTGAAATGGGTTACATTAAAATTTTCAAGGAACACAAAACTGGCATTAAGAATTCTGTCTTACCATGAGGCTAATTGGGGAGACCTTTAATGGGTTTCAGGGCTTTGGTTTTATAAGTGTGTTTTACCCACATAGCATTTGTTCAAACACTTGAGTTATTTTGAGAATGTGTTACCCAAGTGGCTGAAAAGGAACCACAATGGTTTTATTTTTCATTAGCACCCATTTGTAGCCATCACTTGTTCTGCTGCTTGACATGACCTTAGCCTATTATTATCATGTTTGGGATTAAAGTACAGATTCCATCTTAGTTACACTTCCTCGGGCGCAGATTGCCTTCATTAAGGTACAAATATCTGCTTGAGATGAAGTTTTGCACACAGCAACTTATTGAGAGGCTTTAGGCAGATGCATAAAGACAGAGAGAAACAATAATAGAAACATTAGCACTAATGAGAGTGTCACAAACATGGTCATTTTTTTAAATAATCCAGTGTTTTATCTAGAAGTGTAAAATATGTGCAAACAAATCCTTGCTGTTTTTCTTCTGTGGCTATAGTGGCTGTTAAAAAAAATTACACCTTTATCAGCACTGCACAGGAGACAGCTGGTCCTGTTAATAGACCAGCTCGTCTCCTACAAACAAACAGCCTATTTTGGATCTTCCACAGTATTTCTCTTACATAAGTTTTTTGGCCAACCCACTCCAACTTTATTTAGATATTTCAATATTAGACATGAGCTGAGAGCATTTTAGTATGATGACCTTGAGTAAAAGAAAAACCCTGTTGCATATATTTTGAAGAAAAAAAAACAAGTATATGTAGTTGCCTTCTTTCAGCCTGCTGACCAGCAATGTGCAGCAACAGAGGGGAAGGGCAAGTTTAACATCACTTCTGTTCTATGCTATCAGAAAGAAATCAATGATTTGACCTAAAGTTTTTCTGCAGTTTTAAATTTAAAAAAAGAGAAAAAAGAAAGAAAAAAAATTAAAGTCTGACATACCTTGATACGGACAAACTGTCTCATGACGTTGAGGAATAACTTGTTTTTAAGGTTGTTGTGTCCTGGGACTCCTGGTACTGTTCACTGTCTCTGATAATGGTGCAGATATAAACACAGTCCCGCTTCAGGCTGCTCAAATCTAACTTTGCATTCCTGTCCAGACTTTGCCAACAACGTCTGAAGATGTAATATCCGTTTTTGAATTGAACTGAATACAATAACTACCGTACTTCCTCTTCCTCGAAAATAGTATAAGCCTGAAGCAGCTCTATAAATAATATGTCTTATTAAAGCCACCTTCAAAATTCATGCAGTTCATTAGGAATATTCTAAATGGATTTTAATTTAGGATCCCTTCTGTGTTTTCTGGCTGCTCCTTGAAGGTTTTAAAACATCAAAGCTTTTCATGCTGTAGAGTTATTTTCTTGTACTAAAATCTTGGCTTACAGAAGTCTCCATCCAGTTTGTGGTTGGAAATCCTCATAATTATGTCTGATGGCCGTGGACCTCTTCTGTGAGACATACAGTGAGTCGATTAAATAAGATTAAATGAAAAATTAATGATTCCTCTGGGGGAGTGAGTCATTTCTGCTGCATAAGATTTGTTACAGTAATAGTTAGGAAATGTAATTGAGTGTAGCATTAGTCCTGGCAGGACAAATAGTCGTGCTTAACCCACATATGATCAGCTGATTTTAATCTGATAACTGGGGGTTATTATTGATTTATTTTTGTATGTTTTTGTCAGGCGGAAATTCATTTTACCCCCCTCTTGGGTGCAAGAGGTTAAAACAAATCTTGATATTTCAAGATTTATTTATTCTTCATGTGAGTTGGTTAGTCCCATGACACATGTTCTACATGTACTGATGCTTCTGCGGGTATGTGGTGCTCATTTTAGGGAAAATACCAGCGTTTCAATGTAGTGCTATTGATTCTTGATCAAAATCAATGCAAATCAAACAACATCAAATCCTCAAAATCAGCCTTTTCAGGTTGTCACCTCCGATCTTTATAAGCAGCTATAATAAACGGGTCTTGCGCTGCAATCATAAAACAGGAGAACAGCTTAATGAATCCTAGATTGTTGCTCTCAAAGTCAATATAATTGTAAGATAATGTTATTCCTAGAAATTGACTGGAAACCCAAGTTGATTGGTGACTGCACCCATTCAGCACAAGAACTTTTCCAACTGCTACTCTGTAGTTTACGGTACAGGAGCCGGCCAGCACACACAAAAAGACTCAAAGACGAGCATTATCCACAAACTGTCACTAAATTCTGTTGTTATGTGGCTTATTATTGTTGAGAGTACTAAACTCTCAACAATAATACTGCACTACAAGCCACATTTGTGACACTTATGTCTATAACTGCTGCATCTTATGACTGTCATGTATGTCACTACTTTACTATTTTAACTCATCTCAACGTTAATGCAATAATCATGTAAGCCTTATTATCATCTGTTAAATACTATGAAATACTGCCAACACTTTCTTTGTCCTGCAGTGTATATTTTACTGTATTGTTTGCTAGATTTCTTCTGCAGTTGTAAATATTATATATTCATTGATTTATATTTATATTTTTACTTCCATTGAATGCTGGCAGTTCTTTATTTTATAGCCATTTGAACAGTTCTTCTCATGCAAAGCATTTCATTGCATTGTTGACTTTGTCTTAATGTGCATATGACAAATGAAACTGAACAGGATAGAAACTTAATTATGATCCTTCCTGATCGGTGATCACACCATACTGAGCACTATCGCATAAAATTCCTAATAGTGTGGAGGCTGCTATTGATTAAAGAAAACTCAGAGCCAACTATTTTAAATAGAAGCAGCTGCTACTGTTTGTTCAGGCTGCGAGAGGCTGAGAGACAGAATTGAGGTAATTTAAAAAAATATATTGTTCTAATATCTTCATATATCTTAAAGAAAGTTCCCCATTGACAACCTATTTGCTTAAAAATAGTACACATGTGACACATGGTGGTGCTCTGTCAGTATGTTAGCTTTAAGCTAAACATGATTCATAAACATTGAGGTTTCTAGACTAAACCTTCAGTGCAGCAGCTTTAACCACCAATAGCATTCAGCCTGAAACATGACATTACTATAGTTGAGGTACTTTTTCCATCAGTGACTTATTAAAAATACATGGAGGGACATTAACAGCCTACAGGGATCTTTTCATTAGTTTATCTCGGATGTAACCCTGAGCCACGGGGGATTTGTAGGCCGCTGTAACTTTACAGACGTCAGAGTGGTTGCCATGGTAAGGACTGCTGTCCTATGGGGATGGAAACGACACAGCCGGCAGCATCTTGTCACGTTCACCTGGGTTTGAGTGGATTTTTCTGTGCAAACAAGCAGCTGGATCATATTACCCTGTCATCTACACCCTCCAGACGAGGTGCTCTTTTCAGATTCCAGCTTAATGGAGGCCGATCCCAACATTACGTTTAATATCAATACTTATGTGCACAAGGTTTTGTGCAGATTGACACTAAAGTTTCTCTACAGTGATCGGAAAACTTTTGTCTTTGTTCAGACTCATGTCCCAGATGTTCAGAAAATCATTTAAAGCATGAAAATAAAATTCCCATTATGCCCAAAAGTAATAGTGTGTAGTTCTGTTGGACCACAAAAAATAAATCTGTAACCCAGACTCGTCAATTTATGTCAGTTTTTGCCTTCATCAGTGTACATTGTGCCTTCCGCTTTTATTCCAATTTTATTTTTCTCCTCATCTCTCCATAGTGGTTAAAATTGTCTGTGTTTGACATTTTTCAAAGTGGTTTTCTCAGAGAGGAGGATGTTCAAGTCTGTCAAATTAAATGGGATTGTTGAAAGTGGGTGACTCAGACTGTAGGTGGCAACATAAAGTGGAGATTGACACATTACCATAAAAAATATTAATCTGACAAAAATATTATTTGATGCACCAAAAACCTTTTCCAAGTATCAGAAAAATGCTGTTGTTGTTTTTCTTTGTGTGTGTGGTTTAAGGACCACAGCCATCCACAAATAGCTGAAATCTGGTAATATTTGCATACTGTAAAAACAGTAACTGCCCCTTTTTGTTCAAATTCCAAAAATATCTTAATATGCGCAGTAAAAATCATTTTAGCATTACCACGAAAGTTAATTTCAACTGTTTTTCTAATCTCTTCTCCGTCAATCGGTTGCAAATAAAATAAATGAAATCGTCAGCCAGAAGCATGTGAATTAACAGTGTATTTAGGTATTTCAGCTTCCAAGCTTCAGTTTCTTTGGAATATTTCTGATATAGTCATTTTCATGGTTTTATTATTATTATTTTATTTTTATCTAGACTTCAAAGCTTTGTAAATCAATCTCAGCAGTTTGATTATTGCATTTTGATTATTGAAAACTAAAGCTTTTGAACCATAGTAATTAACACATTAAAGGTTAGATATGGCACACATTTAGAACTTTAATTAAAATCATTTCCTAGTGATTGTTTCAGAAAACCCATTCAGTTGAACATTACAAATCATTTAGATGGCCACATTCTCCACTCAGTTTGGGTTTTAATGCTGTCAGATAATGTCAAACACCTACACAGCGACACCTGTGATTCTCTCCACAGAACACATGGCCTCAACCTTAAGTTTAAGCTTTTATTATAAATCCAGAGATCCTTCAATACTCCCTCTTTCTCATTTGTGTTTCACTGTCTGAGTGGAAGAGCAACAATATGAGGGAAAAGGGAGTCTGAAGAATCCAATGTCTGCTTTATTTTCCCCATGAGGCTCATTTAGTGTAATCAAATGTTTGTGTGTCTGGCAGCATGGAGCTTTGATTCTCATCACAGAGTATGTGTTATGGTGTGTGCTGCGGGGGTGTGTGAACACCTACGCACATATGTGTGTTTGCTCGAGGTGTGAAAACGGTAGCAGTTCAGGGTTGCAGCAGGAGATGCATTACGTCACCATGGCAGCCGGCCTTAATTACTACTAACTATAGATGGAGCAGAGGGTCCGGAGAGAGGAAGGAGAGAGATGGAGCAATGAGTGTAATTAAAAAGTCTATTTGAAACCATGAGATTAATACAGCAATGAGATTTGTCTAATAGTTTGTATAATACTCCAATTCACATGGTGTACTTTGGGCGTGTAAATGTTTAATGTGACAACGTCTCAATTTTGTGTGGCTTAGATGAATAAAAAATTCATCCCCCATATTGAAGCAAGAAGTGAATTAATAGACCAAACTGACCTAAATAGTTGAGGAGTAATTTCAGATCATCTCACAGGCTGACTGTAGACAAAACATCACCTGCAGTTCTTTTAAGTTCATGATGGAAATACTAAGAACCGGTGCTATGGCTTATGCAGCACCAGTTCTGGTTTTGTTATTTTTGCTTTGTTTAAAAATACAATTCATGAGTCTGTCCTCCCACTTTTCTTCAAATAAAGCATACTAGGAAGCTCAGTTTTTAGCTGAACTTTAACATCATGTAGGCAGTGTAAGTCTGAGTCAGCATAAAATGTAGCGTTATCTAATATTATTTGAGTTGTACTTCAACAATTTAAAACAAATCCATAAGACAGAAGAAACTACAGAGCTGTGCCTAAAACTGACTCAAACTGATTATGCCAGCCAGAGGATGATATTTAGATCAGCAGTTCCTACACCTGACTGAATGTCCATAAGAATTAGTCAGGTACATTGTCCTCACATTTTCTTTATATTAATAATTTTATCAATAATCAACTTGACCTGTCCACCACACTAACTTTGTTTAGAGATAAATATACTCTAAGGATAGACTTTAAGTCATCAGCACATCACTATAAAAATGACCCCAAATGCTTATATTTCTGCTGCTGTTCAGGGTAGCATGTTGAGAAAGGCTTTTACTGATTAGTACTTTGACAGGAAAAACGGCTGAAACTGAAGGGCAGCACATGCAGTACTCATCATGCTGCTGGGAATCAAGCCTGGGACAGTTGCATCAAGGACTGTAGCCTTTATATATGGTTTACTTTCTCTACCACTGATCCATCTTTTGCTCCATGTGTACATTTAAAAAGCAATCATTGTTGAACCTCAAACTAATATTATATTTGGCTAACTATTGATTATGTATTCCAATCTTCTTAGTTGCATTTGGTTACTTCAGTGTCAAGGATGTAATGACTGTTCATATATTAAAACTGATCAATATTGTGATCATTGAGTGGAGCTTTGTATGAATATTAACGAGGTATCTTGTGTAATATCTGTGTAGCTGGAAACTGTTGATACTTTTAAACACAGGCCCTCCGATACATGTGCACATAGAGCAATGCTTACACATTGTCGGCGCTGACATTTTCCTTTTCTTGCCTAATTAGCTGTCCTCTCCCCTTGCCTGCTGTGGCGTCAGCCAATCGGCGAAGGCCAGTCATTACACAAGCTTTATTTCAGGGTCTTTGTCAAATGTAGAATGAATGTGACAGTTCAATCTAACCTCGGCAATAAACCTCGCATGGCCGCCCCCTCACTGCTGATTTGAGATTCAGCTTAGCTATCATGTTTGGGCACACTGCATAGGACTTTGTGTCTAATTGAAATGCCACCCTGTTCTTTCATTTTATGTCTTTATCTCACTTTTTTTTTCTTTCTCTTTAGTTTTGGATGACTGCCTTGGCCATCACCATGCCTGTGCCCTGTGGAGCTTTTGTGCCTGTGTTTGTCATTGGTAATGAACAATTAACAATGTGTGTTTTAGAACAGTGAGCTCAGGTCTGTTTTTTTTAATAGGTGAAGTTAGACTGTCATTTAGGAAGTCTAATCAGCCCCATCAAAGACTTGTTTTAAACGGATAAAACAGGAGAGAGATGACGAATTACACAGGATGTTTTAAAAAGTCTAGTTACAGCATCAGTTTATCATATCAACGTTTTGATTCTGGTGCAACCAAAAGAAAGTAGTGACTGAGAGGACAGCCTTTTCCTAAAAGCAATGAAAAACCCATCAAAATTGTTCAGAACTATTATGGCAGAACCCTGATTGGATTTTAATCATAATAAAAAAAACTGTTATTGCTATCTCCTATTTGGTAAAAGTCTGCAAAATGTGAAGACATTAAGACACACAATGATAGTCTGTGTTTTTCTAAGATATCAGCATATGTGAATTATCAACTATGAAAATACTAAGAAATATGAGTATGGTTAAGATTTTTTGCACAATGTAATAAAAATGCAAATGTGGTGAGGAATATTTTTGCTCTCCAAGCAAGATGACCCTGAATGTAGACCATAGAAGGTTAAAATAAGTTTCCAAAAAGCCTGAGATGACATCACAGGACCATACATTCTCAAGTTTAACTTGAGAATGTATGGAGTTTAAGGAAAAAAAATATGTTGGAAAAAATGAGACGCAAGGATTTTTGGAATAAAGTTCTTTGGACAGATGAGTCAAATTTTTAAATATTTGGACACAAGAATAGAGCATTTTTGACTAAATGCAACACTCCAGGAAATACCAACTGTGAAGTATGACAGAGGAAGTGCTATGGTTTGTTTCTGCTTTGCTGCAGCAGGTTCTGCCTATTCAGTCGTATATTAAATAGTACTTGAGGGAAATGTGAGAACATCTGCGTCTAATCAGAACTGGATCCTGAAACATGATTATAACTCAAAACATTTTTGTTTAAAGGGATGACTATTTGCTAGGGTGTCCTAATTTTTTTTCATAAGATTTAGTCTAGTTGCACAAATCAGTATTGGAAAACTAAACACTAAAAACTTTCATGTGTTATTTATACAATTTTAATCAGCAAAATGACCAGTATGTTTTTAAGAAATAAGTTTCTACCTGCTAAGAAGAAGGTGGCAATTTCTGTGGAGCCAGATGTATCACTGTTGCTGGCTTTCCACTTTAAGACTCTAATCCACCAACATATCCATCAGATGGGGTTTATAGTCTTATCTTTTTACCTCAGTTGTAGCAATCAGGGCCTTGCAGAATTACTTTACACCTAAATCTACACCTTTCACCCTGTTGTAACTCTTCAATGGGGAAATGTAGCACTGCAGAACGGAATGTGTTAAATGTAGTATTTATAGTTTGGAACCAGGTGTAGTCATTCCATTGTACAAAAATTTAGGTCTGAAGGAATCACTCTAAGCCTGATGACCTAATCACTCTCCCGGAGAAGCAAGCAGTGAGTGAGCAAGGTGACAGTTGGATGTTACGATACTTGCGGATGAATATCGATTTTTTTTTTTCTAGGAAAGAAAATATCGATATATATCGCAAAATTGATATTAATTGCACAGCCCTAGTTTGGAACCAGGTGTAGTCATTCCATTGTACAGAAATGTAGGTTTATTATTTCTCTACATGTAGGCAGAAACCCGAGGTCTGACCGTTTTTCTTCATCCATGTGTCCCTGTGGTTTGGCCATTATAGGAGCAGCGTTTGGTCGTTTGGTTGGAGAATGCATGGCAGCCTGGTTCCCAGATGGCATTCACGCTGATGAATCCATCTATCCTATAGTGCCGGGAGGCTATGCTATTGTGGGTATGTTGAGCACTCATTAATTTATTACCAGATAACTTTTTTTCTTCTTTTCTTTCTGGTTATGCTTTTGAATAAGTATGAATGTCTGATTTTGTGTATTTGTAGCATTCGTATAGTTTTATTCTTATTAGGTTTGAGCTCCCATCTCAAGATCAAAACTTTCTGATGCACCACAAATAAAAAGCATGAAAAAGTTGTGAGAGTTGAACATAATGGAAACAAAAATGACGCAACAAAATCAACTGAATGCAAAAGTACTTTTTTGAAAGAGGTAAATCACAACATAATCATCACTTGTTGGTGAACTTTATTAATGAAGATTCAATAAGTTTTTTTATATACTGTAGATGAGTGGTAGAAATGATTGATTTTACTTTATTTTTAAACAATGATTACACATCCACAATATTTCTTAAAGTTGCGGGTGTGAGATCCAGTGTTGCTGCAGTCCTACTTGTTGACAGCAGTGCTGATTATGTCTCTGCTGCAGCCTCGGCGCCTGCTGTTTTCCTTTTTTTTCTGGGCTTGCTGATGCTGTTGTGCCGTGCTGTAGCTGATGACTCAGCCCTTTGCAGGCCCGACATTCTGATGAGCCTCTTTCATCTCACAGCAGAGCTCGCTCTAAGGACTGAGCATTAGGACGGGCGGAGAGCAGCAGCAGCATTTATCTGAGGGGAGGGAGGCAGACACGGCTTAATTAAGTTATGGGAAAGAACAATGAAACCTGGTGCGAACTCTCCCATCTAGCATCTGTTTGTTCATTCTCTCCTTGTATTGGTCTCTTTAATTCTCTCATTCTCCACTGTTCCTCTTTTTACCCACTGTTTAAAATTGGACTCATCCATTTTCTCTGTCTGTATGAAGACTCATTCACACCATGCTGCTCTGTCTGTTTAGCCCCAGATTTTATACAACTCTTTCTACATCACTTTTGAGAAAGGAAAAAAAAAATGTTGATGCAGAGATTTCCTCCAGCATTAAATTAGATGCGTGGGTCGATTTCTGCTTTATGGGTGTGTTGGAGTAGAATGTGAATTTATTTAGCTGAGCAGAGAGTTTGAAGAAGAGTTTTAGATCTGATGAATGAAACTGATAACAGGAGAATGACTTGGAATGGTTGATTAAGCAGATTAGTGTTTGGTTTTTAGGTTTCTTGTAGTGTTTTAAACATCTTTTTAGGACCGTTTTGATCAGAGATTGCACCAGGTTTTTTTTGTCTGTCATTTTGAATGACAGGGTAGAATAAAATCGGTTATTAAATAAATTTTTACCTGTCAATCACTTGACAGGTGAACCTTGCTGGTGAACAAATGTCATCATTTGTTCACCAACAAATGATGACAACAAATTCAATTACATTTGTGTTTCATTCAGATTAATTTTCAGAACGGACAATGCACATTTTGCCATCACATATTAAGTAGACAAATACATGTTTGAAACCCACAGTGACGAAAACCAACTGTCGCCCTGACTACTACATATAAACAATTAAATTAAATGATTGCACTTAAATTATGCGCTTCCTGTCCACAAAGTAGTCCAGCTACACCAGTCTGTAACCGGGATGCGCTATAAAGCCTCTTCAACAAGTTCAGCTCCTAGATAGCGAGATACATTGAGTATGTCAGAGGTGATTCTCAGATGGAAGTACTTTTTCAGTTTTTTGATTGATAGATAGATTTAGTTTCCTCCATGATGTACTCTGTGCGTAAAATTGAAAACGTCTATGTGTTTTCACCAAGGGGTCAGAGGTGTGAATTGCAGTTTGATAAAATCACACACAGCCTTCTGAATTTTCCTGCTACATTTTATAAAACCATTCAGAAAATATTCCGTTAACACCACTCCTGGTGTTCCGGAGCTTACCATGACACTGAGAGTTGCCTGTTCTGCTGTTCTCCCCTATCCACAGGTGCTGCAGCCTTGGCAGGAGCGGTCACCCACACCGTTTCAACTGCGGTCATTGTGTTTGAGCTGACTGGTCAGATCTCCCACATCCTGCCAGTGATAATAGCTGTTATACTGGCCAACGTCGTGGCTCAGTCTTTGCAGCCATCATACTACGACTCCATAATCAGGATCAAGAAGCTGCCCTACCTCCCAGAGCTGGGCTGGGGTCACCATGAGTACGTACAGCGTAATATATTGAAGAAGAGCCTAAAGCAAATATGCAATAGTGCCTGCCTTTTAAAGATTACTCTGTACAACTACAGTAAGGAAACTACATTTACTTAACAGTGTACCTTTACTTCAAATTTGCCAAACATTTTTAGAGCAGTGAAAGAGACTTGTCAGACTGTAATCCTGCTGTCCACAGACGTGTGGAGTTGTTTTCAGTCTCCAAGACTAGTACAGCATTTATTCCTCACTTTATTAATACATCCATAAAAACAGTAGCTTGAAGACTGTGACTTGAGGGCAAACCGTCTTCAGACCTTTCAAACAATGAAGGTCAAAAAACATGTATTTTTATTGAGTATATGTAAACTTCTGGCTTCAACTGCAGCTTTAATAGTTTTTGTTGATAGATTTTCTGTATTGAGGTTCTTTTCCTTTGCAGGATTTATTGGGTGTCCTCAGAGATACACCCATTTCAACATTTGCACTTGGCATTTGACAACTTTGCTTGGATATCTGCAAACTGTTACATTGGAACAATAACCTAAATGTGTCTAGTTCGCAATAAGGGCACAATGAATGTCACTCTTAATCATTTTTACTGGAAAAGCTTCTCTTCCCTTCACTATACCACAACAATTGAATAATCTGTCATATCTATTGTAAAATCCAGCATTTGAGTACATGTACCAGTTGGACGGGCATTGTGTCCAGGATCAGGTAAAGAAAGACATTTTCCTCAATTTATATATTTTTTGGCTTTTGTTTTTGTTGTCTTGGGATCAGTAGGTTGCTCCCAGGTATCAATTCTTATTGGGCCATCCTCTGAAAATACTTCTAAAAAATTTTTATAAAGTTACATGTGTGGGTTATAAAAAATTTAAAAGTAAACAAAGCTCTGTAAGTCTGTTTACTCACCATGGTGTGAAATTCAAGCAACCAGATACACACATTAGCATTTATTTTTATGTTTTTTTTATTCATTTATTCTCTTTAAGTCATTATTTATATATATTTCTGTGTACGAAGGCAGTACTGCATGCCCCATCCTCAACTGCCTCATCCATTGCGGAGCACAGGGTCCCAAGAGGCTGCAAGAAAAACATCAGTCAAACAACTCTGCTCTGCTCCCATTGCAGTGGGAAGCTCAAATGACTGTTTGAAACAGTGTTTGGAAATTATCCAAACATACATCTTCGAACAAGTTCAAGAGAATTTGTTCTCTACGAAAGGCACAGATCCAATTTTTCTGCATATTTTACAAAACACATCTCAGTATTGACTTTGTTTTGCAGTTCTTTCAATGATGTTATTCCCCTTGGCTGCAAAGGCAGAGTGTGTTTGTTTGCACAGAACTCTTTGTACACAAGGCGACAAATTCACCCAGTTTATTTTTGAGCAAAACAGTCTGTTTAACAAAAGGGTCTAAATGTGATGTGACCAAAAATTTGGATGAATCTAAGAAAAATAGTTGGGTGAAACCAGTGTAAAAAGTTAGTCTCAAGCCCTACAATATAACTTCTTTGCTTTGTTTGTGGCAAAAAAACAGAAAACCCTACTCTTACTACGTACTCCTGACTCTGTCTTGACAGGATACTCTGTCATCAAACATATCAGACATTATTACATAATTATTTCACAGAAAGAGTTGGAAGGTTCAATCATGAAATTAGCTATTTTTGATGGATGTACAAAGCACTATAAAGGAACACTTATATAATGACTGCTCTGAAACACATACAGCATAATAGCATGTACATTTATCAACATTTATCTTCTAGGAAGAAAATGTGATTTTTTTTCTTCTAGACTGCATTGCAAAGTCAGGTATTCGAATCACATACAAATTTGACTACACAGTTTCTATATGTTCATATATTTAAAGTCTTTTTCAATGGCTCATCATCATACGTTATTCAAAAAAATGGCTTTTACTTCTAAATGCAGAAACTATTGCATAACCTTTCTCATCACAGCTCGCTTGTCACCTCTGCATTTTTAAACACTTTTTCCACCTCACCTCAGTGTGAAACCTGAGCCTTGCTGTACCTTGTTGACGTCAATTAGACCATGTGTAAATAGTCACTGCAAAAACGTAAAAGTTGCAGAGTATTCATTTAATCAGGATTCCAAGGTGTCAGTCTTATTTAGCATCAGTTGGTGTTATTGGGGAAATCAAGTGAAGCAACCTTTCAGGTTATACAGTTTATACAGAATGCAGGATGCCTGATCAGATTCTATTCCCAGCTTGGTTGAATTAAGAGGGAAAACAATTAGATATCTTCCACCTTTGACACCTCAAGGAAATTTGCCTTGGCAGCTGCTGTGGCCAGTTCAGAGGCAAGCACTTACATTATTCTCTCTCATCCACATGTAAATTAAAAGCACAGCGCAAAGAGGAAACTTTCTTCAAGGCCTTTTTCATATTTGGGATGATACAGTTGTCTGGCGCTAGAAGAACCATTTCGCTTTTTAACAAATAAGGTGACAAAATAATTTTTTTTTTCTTATTTTTTTTTTTCTTTTCATTTTTTAGTCCTAGCATTGAGAAGTGAGTTCTGAAATGTTTTTGTGAAAAGTTTCATTTTTACATAGTTGGCGGAAATAAACCTAAAGCTCTCTAATTCAAGGCCTTCTAATGTTTGTGATATTTAAATTCATTGCAAAATGATACAATGCTATACATATCTGATCAATTATGTCTCATTAATGTGACTTTGGTTTAGTTATTCTAACTGGCCTAAAACAAGAGATGTTTGACCTGATTTAGCTTCAGATGGTGAGAACAAAAAGCTGCATGTGTGTTTTTCTTCATCTTACAGCTGACTCTTATGGTTTCAACTAATGCATACATAATTCAAAGTGAACGTGCTTCTGAAATGGTGAAAATACAAATAATTCAGGAAACTAATTTAATCCTGGTGTGTTTTATAGTTTTAAATTTATAGCCAGTTGCTCTGTGTAGGGGTTTCGTTCTTTCACAATACACACTGTAATTTTACTTGCATTTATTTTCTTCTTCCTATGCTCTAATATGCAGAAGTGTATTGATAGGTTTCCTTCATCTTCCTAAGAGGCCTCCTGGACTAGAGTTGTACATTATATGTATTGAATTGGAGCTTGGAAAGCATGGCCATCAATTTAGTTTTTTTTACATCTAAGGAAAGGTCAGCACAGCGAGTTGTCACCGGTTGAAAAGTGGAGGTTTGGCCGCAATCCGTGTCTTGGCACGGCTGACGGTCTTGGCAGCGGAAGCCATTAAGCGACGGCTGTCGTGTTTGCAGTTCTTGGCCGGCTCCAGCAGGAAGAGAAATCTGAGTGTATCTAACTGGTGTACTGAGGCGTGTGATTCTGCTGAGCTGAGAAGTGCTTGCGCAGTGTCACCCAGCTTCACCTGAAGTACACACGGAGGTGCGGTAACAACCGAAAGATGTGTTGACACTGTGACTTTTTATTGTGTTGGCCAGACGGCTGAAAGGCTGTGCAGTCATCATATCTGTAAGGGCAATAACTTAGAAATATTATGATGCTCGTGTAGTATAAACTTTTAAACATGAGTGTGGTTATATTTTTAGCCAATGAATAGAATACCGTTTCAGCTGTCTTCTTCCTTAGGCCTCATCTCAGTGAAACAATAGACACTTATTTCTTTCACCTTGTACATTTAATTGACTCTTCTTTCCTTCCATGTTTGTCTCAGGAAATACAACATCCGTGTGGAGGACTTCATGGTGCGGGATGTACCGTACATCACACTCAACTGCTGCTACCGAGACCTACGCAACATCCTGATGTCGGGACATCTTAAGACTCTGGCTTTAGTGCAATCTGCAGGTGAGTTAAAAAAAAATCTACACATCCATGCAAAACACAGAGTTATGTATAAATAACCTGTTTCTGGTGTCTCGTGAAACCATTGAAAGAGACAGTGAGGGTTTATTTGTAGCTGAAGGTAGTTTATCTCCATACAAGAAACCATTTGGTCCCTCATCTAATTTCTCTGCTCATATTTTTCTTTGGCAGAAACAAATCAAATGAAAACAATTTAAAATCCCAATTTGCCAGTTAAAATGTTGGGATTTATTGTACCCTGCTACATATTTATTGTTAATTGGTAAACCATATCCCAAAATAAACAAATATGTCAGTACTTGGAGTTTAAAGTAATCAGAGTAAAAAATATTCAGTCCCTTGGGTGTTTTGTTGATCATCATTGATAAAGTTTCCACAAGGAGTGAATACTTTTTATAGGTGTCCTACAAATTATAATATGAGGATTTTAGTTTGGGAAAAAAACATTCTGTTATTGACTGAAAAACATTTTGACATTATTTACTTTATTATTAAAAAGATTAAAATTCTTACTCTATTGGCAAGTAAGATTATATTAATTACTTTGCAGTGCAATGATTTTTGGCCATGTTTTTATGAGAAATTCTTGGAAGAAATGGTACACAAACTCCACTTCTGTTCCTGGCAGGTTTATGCTTTTGTAGTTAACCAGCCTGTCAGTGACCTACAGCTCCAACCTCGTCGACCTTTGTTCCACACATTAGTTCAGCACACATCTGTTTTTAAGGGGCCAAATAACATCTTAAAAAGGTTTTGCAAATCAGAATCCGTAATGCGGTGGCTCTAACGTCGGGGGTATCTTTGTTCGGTGTTGCCAATTTTGTTCTCCCAGTGCGCTCTCCAGCTGGTATTAATTTCAAACTTGCTGCAATCCCAGTTCTGTCCTCATCAAAGTGACTGATTGATAGAAAAAAACCTGCCTGGGCACAGCTTGCTGATGGCCTTAGTCACCTCATTAAAGTGCAAATTGGGTATTTCAACACTGTTTCAATTATACAGTGGTACAGGAACAATTAGCTGCGGCATTTAGCTGAACACCTAATCTGCACGCACCGTCACAAAGGCAGTTACTTTAAGCTGGCAACACATGCACACTAATTATTGGACATTTGCTGCCTTTTGGGCACTTGTTATGCAACTATGCAGACCTCTGCAGTACATTTGTTTGTTTGGAAGTTGCAGCCCTTTGCTCGCAGTATTTCCGTAAATTTCTTTCTACCCTCTCTGTTTTTCCTCCTTTGCCTTCTCTTGCACTCCATTGCACTCTGCTAATAAACTGCCTTATCCCTTTTTTTTAATCCTCCTTGGTTTTTGTATCGCTCTTGATTTCACCCTGTGTATCTCTGTCTCCTAACCCAGAGTCAATGATCCTGTTGGGCTCCATAGAGCGTGCCCAGCTGCAGTCGCTGCTCTCCCAGCAGCTCAGTCGCAGCAGACGCACGGACTACATCATGGAACAAGCTGCAGCAGAGAAAAAACGCCTGTCTGATGAGTCGAACAGCGATAGTGAGGATGGACGCCAGCGGGCCAGCCAGGAGGTCCAGGTTAGAGGTCCTTATTGACAAGTGAAATGCGTCTAAACCAGTGGTTCTTAACCTGGGTTCGATCAAACCCCAGGCGTTCGATGAGTCGGTCTCAGGGGTTCGGCGGAGCCTCTACTGCGGAGGTAAAGACACACTTGTGTAAAGTCGTGATGACGCGCCCCGCTTTGCCATCACTTGCTGCAGAGGATCACGTTACATTGCTTAGCCAATCAGTGCTGCGGAGGAGCACTGATTGAAGGAGTTCCACTTTCAGCATGGATTTGAACTTTTGTCTTTAATTACTTCAGCAAAGCTCACAGTTTTTACCAAATTCTTTAGCTTTTGGTGTACTTCTAAATCTGCTCCTTAGCCGCATCTTTTCGGGGTTGCTACTGCCTCTAGTGGCGTGGGGGTGGTAACACAATTAATATAATTACATTACTAAATCAGAATACCGCAAAGTCTTATTTATTTATTATTAATTTTTCATTCTCTTAAGAATGTAGAGCTAATTAAATGATCTAAACAAGACCGTAAAGTGGTTCTAGTTTCTCTTGACGGAAAACCTGTTGAAACTGTGGCAAATTTTAAATACCTTGGGTCGTTCCTGGACAGTCAGCTCAACTTTGCTGAAAACACTGACTATATTTTGAAGAACTGTTCTCAGAGACTCTACCTTTTAAGAAGACTTAGTGATCTTGGGGTCACCCAACTAGAGTCCAGTCGTCTTGAATTTGGGGGGAAAAAATCCTATTTTATTTATCACTACAGAAGGGTTCAGTGAATGCGCATATAAAACTGGTAGGTTCTGTACCTCAAAAAAGGTTAAGAACCACTGCTCTAAAGACAATGTGAGGAGAATTTCTCAAGAGAATTTATCAAGCAGTTATATAATTTGTACTAGATTCTCTGTGAAACTATTTCATATTTCTTTTTTGTTTCACTTAAGAAGAGCTTTGGGAGTTGATTTTTACAGGGCAATATCTTCATTACATATTCAGTGCATCTAATAAATACTTTATTTTTGGTTGTGTGAAGTTACAACTAAAGATTTTAACACAAAATAACACATTAATAAAAATAGTTTGCAGATGCAAATACGAAGAGCTTTACTATGATGTCCATAATTAAAATCCATTCCCCACAGAAGCCACCTGATTACTAAATGGACACCTTGAAGTTTGTGTCATTATAAATCCAGTTCTTCTGTGAAGCCTTGAAATGTTTGTTAGTGAAGGTCAGAAAGCAGACGGCATCATAAAGACCAAAGAACACAGTGTAAAGGTCAAGGAGAAAGTTGACCTGAAAACATCTTTGTTTTATATTTTTAAGCTAGCAGGCCAGACAAAGAGAGAATTATTACTTATAGAAGAAGCTTCAAGGTCCATGGAAGCTCTAGGAGATGCAGAAAGTCTATTGACAGGACAATTATTAGTTATACACTACAAATCTGTTCTATGGAAGAGAGACATGTAAAAAATAATAAAAATGCTGAAACAAGCCAGGTTATTGGAGTTTGCCGCAGGAGATGTAGTAAACCTTTGAGAAAGATGCTCCACTCAGATGAAACTGAATTAAACATTTTGGTCCTACAAAACGGTATGCAACATAGGAAAACTACAACTGCACATTACCCCTGAAAATGGAGTTCCCCCACAATGTGAAACATGCTGTGAGGACACTTTTATTCAGCAGTGACAGAAAACTTGGTTACCATTATTGTGTAGTGGGATGAAACTAAATGCAAGATGATGGTGAAATAAAACCATATTATTTCTCATTTCTCAGTAGTTTCCATTGCTTTGAAATGAAAGTGAAACATTTAAAGTCAAATAGCTTAGAACTAGGAGTTTGCTTATTTACTCTAGAAAAAGATGAGAGAATGTGATTTTTAAGGCAAATGGACTACTTATGATGTAAGCATTCACCTAGAGACAAATTATAAAGTCTTTCAGGAATGCCTTATTTTAATACATCAACAATCTACACACACCCATGTTTAAAAGACAACTCTGGTCCTAATAGATTCAGCAATTAGAAGTTTATTTGTTTACTCTGCAACGCTTGGTGTCCCACCAACATAATGCAGCTAATCAGAGAAACACTTCTGTCTAGAGGAACTCTCAGACAATTTTGTTGAATAATGCATTCAGTTATAGGGAGACAGACCTCTAAAAAGTGTAACTACCTTATATAATGGAACTGGAAACTTTAAAAATATCATTAACAATGAATATTAAAACTTTTTTTTCACATAAGCTATCACTTCTTTATGGCTGAAACTAGATGTTTTCCCCACTTTCTGAGCATCAATAACATAGCTGAGCAAAAATGTCTTCAGGTCATGAAAATGGCTGAAAGAAAACCCACTGCAGTCATGAAATTTTAAATCAAAGCCAAACCCACATTCAGCCTCTGAACTTTATTCCTCCCACTGGCCTCTTGTGTCTTTGTATGCATTTTCTTTTTTGTCTTGCCTCCTTCACTCCCTTGATTTGTTTCCATCTCTTCACTCTGCTGAAAGCACATTCATTTATCTAATGGATCCGACGTTAGTGAGAGTGATGGAGCGTTAAGGGAAGATTAGGTGGTTTAGATTTCATCTTTGTGTTTGTGCTTAGATTTCTACTGAGGAGTCCACCTTCAGTCCAACTCGTCCAGCTAGTCAGAAGCCTCTGAAACCTGCACTGAAAAGATCGTCTGTTGTGGAGAGACTAACTGAGCTTCCCACTAGTAAGTAACGACTAAGGTAATAGTAATTATTTAATCCCAGTAATACTTGAAGACTTCTGAGTGGCTGAACATAAACGGCTTAAAACACTACTCTAGGTTCACTATGAAATCTATAAACAGAGACTGTCATTCCACCTTGACACATGCAAAGGAGGCATTCTTTTCAGAAATCAATAGCAAAAAACAGGTTGCTGTGTATTGGAGACTTCTGCCCAGGTCCCTCTTGAAAATGAGATCTAGATCTTTTACCTGGTTTACCTGGTTAAATAGAGCAACAAAAAAAAAATCAACTATCACTATGCCTTAGTTGATAGGTTGACAAACCCTCCTGTGACTGAACTCTATATGAGTCTCCAATGACTTTACCAACTTCCTTCCAGAGAAAATAAAAAATAGAGGGTTAATTTGCACATTAACACCAATTTCACTTCTATTCCTATTCCAAAAAAATGAGAAATGCAGAGAAAATGACTAAATTTCACCAACTCAGCCACAAAAACCTAGAAGAAATTAAAAATCAATTAAGCTCCTCCTACCCACAGCTTTCCTTAGGAAAGCACTGCCTGTCGTTGCATATGCTCTGATTCAAATGGTAAACTCTTTCCTCTCATCAGGTGTTTTCCTCCAGACTTTAAACACGGCAGTTATCAAACCACTGATAAGAATAAACAATCTGGAAACATCCCTACTGCAGGTTCACAGGTCAAATTTCAACCTTCCATTTGTCAGCAAAATTATTGAAAAAGCTTTGTTTCAAACTCTTAAATAGTTTAACAGTGACAAACCCATTTGTCTTTCAATTTGGTTTCTCTGCTGACCACAGTACTGAGATTGTCCTAGTCAAAGTGTTCAGTGACATAATTATAGACTATGGAAGAACCACAGTACTGGTTCTGTTGACTTTATTATGAAGGTGACTGGCAAATTGGGTTGGACTCTCTGGTACAGAAGTCAGTTGGTTCTTTGGGTCAAAAGGTAACTTAAAGACCTCTCATCAAACATGCTAACACACTCTAAGAAGCCAAAAAAGTTTGTAATTACTGAATGATGAAGTTGGCTTCCGATTCTCTTTCTATCGGTGATAAATCTCTCACTTTGTAAACACAAAGAAGCAAGAATTTACTGTTCCCCAAATAGTGTTGTGAACGCATGGTGTATATCACTCATGTTTTTTTATACCTTCATCAGGCAAAAGCCGAGGTAAATCTGATGTTGAATTATTTCAGCTTTTCTTTAATGGAAAGTGAGGAGCTCAGCAGACTAGGAGACTCTGAATAAAGAGATTCTAGGAAAGGTGCTTCAAACATGTCACAATGGGAGACGGGCTTTGACTGACATGGGACCAGCTGGAGACATTATGTCTGTTTGTTTGGGAGCATCTTTAGGTCATTTTAGGTCACAGCTAGGAAGAGGTGGCTGAGGAAGAAAGCTTTGGAGAGATTTAGTGCAGACTACTGTCAAAACAATGAAATCATGACTAGTTAGGAGAACATTATCGGTTTGAATATTTATCTACTGATCAAACAATATCAAGCAATGATTGTGAATGTTTCTATTTTCCCTTTGCAGGCCCACAGGACCATTCTGGCATAAAGAAGAAGAACCTGTTCTGCTCCAGTCCAGACGTAGAAGGTTTGGAGGTGAGAGAACCATGTCCTTGAATGCAGCCAATCAACAGGAGCACAGACACAACACACACACACACACCTACACGCACACACACACACACACACACATACACACACACGGTGACTCACATCCTGCCGTTCACACATTCAGTGCACCCACACAGTCCTATCCTATCTCTCACAAACAGTCCTTCACGCTTTACAGTACAGTACCTCCCACTCTCTCACACATGCATATTCAGAAAACACACACAATCTTAGGTGGCTTCTATTTAAACTCTTTCACTTCATCTCAGCCTTGTGTCCTGCCGCACTTTATTTTATCCTGCAAATGGATTGTTTTACTACATTGACGTTTTGTCATGTCAGTGTTTTCCAGAGGCTTTTAAAAAATATTAATGCATTTACAAAGTCAAGGTGACGTTCAGGTTGTTAACTTTGTGTGCTTGTCTCTGGTCACCTTGGAAGAAAAACAACAATATGGAGACCCCAGTGTCTCCTGAGCAAAGGAGGCCACCCAAACGAGTCCGGATATCTGTTGTGGTAAGAGCCACCGTTCTGGGCTCCCAGCATGCCTGGAATCCGCTCTCCAACAAGTCCATCTACCGATCAATCTATTGTCACACAGCCATCCCATTTCAGGGCTAATCCCGAACGCCGATGGTCAGCGATCTGGGCTGAACTCAGCCAAAGCTGTCTCATTGTGCCAGTGTAGAGCATCCTCTTTCTGATCCAACCTGTAACCTGACCACTGACCTTTCTCTGCTTTTAACTGTTGATATTGTAGGTTTTGGCTTTGATCCATACAGCTTAACCAGTTTTCGTTGGTCTGCTGGTCAGGGGACATACAGAACACTTGACTGCTAACATGTCACTGCTGCCTTCTATTGATTCCACTGCCTCAAAGTGTCCTTGTATCATCAGTTAAAAACGTCTTTTTACCTTGGACAATGGACCACATAAAAAAGCACCACAAAGCAACATAAAAAAACAACAATAAACAAACCCATAATTTACCAAAAAAGGAATAGGCTGAAGCCAAGCTTATTCTTGCCTATCCTATTTTACCTAACAACCTACCAAGACATCTTCACAATACATACAGTATATGTCTACTTAACAGCGTAAGACTTTATAATTTTACATTTTAGAGCTCTTTTAAAGCAGAAAGGACACAACTTAAAATCATCATTCATTTCATTCCACAGTTTCACACCAATAACTGAAACACATCTAGATTTTACCTGGCTCTTCTCTTTTGCGCTTTCAAATATAAACAAACCTTGCAAATTATATTTATTCTTTCTTAGCTTAAATAATTTCTGAATACCAGAAGGAAGACTTTTGTTCAATGCTTTATACATTATTCCCAGTATTTTTATATAAACAATATCTTTTAATTTTAATATATTACTTTTAATGAAGAGTTTACCAGATAATGATCTACATTTTTGAGAAACCTTTTTCTTGAAAATGACTTGATCAGAATAAAACATTGCATCCTCCCTCTGACAGAATTACAGTTCAGATCATGTTGGTGTAACTCAATTAGAAATATTATTGATTTGGACTTGAAGCACTGAAAGGGCTCCATCAACCCAATTATTGAAGTCTACAAAATTGTAATCATTCTGCAGTGCAGGGATGTCATGTCATTACTCTTGCATCGCCTCAGTGTGTGTGTGTGTGTGTGGGTGTGTGTGCGTGTGTGTGTGTGTGGGTGTGTGTGTGTGTGTGTGTGTGCGTGTGTGGGCGTGTGTGTGTGTGTGTGTGTAAAAGCAAAGTATACTGCTGATAAATGACACTGATCAGTTTTGTTGACAGAGAAAGGAAAACCACTGACAGTATTGTGGGCTTCAACCATGCATCTCATCAAGCTGTTTGAGTCCAGAACCATATCCAGTTCTGCTCTATAAAGATATTTTTTTTATGTTGTATGACCACACAGCCTAAATTAAACCTACCTCAAAGGATTCCTTTTTGATATTTTAGAGTGAGGTTCTTTGAAGTTATAATCAGTAATAACTCCCTATGGTTAAAAAAAAAAAAAGATGTCTTATCACTAGGAAAAGAGATGAATAAGCGTCCAATTGGCATCACTGCCAAGCTCCTCTGTTTTAGTGAAATTGGAATCCCAGTATCGATTCACCAGGACATGTTGAGATACTTTTTTTAAAATTACATACTTAGTCAAGCTTGTTTGTAGCAAGGGCACCATGTACATCTGTAAGTCATTTCTACTCGCATCGAACTCACTAAAAAGGAACCTATTATCTGAATTTTCTCTAATTTCATATTCACTCTGAGTTCCAAATCTTCGCCTGGATATTTTTGCTTATTTTAATTGTACAAAGTTCTTTAAATGTCCTGTGAGCAAATACATTTGCGCATTTATCTATAACAACTGGAACTTTCAATATCTAGTGGTAATTTTCATAATTTACCCTCTATTAAGAGTGCCCCTCAGATTAATTTCACTTTCTCCTACTGCGGGAGTGAAATGAGCATAATAACCCGAGATTGGCTGAAAGCGCAACGTCTCTCCTTTCAGAAACCGTTGGAACATTTCAGATAGCTCAAAGTATTGCGGAGTTACGGTACTGCAAATTTGACTGTCGTCGCCAACACATTCATGTCCAGGTTTTACATTTTTGACAAGTCCCCATTCTTTAATCACTTTTGTGTCAATGATGTCCTGTATTTAGACTTTTTTTTATAAAGTTTCTTGTTGCAACCTTCTTGCTTTTACAGTTACTATAGTAAACTTGTGTTCAGCTTGTGCCCTGCCACTCTTTCTGCTGCTAAAGAATCCATTTATTTAGAATCCACTCTGGAGAAAATGTCCCATCTCTTGTAACATTTATAGTCTTAAGTTACAGATCTTGTTGTGGTTGCAATAAGTAGCCGTATGTTTCTTTCAAACTTGTAATTTATTGGCTGAAGCCAATAACAAAAGCTTGTGAATAGCCAAACAAAGCCGGTATGTTAAACAACTGTGAGTTTCCCCACAGCCCGAAACTCAGATGCCTGGCAGTTAGATTTACTCTGTAAATAAGCTGAATTTAAACACAAAGTTTACAATTTTACAACCTCTGAAGCCACTATTTAAAGTTTTGGGTGTATCTTTATGACTTCAACTTGTATATTTTGCAAAAAAATACATTACAGCATGACACCCTGATGACAGCAAGCCACAATATTTGGTTAAAGCCAGAGCAGCACCAGGTCACCAATTCGCACAACTTCCACACCCCAAGGGTTGGAGTTTATTCACAGACTGGAAAAATTGACTTTAATTTGAAATGTTCAGACAATATTAAAATTTTTTTAAACACAGTATTTACCATAACCTTAGGAGGCAAAATTCCACAAGGCAATTTTACTTCACGTCAGATTTTCAAGTCTGTCAGTATTTATTTATAATGTTTATTATTAATTGATGGACAGCAGTCAATCTGCTTCATCTGCTGCTGCCAGTTATGATTTTAATCAATGATTGAAGGGTATTTTTGTGAAGCTCATCGCCCAGTCTGTGCTTAGGCAGATGGAGCAGGCGTTGGACCAAGGAATCTTTTGGGGTTTTTAGGGAACCAAGGAGCATGTTAATCATTCCTGTCTTTCAGAGGGACCTGTTTGTGGAATCATTTCAGGTTTTGAATCCCTGCAGTAGGTGGTAGATCAACTTATGGCTTCAGCCCTGACCCTTCAGCAGCTCTATTCTCAGTTCTTCTACCATTCCTTGATTTGTGCTCCCCATTGGACATCTTTGTCATGCTTGGCGACTTGTGCGAGGCCCTCCTCCAGTTTTTTGTTGCTCCGTCATCTTGCCCACAGTGCCCGCCTGCCCTTCATTTGTTCTATTGTGACTGTGAAATATTAATGCAGGGCAGATGACATCAGGAACCTGTTGCACAGATTGATGATTCCTTCCTCGCCGTTTTCTCATTCTTCTTCTCCCACTCTTACGTCCCTCGTGCTTTATTTATAATCGCTTGTGGGCTTGTATTTTTCCTTTTTGTTCATTTTTGTTTTTTCTGACAAATTCCATCTTTCTCTTTATCCATCTTTTTGTTGAGTTTTTGCGAGTTATTGAGAAATATTTGTGCCAAAAATTGCCATCAGAAGACTGAGTACTTTCATAAGGGGCTGTAAAAACCACTACAGTGTTGTTGGTTATATTTTTCAATGTGTCTGTAAAATAAAAACAAATTTAACCTGTGGCTCAAATAAACAAATTGTAGAAATAATTCTACATAATTTTATTAAAATGTGGGATTCCAAAACTGGTTTGACATATTTATCCAATGTTGAATTCTCGAGTTATAAAAAATAACTCGAGAACTCAACAATTATCTCTGAAACAAAGACGCAATAAGTCCCCACGACATCTGGAGCCTTCAACCCCTGAGCACGATTAGATACATCTCCATATTTTTGCATCCGGCTTCACAAACTGGAGGGCGTTCCATTAAAAAAGCAGTTTGGAAAGTGAGTCAAAGCTTCTTTCTTGCTCTACTTTACAACTATGCTGCCATTTGTTTTTGTTTAGTCAGCATGGAAATGAAAATTGATGGTCTTGGCTCACTAAAACTGATTACAGCAGCTGTTTATAACCTCACATTTGGCCTAATTAGAATGTAAATGTTTGCAAAGTGGAAGTTTACTGACTAAGAAAGTGAAAAGCTTGTTCTATGCAATTTATTTATTTATTGTGTAAAGTTTAAAACAGACAGTGTTTCAGTGTTTTACAGGCAACCAAGCAAGCTGTTTGTGAAGAATAAACCAGAACGTTGCGACTAAAGCAGCTTTGCACCTCTTTTTTGATACCCCTTCCTGACCCAAAGGATGCAGTGAAGAACAATTCCAGATGAATGAAAAACTGCTGTCGTGACTTAAGCTCAGGAGTGTGACGGTATTAGTACTTTAGCTGCAACATAGCAGAAAAGAAAGACCCTGCAGAGGATAGTGAGGGGAGCTTTATAGCAGATTTCTGTTTCAGCAAGGTTGCAGGAACTGCTGAGATTTTTTTAACTTATTTTTATATTATCTAGTTTGTGTTGGTGATTGCAGAGAAACATTTCATTTTGTTATCTATCTGGGACACAATGAAATGCTTGATTGATTTGTTTTAAGTTCATGTTTGTATTTCTGCGTCATTCCACTTTGTATGACTCGGGTCATCGAAGTCGAATGCTACTGGTGCCTGGTTGGATCTTAATGGAAGCAAATTCTAAGCAGTGTTACAAAGACACCGACTCCATTAAAAATGTCCTTCAGGCATCTGATAAGCAGAGTATGGAGAGAACTGGATGGAGTTCCTGTGTAATTTTAAATAAGAGAGGAAGGTGAATTTCTTAAGAAAAAAATTAATGTATATAATGTGATGATGACTGCTTTGCACAAACTAATTTTAGAAAACTTTAAAGAGAGAATCTTTTGTTTGCTTTTAGGCAGTTGAATTTTTTAAATCACTACATGCAAGTTTTAATATAAAGATAGAAAGTGAGCTGCTCAAAAACTGAGAACTGTAACTATCTGTCTGACATAAAGTAACAACAGCTTAACATTTCCTGCAGTGTGTTTACTAGTTTACCTACACTGTGGTATAACTAGACAATGCAGTTTTGATCATTCCCTTTTTTTGAAATGTATTAAAACTTTGACTTTGATTACTTTGTCATATCATTGATTATCCAATCAACACTTAAATAAACAAAATATTTATATGGATGTTGAGCAACATCAACCAACCTAATAGACTAATATTGCTCCACATGTGTGACAATGTCTGTGAAGATTCTAATTTGAAAAGCTGGGGGATTTTCTGAGTGGGCAGATAGAAATAAAGTGTTTACTCTACTGGCAGTTTGCTCCCGCCACCACTGTATTGATTCAAGTCTGATCATACATCTTCAAATTAAACAAAAGTTGTATCTTCCTCACAAAGATACAAATTGGTTGTGTAAAAAACCAGCAGTGTAGCAGCATGATCACACAATAAAATTCAGAAAAATCCAACTGTCATTTTGAGAACATGTACTCAATAGACTCGAAAAGTCACTTGTCAAGATGGGACTGTTTAAAATTCCCAGTGGGACAATTGTTGGTACCCCTAACAATTAGTTAAAGATGATGAAAAGTATTTTATGCATTGTTGTTTTCAGTTATTAATAGGATTCAAGAACTTATAATTAACAATCCATCACTTCTTTACCCTAACCCTAACCCCATGTAATAGGGGTATTACTATCATGTAACACAGAGTTGCAGTTCTTCTAGCCACTGGATACTGAGCTGGACGAGGTCTCATATTAATCTCGTCCCCACAAAAAGTGAGTAGGATGATAATGGAGGATAAAAAAACTACAACAAAGCATGGGGTCACCAAGTCCTCACAACATCCATATTTCACTTTATTTATTGAGATGCTTGGGACTGATGTTGAAAAAACTTCATTAAAACAAATCAAAGATGTCAAACCTGAATTACCAAACTCTCTAAACGTTCCAGCCTTGTGAAATGCTAAAGGAAATAAAGCTTAGAATGTTTCTCCCCACTCCATCTAACGTATATGATTATGGCTGGATTTTAGTTTTCAGTTTGAAATTGTTTCTGCAATAAAGGATGGATTATCTGATTTATTTATTTTAATTTTAATTTTTTAACTCATCTTTATTTTGATGCTAATTTGTCATAATTTGTCACAGAGGCATGAAATCACACCTTACATTAATGTTCTCCTCACCCACATCTCTGCGGGTTTTAATATGGTCGCCTGCAAATCTGTGTTTGCTGGTTCTATTCAAACTTGTCAAACAACGATATCAGGCTTTCTATTGAAACTTACCACAGATCTTTCTTTATAATGAACATCTACTATGACATCTCGTATATCACATCTCGCGCACTTATTAAATGTGCTCCTGTCACTCTTTTAGTCTGTCATTCCATTTCTGTCCATTTGTCACAAGACATTGGTGCAGTATAACATTCTTGATGTCTTCCATGTGTCTCTGCCTTCTGTTCTGTAGCCTAGAGGGTAGGACTGGAAATGAGAAATATTTAAGAAAGTAACAAAGGAACCAGAACTCTCTTTCATTTGTTTACCATGTGTTTCTGATATTCTTGATTCTTCATGTTTTAGCTGTTTTTAGCTAAAATATGAAATAACCTAAATTTTTGTTACTGACTTCTCTTCTATTGCTTCTCATCTACAGGATGACGGAGATGTGGAAGACGACGTGACACTTCGTGAGGTAAGACCCTCAGTTGATGACACAATGTTTGTATTGTGACACAAACTTCCCAACTAATAGGAGCTCTCTCCCAGCAGAACACTGCAATATTATACATATTGACAGCTATTAAAATGTCCCTGATGATGTCTTTAAGGTAATCTGAGTTAGTGTTTGAAGAATTGAGCTGTCCAGAAAGGAAATGGGGCGCAGCAGTCGTAGTGGCACCCTCCAGACATGACCATGAGGGAAATCATGGAGGTTATGGTTACTACCTTTCTGTCCCTGACTGAATCTTCAATAATGCAAGAGGAGTTCAATTTCAAAGTTGTGATGAAAGCCAGGCGTGGTGTGTGCTGTTCTGTAAATGAGAACTCTGTTCATAGAAAAGTAAGTGGAGGATTTTTTTTGAATGAGCACTTGGAAGAATGGAAGATTTTTAGGGGAAACTGATTTTCTAAGTCTTACTTTTTATGAGTATTTTTGTTTTATTATTACTGAAATGGTTAGCAAATATGTAGCAATGCATCACATGATGATATACTACATTGGGTTCACAACTATGAGACAAAGTAGGATGGAGGTATGTTTTTATTATTATTTTTATTTTATTTTTTTAATATTGCAAAGGTTTTGCAAATCACAGAAACTAACTGGTCTTCAGTTATTCAGTCTACTGTCGATTCTATGATTCTCTTTGTTTTGTGATGACCTTAATGTCTCATTTGTATGTTCGTAAGTGGAGTAAGGATTTCATTAATATTTAGCCATGAATCTCCTCTGTATTGATTTATCTGATTCAGGTTTGATCATTTTAATATTCTAGTGTTTGAGCTACATTTGATAGTGTAAAATACTGCAGTTGGAATTTGTTTTTTATGTTTAAAGAGTTTGCAAACTTTCCAAACAAGCATACATGTAGCCTTTAAGAAAGTGGTTGTTGAAATTATATTTTAGTTGTGATCATCTTGTAGATGGGATTTATCTGCTGTTTTCGAGGGTTAGGTTTGATGCTGGTGTCACACAGAGGAACTTCTTTCAAGTCTTCGATACATGGAGACTACTTTTCTTTCAATCTGTTCTCATTTCAAAGCCTATGTTTGTCTTACTGGAAAGTCTTATTATGCTTGATGTCATCACAGTCCGACAAACCTTGGCCCTTCACTTTTTTCAATGTGCCCAGATGGGTCACTTACCCTGGAGTCGTATATTTTTGGATATGACATCATTCATAATTCATCCATCAACAGAACCTCTCATTTCCTTTCTGTCAGAAACATATTCCTCACCCTTTTTTTCTTCCTTTCGTTCACTCAAATAACGTTCACCTTTCATAAATCTGCCATGTCACTGCTTCTGTCTTTGTCTCTCTTTGTTTGCCTCTGGTGCTGAGCAGCATTGCAGTGTAGGTTGCCTTTGATTTATAATCACTCAGCGCTGCATCTGTGCCACTAAATGGATGTGATGTGTCAAATAGTGGTTTGGAAAATATGATGCTTTTGTCAGCTGATCACAGGCTGATATTAGTCATAAAGACTTCATCTGTTGTCAGTATTTTTTGAACATGCTTTTTTTTTTTTTACAGCCTAATCACAAAGATGTACAGCCAATAAAGACAGGCTCTAAATGTGGGAGTTAGTTGTTTTTTTTTTTTTTTACTGAGAATGTTTAAAATCCCGTTAATCGAGGTACATTGACCACTGACACTACTGCCAAGCACTTCACTGTTTTTGCCATCTTTCTGTCTTTTTAAGTTTTTGCTGAACATCTCTGATCCTTCAAATCTGTGTGATTTGCAGATTGCAGAGTGGGAGGAGAGCCAGCTTGATGAGCAAGTCAACTTCAACAACTGCAAGATTGACCCCGCCCCCTTTCAGCTGGTGGCGCACACTTTGCTGCATAAGGTCTGATTGGAGCTACAGCTGCTGTTTACCCTCTGTGCATAAAAGTGCATCCTTCCTGATGTGTGCGTTTCTCAGTGTTTAGAGGCATTAGCCAGTCGCCACTCTGAGCTGCACAGAGCCTTGAAGCTTTACAGTATTCACAACCCTTCACCGTTTCCTCACAGTTATAAACATCAATGCCAAGGTTTTATGGTAGACCAACATGAAGTAGCACATTGTTGTGAAGTGGACAGAAAATCTGACAAGTGTGGTGTGCACACTTTTCAAATTGTATTTTGACACCCTTGAGTGTTCTGATCAGATGAGACAAATCTTTTGCTTTGAGTCAAATTACTTTGTGTGTTGGAAAACTAGAACTGCACATTATCCTGGACACATCATACTGTCAAGCATTTTGGTGGTGGCAGCATCATGCTGTGGGAATTCCTTTCTTCATCTGGTACACTAAAGGGCTGATGAGATGAATAAGTTTACCTTCCAGAACCAAAAAAGCCTACGCATACAGCAGGTGCTTCAATTAAAAAGTTCACATTAAGATATGGTCACATGTTGGGAAGGCCCAGTCAAAATCCAGACCTAAATCAAAAAACTATTTGTGGTGAGACTTAATAATTTACATTTACTAAGTTTGAGCTAATTTGCGAAGAATGGCAGATATTTAAATTTTTAGGTATGCAAACCTAAAGCATCATATAAATAATAGCAAAGGACAATTGAAGTTAAAAGTTTATTACCTGCTGTGTGAAAGAAAGGTGTTTCACTCTTCTTTACTTTCTTTCCTGCTTCACATGTCTGCAGCCCTCTGGAGGCTCAGTCTACAGTCACGTAAACACAGCTGTGGGTTGAAAACTTCATACAGAGTACACCTGCATAGAGCTGCTTTGACTTGCTAGCGGCCATGGCTGCACTTAATGTCTCCCATCTATAATGCTACCGTGGCTCTCCAAAGTCTTCGGGGCCCCGTATGAATACTCTTTAAACATTTAAGAGCGAGGGATCCTGCACCAATCCATCTCGCTTCCCTCCTTCCACTGCATCCTGCAAAAAGTCAACATCACACACAATCTCCCTCAACATAAACGGTGCCATCACTTTTAGAAGAAAATACAAAGATAAATTTTCTGATGATTGACTCATTTATTCATTGATGATAGTTGGTAGAATTCTATCTACGTTTGTGTGCCAAAGGACTGTGGAATAAATATAAACAGGTTGTAGCTGGAATCTCTGGTTGCTGATAATTAGTGTGCTGCTGATCAGTTGATTGTGAAAAGGCCTGTGCAGCGGCATCAATCAATGCACCTCAATTTAAAGAGATGCTGGCGTCCTCACTGAAGCTGCTGCATTCTCCTCTGGGATACCTATTTGACAAATTACATTGCAGCTTACCGTGGCCTAAAAAACACTCAACGATCTTTTTCTTGGCACAGCCTTTATTTTCTGTGCTCTGTGGGATCAATTCCAGCTATCCCAGATGGGGAAAGTCTCCCAAAACTAAAGTGCAGCTTGCCTCAGAAATAAAAACCATCTTATCCAGCAGAAAAGTAGTTGAAGATTTTAATTTTTCTCTAGCTGCACAAATTCACCTTATACCAGTGTAAAATCACTTTGTAGATCCCAACTGGAAATAGTAAATACTATAATCAGGCTAAAGGATGAAGTAGAGCAGAAATATATATATATTTAATCTTTCAATAGGTTTTAATTGTCTATTGCCAACCTTGCAGCCTGGGGATTCCACAATGATTCATCTCCCTTCAGTTCTATGTCTGGGATTTTTCTTTGGTTGGACTTCAACCAGGCCACCTACCTATTTTTTTTGTGTTGACGGTACACATAGTTATTAATCTACGGTGTGTGCTGATCAAATACATATTACCGTATTTTCCGCACTATAAGGCGCACCAGATTATAAGGCACACCTTCAATGAATGGTGCGCCTTTAAAACGTTTTTCATATATATGGCACATAAAATAGACGCTACAGTTTGGGTTGGCCAATGTGTTCCGTACTCAATTATTACACATCCACATTTGTAAAGAAGTGGTCCCCGAGTACTTTATATAGTAGTCTGCCCCAGTTGTTTCACTCATGGTGTTGCGATATTGTGCCCAACTGCTTTCCGGTTAACACAGACCAACCGACACGCTGCTGCTGCAGTCTCCCCCCCCCCGCCCCTCCCCAGCTTTAAATGTATTATCAAACTTTATTAACAAAGCAGCGTTCTGACAACTATCCCAGCATGCACCGCGCACTTCTTCTTCTACAGGGGAAAATGAAGTCGGCGACTGCTTACCGTAGTTGCTAGACCTGTTGTGGCTCAATATTGGTCCATATATAAGGCGCACCGGATTATAAGGCGCACTGTCGGCTTTTGAGGAAATTGAAGATTTTTTAGCCTTATAGTGCGGAAATTACGGTAATTACTTCCACATAAAAATACTTTTTTTGACTAAAAAATATGTCATAAAGCATTTTTCTCCTTTATGTCACAAGAGTATCTAAAATGATTTGATTCTTATGTTTAGCAAATGGATTGCTGTAAAAGTACATGTGCTTGAATTCATTAACTTGCGTTAGCAATGGTTCACCACAAAGGAAAGCATGCAGTGATCATCACTTAGTGTTATAATAGCCACACGTGAAAAAATTAATTGCTTCCAAAAATATTGCACTTGAAATAACCTCATGGAGAGAAGTTAAATGTCAGTAAAGGAGGCTTCAGGAAGTCCAAGATTGTCCAGCATCTCTTGATAGAAAGCAACCAGTAAAGAGCTTCTTTAACATTATAGCAGGTGGACTTAAGTACATCCACATAATAAAGCAAACTTATGACAGAAAGTATCAAGAAAGGAACCATTTTGTTTAAAAAAAAAACCCATCCATAACAGACTCAATTCTGCAGAAAGGACAAGGATAGACAGCAAAGGTTTGGGGCAAAGTTACTTCCTCTGATGACTCTCCCTTCCCAGTGTCTGACGCATCATAAAACCCCAACAAGTAAAAGGTGAACAGCAACAGTGAAGAACGTGATACATTTTATGTGACATCCTGTCATTAAGACATGTGTCTGCCTTACACTATGCAGATGAGGCAGAGTGCCAGTGACTAATTAGATAATTAGTCACTGGCTAAATCTGATGCAGTGTCTAATCCAGTGGTTCTTAACCTTTTTTGAGGTACCGAACCCCCCAGTTGCATATGCGCATTCACCGAACCCTTCTTATTCCAACCCCCCACCCCACCCCTCTGAAACACAAAATACTTTGCGGTATTCTGATTTAGTAATGTAATTATATTAGCTGTGTAACCACCCCCACACCACTAGAGGCAGTACCAACCCCGAAAAGATGCGACTAAGGAGCAGATTTAGACTATAGAATTTGGTAAAAACTGTGAGCTTTGCTGAAGTAATTAAAGACAAAAGTTCAAATCCATGCTGAGAGTGGAACTCCTTCAATCAGGGCTCCTCCGCAGCACTGATTGGCTAAGCAATGTAACGTGATCCTCTGCAGCAAGTGATGGCAAAGCGGGGCGCGTCGTCACAACTTTACACAAGTGTGTCTTTACCTCCGCGGCAGAGGCTCCGCCGAACCCCTGAGACCGACTCATCGAACCCCTGGGGTTCGATCGAACCCAGGTTAAGAACCACTGGTCTAATCTTTCTTGAGGATAAATGAACTCAAACATGTGGTAGCTCACTCACAGACCTCAGATCAGCCTAAGAACACTGGCCACAATGAAGAGTGGGGTCAGAGTGTCGAGCACTCTGACCCCACGTCTCAATACAAAACTGATGGAGCTCCATGTCTCAATACAAAACTGACTATAGACATGTTAAAAGATTGTAAAATTTACATTTTTGATATCTGAGCAAGAAACTCTACAGGCCTTAGTGCACTGAGAACATTTGTTCACTAGTCAATGGGCAGAATTCGACAAATAGGCATGATAAGTATAATGACCTTGAGTAAACATGCTACCATGTAACTGCTTTTGATTAAAGCAGAAAAACAAGAATAAAGGAGCTGTTTTATTCAATGTATTTCCGATAACACTTTATTTGATGGGATGTAAATAAGAGTGACATGACACTGTCATGAACATGACATTAGCCAACTTTGTCCCCCCATCATGTGTCCTTAGGCTAACATGGGTCTTTATGTGGCTAAAGTTGACATAGCAAAAAACACAAGCACTGTCACATCAGCCAAGTTGCTAAATAATGCACATAAACGATAAATTTGACTAACATATTAGCTTTTAATTTGCTAGTTTAAAATTGGAAGGAAAAAACCTATTTGCCTGTCTTTAAAATATGTTTAAAGACAGGCAAATATGTTTTGATATTAAGGGCTGACCTTACAGTTATGGAGTTTAATATCTTTAGCTAACATTATAGCTAACATTAACTTTCAGCAAGGTGGGATTGGCTTGAATTGCCATTTAAAGGTATTTATCACTGTTATAACCATTTGACTGAAAGCAAGTCTGCTCATCTCACAGCCTCACCAGTGGCACTATAAAATAACAGCAGTTCATCGGAAAAAAATCAGAGGAGCCAGCCGAAACAGAAAGGCTTAGTGGCTTTTTATGTAAGGTTGACTCCATTAGGCAGGTCTGTCTGGGTCCAGCGTGTTGTTTATGATTGTAGCATTCTTCATTTGAATTTGTTCTGTTATTTATGTTTTTGCTTCTGTTTTCTGTGAATGCAGGAATTTCTGTTTGCAGTATTTGTTTCATTTGATTCTTGTTTTTGTGTGTTTGGGAGTTTGCATAATTAACTTGTTTGCAGCTCGTTTTCAAATCAATCAATCAAGTTTATTTATAGCACATTTCAGCAATAAGGCATTAGCTGTGCGTTTACGCCTGTTTGCTCATCTTGGCCACCATAGTGCAATCAGTTGTCTGCCTTAACAATAATATTAATATTGGATGTTAATATCAAGCCATATTTTTATTTCTGAGCATCCCTCATGTAAATTATGCATAGAAACGGGTAAGATGTTCATGTCTGGTAGCATGAAAATTTACAGCATGACAGATTTTCTTCAGTTTTAATTGTTAAATAACAAAAATTACATAATTAGCTTCTCAACAGCTGAATTGTCAAGTGTCTGATTATTCCAAAGGTTTTGAAAGAAGATTTCACTTTTATCTCACTTCAACACGTGTGTTGATTCCTCTGTTCAGCTTTCCATTTTTAGCTTCTAGCTATTTGGCATCTCCACATACAGTTGCAGCTCTTATGTGGCTGTTAAACCTCTTGTGTAGCCTACTGCACTAATAAAGATGCTTTGCTACAAAATTTGGTTTATTATTGTTCCATAGCTAAGATAACAAAAGCTTTTTTTTATGTGCGGTTTTAACGGATCCAATTTTCCAACTGTGAAGGTAATTAGCTTTGGATAATTAGCAACTGCAGGGATAGTATTTTTTCCCCCTTTTTAAAGTGTGAATGTTCTTGGAAGTGTGGCCCAGGGATGTCCAAAGTATCTGTATCCAATTTAGCTGAACATGTTCAGTGAGTGTCTTGTGAATGAAGTGTTGGATAATTAAAGTCAGTGGTGCATTTCCTTAAATGAGCTCCATTTCAAGCCTGAAACATTCACAGAGCTGTCTCTGTGAAGGTTCTGGTTGGCTCTAAAGATTAATTCCATCTTTCATCTCTCATAGACTCACAAGCTTTTCTCCCTGCTGGGCCTCGACCACGCCTACGTCACCAGCACCGGCCGTCTCATCGGGGTGGTTTCCCTCAAGGAGGTAAGTTTGGTTTTTTCCTCCTTTTTGTGAGAATTGATATATAGTTATTGCAGAATCGAATTCTGCTCATATCCGTGACATCCATTAGCACTGACAGTGCGTTTGTTGTTTTTAAAACTGTCTCATCAGCAGAGCTGTTGCTGTGCTAAACTAGCATACAGTTACACAAAGGCCTTTCAGTCATCTTTAATAATTCCTCTTTTCTGCCTGTGATTTACTGTGGCAGACATAAGGCTCTTGCAAATTGCTGTCTCTTATCTATTGTCTCCGTCTGTCCTCTGCCCACGTCCCTCTCATTACATATCTCCTGCCTCCCTAACAGCTCAAAACCTCACTCTTTTTCAATTGGCCAGGAAGTAGAGAGAGAGCTGTTGCTAAGTGCAGGCTCTGCTTTCCGGACCCTGACATTTAAAGCTTTTTTGTGTTTTGTTCCGCCATCAGACAAAAAGTCCACAGCAGACAAAAGCTGTTCTCCTTTACAGACATTCCTATTATATCACAATATGTTTAGCACATATGATGAAGAAATCACCAGATTTCTTCCTTGAGTTGTTTTCAACCTGATACAGGAAGACTGTTGTGTTTTTTTACTGAAAAAGTTGTGTGAATCTGAAGCAAGCACATTGAAAACTGTTTCAAGTGTAAAAGTGTTTTTTTCTTTTTTTTTTTTTTTAAATAACCACTCGCCTGGTTTGGGTAAAAATAAGTCAAACAAATTTTAGATGAAATAAGGATTTCTTTCTGTAATTAATGATTAGAATAAATAAAGTGGATGCAATACTTTACTGTGACTAATAAATGGGAAGCTAAAAAAGCTAAACCTAAATTTATCTGTCCAATTGAAAGACTTGTACTTTGTCCTGCATTTCTATGAATTATAGCTCAGTAGTGCATCAGTCCATCCATATTTCTATTGTCCTCCTCAAATCCCAAGATCTGATTATAAGTGGTAAAAGATTTTGGAGGGAAACCCACACACATCCCTTTCCCTAGCAGCACTTTGCAGCCCATTCTTGTTCTTAGGCAAGCAGGCAAATATAGCCCCACCAGGCAAAGTGTAGCCCACCCATTTCTTGTTGGAAACCATGATGTCTGACTTCAAAGAGCAGAATCTTATATCATCTCCTTCACTTTTGGCTGCTGAACAACCCTCTGCTGAAGGCTGACAGTCATGGCTTGGAGATGCCAACTGAACCACATGAGCTACTAAAAGAAAGCTGAAACTCAGCTGAAACGGCACACACACACACACACACACTCTTCTGATATCTTGAGATTTTGTTCACAAAGAAAAAATAGGACTGGTGACAACCTGCAGCCCACGTGGAGTTCTACTGGGAACAGCTTGCTCAGCTTTATGCCAAAAATGCGGACACTTGGTCAGACACAGACTAGATTTTTCTTGAAAGCATCCATGGTCCTCCTGCCAGAACGCGTTCAGGGACACATGTTCTAGTTTTGTAAAATACATGTAGGGACTTTGACATCCATTTTATTTTCCCAAAACTGTTTTATTAATATTATTATTTTGCATTTAAATTTTTCTGGATTCCAATTTTCTACTCTAATCATAGTTCGTAACAAAAAAGTGTGTATTGAGTGAATAAAAAATATTTCAATCAAATAACCAAAGAATTCCAGATGTAAAAACTGTTATTCACCTTTCAGAAATATAATAAAGTCCTGTTATATTAAATGCTTTTGCAAGATATTCAAAACATTCTTTGTGCAATATAGAGTCTTGCATATTTCACATTTAAAAGAAAGAAAAGTCTTCCTTTTGTGAAATCGAAATACACTAGAGTTTAACTTGACCCAAAAAAGAGTCCCAAAGAAACCAACAGTAGAACTTAACCAACTGATGGACTGGACTGGGTATATTTCTGGTTTCCCTTTCCAACTTAGGATGAACGTCAGCCATAACATTATTCCGAACTGTCCTTTTTCATTCCTTTCTTTTCTAAACTTGTCTTTATTCTTTCAGCTACGCAAAGCCATCGAGGGCACTGTGACAGTAAAAGGCGCAAAGCTGCATCCGCCTCTGGCCAGCTTCAGGGACAATGGGACCAGCAGCAACAAGACGGAGGCGACGGAGCTCCATAAGCTGTGGGACCGTCACAAGACCGTGTCGCTGCCAGGAGAACAACCCACGTCGGAGTCCAATGAGTAGTCCCAGTGAGGGAAAGCCGAGGACAAATAGGAAGAAGAGGTGCAGGTGGGGGAAGAGGAGGTGGAGGATGCATTGACATCTATAATCTCCAAATCTACAAACATGTAGAATTCCTCAGGGCTTCAAATCATTATTTAAACACACCATGTTCCAAATTATTATCCAAATTGGATTAAAGTGCCATAAAGATTCAATTTTTGTTGTGCTATTAAATTTATAGATGGTATTGTGTGTCAGGGGTCTTTGAATCACTATAATTAATTTCAGAGACCTGGGTTGATTAGTTTGTCTGGTGAGCTCAATTAGAGGAAATCTACTTAAGAAGGATGTTCCACATTATTAAGCAGGTCACAGGTTTCAAACAAAATGGGAAAGAGAAAGGATCTCTCTGCTGACGAAAATCATCAGATAGTGTAGTGCCATATGACAAGGTATGGAAACATTAGATATTTAACGAAAACTGAAGCAATATCATCGTACTGTGAAGAGATTTGTGGCTGATTCAGAACAAAGATGGGTTTGTGCAGATAAAGGCATAATGAGGAAGGTTTCTGTTAGACAAATTCATCGGATTAAGAGAGCAGCTGTTAAAATGCCCTTACAAAGCAGCAAACAGTTATTTGAAGTTGCTGGTGCCTCTCGAACCTCAAGGTGGAGGATCCTCCAGAGGCTTGTGGTGCATGAACATACTATTCGGCCACCCCTACCCATTGCTCACAAGCAGAAACGGTTGCAGTGGGCCCAGCCATACATGAAAATTAATTTTCAAACAGACTTGTTCACTGATGACCGCTGTGCAACCCTGGATGGTTCAGATGGATACAGTACTGGATGGGTGGTGGATGGCCACCACATCCCAACACGGCTTTGACGTCAGCAAGGAAGGTGGTAGAGTCATTTTTTGGGCCGAAATCATGGGGAGAGAGCTGGTCGGCCCCTTTAGGGTCCCTGAAGGTGTGAAAATGAACTCAGCAAAGTATATAGACTTTCTGACTGATCACTTTCTTTCATGATTCAAAAAGAACTATTTGCTACCTTCCGTAGCAAAATCATCTTCATGCATGACAATGCACCATCTCATGCTGCAAGGAATACCTCTGTGTGATTGGCAGCTATGGGCATAAAAGGGATCACAATCCTGCTCTGACCTCAACCCTATTGAGAGCCTCTGTAGTTTCCTCAAGCAGAAGATATGCAGGTGGGATGCAGTTCATATCAAAACAGCAGCTCTGGGAAGGTATTCTGACATCCTGCAAAGAAATTCAAGCAGAATCTATCCACAAACTCACAAGTTCAATGGATGCGAGAATTGTGCAGGTGATATCAAAGAAGGGTTCCTATGTTAACATGTAACTCGATCTGTTAAGATGTTTTGCATTGAAATAGCTTTTGATTTTAGTATATGTGACCACTTAATGCTGCACATTCAAAGAAGGACTGTTTGCAGTTCTTCATAATACATTAAATGTTTAGAAAATCTGCCGTGCATAATAATTTGGAACGGTGCATTTTAAGTTTTTTATTTTTGAAAAATCTACTGTTCTCATTGGAAGCTTTGTTCAGTAAAATTTGATTTGTACTGTAATAGTTTATGACTTGAAAATTATACTGACCATCATTTGCATTGACCATTTAGGAAAATCTACGAAAATATCACTTGCATAATAATTTGGAACACGGTGTATTGTTAGACTACTGTTGGGCATGAATGTGTAACAGCACTGTGTTTTCTGATTCCTGACATGACAGATAACACTCAATACCTTCCATGTCTGCCATAGTTCCTTCTGTTCATTAAGAGGAAAACATTTCTTCCAGCTTCTCCATCCTGTCCTAAACATCCTAAACATCCTTTAGGACCAGACAAAGATTTTTGCCACCATTCTATTGCCTTATAAAAACTCTCCCAGCCTCCTAATGTCTTCAGTGGTTTTAAATAGATTTTAGCATCTTTTCTTGTTTGGTTCTGCAGAATAGGAAGTGTCTGCAGCGACAAAGCATGGCTTTGCATGAGAGAATGCATGTGGCATTTATTTTATATGATCAAAACGCACCAAAAGCAACACACATGATTGGCCGGATGAATGATGTCTTGGATTTGCCATCCTGTGCCTGTATTTTCTGCCATTCTGCTGCGCCTCCCTCTTATCCAGTAATCTTTATTCGTTACCTGATTTATAACCGGGTATTGGGGTCTTTGTGGGCTCAGAAACTTACAGATTAATATATTTAATATCATTCCTGTAATCTGAAATCATGATTTTGTGTCTTAACCAATCTTCCTTGTTGACTCGTCTCTTTTTCTTTCTGGGGAGATTTTTCATGTTTCGTATTTATCATTTTGTCGCTTTTTTGAATGATTTAAAAGTTATTTTTGTATATTTAACATGCTGTCTGAAACATTTCTACAGTCGAGATTTATTTGTGAAATGCGAATACACTAACAGGGTGATAGCTTGCGGCGCGTGTCTGATGGCAAACTGAAGAACCAGAATAATGAAGTTAAAGGAATGAACTTGCTCATTCCACAAGTGCCTCCTTCTCTTTTATCAGTGGGAATAAAAGCGGTGCAGAACTGCTTCGCTCCTCATAGACATGTAGACCAGTCGCTTCTTGCACTTGTTCCGTAATATGTTAGTGGCTTGATGGTGTTTCACGGCAGTGTGCAATTGCTACCATGGCAACCGTGGTGTCTGCTCACCCCAGGGGGAGCTGAAAGCACTCCTCTCATTTGGTTCTGTTCATTTGTTTGCGCCTTTTCATCGATTCTCATTGTTCTGCCGGGTCCTTTCACCTCGCCGCAGATATCTCATCTCATCTGCTGCGGAGAGAGGTCGCTGGCTCTTTATCAGCCTGCATTAATCACAGTAGAAGTTGTAAATTTTCGTTTTATTGGTGGATCTGCTTGTGGGTAATTGATTTGTGCAATAACAGTAATTCATCTCATTTTCTAGACCTGTTTTAATTGATATGAATGCAAGATAACCTTATTTTTGTAAAGAAATCTGAAAAGAGTAAAAAGATTTATGTATACAAGAAGAAGTAGCGTGGTAAGGTCTTTGACTGTTTGTAGAGGAAGGTTTCCCAGAAGCCTCTGGAAATTAAAATTCACATTGCAACAGTAATCTGCACTTTTGGTGTCTCAGTTGGGCTTTTTGGAAACCTTATCTGGAAGACTGTGGCGAAGCTGCTCCTCTCATCCGAGCCTCCCGAGGCACACAGTCAGTTTTATCGTGCTTCCTTCCATCCTTCAGTCAGAGCGGCTTTGATGAGCCCAGATCTTTTTTCCACTCCTTATGGGACTGTGCATTACAGCAAGCCAAGGGGTCCAAACCAGAGCAAAATTCCAGAGTTATTTTTCACATCGAAAATTAAAACATTGATTTTTTTTTTTGTACATCATGATGAATAAATATGATTTTAACAAACGAGTGTTTGTGTTGGAGTGTGTTTTCTGTCTGAGAGTCTTGGTCATCCTGCAGCTGCGCTCCTGTCCTCTTGTCATCTTTAATTCCCCCTCCAGTGACAACTGGAACGCACCTGGACTCCTGTTTTGTTTTTCTCTCGTTCCCCGTGGGGTAAATGCAGCACTACTCAAACCGTTAGATTGTTTAGTTTGTCATAAATATTTTATTCCGCCAAATGTCAAAGGTTTCCTTTTTCTACACCTGACTGTCCACAGTTGAACCCTAAAATGAAAGATGTTCTGCATCAGATAATCAAGAAGTCAATCTTCATCTTGATTTATACACAGTTTTGCATATTCTGAACACACACCAAGAGAGTTTCTGTTTAAAAAAAAGTACAGTGATCAGTGACAGGAATTACCCTGACTAATCACAGTTGGGTCTCGGTGGCCTTATTCAACAGAGGCGTTAGCAGTGCATCACTTTGCTTCTATAGGAGGCATTTTTGTGTACTGACCTCCATGAGTCAGATTGGGAAATTATCTAGACATTTCCATCTTTAAAGGATCAGGGAGGTGAAACATTTTCTTACAGATTGATCTTCAGTAGATGTCAGTCTTGAAATAATTCTTAAGAAACTTCTGACTGAAAATTGTTGCAGTAAGACAAGTTTATGACTGTCATGAAATGCTAACTGCTCAATATCTGGGCAGTAGCGACGATGTTTCACAGTAACAAGTCCTGGTGAGACCTTCAGTTGTTGAGCACTGCTAATCCACCTCATTTGCTCCTGCTGCTCTTCTTGAAAAGTATCTGTCTGGCTGTATGTTTAGAAAGTCAGGCAGAGATGGAGTCAGAAATATGATCATTGCCCATGAAAAAAGTCTACCAAACGAACAAATCAGAACTAAAATAACAGTGTTTCTAGACCAGAGTATGAAGATGTCAAATACTCCTAGAAAGGATTCAACTCTTTTTTTTCTCTATGGTGCCCAAGTTTGGGGGTTCCACCACAGGAATACTTCAATAATCCTCCTGGAAATCTGTTATGAAAATCATGATTGTCTAACTGACCTGCAGAGATCGCAGATAACATCAGTGAATAGCTGGTATGAACAAAAGAAAACCTCCTGCTAGTTTGAAAGGTAAATTCAGATTCTCTTTGTTTTGCTGCATTGATTTGTTCCCCATGGTTCTTTCCCACAGAGGAGGTTTTGTTGAGCTATATTCCTGTTAACTGTTGACAAAATCAAGTGCAATAAATCAATTCAACACTGAGAGAAATCCCTTTCTTCTTTATCTTATATCCCTTATTTAAATATCACCTGTAAAACAAAAGGATTAGAAACAGGATATGTTTGTTTGACGCAGCCATCACCTTCAAGTTTGAGTAACACTTTATTTGAAGAGGGTGAATAAGACTGACATGACACTGTCATAAACATGACATAACATCTGTCATGAACATAAATAAGCCTTCATGAATATGACTGTTGTCATAAAGCATCATTCGGCAAATAATGACACTTTTAATACAAAGTTGACATTATTCAAAATGTCTTTTTTATGAGAACTTGACATTAACCAAGAAATCACTACTGTTTAAACTTTACCTTTAATAACAGAAAGTTACCTAATTTTTAAAGTGCAATCAGTAATACTTATATAACAAATTTATATCAGTAATGATTTCTTGGTTAATGTCAAGTTGTCATAACAAAGGCATTTTGAATAATGTCAACTTTGTATTAAAAGTGTCATAATTTACCGAATGGCGCTTTATGACAACAGTCATAAATATTCATGAAGGCTTATTCATGTTCATGACAGGTGTTATGTCATGTTTATGACAGTGTCATGTCAGTCTTATTCACCCCCCCTTCAAATAAAGTGTTATCCAAGTTTGTTTTAGAAAGTCCAAACCAGGTTCTAAACAAAACCTCTGCATGATAGAGATCCAGGAAAAGAATATATTGTTGAGCATTCTAGCTCAACAGCTCTGATATGTCTAAAGTGGATGTGCCAAAACTTTCTCCAGCTGAACAGAAAAAAACAAGTTATTTTTGGAACCTAAAGAAGAGCAATCTAGTGTCAAAAGCACAGCTTCAATTATTAAAACTAAAAACCAGCGATCAGGCCCAAAATATGGGAGTAGTGATGGACTCTGACCTGAACCTTCAGAGCCACATACAAACAGTTACAAAGTCAGCCTTCTATCACCTGAAGAACATCTCCGGGATTAGAGGACTAATGTCTCAGCGCGATCTAGAGAAACTCATCTATGCCTTTATCTTTAGTCGCACTGATTACTGCAAGTGTCTTCACAGGTCTCTCCAATAAATCAAACAGCTGCAGCTCATCCAGAACGCTGCTGCTCGCATTCTCACTAAAACCAGGAACATAGAGCACATAACACCAGTTTTAAAGTCCCTACACTGGCTCCCTGTGGCTCAGAGAATAGACTTTAAAATACTGTTGTTAGTTTATAAATCACTGAACGGTTTGGCACCACAATACATTAAAGATCTGTTATTGCTGTACCAACCGTCTAGACCCCTCAGATCTTCTGGTTCTGGTCTGCTCTGCATCCCCAGAACCAGAACCAAACAAGGAGAAGCAGCATTCAGCTTCTATGCACCACAAATTTGAAACAAACTTCCAGAAAACTGTAAAACAGCTGAAACACTGAGCTGAAACGGGTGACTAAAAACCCACCTGTTTAGAGTTGTATTTGAAACGTAATCAGTTATGAATGTAATGATGGCACTTGACTTAATGTAATGTTTGTTGATTCTACCTGGCATGACTGTTTTTGTGTTTGTTATGATATAAAGCACTTTCAAATGCCTTGCTGCTGAAATGTGCTATACAAATAAAATTTGATTTGATTTTGATTTAAAGGGTCAAAGTTCAAGAAGTCTTGTTTGCCGAGTATTTCCTGAGAGATGTTTGAGAGAGAAGATATGTTCCTGCTATATTGCTTCCCAATGAGCCCCAGAACAATACCTGTAAATCCATCTCAATCTGTGTACTTTATATCTAATAAAACAGGAATCAAGAGTAATGATGGGACTAGAATAGACAAAAACATCCATATTAACATAATTCTCTTAAGGCTGTATGTGGATCATACAGCATATTGTCCTTGACTACTAATGTCCTCTATTGCACTATTTTCCACATCCACCTGGTGCGCTGCTCCTGTTCCGTATTCAGCCAACACGACCAATTTCTGGTGTAGAGCAGTGGCTACATCCATTTGATAAAAATCTATATGCACCTATGATTGGCTAGAATTGTTGCGTTCAATAAAAACACATCCAGATAGGCCTCTAGAGTTACACTGAGATTCTCACTCCCCTGAACATTTCAAAAATTCCAACTCACAGTTTCCATTGACTTAAATAGTCCTTCGTTGTGGATTTGTTTACATAATCTTGACGTTAATGTAGTTAACATATTTCAGTACATAGATCAGACATGTAAAAATGGGATGTACCTCATGTTATCAATAAATTAACATGCAAAGCTAAAGATTTCATTTAACAATCTCCAAACAGCTCTTTCACTGAATATTTCTTTTTTACCATTTTGGACATAAGTAAACAGCATCTGCACATGTTCTTGCAGTCCAACTGCCCGTCTGTTTTCTGCCCATGTGAACATTCACTATATGTAAACAAACATAAAAATCTGTTGTTTTGCTGTTTGAGGAGAGCATCTGGACGATGGTTACCAAGCGCTGCTTCAAAAGCTTAATGAGCTAAACGTGTTCATTTGTCGGGCGGGCTGCTGCTGCTCCGTCCATAGGTGGGTTGAGGCAGGGAGCAACCGGACCATATCCAAAGGTTCTGCCCGTCTGTCATCGATGTGAGTGTGGAGAATAATTTTCACAGTTTTTACCTTTAATCTAAAGCCCTCTGTGATTGATGGGATGTTGACCACTGTGTAATCGAGCTGAAAGTGAGAGCTCTGAAGACAGAGAGGAAGGAATCCTGTAAACGGTACATTATGTGATTTAGGATGTTTGAAGCAGTTGTTTGTAACACCATCTGTCCACGCTGGCACAGCCTGCTTCAGGTAAGTGCTGTAGGGCATTGATTTGGAACTAAGCTGTTACAAGTTTACAATATAATAATCCAGTGTGTAATGATGGGATGGTAGTGAAAACGGTCTGTGTCATGCATCTTAATAAGCGGTAAAATAACCCTTCCATGAATTATATTTTGACAAAGTAAACACAAATTAAGTTTGTGTTTTCAGGTTTTATTTCAGTTGAAAAGAAACCCAAGAATCAGTTGTGAACAGTGACATCAGGTTTGTAATGTTTAATGACAAGAATGAACAAAAAGCCCAGCGCTACTAAAATCCCCTCCACTCACTGGAGTCAGTACTCATCTAAATGAAAGCTACGATTGTCATCGAGAGGACACAAAGGTCAAAGGTGAGCCTCGCTGCTGTAGGTAGGGACTCCCAGTGGGTCTGGTCCACTCGGCTCTGTGGTCCGATGTACGGTCACCCACAGGGTCCCGTCAGGGCTCAGGGTCCCTCTGACTGACAGGGGATCCATGTCCTCTGGGAACAGGGATTTATGGGTGAAGGTGTTACTGACGCTCCCATCATCCAGAACCTGAAGAAGAAAGACAGAACATCAGAAACAGAGAAGCAAAGGAAAACGAAACATGATCCAGAAACATGAACTCTAGTTGGTCAAGAGAGGAGTAAGAGTGGAAAACAGATTAAAAACAAGGTGAGAGGTAAAGCATGTAGTTTTGAAATGTTCAGCACTTTTGTATGCACAGCAGCTCAGACTAATTACATTTTCATCAGTGCATGGTTAAGAAGGTTAACTTGAGTTTTCATGTCGATCATTGGTAACAAACTATGTCAGATTGAGGAACTTTTTACTGTCTGTCACTGTTCAGTTTGTTCTACATGAGGAACTTTTCTGACTCCTGATGATTATTTTTAAAACCAATAAAGAAAGATCTGGACCAGTTAAATGTGTAGTTTAATTCAAATATGTACACTAACACTGATGTGAATGAATCTGGTGGAAAATAGTAAACCAATGAGGCTCCAGAAGTAAAGTCTACAAAAGGTTCTGCCTGTTATAATTTTATCATTTCCAGCTTCAGCAGAGACGAGGAAGCACATAAGTTACAGGCTTGCATTTTATTTATCTGCCCAAAATCCTGCAGTAAACGTTTCCTTTAGCTTTTCTGCATTGAAACGCCAAGTTATGCTAATGTTGCTGATCTGTTTGCCAGTTTGAGAGACCAAGGCTGTAAAAACCAAGGAGGGATTACAAACTGCTGGAAATGTTTTGAAAAGGAGACATCTGGGTATACTTTGGGTTTTATGAACTTAGCGCAAAGTAATAAGAAACTACTTCATACACACAAGGGCCTGATTTGGTAAATAATTGCACTCCTTTCACGTGTCAAACTCATCCTCTTTTTCAGTGATGTGTGCCTGATATTTTTATAACTTTGTGTATATAAAATAATTATATCAATTTCTCCGTTTCTATGTTCAGCCCATTCTAACAGCTTGTGCTTCACATCCAGAGTTTAATCAAATGAGCTTTCTAAATAGGAGCTATTCGAATTGATGCAGTCAGCTGGGGGTATGCGCTGAGGGCATGGGGGTCCGACCCTTCTCGACGTACAGACAATACACTAAAAATGTATGTGTGCGGGATGGAAAACGAACAGGCTTTTATTTATTACACTGAATAACTGATAAATCAGCTGATTTTATTTATCAGTAAGCTCACCATGGCCAGCACTACAAGGTGCTGCTGATAACATTCTTTGATTTTTGATTTGGAGTGAAGAAGAGTAGAAAATGGAGGCTCTTTAAAGGGAAACTATTCTCTGTAGTAGTGGAATGTGTCTTGGGTTCATTTAGAGAGTAAGACTTTTAACGGGTACTAGGAAGGCTAAACATGTTGTAAAGTTGCCTTGTTTTGTCTGTTAGCCCAGTGGTGTCCAAACTTTTTGCTACATGGGCCAAAATCAACAAGTTGGATGTATTCTGAGGCAACAGAAATCTTAAGTTTTATTTTTTTTAATAATTTTTGAAATCTATTTTTCTAGGACATTTTTTTACATAAATAGTTAAATGTGCAATATATTTAAAAACCAAACATAGTCAAACCGTTGTAGAAAATGAATCTGAAAAATAGAAAAAATACAACAGGATAGGGGTCACTCTTCAAAACCTCTTGCTGTTTTTATCCACAGTCAAAATTAGCTACAGAGTAAAATTTGCTTGATGGCTGTGTTTCTACTTAACATGAAACTAAGATTAATGAAACATTATTTTAAAAATAAATGATTAATTGGACATTAGTTATGATTTGTTGCTAAATGGATGCTTGGAATTTCAAATATATTTCTTTACCACTTAAGCATGTGGACAAGCTCTGAAAACTCAAGTGTCGTTCTAAAATTATTTTTAGTTGCTGATTTCACTTTGAGATCACTTCATATTTCTGGTCAAGCCAGATTTCAGGAAACACATGCCAGCCTGAGCAGTGGCGCAACTACACATTATTCAGGTGGATGCGAAAACATAGATTGGCGCCCCCCACCACCCAACCTCCCGAGGGAAGGATCGTCAGGGTGAAGGAGCGACGCTCTCCTACCCCCCCCCGAGGCGACGATACGTGAAGGGTAAAACTCGCTACATTTACCTCGTTATGTGCGCGAGGTGAAGGAGCGTTACACGTGCCGAAGTGTATGGAAAAACAATCATCGGCGCGCCGCCCCCTCCAGACGGGGTTTTGGCGCCCCCTCTGGTGCTGCGCCCCTATGCGTTGCATACCCTGCATACCCACTTTTTGCGCCACTGAGCCTGAGTGAAGCTACGTAGTAAGGCAACAGTAAATATGTTAGCCACCATATTTAGATTTTCAATAACTTATCTTCAGGGGAAAAACAAACAGACACATTCACACCTTCTGTGCGTGAATGACGACATGGTGGTTGTAGGCCATCACTACGATGTCGTGTGGCTCGAACTGACTGAGGTCAGCTGCCATACAGTAGGAATCACCGAGACATCGCACCCCATTTCCCTGCCAGTTCGTCACAGTGCCACCTACAGGAGGAGTGGATGCAAAACAGGACTTGAAAAACACATTAATGTACAAGACTAGCTGAGCTTTTTATGAATAATAAAACGTTTAGAGATGAGCTTCTTTTGTTATGTTTAGTAATTAATAAAGCCAGACTTTATTACGCAGTGTTTGTTTTTAAAGGCTTTTCAACAAGAAAAAAAGTGTGTAGTCTGGAGAGGAAGCAGATACAGTTCTTCAACATCTTTTGGATTTGGTTTAATATTCTCTACAAATTTGTATTCCTATCGACAAATGACAAGAAATATGTCAAAGGAATATCCATTTAAAAGCAATAGATTACTCTCACGCTTTTTTATGGATCTGAGGCAAAACTCGTTTCAAACCAGAAAACTTTCTAAAAAAAAAATACTGGATGTTTAAAGTTCATTACTTGATGGTGCAGACCTCATTTTTTATTTATTTTTTCCTGACTTTTGTTACTGTGTCATGGACTCATGAGAAACAGACACGTCATTAGGTAAATAAGTGTTTTTCCTACCTGTATTTCCAAAAGATGACCTGCTAAAGTTGGGCGGACTGTCGGGCCCCGCTGAACCCTCCTCTCCGAAAAGACTAGAGCAATTTGCTGAGTGAATAAAAGGCTCAAAAAGAGCATCCAGGGAATCAGAGGATCCATTAGGTGATCCATCTGATCGATATGAGCTGGAAGTGCTATAACGCGATGAGGAGCGATACGAGGAAGAGGATCTTTGGCTGGAAGTTGTCAGTGATGCCATGACTGAAGGTATCGGTGGCCTTTAAAACTTGCTGAGAACCAACTTCTATCCCAGATGCAGCCAATCTGTCCTCAGATATGAGTTCTCATTAAACACTGACGGAGTCTGCCAGCAGCTACTGACCTCACACTAACCATCCTGTAGTCCTTGTTGTGGGGTTTTATAGAGCCCTGCTGCATTATGGGACACAGTGTTGGCTACTCTGCAACGCATTCTGGCTTTAGCCCTAAATGGTAATTTGTCCAAGCACTTGGGCCAAGAGTGTAACGGATAAACTGATAATGAGCGGAGACCGCTTCCTACTCTCACACACAAATACCCACATCCAGAGATAACGCCCATCAGAGCTGCTGGAGACGTTTCTGGCATGTAGTCAGAAATAGAAAAGCCGTTGAGAGGTTAGGGCGTCCATACGACTGACCTTGCATGCAATGTCAAACATATCTGACTCGTTTACTTTCTATTCTGCAAACAAATTGAAAGCTTTGCAAAGCTAAAGCAGAGGATACTTGTTGAGGAGGCACTCTGTGAGCCAAAATAACAATCTGTGCTTGCTATTTTTGAATTCAATTTTCTGTGTAGAAGACTAACTTTGAATGGATATAGAATGTTGGTCTGGTTTTTGTACTTATCCACATAGCTATGACAAATCATTTCCAGACTTTATCTGCATTTAATGTGACGTAACTCTTGCACGACAGAAGAAAACAATATTTAAAAAATGAAAACACTGTCAGAAACTGGTTAGAAAATTGTGCACTCCCTTGATACTTTGATGGCGTACCTTTTGATTCAATGTCATTGTTAAGTCTTGTTTGGTAGGAATCATCTTGACTTGCCAATGTCTGATTACTCTGAAAAAGTTCTCCAAATCATTCGGGCTGTGAGGTTTTTCTCTCGTTCACAGCCCTGCATATAAGTGTAAACTTTTTGCAATTCTAAAAAATAAAGTTCTTCTTCATCCTGAGTTTCCTAGCTGGCGCCTAAAGGCGCAGGTGTTGGCAGATGCTCCCTGGCGGGTCGTTAGTCCGTCACAGGACAAACAAACAACTTCTGTGAAGCAAACAGACCTTTATGAATTGCTGCTAAAGACTTAAACTTTTGTTTTATCAGTTCATGACACATTGGAGGACATTTATTAGATCTGGATGTTTTCTTTGGAAGAAAAAAACCTTTTCTTCCAACTCCCCTCTTAGTAATAGGCAAGAAGAAGACAAGACACTGTTGTCACAGACAGAACACAATCAGTACTTCAGTGCTGCTGCTGTCAGCGTCTTGACAGCTTCCAGGACTGGATTCCTTTGTCTTTTTTATCAATAATGGGGGAATGTTCAGTTGTAGAAATGTTACTGCTGCACTCCTTTTTATTTTTATTTCAAATATTGATCTTTGCCATCCCACAATGAGTGTGGATTTATTTTCTCCTGATTCATAACTACAATAAACTCCTTTTCAGCCTCTCTGTAAACCAAAGCTTTTGCTAAAGGACACAAATCAGCAAAGGTCACGAGAATCCTCCTGAGGCCGAGCTCTCCTTCAGGTTAATCAGATTTACTATAGCTGATGACAGGTGTGAAGTCAAGAGGGATGAATGCTGGAACAGAATCAAAAAGTGGATTAAGCAAAAATAGGAAAGCATCTGCAGCCACTTTTGTTTTTGGAGAATATTTTTACCTGAAAAGTTGAAAAGGTTTTAAATATGTTTAACACAGTGTCATCACAAAGCTGTTGCATAATATTAACAGGGCTGTGTAGACTTTTCTACCCCTCTGTTAGCCTTCATGTTTTCTATGACATTTGCAAATTGTCCTAAAATCACTACGACATTCAGGACGAATACCTTTAATAATTTGTTCTCGTACAGTCCAGCCTTTGCCTCGTGCTCAGAGAACTTTGTTGTCAGCAGTAATTCTGCAGGTAATATGAAGCACTGACAGCCCCAATGTGTTCCCCCACCAGTGGAACAAATGCATCTGCCTTTGTGAAGCAGCATACATTAATAAGTCCTTGGAAAGCCTAAAAACTTGACCCTGTACAAGGTGCTACTATTCAGGATGGGGAGACACAATAGAAAAGAGACAAAGTGGGAGAAAGTAGACTCAGCTGTTTTCTGCAGCTTCTCTCTCAACTGGGCAGCGGAGGAGTTCATCCTCAGCTCCCTCACTGGGGACCCAGTACCTCCTCTGGGAATGGTTTCAGCCCCTAATGACACATTTTGGTCTCCAGAGTCCAGAGCTGCCTCGCTCCTGGCCCGCTCCAGATGGTGGACCGTCACTCGGTGCACCATGGCTGAACTCAGAGGAGATAAAATGACGGCGTTAATGAGGCAAGAAGTACACAGAGAACACCATGATGGGTCCATTTAGGTTTCCTGAGCATGACTGAGTCATTGTTAAATCAACCTGCATCAATGTGTTTGCAGCTGTAAAACATTCAGGAACTGTAGAAATCTGCATGGAAGAATTTAGACTCACGCAGAGGAAAGGAAAGTTTTATCAATTTCTGGAAAATAATGTTTTGGGGCAATTACAACCAAAAAAAACTTGAAAAGAAGAAGCCTTGTTTTGCTTTCTTGTCTCTGTATCTTCAACTAAAAATACCACATATTTCCTCAAGTTTAACAATAAAACTTCAGATTCTGGGATTTACTTAAGTCTTGGCCCAGATATTACTGCATATCTTTAGAGCACCGCCTGAATGGCAGCCACTCAGACCCGAGGCTCAGAATCAGATTTTTCAGTCTGTGGTGTAAATCCGATCAGATGCCGCTTCGCTTTGCTTCACAACCTTGACAAGATGAGATTTTATACCAAAAATAGGATTTTTCTGAAAGGTGCTTCATATCAGCTCTTTTTTTTGTGACGCAAACAACTGTTACTAGAGGGTCCACGGCGCTTGCCCCAAAAAGATCAATTAAAAACAAATGCTATATATTTATCAATATAGGCATATTGCATATCCACGTAAAGGGAATAAGCTCTTCTAAATGATAGAAATAATATTTTCTACCTCAACCACACCCAGATTGAACACTAAGCAGATTGATAAAAAGAAACGCAATTAGACGCTAACGAGGCTAACGAGGCACACCCGGTAAAAAACGCAACAATAAAAGAGCAACGAGGCCCGACACACAAAAACTATCTATCAGAGTAAAGCCGAAGCTCTGCGGTTTCCAACAATACCAGAGTCACCATGCTACGTGCAAAACTCATTGAACCAGCAGTTAAAGAAGAAAAAACGAAATAGCTCATTTCACGAAGCTAAAATCAAACATCCAGTCCTACCTTTGCTGTTTCGTGGTCATAATCCATATTAGAGTAAATATTTCCACTTGGTTGATAATTAATTTTCCCTGAGTACATCTCACATGGTTTTCGGTTCGGCACAGAGGCATTTCCATCTTCTAGGTACCATAAACAAAATGTTGAGTCAAACTTAGTCAATGTACGTCACTTACGTTTTCCCCCTGTAATTGGTGAATGACTTTAGATTCTGTATCAATGTCAACGCCCTCGGATTCTATTGGCTCTGACGGTTTGAACGACATGTCAATCGTCAAACTTTAACCAATGGGTTCCCGAGAAACTGCCCCGCGCAGTTTTGAAAGCCTGAATGGAGAATTGGATGATTTTACGCGCAGAGCGCATTGTTATTGTAATGTAATTATGAGATATATTTGTTTTTTCCTGTGATCATATCATTTTGACAAATTAGTTTTCATTGCTATTTGCATTTTCATTGTTATATAATTCTATTTGAAGTGTTATTGTAAATTAATCTGTTCCATTTTCAGTCTATTACAATTTGTCTATTTTTTTCTTTTTATGAATGAATGCAATGTGGATTTTTCAAAGGAACCCCCGAAAACAATTATTAGATGTAATTACTTATTTATGATAAATAATAATTTATTATATGAAAAGAATAAATGATTGAAACAGAACCTACAGAAATAAAAACTAAGAAAGTTCAAATGGCACAAATTGCAAATTTGGAAGGTCCGCCTAGATTTTTATCAAGTAATACCTCTCTAAAACCCATATGATTAACTTTTTTTTTCATGAAACTTGGCACAGTAAAAGGTCAGATTGTGTACTGTTGTTTTCTACATGTTTTGGATTTCAACTGCATGCTTTGAAAGGAACCTTCATATATTGAAGTGTTTTTTTAGGTAGAATTTTTTTTTCTTAATTTCTGCTGTTTATCATATTAATTCACTTTCATCAGTAACAGGTAGGGTGGTTTTTAGAACTGTAACATGTTATGTAGGGTCTTGCCTTTGTTTTGATACCAAAACAATTAAAATAAACTCTGTAGTTCTTGAGATACATTCATTTCATTTTGGGCATGTTATTGTCAGCCATATTGCTCAAAAACAGGCCGTGTGCCAAAGAGGTTTTAAACTAGCAGAGCCCTTTGTTAACACTTATTTTGACTAAATGTTGAAGAATTTATGGTTTCATGTTTTTTTTAAACATGCTGTAGGTATGCACTGTAATCTCACAGTGAAGGAAAATAGTTTCTTTATCCACATTAGTGCTTGATATAAAAGTGTTAAGCATTCAGGATCATTATATCACAAGAGATTTGAGATTTAATCACTATTCGCCTTAAAATTGTAATATTCTTGTTTTCAAACATATTGCTGTTTTTATTGTTCTTGTTGTGAGCATTAAGTTCACTATGATATGTTTGAAAAAGACTAACATTGTTACAATAATAAATGAGAAGAGGTTAAAAAAAATTCACTTTGCTCCAACTTTAGGGACAACAGGGCTTAGAGGGACACACCAAAAGTTATGGTTAAATTCAGAATTCATCAGCAGTAAAAATTGAAAATAGCTCCTCAAGCAGCTTAGTAAGGCTGATGTTTGTGGTTGTGAGTATATAACTAAGCTCGAAGTTTGGTTGTGAGGCCAAAATATAACATTATATTGTTTTATATACACAAAACTGAAGTGAAACTCAGTGGAAAACCAAACCTGAAAAACCCATCATTTCATGTGTTGTTTTTCTATGCCTGGACCTTGCGTTTCTTCTCATGCCAAAAGTTGTTTTTTTTTTTCAGATGAAAAGTTTCCCCAAGGATGGTTTCTTCTTTACATATTTGCTTTAACCAGTTTTCCCTTCTGCAGCACAGCAACGTGTTTGCATTTCATGTTACTTTCCACAGCAAACAATTACATTTCTGAATTTTAAATATGTCTGTGGCAAGTATGGATTTTCCCACTCCTTTTAGCTTGGTAGGAAACCATACTTTTTTTTTTTTGCCTTTTAGTTGCAGAATATTTCAGAATATAGCTCCACCTCTGTGCAAACATCAGCCAGTCTCAAGTTAACTCAGGCATGGTCACCTCTTTTATCATTTCCACAAAATGGATCTGTCAGCTCCCAGGAGAGTCACAATGTCATGGAAAAGTGAAATATGTCTAAAGAATAAGCAGTTTTTACCACATTTCCTGTTTCAACTGTCTGATGCTGCCATAAAGTCTTACTAGGGATCATGTCTTCATGTCAGTAATCTAACTGCAAACTTCATTTTACCTGTGCTGCTGTTTGAAACCTAAAAAGTCAGATCTTTATCCAATCCATGAACGACCAATTCGAAAGCAGTGCCGGCTCGCGTTAACAGCAGTCTGGATTAACTACTTTCAGTAACAAAGATGTTCAAAATGAAATTAGAGGAAACACAAAGCTGTGAGAATGTATTCAAAAGGAAAATGTCTTTTTGAAGATTCTAGAGAGCGAGACTTAAAGCAGATAACGGGAAGGCCGAGCAGAAGACAATAAAGTTGCTTTGTTTTATCCTTTTGAGCTTTCAGCATCTCTACCAGAAAACATGATGGGTTTGAAAATGTTGGCAGATTATCAGAACTGCTGACTGTTTAGTAATGGTAGCCATGCGAACAATGACTTTCACTAAAATAAGATCCTAAAGACATAAAAATGACAAGACTGTATTTGTTTAAAATACGACTGAAATCAGAATCAGCTAAAACCTGAATTGACAGAATAAACTTTACAAAACATGAAGTTTGAAAATCAGCTAAAATCCTGTTTGGTGCATCTCTGACACTGCAAAGTGTTTAATCTCCAGAAGACCTTCAGTGAACATAAAAAGATATCCACTCAAACACCAGAGCATTGCAAAGAACAATAACAATATTTTCTTTATTTTTGAAATAATATCAGATGCAGCAAACAAATATATTTATTTTTCAATCCAAGGTGGCTATATTTGAATAATTACATTCAGCCAAAAGAGGAAGAAAGGTATTAAAAAGAAGAAAAGAGACTGAAATTTGGACGGAGGTGAGGGGTAAGGAGATGTGTTTGACTGATGCAGATGGTGAAATGGATCCCTTGTAGTGTGGAAAACTACAATCAACTCAGGTCATCTTTCCTTTAACCCTGTTAGTGCCCACCTTGCCCTCTCTTAGGGGACTCTAGTATGGCTTTGCTCTCTGAACTCTCTATGGTAAGTCTTATTTTTGGTCATTTCAGTCTGATGTGAGTCAAACACAGACCGTGAATATCCGTCATTCACTTCCTGTTGCACTTTTTACTTACTCCTGGTTGTGTTGGCCAATTTTGACCCAATAATCGCTGATAGGGTGTGAGGAGAGCGGTCCCCCGGCCCATCTGCTTTGTTCTGAAATGGTAAGTCGGTTACAAGGTGATGGGGGCACTACCACCATGTGAATATTTATGCCGGCCTCCTGCTTCGCACTGTCTGACAGATGTTCTGATGTCTTTTTATAGCACTGGTTCCCTCAGCTGATGTCACACACACACACACACAGTCACACATATAGTGAATCTGGAGCACTTCTCTCTGATAAGTATCCAATGTCACTACTTGCCTGAAGCAACAAGCTAAAACTAATTGCCCAGGGACATTCTTGCAAGCAAGATGGAACATGTTAGGATAGAAAGACATGTGTCTCAATGAAGGGAATGAAGGGTTTCCTGTTGTTCTGGGCCACAAAATCTCAAACACTTTTTATACAGAGAGACAAGAACGAAATTAAAAGTTGGTGTGGAGTTTTCTGGGACAGCTGACCTCAAAAGCTGCCGCTTAGAAACTTGTGCTGGTGACGAGGGTCTGGGGAGAAAGTCGGGAGAGGAGAGAGCAGATGGATTGAAGGGGAAAAGGGAGAACAAAAAACGACAGAAGGGAGAGAGAGATACACGTCTCCTGAAGTTCAGTCGTTCTTGTAATTGCAGGCTAATTGCCTTTTGGCAAAGGTAGCACTAAGACGCCCATCTATTTACGTAATAAGCCCCCCTGTGTGGAAGGAAGGAGCAATAGACGGACAAAAAAAAAGAGCTGGAGCAAAGGACAGAAACAAAGAAAGGCGGGATGGAAGAAGGGAAAATGACAGGATGGTGATGGAAGGATGGAGAAAAAACACATTCATCAGGCTGTCTGGTGTATCAACGGCACATCTTCTGCTTCTATCCATGTGAGTACAAACTGTTCTCTTGGTGATGAATGAACAGAGTCACAGTTTTCAGAAGTATAAGATCACAGCACATACATGTAGATGTGAGAAACACAGAAAGTCCAAGGTGCCCGTCTTTACTTGGAGAAGCCGCAAGGACATTCAGATAGACATGCAGAGAAAAAGCGTGCACAAGAGGCGCTCAGAGTGAGCTGATAAACAGAGGAGGAAAAAGGGGGACGGTTGTGAGACAATGGGACGGTCGCGTCACCGCGCTTGGACAAAAGCGCGAACTCGCTTCGCCAGCGTTGCCCAGCTTTTAATGTCAAGCAAAAGGACAGTGACGCTGCAAGCTCTCATCACTGCATGGAGATACAACAGGATTTCCTGATGCCTCTGTCTAAGGGGTACATATTACTCTGATCCCTGTTTGGGGGGATGGGAGTTGAACTGTGGTCTTAGAGACACCGAGGAGGATGTGACGATAGTCATGCAGTTTGAGAGGTCAAAGGTGATGTATGAAAGGCACAGCTTCAATGGTTCCCCCTGAGTTTTCACGGTTTTGCCTAACTCTTAACACTAGCATTTGCTATTTTCTGTAAATGAGGCAATGTCAAACCTTAGTTTTAGTTTAATCCATCGAAACCAGAAAAAGTTAAGCCTCAAACAGGAGATGACCTACCCCAAAACATTGTTTTAAAGGGAATCGCTGCATTGGAGGGGATTTGGAATTAATTCACTGTGCAAGCTGGGAGCGCTTGCTGACATCTTACGAGACACAGTCGGACACACAGTTTCACAAAATCTCAAAATACAAACACACACATTGAGGCTTCTTTGAACAAAAAGCATAGAAGTGGGGATCAAGTCTGTGCTTGAATTATGTTGTACTGTAGAAAATGACGACTCACTCCAGGGTTTCTCTTGAACATATGCACACATGCAGGGTGAGAGTGAAAGAGGAGTGGTGCTTGTACATTTAGGCATGGGCCGGTAGCAGGTTCTCAAATGATAACCCTGGTTTCACAGTGTCATGATGTTTAAAAAAAGGATTTATACAAACATAGCAAGATTGAACCACTGTGATTTAAATAAATTTTAAAAAGCAACAATTTATTCCTACTATGGTAAAATAGCAATGTTAGTATAGTTAATATCACTACTTCATTTTGATACAAGTGCACAAACATTTATCAAATTTTAAATTATGTTAAATTATGTTTTCATGCCATCTAACTAAAATTAGTTGCATTGACCCTAAAGCACTAAACATAAATATGAGTTCTGCTAACTCACTATACTGTTGTAGCATTTAACATGAGCTAATGCTAATGAGCAAGAGCATTAAATTCAACCATATTGATACCATCATGTGTTGCAATGTATCGCCCTCAAAATGGTGAGATTTGTTGACCATTTTGAGGCTCAACAAATCTGAAAGTCAAATTTGCTGAGCCTGAAATGATTCAGACCACTTTATAGTTGCTGAGTATTGCTAACTCTGTTGCTGATTGACCACAGCAGGACTTTGGTCAGAAAATAGGGAGGACATCAGTTCACTGTAAGGCTGCAGACTGTAGCTCTACAGCAATTCGCTCCGGGTACAGAATAGACGCCATCTGCTGTCCTAGACGCCATCTGAACAGTCCTCCATCACAGGTGGAGGAATATGGAACGGTCTTCACCCACTTCAAAATAAGAACATGAATATAATCATTAACTACTTGAAGAATTTGTAACAGTCGATCACCAAATCTCGGATTTTATTCCAGAACAGTCAAATAAATTAGTGCTTCATGATTTATCTGGAAAGATTTACATAGGGGAAGCTAAGGGTACTAAATGTTTTCAAAGTTAACAAAAATGCTAAACAAAAAACATTTGCTTTGGAAATTTTCACTCGGTTTGACAAATACTATCTCAAGGTACTTTAATAACGATTTTAACCCATCCCAGAGAGTATCTCCATTTTAGAAGTTAATGTAGTGTCTAAATATCTAAGCTGTTAGTATCTGGTCTAAATACTAAATGCTAACAAGATGTTCATTTATATGACTTTTTATCAAGGACTTTGAAGCAATTTATGGTGGTAAGCTACATTGTAGCCATAGCTACCATCGGGTCCTCTGACAACCACAAGTAGGCAAGGTGAGGAAAGTTTCCTGACTAAGGACACAATGACTGAAGCAGGGGGACTAGGATTTGAACCAGCAACTCAAATCACATCATTACACCAAAATCTCATTTTATAAATGGATAACTTTTATAAGGATTGAGGCAAATGAATGTCACTGAATGATTATTTGGCATTTTGTATGATTTATTAGATTTTTTGTTGTGGACCTCACAGATTTTTTATTCAAATTTTAAGCTTAGACTACCTAAACTTTAGCAGAAGTATGACAGAAACATTTAGCTGTTTTGAAAGTGTAACGTTTTGGTACCATCAACCAGCCCATGCCTACGTGCGTGTGGGAATGAATGCATCCATGCTCTGGTTCAATGGGATTTCCTGAGTTGCATGAAAGACATTTTCTCTCAGGTACATCAACATGGAGAGTATGAAGTAGGCTCTTAACGTGTCACATTACATGCCTTTTTGCAAGCATTATAGAAAGGGAGAGTACAGAATAAAAAGGCAAAGCTTTTCAAGAGTCAACATGAGAAGAAAAGATGAGTATTTAGAAGTTTTTAACCCTTGTGTTTAGAAATGGGGTCCAACCGACCCCACACACGTAAAACTTGCATCATTTGCCACAGTCCTCTACGTTTGCCTCAGTCCTCGCACGCACAAGGGTTAAATAAACAAAAAATAACAGAGCTCTTCATGAGGATCATGATAAATGGCAAAAAACCGTATCACAGTATCCTCTTTTGAAAAAAAAAACAAGAAAATTTCACATTTGTATTGTTTTTTGTTTTTTTTTCCCAGTAGACTATATCACACAGTGATAACAAAGAACAGGAGAAATCTACAGCCACATTAGCTTCGTGCAAAGACCACATACACTGGCACGCCGCATAGGCAAGGAGATCAAAGCAAGACAACGCATACAAAAATATAGAAAAATCTCCAAATGCAACCCATCTCTGCACAGGAAAATAGGTTTCTGTCGCTTGTTGCCAAACATCCGTCGTTGAGGCGTCGCTTCGGGAACTCTCTCTTTTTGTGTTTCCAGTGTCCCTGCTGCGAGTTTTTCTTTTTCAAGAGCAAAGTTCAGGTTTCCTCCACAGAAAACACCGGGGAACACAGAGCGGCTGTTCATCAATATGCCAGCTGTCCATCATGATGATGACATGAACAACAACATGACTGATAGAAAACTAGTACATCAAAAGCATATCATTTCTGTCATATCATTTGGAACACATGAAATTTTTTTAAAATACATACCATTTCCTGTCACTTTGAAGACATTCCAGCATTTGCTCATAATTGACAGTGACAGGGTTAAATAGTTTGGCATACTCAGCAAGCCATGCCCAGAAGGATGCTATTTACTCTCTTGCAAAGGATGGGGGAAAGAGGTTAGGAGATGAGGGATGGGGTGAGGACAGGTGCCAGGGCCTGCTCACTCATTATAGAGAGAGAGAGAGAGAGAGAGAGAGAGAGAGAGAGAGAGAGAGATGGGCAGGGGTGATACAGCACAGCTGAGATTACAAAAACGTGCTCGAGCCCAGGTCAGCCCATTGATTTCAGCACTTGCAAAAAACATGCAGATATAAGTCAGAGGTTTGGACTCTCGGTCGATCCGTCTGCCTGGAGCAGAGTCTTTTCACCGCACCGAAGAAGCCGAAAAACTGTGGGCGTCATACCCGAGAGTTAGTCCCTGGACTGACCGCGCCTAGTCCAGCCCTCGCCGTTCTCACACTGATGAAAAAGGATTGTTTGGACGCCTTCGAAACAAAAAAGTGTCAACACGTGGAATGGGGGCAAAGCACTTAACGGATGGAGAGGAGAGCTGAGATGCTGCGAGTATAAGGCAAAGACAGATGATTTACACATCATTCAAAAGGTTCAAACTGTTCAGACACCGTGACGAAGAGGGGAAAATGAAGAAGCCCCTCCCCAAATACTGAGATGAGAAAAAAAGGAGTCATTGGTTGTTCGGCTCTTCTGCTCTCTCCTCCAGTTCCTCCTCTTCCTCCTCCTCCTCGTCGAGGGAAACAACCCCTGAGGAGGCCACATCGGACACCCTCCTGTGTGGGTCGTAGTCAGGAGGATACTCCACCCCCTGACCCTCCGCCTCCTCCTGGCACACAGTGCCTTCGTAGTCCTTGCAGGGGGTGTCATCATCCTCACCAGGTGACAGATACGTTTCAGAGTAAGACATAGAGTAGCAAGGAGAAACCTGACCTCCGTAGGACCTGCTGCCCCGCCCACCCCCACTCAAGCTGTGGAAGCCACAGTCTCCCCCACCAGGCCCACTATGTCCCACCCTCTGAAGTCGGGCCAGCAGCTCCTCCCCTCCGTGCAGCGCAGACAGGATCTTTGCAGCAAGTTCAGCTGCGTTGTTTTGGGCGTGATTACCGCGATGAGTCCTCAGATCGCGGAGCAGCGGGTGCTGCTCGTCGAGGCTGCAGAGGCTGGAGCAGAGCGTGTCCGGAGAGCCCGCCGTGGGGGAGGGCTCTCTGCTGCCACCGCCCTCGCCGATCCCTCCTCCGCTCTCGGAACAGGGCCTTCGCATGCCCAGGTGCTGGCAGAGCTGGCTGTGGATCAGGTCCTTTAAGTACGGCGGATAAGATGACAGTTCTAGAGAGAGCAACACAAACTGTAAGCATGAAGTCTTGAAAGAACAACAACGATGATACAGTAAAGAGGAAGTAAAGCTAGTTCCTTTTTTTGGGATGTTGCAATAAGAAATATGTATACCTATTAAGCTACTCCCAGAGAAGACTTTACAGAGGGTCTCAAACGCTAGTCTTCAAGAGACGGGAGTCCTGCAACTTTTAGATGTGTCCCTTGTCCTACACACAGGAATTAAATGGTGAAGCTGCCTCACTAGCATGCAGTCAAGCTCTACTGACCTGTGCTAATGAACTAGTATTGGAGGCAGGTGTGCTGAGGCAGGGAGACGTCTAAAAGGTGCAGCACTGGCCCTTGAGGACTGGAGTTTGAGACCATAAAATGCTGCAGCTTTTGGTCAAATGCACCTTTGTTTTCTTTGTATCTCAAGATTCACGTAAGGATTTCATGGAGATAAAAATCTTAGAATGAAAACAAAACGGCATTAAGAAGAAAGGGCTTTGCAAAAGCACTCACAACCTTTGAAATGGGAACAAGGCCTTTTATACTAATTCAAAATATCTATAATTAATAAAACACCTGGAGGCTTGAAAGACAGCTGTGAAGTAAAACTGGAGCTTTAAGAGTTTTAGCAACTTGGCTTACATTTCCTCAAGAGTCTATTGTCATCACCCACAGGTCTGCATGCGTGAGATCCAACTAAATATGGTCTGCCAGAAGGTAAGAAGCTACTGGTGAATATATGAATGCTATTAACTGCAGTGCAGTGCATTGGCGGATGTGTGTAATGAAGATGAAAGCTCCGGTGCACACACTGCCGAGTGCCTTTATAACCCACTAACACACAATGCCCACACAGATGCTGCCTCTGCAGCAGAGGAAATGATATTAAACTTGCAGGAGGGCTATCAAATTGCGCAGACAAACAGAAAAATGTCAGGAGAGGATGAAAACTGGGGCACTGGGACAAAGAGAGAGGGGGAAAGGAAAGAGAGATGGATATGGGAGAGGGTGTCTAATTCAGCTTTGAATCAATGAGGTTTGATTTAGCTGCTGTGTGCGTGTGTGTCTGTGTCTGTGTGCGTGTGTGTGTGTGTATTTACCTGTGCTCTGCGTGGTGGGCTCGCTGGCAGGCAGAAAGTCTTCATCATATGAGTCATCATTGGACTCGTCGCCGTCCACAGAGGACCAGGCCCTCAGCTTAGCCTCGGCGATGGCAAACTGCTCTGCCACACCTGCAGACACACAAACGGCACACATGAGCTCGCACATGCACGCAGGGCAATTACACGGTTGGCATAGTAACAAGGAGGCTGCATTGTGCCTCGGCGTCATCTGCTGCCTGACTGACAGATCTGTGTGAGGTGCGGTGCACAATGTGGCATCAGAGTGGACACGCGACAGCATTCCCAATACAGTCGGGGTTCGTCAGCCGTCACCTGGCTGGTGCAGTTAAGATGGATGTCGCTTGGTGTTTAGTTGTGCTCCGTCAAGTTGAGACTGTGAGCTGGAGGAGGTACAGAGGAGAAGTGCCAGCTCAATCTGTGAGGGAAACGTCTGTGAAAAGAGCTAGATTTGTGTGTTTCTAGTTTCTATAAAGGTTTCATCTCTTGAATCCTTTCTAGAAAGCATTAAGAGTCACATCCAATGCAAAATCATAAGGCAGAGGAGTGAGGAGGAGGGTGAAACACAATTCCAAACCGACCTAAAAAAACCCCAAACAAAACTAAGTTATCAGTTGTAAAGGACATCAATGTGAATAATCCTACTGTCCCAGATCGGTCTGAACATTTCATTAGTCTTTAGCTTAGAATTAAACATCAACTCCAAAGACCAGATGAAATAGATCAACTCTTTATTTTTGTTCCTAGAGAATCTCTGTCACTTAAACTAGGCTGACAAATCTATCAACTTAATGACTGCAGGTTTTAAAGGAAGAGCGTCCATCACCAAATGATCTGGTTGTGTTAGGGCAAAACATTTACACCTTACAAGCACAAGCATGTCGTAGAAGTGGAAAGCCAAGAGAGGATGCATGTTTGTCTGTGTATATTTATTTATTGTGTAACTATGGCTCCCATGAATAGCCTTTAAGATCTGAGTGACCTATCTTCCCCAATCAGGAGCAGGAAGTCACTCACTTGTTTCCTTAATGTCACCCTGCTCCCCCTCCTTCCTCCTACCTGCTCTGTATTCGCCCCTGTTCTCCTCCATGTCATGCCTTCCTTTCAATCGTCTCCCTCTGTAAAATCCTCCATCGAATCACCTGGCTCTCGTGATTCCTCACGTTCTCTCTTTTTCTCCTCCCAGCAGTCTTTTGGACCTGTCGCTTTCCCCTGGTTTAGATTTTCCTCTCCTCAGGCTTCATCTCTTTATGTCTCCCTGTCGGTCTCTTCAGCTCAATGCTCAGTATTTTGCGCCGTTTCCCGCAGGGAAAGAGATCGATGCTCCCATTCATCCCTCACTGTGGCTGGACCCTGAACCCTCCTCACAAACAGCAGCACATCCTCCCACAGACGGAGCTGAGCTGTGCAGGGTGAGCTTTAGATCTAGAAAGTAGCCATTCACATGCCGCTAACATTCATTTTAATGTCACCAATGCACACAACCAATACAAGGAATTTAATAGCAAAGAGTGGGCGCCCACATGAAACACACGTTTTGCAACTCTTACATGATAAAATGTAGGAGGTGTTTGGGATTGATACTATTTTTAATCCTGGTGTGTGAAGGAGTGGGTTTTCAACCCTATTCAGTTGTGACATATTGTGTTTGCAGGATAATATCCCAGCTTTCTTGGACTCAAATGTTTGGGAGAATAGTGGAAACACCAGGAGGGTTCACTGTTTTCAGCCAATCGATTTCCTGATCTGAACATTTTAAGACGGAGGGCCAGCAGTGTGGTGAGCCTGCAGACATCACATTATCAGCATCTTGCCGTCGTCAAAGAGAAAGCATTTTTCTCTTTCATTTCACTGACATGGTTGACAGTTGAAATAAAAACATAAACCGTTTTTAGCTCAGATAGGAATGCCAACAAATATTTACAGTATTATTACCAAATGTCACAAAATGAGAGAGAGAACTGCTCGTCAAATTTCCCATTACTTCTTAAATATTTGGCCTTCAAAACTGTTTGACTAATATTTAGGTTATCAACAAGCATCAACAAGTCTTACGCATCATAGGTTTATGGTAAACACAATATTTTCATTCAATTGATCACTGCCTATTTTTGCAGCATTTGGAAAGTTGTTGCTTTTCTAGTTGATTTAAATGCAACTGGGTTACGTTGTACATTTGTAATTGTTGATGCAGACACCACGACACCATAAAACTGGCATCTTTACTCAATATACTACCTGCAGTTTCCTGGCTGTGTCAGTCACTGCATATCTGCCTCTTTCATTCATCTCTTCATTCATACAAAGTGTAGAGTAGAAGATGTATTTGTCTCAGTGTTTCAGCAGAACATCACCCTCTGCATATTCAGTTCCCTGGTTGCCTCCTACACAGACACTCACAAACAGTACACCAGAGTGTGTTCTGGCTCACTCACTCACTCACACACACACACACACACACACACACACACACACGCACACGCACACACACACACACACACACACACACACGCACACACACACAAACACACCAAACACTTATCACATTTTTGCACATGTTGACTTTATTCTGTAACTTGAACACGAATGTTCACTCGCCGTCACGCCATCGGTGGATTGCAACTTGACAAAAATAATAAGAGTCAGCGCCACTGGCAGCAACTTAATGAAGTGGGCGCCACTGATGAAGCAAAGCGAAGAGACGGCTCTGTGCAGTTCCCATGCAAACATAACACCAGACCATGAAGAGTACTGGTGTCATTTTCTGCACAAATCATGATACTCTCAGGATACGACTTCATAAAAAAAGAATTTATTAAGCCTTTTAGATGTCAGGATATTTTCAATAAAAACTTATGAGCTAAGTAAAAATATTTTGTCGCTGCATCTTTCAGGACAGTGATGAAAAACAAATGTCTAAATCAACACAGAAATGTTTCGCCACTATAAAATCAAGCTTTCGCCATGGACATTTTTGTCCTGAGACATAAATACTACAGAAAACCTGTGAGTTGAGCTGAAGTGATGAGAGCACAACAGAGGATGTCAAGAAAGATTGTGAAGAATAGTCAAAGAGCCTGAAATGGCATTGAAGAAAAATACATCTAAGTGCGTAGTGGTGCCAATAATTGGACCACCAGTCGTTTTATTGAGCAATTATGACTTAAAATGGGATTTTTCACCTACTACTGAACAAATACACTTGAATTAATGGATACATTTTGAGATTACACTTTTTATACTATACATCTTTACCAAAGCAGCAATAAATGTCCTTACGTCTGTGAGGGGAGAATAATAATAACAGTTGATAAATGTGTTAAGAGAGGGGCCTAAAGGAGCAGAGATGTCCTGTGGATGATTATACCCTAAAGATTAAAGCACAAGGGAGCAGAACAGAGAAGGCATAGGGGAAAATTGCTCAGTCACGGCAGCACTAGCCAGGGGCAAAACCTTACTGTGCAAATTAACCTTGAGAGTCTGCATTGCAGGGACAGAGCAAAAGAACGGATAGAGAGCAGACGGCAAGTGACAACGACTGAAAAAGAGGTATTACAGAGGGCAAAAAGGAGCATTACAGGGAGGGACAGCGTAGGTAGAAGAGCACAAAGATGAAATAATGAACAGAAAGGGCAGGAGGGATGAAAGAAAAGCCAGAGACGAGGTTAGTCGGTAGCAGAAAGAGGACACAGATGTGCTCTAAGTGAGTGCTTTCAAAGATAAACAAATCTTACACAGTCTGAAGAGAGGGAAGAGTTAGGGTGAGAAAAATTCAATAAAGTCATTCTTTAAAAAAAATGTGTAAAACGCATGTTTGTTCTTTTTCTTGGAGTGAAATTAATGGAGTGAAAAGTCATTAGGTGGCAACACTTTCTTTGAATGTTTAACATGAAGGCCAGAATGCACACGTGCAAAAGTCATCCCCAACACGCTGATAATGCAGATTTATATATGTGTTGCATAACATCTTAAACTATCCATGAAAAATAAGATATTTTATATAACCATTTATACAAGTCAAAAGCTTAACATTCACAAGTGAGAGTGAAGTAGAGATGTAAAATAATTGCGAAAAAGGTTGGAATTGGAGCGTTGTGCGTCACTGACAATATTTAAATGATGCTTCCAACACTTCCTACCTCATTATCAGTGCTTCTTTCAATCAATCAATCAATCAATCAATCAATCAATCAATCAATCAATCAATCAATCAATCAATCAATCAATCAATCAATCAATCAATCAATCAATCAATCTCTATTCCAGACACAAAAAAGGTCCATAGTAAAAAGGTAAAAACAAATCCACTAACAAACTGTGTGACAGTTATCAGACTAGATAAATAATTGAATGACAAATAATGGCATTTCTCATATGTTGAAATCACACTGATGAGTCGTTTCTACTGCCTGTTCGTTGCAGGTCCTGAAGATGTCACATAATAAAATCTGTGAAGTACTGTAAAGTAAAGCTGTCAAATACTGCATGCTGCAGATTATGTCAAGCAAATATTATGATCATTCAAGATGTATTGACAGGAAATAGCAATGCAGCAGAGGTTTATGTTAACATGTAATGTCCGTGTGTTTCAACCGATTCTACAAAGTCACATGACTCTGCTGAGATGTGAATCAGGCTGAGATCCAATAACAGTAATATGCAGGCAAGCCAATCAGATAGTGATCAGTTTACTTTGATTTCTACAAGCGTCGACCTTTACAACATTAATTTAGACTAATTCATTCATTAGATAGATTTAAATGTGTTAAAATGTTTTCAGTGCAATGAACTGGATTTCTTTGTCATACCTTTGTATCTGCATATTTCTGGTAGGACCGTAAATCAGGTGCACAAGCGACATTTGATAAACTATTGTTGTGTGCAGGTTGTGCAAAAGCCTGTTACTGAAACTACTCCAACCTAAAATACCATCTCCATGCAAAACATTTGGGAGTAAACACAGACGTCTCGAATGCTAATGTCAGCATCCACAGTCCATATTTCTAAAGAAGAATTTTCTCAAAAAAGTTAAATAAATGATCAGGGATCCCTGAAGCATTTTGCACCAATCTGATCGCCGAATAACTTAAATAACAGATTAAAAACAAACGTCTTTGTTGCTGAGCTCATGTGTATATATTCGATAATTTAGCAACATGAAGGAGGTTTTAAATGAAAATATTGCTTATTTTGTCAAGATATAGTTTTCAATTAAAATGCAGTTAGTTTTGATTTATTAGTTAATAACAGTCCCTGCAATTAACTTGATTAAAATTTTTTATCACTAAATTAAAAATTTGTGTTTTTTTCTTTCAGAAATGGCACCTAAGTACATATTTATTAGACATATTTCCACATAATTGTTAAAAGAACCTTAGCATCGTTAAGGTCACCAAGAGTTTATTTTTTGTAAATAACTCTTCTACCATCCACCAAATAATAAACATAAAGATTACCAGCAGCGAAGCGTGCTTCTTGCTCTCCCTCAGTGAGATCAGAATAAGAGTTGAAGTCTGACTCCAGAGCTGCCGGAGTGTCCATGGGCTTGCACCATCCCTTCCACTCTATCAGATGGGCCACTCTGCCCTGCGCCATGGCTGTAGGCTTCGTCACATGGTCCTTGACCACCTGCGAAATACCTGAAGGACACATATATCAGGAGTTATTCTAAATCAGGTCCAGTACGTGCATGCAGAGTACATTTGAGTGTATTACAGCAAGTTGTTTTTATGAACCGTTGCACTTACCATGCAGAGAAGATCGCGCTAGAGCAGCAATCTCTTGAATGGTAAGAGCTCTTCTGGATTTTGGTAGCATTTCAATGGTGTCATCAACATTCACCTGAAATGAAGAGAAATAAATGAGTGGGCCTTGAACTCGCTCAGGAGCTCAGCAGAAATGTGAGCCACATCTCAATACATCCTGCCCTGACTCAGAGGAAAACCCTCTGCTGCCTGTTTGGTGCAAAGGAGAATCCTGTTGCTAAAGCAGCAGGCACACTTTAATGTTCTTTAAAAACTCAGGAATTTTTCTTCCCCGTCCACAAATACACACACTTTCACACACACACACACACACATACAATCTTGATAAGTGCAGGGACACATTCCTGCTTATTTGTATTGCTTTGTGAATGCAGTTCTTTGCAATGACGTTCAAACCACTTGTATATTTACACATTTTATAAGAGTGGAATGTGACACAGTTATGTGATCCATAAATACAAAGTAATAAATCCTGCCATCATTGTAAAGCAATACCTGTCAGCTTAGCTAGATTTTGTAGAAATCTCAAATTGACTTGAGTCTGGACTTTGACTGGACCATTCTAACACACTAATGCACATTAATTAAGAATATTGCTTTGTAGCTTGAGCTGCATTGTCTTGCAATTACCTCCATCCATCTCCCTATTAATTCTGATTGTAGAAAAGAACCGTCAGAGCAAGATTCTGCCACCACCACGTTTCAGTATTAGTTTTCCACTGTTTTCATGTAGAGCATCATCCTCTGCATATTTTCTGTGCTGCCTGTGATCGTGGCAGAAGGCTCGCCGGTCTTCCATGAAGGCTAGATTGACCATTGGCGTCTTGCCTGTCTGCTGTGTGCCTTGGTCTTCATGGTGCTGTTTGTTCTCTAACAAAAGGTGGACTCCATTTACTAAATAGATGACATCTAATCTACGTTAGTTGCACTGAATTCTGTTTAGATGCACAAGAGTGGAGTGGACTGAATAAAAATACATTTAATATAAGAGCTTAATATGTTGAAAACATCAAGAGATATACTTAGATGTATAATTGTATATAATTTGATGTGAAACCGCAAATATTCATCAATGGGTAGAGGCCATTGGTGCCACATGTTTTCTTAGACTGTAGACTAATTAGCAAACCTGCAGTTAGTTAAGGTAACAGTGATCATCCATTACAAATTGTCGTTATGTTATACAAATGCACACGTGAAAGGCCAGCAAAGCATAAAAAGGGCCCGCGGTGACATAGATTGGTTTATTTTTGCACACTATCCACACCCTGCTGCCATCCATGCAAACTGATTGGAACTAAATGGGTCTGGCGATTAAAACGGCATAAAAGAAAAGGATACAGCTACAGCTTAGCATCCAAACACTGTCTCACAAAGAATTCAAGATAAGCAGACAGGAGACAAAAGACTGACGCCATCCATCACTCCCGCCAGGCCTTGAGCTCTGTAAAGTCAAACCACAGAAGGAGTATCGGGTGTTGACGAGTTTCTTTGTCTGCCAACTCTAAATGGACGCACCTGTCCTCATGTGAGGGATGGACACATCAACAGTCAAAAGCCCTTTTCTAAGCGGACTCTTTCGTGTCATTAATGTGGGTCAATGCAGTCAGGCAGGGTGAATGATGTGACGGCTACGTGGAAAAATATTTCCACAAGCAGTAGCCGTGTTTATTTGTGGCAGCTTTTTCTGCAGCGGGCAGAAATTCGAAAAGCTACCAGAAAAATCTGAAGGTCAAAAGGAAGGAAAGGAAATAAAGTCTGGAAATATAAATAACTTTCTGAATCTGGGAAACACTAAATTCACCCTCCTGGAGTTCTCCAGACTATAACATAGAAGTCCAGATGTCTGAGTTTATTTGAAAGGAACATTCCTCAACTACTAAACTCCTCACAGAGTTAACTTTAAAACTGTTGAGTCACTCTGAAGTTAAATCCCATTCCCTACCATTCTCATTAACAGTCACCGCCGGCTGCACAGCGCATTTCATTTGCAGACACAAGACACAAATAATCAACTCAGGTCATCAAAGGCGCCACCCTGTCTTTGACCTTTCAATTCCTCCTAATAAAAACAAAACGGCGGCCTGAATAACAAACAACTAGCAGAATGCTCTTGAAGAAAACCCCTACACCATTAATGGGGATCCCAAGCTTGAGATTGTATCGCCTGCTGCCCAGAGGCGGGATAATCCTCTTGTGCCGCAGAGCAGCTCGCACATCTGAGGGGAGGATAATCTGGAGGAGACGTGACACGTAGCCGGGAGGAGTTTGGGGATGATATATTCTGCTTGGTCTTTTTTGAAAATTAAGGCTGCACTACTTAATGTTGTGTACCCTTAACAGAGTATATTTTATTTGTTTTCAAGGTGTACAGCTGAAGAAAAAAACCCAAAACATTTTCACTGTGTTGTATGGTATTAATGGAAACCCGCTGTCTTTTTCTGGCAATCGCATCAACATTTTTCATCCCTTTTTGTTTTTACAACAGAGCAAGACGAGATCAAGACCACAGAGCATAATTGGAAACAAGTATCTCACAGTTTGCAGGAAACCTGTGATCATGAAGTTTAATATACACATGAAGGACTATATAGACGTATGAATTATTTAAGGTGAGCAGAACCCTGAGCTCGTGGGTCATCTTTCTTTGGCTGACTCTGCTCTTCCTTCGATTCCCTCCCACCGCTGCTTCTCCCACTGCCCTACTGAACTGCAGAGCGACCAGAGAGGGAAACACATGGGCTGCACTCAGCAGATACAGTGCTACAGCAAATGCAGTGCGTCTATTAACACTGAATTCTCATGTTAATAATTAGATATGGTGGAAATGAAACTGTCTCTGCCATTAGAACCTCAAAATTCAGCATTTGTCTTTAAGCCACTATTCACAGAAGAAGAATCTATTGAGAGGTTAAATATTAGTGCGGCAGTCCACAGGCCATGAAGGGGACACAAAACTGAAAAACATTCGACTTTTTGACCAAAATGCAAAGCACTCTATGCAAATCTAACACTGCATATCGCTGTGGACATTCTCACTGTGAAACACAGAGGTGGCTTTATTATGCTTTGGGGTTTCTTTCAGCCTGTGGCTTCAACAGCATCTTACAAACTGTTATTGTGACAGACAATAACAGTTTGTTATTGTCTGTCACAATAACACATTTTGCTGGATGATAGATTGCCCTGGTAATTACTGCAATGATTGATTATATTGTTATTTGAGACCATTTTCAAGTAATAGCTGGCTAATGGCATAATTGCTTATTGCGACAGGCTTATTTGTAATCAGGCAAAATATGAAAAAAGTTCTTGGGATATGGAAAGTTTTGTAACTTTCCATATCGCTGTGGAAAGTTACATATCTTGTAACTTTCCAAGATGGACAACAGATGGACAAGTGAGTAAAAAAAGTCTTTCATAAATAATAAATTCTCAATATGGCTTTCACATAAATAACTTATGATACAGTAAACAATTAACAGTTTGGATAGGGACTGAAAAGAAGGAGATTGGTTTTTTTTAAATTATTATTTTAATTATTTTCCCAAGTTCTGCAGTTTTAATTAGTGAAACATTCTCTGGCTTCCTATTCAGCAAATATCAACTGTGAGAGAAACAGCAATGCTTCTTTATCCAGAGGCCCTTTCTCCTGCTGTAGGGAACCACTATTTGGAAGCCATTATGCCCAACCATCTGAGAAGGAGAGCCACAAACGCCCGCATGCAGATATCTGTTTCACACTGTGGAACGTAATGGGAGGATCTTTATTCACCAGCACATTTCTAGGATTCTCTCCATTTTTCTCTACCCTCTCAAACCCTCCCCCTCCTTCTCTTAACTTTCCCACAATTGGAACATTTCTATGGCAACCAGTCACCGTGGAACAATTCCTCTCTGCACGCATGTGTGGCTGATGTGCTGATGACGTCGCAGACTCGAAACGTCGGCGGACGACCGACCGCTGCAGCTGCTGCTCTCTGTGAGATCAGAGATCCTGGGAGGAGACGTGCATTGTGTGGGAAACAATCAGCCGTCAGAATGCATCGTTACATCAAGGACGCAGCATGTCTGTCTAGGATTCAGGGAAATGGGAGGCATTACAGAGGGCCACCCTCTGCTGTGATGCAGGGAGCTCAGCAGTCTAGCCAACTCCTCTTTCACAGAGGCCAGTGTTCAATAGCGTATCTCCTCTCCTTTCCAGAAGGAGGCAGAGGCTGGATGTATGTTCCTAATGGATCTCTTAAGCGTTACTAATCGCCGCCTGGCTGGCTCGCTGCACTACGTCAGACTCACAGATGGTGTGCAAAGATAAAAGGGACAGGTGGAGACATGATCATTTATACAATCATCATCACCATCTCTGTGCCGGCGATAAGCAGTCGTCTATGATCTACCACATGCAATTAAAGAGATGTAGAACTGTGGGGTGAAATGCCCCCATGATTGCCGATGAAATCACTCCGTTTATCTACAGTGTTGGGATTTATTGATTTCTTCTACCAATGTAAGTGTTTCAAATAGTCAAACAAACTTTTGTGTCAAAGATTTTGCTTATTAAGGGTAAAAAAGCAATTCAAAACAAACTGACCCATATGAAAAAGTAATCGCTCTGCTAAACCTAGTAACTGGTTGAGCCATCATTGGTAGAAACAACTCCCATCTAGTGTTTGCGATAACTGGCAGTGAATCTTTTTCACTGTGAAAAGTTTCAACCCACTCCTCTTTGCAGAATTGTTATAATTCATCCCCAATGTTTTGGGGCAACATGTTTATTATCCTCGTCTATTTTAATACAGAATCATTGATGCTGAGCTTTAATGAGCACAGTAAGGCCTGCAGTGCTTCAAAGGTTCTTGTTTCTGGGAGCTGCTGGAGAAGTTGTCAACATGATCTCCTGGGAAGGTTTACCATTGTCACGTGTTTACACCACTTTTCAGTAGCAGCTCTCACTGGAGTCCCGAAAGCTTAGAAACAGCTTTGGGACTCTTTCCAGGCTGATAAAATATCAATCAGGGCATTGGAGCAGACCACATGCCTCCTAAACACAACTCGAGTTAAATTGACTCTTGTGACAAAGAAAGCTACATCACACTTAAATCCTCATATTAAAAAATAATTGTTAATTATGCTAGATGGAAAATAAATAACTAGGAATCAACTGGTTCATGTTAATGAAAAGCAATAAAAGGGAAAGTGAACCCCAGGCTAAGATGCATTTTCTAAACTTGGATGGCTTCGTTAATAAGGTAATTATTCAATTTGGAAGGTTGGGAAAATAATTTCCCCTTCATACAGAGAGACTCTCAGCTTTGGTTACAGCTAATCTGGAGTAGAATATAATAAACTATATAGCAAATAGGGTTCAAATCAGATACAGTCTTTGTCATCCAAACGTATTCACACGTTTGCCATCCAAACGTGTGATGGCAAACGTGCCATCACAGAATTTGTTTTATATTCTGTATTTAATGGGACTTTAGAACAAGAAAAGAAAACATGGAAGAAGGAGTTTTGGTCTAATTAGACAATAATTACACTTTATAGCCTACTTGCAAAATTTTGAGTGAGGGAAAACTAAAATTGCAAATCGACAATGAACACACAACATCCTCACATTCAAACATGGACAGCATTACCTCTGCATGAGTTTATAAGAAGGTGGATGGGGACAAAGAGAGAAAATCTGAATCTGTAAAAAAACGTTTCTGCAAATTATTGACTGGGAAGGACTGTCACATTATAGATGATGATTAATCAGCATTGTGGAAAGCCAATGTATGTGGGTTTTTTTCCACGTCACAAATATGCATTATTTTTTGTGGCTTTATCAATTTATAAAAATCAACAAAATACATTTTGCAGCGTCGTAGTGGAACTAGTTAGCTTAAATTAGCTGCCCTTGTCAAGTTCATGGTCTGTAGAACCACACTAAATGTAAAGTCTGACTTCGATTAAAGAGAGAATTCAGGGCACCTCGCTGAAGTCCAGAGCACCTAGAGGTGCACCGAGTATCAGTCTGCGCGCCATGCAGGTCCGCGTGCTCCCCAGGAGCCTGACATCAGACATGGAGCTGGACGCGCTCCAGTCCACACGCAACGAACCATCAACCGCCACTGTCAGGAGGAAGAGAGCCACGTGAAGGTCACAGCAAGCACGTGGTTTAAAACTCATAGTGGCTCTGGACTTCATTCTCGCTCCAAAACCTAATTAAGGTCTGCATTTAAGGATTGGAATAGCACTTTAAGGTACTCAGAGGGTTCATAGTTTTCAGATATTTTTTTAAATTGGAGCAAGAATCAGCCATCCATGAGTTTTAAGCTAACCGTATGTACTGCTTTAGAAAAATGCTTTAAACTCCATGCCTCCATCAGGAACTCAGGGCAGTCAAAGCAACGACCAAAATGTAGCCTGATGGTGTCTTATCTCACTACAGTCTCACTGCAGTCCCTCCGAAGCAAACCGTTCACCAACTACTTGACACGATAGTGGATAAAACATTTTGTTTCAATCAGCTATTGTCTGTTTTAAATGAGGAATCGGATTGGGTATTGGGAAGATATCAGTAGATTGTATCATTTTTACACTGTAGACACGTGCAAAACCTGTTCAGGTTGGTTGTTTCAGAAAACTCTTCATGTGGTTCTGAAATGTAGCATTCTGTATGTGTAGCTGGTCATAAGTTGAAGGACGCTTATTATTGCAGCTTTTCTAGCAGAGACTGTGGGCTGTGTAGTGAGATAATTTGCTGAAGGGTGACTTCCATGCACCTTTTAAACCATGCTGTTCATGCGTTAAGCACCTTGACCTTTTCTTCTTTATAATCAAACGGTTTTTTAAAAGTGGGAGTTGTTTGAAGTAAATATTTGTCTGCTATAAGCAATATGACAGATTCTTTCAAAAGGAGAGGGAGCTTCTACTGAAAACTTCACAGAGTCTTCACTGAAAATATCCAAAGCATCCGTTGACCTTTAGGAGCGCACATTTCTTGTTAGTCCAATTCTTCCTGCAAACATCACGTAACAACCAACAGGTTTAAAACATCACTTTAATTAGGGCTGACTACATGAGTCAGTATCGTGTCGATGTGACACAATCCACAGTAGACCTATGAGTGCTGATCCACTGCACACTAAGAATCGAGTTTCCCATCCGCTGAGCATTTCAGCACCTGGACAGCTCCCATAGGCCACATGCTCACGCTGCCTCCGGCCTCCGCGCTCACCCTCATCAAATCAGATTTGGAGAAAAACAAGATTAGGAGAGGTGGGGCTCTAAATGTCAGTGCCTGGCTCTCCTTTCCAGCCCCTCTGCAGGCAGCCGTTTCTGGTTACTGTCTGTGAAAAGAACAACTCGCTCCATTAGCCACCAGCACCCATCTCAAACACTGATGACGGATCGCTCAGCCAATCCCTGCAACCCCCTCTCCTGTCTGGTCAAAGACTTGCCATTTAGCTCCATCAGCTCAGGTTGCCCACCTGGAGTATTCAATATGTGCCATTTAACTGGGTGTGATGAGATCCGTTGCCTGGGGGTGTATTGTGTTGAATCTAGGCCATCTCAATGAAAGTAATTGTGACGAGTGAGAGACACTCACATGTTTTCTGCAGCAGTTTTCAAAAACCTGGTGGTCACTGGCGATACCACTTACCCCTTTACAGACACAGATATATTCACTAGTGAGAATCAATAAGAGGCTTGATATAATTTTTTTTTTTATAATGTAGCACCAAAATATTTAGGGAGAAAAACAGCCTTTAATTTAAGCAGTGCAGAAATCACAGATTTTGACAAACTCACCCGTTTCTCATCTCTAAAAAATATCTTTAAAATAAGTGGAGCTGAAGCATTTTCAATTTCTTCTTTTAAGCAGGTTCTACTAACTCCTTGAATTCCCATTTCCTAAGGTATAAATAGGACGTGACAAAGTGGCCGATGCATTTTAGCCACTGGCTGCTGGCTGGACAACTGCTTATATTCATCTTGTCACCATGGACTGTCAGCACAATGCTAAGCAAAGTAAACAAACCTCAACAGCTGCAGCAAAAATGGCATCCTAGGGTCTCCATAACAACCATCACACAGTGTCTACATGAAAACCAGTTGCACAAGAAGACATTTTCTGTCCTACCATCATAAACATAAACATGTGGAGTTTGATCAATTCCACTCCTTACTAGTAAACTGATCAGAACATAGAGCCAAATGGACACAGAAATGGTTCCACAAAGTCAACATTCTTCCTTGGCCAAAGCGGTCTGAAGACTTCAATCCTACAGAAAACCTGTAGGGGGAGCTGGTGAGCAGGGACTGTAATAGGCTAAATATCCCTATTCTATCCAGATAACAAAAAGAACTGATAATTATGTATCAACTGTGACTTGGTTAAAAATATTTTTTTAATATTGGATTTGTTCCTGCAACTTAATTTAATGTAATAAAATCTAATTGATGATTTTTCAACTTTTTAATTTTTTTCGAGGATTTCCTTCTGCAATAAACAATAAATCTATTTTAAGGATTTCTCCACATCTTTAAAAAGAGACCAAACACTTCTTTGAGTCTCTGACATGTTATGCGCAACAAGCTGTATGAAAGATGCACGAATTTCTCACGAATCTCCAGCGGAGAGGACGGAGGTCGGTTTCTACCGATATTCCGCCAGAACCAGGATGTGCTTTAAGCTCCCGGGGTTGTGGATCATTGATCAGAATAAATCGAAGGGATCGTGCGGTATTTTGATCAAACGGGCCTCCAACTGAAATGGACACATTTGTAAATAACCTCGTTCTTCTGAGTGACGTTTGCAGCTGTGAAGTAAAATTAGTGGTCTTGATTTTTGATGTCAGTTGCGCTCCTGGAGAAGCGCTTCTTCTTTACGTGTAGTTTCCGTTGTCGTGGAAACTGCAGGAAGGGAGACCTCGGCTCGGCCGTGACGCCATCCCTTCCTCTTTTTCTGTTTTTTCCCTCCTGTCCTTTGCACTTGTTGGCTTTTAACCCCACTAGAAGTAGCTATAAGGCGGTAGAGTGATCCTATCACACATGCAGAGCAGCAAACAGGTGGCTGCTGTTCGCTGCCAGGCTGCATTGAGACGTGCGAGCGCCGGGGCTGCTGCTCGGTCTGGGTTTCTGAGACTGATGGACACGTCCTTTACGCACTCCGTGACAAGGAGACGCGGAGAAAGGGTGTCACAATCTCCATCATGGGTGTGATCAGTTTGGATTAAAAGGTTGTAGGCAATTAAAGGTCGCAGGAAAATTAGAGAGAAAACAACGTCTGTGTTTGTTTATTATGATTTGTTTATTATGAGACAGGAGCCATGGATCGATGATGTGGGTCGAGTCTGATGTCTGATTTCACGCGTGGAAGACAGGCGTCATAGTCTGGGTCTGGGTGACACAGACAAAGGTCCGCGGAGAAACTGAGAGCAAACTGGGGTCTCGTTCCTGGCAACCTTCACCCAGTAGCTGCATAAATGCTGATAAAATTATGATATTTTAAAGGTACTTAACTTGAACTCCTGGAACAACCGAGAGCGTTTCTAGTCATATAAAAGTCTCCGAGGATTTTGCGTCAACGAAGGAGCAAAGAAAAAAAAAGAAGCGTGGTCCTACCTTACAGCTAAACTGGGTCAGCGCGGTCAGAACCATGGTGTCAGGAAGCGCCTTTCACGAGCCTAACAGCCGTTTAAACAGTGAATCCATCCATGGTGTCAGCAGCCCCTCATACCTCAGTGTGTGTGTGCGCTTCTCACTAGCGGGCTCCCCTAACAGCGTCTCGCAACTCTCGTAGCATCGCGATGCTTAGGCTGCAGGATCCCAGCCCCTCGATGCTCACCGCAACCATAAAAGCGCAAACCCTCTTCACACACACACACGCACGCCCACCCCCCCCCTCCCACACACACACACACGCATGCATACGCCAAGTAAGCACACACATGAAAATACGCGTTTAAACTATAGAATAAAGTCTAACCCATACATGGTGTTTTACGGTACAAGAGTTGTTTTGGTGTCACTGAAGCCGAAAACCGCAATCGGACAGCCGGAATAAATAAAAGGTAAATTACATAATAAAAAAATTAATAAATAAATAGAGAGAGAGGTATATTTTAAATGTTTATTCTAGGAAACTTTGGTTTATCGTTTGTGAAAACGCCGAATTTTTTTCCATTTCATAAGACCAGTTAAAATGTGTTTTTAAATTCAGAAATGTTACGTTTCAAGACGGGAAAGACAGTTGTCCAGCAGACAGTCAATGACATCCTCCACAATGAGTGTAGTCAACAAAACATCCGTTTTAAAGAGGCAGGTTCTTCATATTGTGCTGTATCCAAAAGCATTAATGGAAAGTTGAGTGGAAGAAAAAGTGTGTAGTGGCTCAAAGGGCGAGCACAATCCCCTGGTGTGGAATGCAGCTAGAGTAAGAGCATCAAGAGATAACCAGGACACATTCAGGATTGTTATCGTCTTTGTTCTATGCCACTTCTGAAAAAAAAAAAAAAAACCATCAACTTGGCAATCGCTCTGAGACCCCAAATCATATAAATCATATGTATAAATGCATAAATCAAAAGTAATATCATAAAATGTTTGGCCACAAAGGTAAATAAACATTTTTATTGAATTTTTTGTTACATTTAAATGTGATAATGGTGCCACCAAGGGAAACCCTGGAGGGTGCAATGGCCACTGCCCATCTGCTCGTGGTAAAGGCTGTTTTTTATTTCCCCCAAGTTTCCCATTTCAACGATCAATAGAAATATTTGTTCAACTTATGCAGCTGTCTTTTTTTTCCACCATCAGGGTACCCTAACAAGGGTTCCGGCGTTCCACCCGACACTCTGCTGCAACCTAATCCGTTGCAGCAGAGTTTTGTATGAGCTGAACTAATATCCGGCTAAGCGCTAAAGTCTTTTGGTTTGACCTCATATCTTCAAGAGTTGACTGGCTCGCTTGACCATATCAGACTTTCCAAGTTCTGGTTTAGTGTTGATTGTTATTGGTGTGTGTGTGACTCAGCACAGCTGGAGTGTGTGTGTGTGTGTGTGTGTGTGTGTGTGTGTGTGTGTGTGTGTGTGTGTGTGTGTGTGTGTGTGTGTGTGTGTGTGTGTGTGTGTGTGTGTGTGTGTGTGTGTGTGTGTGTGTGCCATTGCTGAAAAAGCATGCGTCCAAAATCCACATGTAAAGCCGCTGCGTCGAGTTAGGATGCAGCAAAATGAATGCAAAAAACAAAACGAAAAGATAAAACAGGCTTCCTCCATCGTGCTTTTTTATTTTTCTTTCTTTTTTTTTTAATTCTAGGAGAGCAAGTTAAAGCACTTCTTACCAACAGGCGCTTTGGAGCTGATGCAGCCCATTCTCGCTGCTGCATGTAGACCCCCCTTTAGAAGCGTAATCTATTACATTTCTTCCCTCAATCATCCACGTGTAAAGAGACGCAGAGCGTACCTCACAGATGGAAAGCCTCCGTCCCTGTCCTCCGCAGCTGTGCTCACACCGCCGGACTGAAGCCTGTCGGACTGCAGGGGGGTCTGGCCATCACTTCTGCTCAGCTTGTTTCTTCTAAATCCATGCACATAAAGTTTTCTGCGGCTCTTCTAAAACCTCTTGTCTCCCTTTGGATCTCAGCATCCGCAAGGTTCAGCACCACAGCGGAGGGACAGCGCTCTTCTCTGCAGGCAGCAGTTAAGGTTTCGGCCCCGACCTGAGAGCTGCAGTGCTGTGTTTCTGTGCGTGTGCGCTCGGTGTTACTGGGGTTTTCTCCCCACTCTCCCTTACTCTCTGTCGAGCTCGGGCCACATTTTGGGCATTTATCCACTGTCTCTGCTCAGGGAGTTAAGAGTCGACACGCTGATAGAAAAACAATCCATGCTTATCCCGCTCTTATACAGCTTGCGCAGACTTTCCGCCCTCTGAATGTGTTTTTTTCTTGCTGTGTAGGAGCGGAATGAGACGGGATTGGCTGGAGTCACATGAGGGCGGAGCTGTGGGTGCACGCAGAGGAGGAGCTGGTTCTTCATTTAGGATTGCATTTCCTGACCGTGTTTATACCAGCTGACATCATGACAAAGGAGGGCTGTGTTTCAGCAACTCTGATGTAGACAAGAGGAAACCAGATGTCATCAAATCGAGACACTGATCATTTCTACATTGAGATCAAAGGACTAAAAGAGATTGACTTTTCTTGTCAATCTCTCATATTCCTTTACAAGCTCACGTTTTTTTGAGCCCCTGGTGGGCAGGGAGGCAATATGATGAACCACAAGCAAGCAAAGCGAGCATGAACCACATGCGAGCAATGTAGAACACCACAACCCCATTTCATGGCCGATATGCTCTCATTGTGTATTAACTAGGCTCATTGAAACATAAAACTCATCTCTACGAGGCAGAAGTGTGTGATGCTGCATGTTTTGGTATCGATCTGATACCAAGTAAATACAGGACCAGAATCTGATACTAATACCGATACCGATACCAATACTTTTTATTATTTAAAATTGATGCATCTTTAAACTTTTAAGATTTAGGTTTTTTGGTGGTTTTTCCTTTGAGTCATTCTATTGAAGCCTAAAACAGAAGTTTAGGTGCCTAAGATATACTTTAAAATTAATATGAAGAACAGAGCCCTGTGACAGACTGGCAACCTGTCCAGGGTGACCCCGCCTCTCGCCCGAAAAGTTAGCTGGAGATAGGCACCAGCAGCCCTCCCGACCTCACTGAGGTACAACAGTGAACAGAAGATGGATGGATGGATGGATGGATGGATGGATGGATGGATGGATGGATGGATGGATGGATGGATGGATGGATGGATGGATGGATGGATGGATGGATGGATGGATGGATGGATGGATGGATGGATGGATGGATGGATGGATGGATGGATGGATGGATGGATGGAGAACAGAAACAACATAAAAACACAACAAACTTGTGTGTATTTTCTTTTCTTTTTTTCAAAATGAAGCGCACAAAAGTTTAATCTTTTTTCAGTTAGGTTTGAGGAACTACAATACAAAAGCATTCAAGATGGAACCTGAAACTACATCAGTGATCTTACCACGCTAATATCGATCCAATAATAATTCCGGCTTAGGGTTAGGGTTAGGGTATTGTCAATGATGTTGATGTCGATATTGTCAATATTTTGGATCTATCCCTCCACCTCTACAATAAGGCACTCTGCAGGCGTTGTTTGATGTTACAACCACAAAACTCAATTTGTTTGATTGAGATGTAGTTTAAAAACACTGTAGTTCTGAACGTTTTACACTTAAACGCTTTGAACTAAATCATTGTAGCTGTATGTTTAGAGTTGAATTGTTGCTTGAAGGTTAACCTCCCAGTCTTATGTCTTCCGTTGCCACTACAGACCCACATCATAATGCTGCCACCTCTATTTTTGCATTAGAATTGGTGTTTTTTGAACTTCCTCTCAACTTTCTCCTTGACCTGTGTGAACTTCTGCACCCATCACAGAGCTGCTGTATTTATTCTGACTTTAAATCACACACAGGCGGAACCTGTTTACTAATAAGTTACCACGGAAGAATAAAAGATAAGCACTCCTCACTTTTCAGATTTTTGTTTAGCAACATTTTTGAAAACCATGTATCATTTTCTTTTCACCTTACAACTATTTGTTTCATCCCGTCGTTCTTTACAAGACCGAAAAGAGTGACGGTTTGTAGGTTGACCCATTTGCAAATAACGCAAAGTTTTCTTGGGGCTGATGGGAATCTTCCTCCTGCCTCCATTCGTATTTCCTCGCGCCCACCAGGGCTCTAAAGATAGCCTCGCAGAGCAGTTGACCGACGAGGCGCAACATCTCCTGGAGCACAGATCCGCCCAGCTCTCCCTCCGATACAGGACCGCGTAACGCTCTTTGAGTGGGTGCTTAGTGGTGCCTATTCGGATTTACAAAAGCCCAAATGCCCGAAGGTTTCAGCGCTTCCACTAGATATTATTGATATTTCACAAATCTGATGCCGTTTATAGAAAGCAGGACTTCAACCACGTATGGAGGTGCAGGAAATCCGCGCCTCTGCAAAGCTGCGTGAAGTTTTGGAGGTGGGGGGGGGGGAGGGGGATGTTACTTGTTTCAGTAACTTTAACGGGTATTCAGTATTTTATGTGGGAAGCATTTATTTCAGTTTTTCTTCTTTATGGGCTTAACTTTAGAGAAAATAGATATTCAAGTTTAAGTGGGAAAACAACAATAACAACATCAAAATCCCAGAGGATTTTGTGCGTAAATGCGCAGTGTGCAGAGATGAGGAAGTAAAGCTGGGGGGGGGAATACTACCAGCCTTCATCGCAGTAAACACAAAAAGGGGAGATTAGATCTGAGCTGTGTTATGTGTGACTGTCAGTCAGACATGTTGCCCTTCTGATTTTACATTCTACAGGATGGGGATCTTCGGCACCCACTCTCCTGCTGCTGCGCGCACTCAGCCGTGATTTCATAACACATCCCAAGCTGCGGCAAAACGAGCCTGAGCCCACGGAGGTCCTCTAAGCTCCCCCGTTCGTGGCATTTACCCGATGCTGCAGCGCCACCGGCAGGGCAGCCACGGTACTTACCAACTGATGGAGCCCGTGGGAGTTCGGGGAGAGAAAGCATGTGGCGCTGCACAGCGTGTGGCTGCAGAGCGAAAAGCAGAACATGTGGAAGATGTGATTATCAGAAGCCTTTGCGATTAATTACAGAGCAGCTACTTATTTCCTTTCCTGCTCTTTGCTAGAGAGGGAAATGATGTCATGATCCACTTTACTGAATGTCAGGAAGCATGTTAAAGATTGATCAGCATGCTGTAAACAGTCAGTGAGCAGAAATCCTGGTTTTCCTTTTTGATGCTTTTAATCGTGTGTTATGCATTACATTAAGCCACCTACTTTTAACTGGTATTTTATGTAGTAGACCAACCAAGTAGTACACAATTGTATACTTGAAGAAAAATAAACATGGTTTCATAACATTTATTTGCAATTCAAATTTACCTCCAGTCAGAAGAAACATGTTGGTAAAGTTAAAAGATCACTTTAAACCCAATTAATTTGGGGCTTAACGGGATCGTAGAGGGCAGAGATGAAATGACACGGCTCCTGCTGGAGACCAAATAAGTAATCTGTTCCAAACCTTCAGGCTCTCATCGCTGGAGATAAGAACAAACTTCTAATTAATGTTTGGATTTTTATGAGACCAAAATTCAGAGAAGATGCTATTATAGATTTGAGAAGTAGATTAAATCTGGTGAGAGAGGCTGAAGTTTTGTCTGAGAGGAATGTTGCTCATTCAGCGTTCAACCATAAGAAAGATGATTAAGCAGGAAAATAAAGAAAAGTCGTAAATAACTGGACGAAGACTTACTGTACTGTATTTTACTTACTAACATTGAATGTGAAGTCTGGTTCATTAAGTCTGGTTCATTTCTAGAATAATTCGCTTTGTTGTTGTTTCTTAACATACATTGTTTTTCTCTCCTTTGGTGTTTACGCATCAGTGAAAACGTCTCTGATGCTTTCCTCCACCGTCTCATATCTGACTGAGCCCCGGTGTAAAAGACAAAGATCTGAAACAAACACGGTGAGGGCCTCTGGCCAGGCTAAATGAGCACAAGGTCCAAATCAGGCTTAACAAACTCCAATCCCTACCAGATGTCCAGAATAATTACCACAATCTGTCACAGATAAAAATAGACGGACTTTAAATATTTTTGCATTATTAATGGGCTGCAGTAGTGATATCATGAAAGCACGCCGCCTCAAACCTTAATTAGCACAGCGGATATTGGAGGAAGGGATCAAAGCTAAGAGGAGTGATTCTTGGTCGCCTGTTGCATCACAGGTTGGAAAATTGCACGTACTGCAACAGAAATCCTACTACTTACTGATCCTACATACATTTTTATCACATTGACAAAATATTTAGTAACACAGATGTGGTTTATATTAAATAAATGTGGATTAGAGGAAGTATTCATCCAGGCTCAAATTCATGCAAGCCTGAATTTGAGCCCACTCATGTTTGGATGACTGTCTCTTAACATTTTCACCATGTTACTCGTGTCACAGTTTCAAATTAATTACTTAATTATCTAGCAAACTGTAAATATTTAACTCTAATGCTGTTCAGCTGGATAAAAAGCGCACAGCAAAATAAGCATTTCATATCAGTGGAAATCATTATTGATTTGTTTTTGTTGTTTTAAATTTCTGAAATGCTGCCAAACTGTTGATATGACCTCACCTGTTCCTGTAACAGGTCCTCTGGAGCTGTTGTGCTGATTTTCTCCGTTAATATGCCACACTGCTGTTTTTTTTATTGTTTATTGTAGGTGGCAAAACCCGTTGCCGTGCAATTTACTAAACAAGTTGTTGCCGGGTAACCAAAAATGAGTGGGTTAGTCGATGTCACCCACCTTGCTTACCTCATTGTGAGAAGTTGAGCGGCTAACGCCTTTCCTCTGCCTACATCCCCCAGAATGCTGTGTCGTTCTGGATCAGAGTTCAGTGAAACTATTGAAACTTCTCTCAAACATATTTGTTTATTGATATTGCTCATGTGTCTATCGCAATTCTGTTATTGATATATTGCCCAGCCCTAGTGCTAACCAAAATATTTGGTGAGCAAGCTCAATATTTAGGTTACAAACTAAATTTTAAGCTCAAAATTGGATATTTAGCTCCTAGATTCATGCCATACATGCCATGTTGAAGTCTGTTGGACAGACTCCTGTTGCCTCCTCTCATGCCTCAGAGCCGCCCAGGCCGGTCAGTGGAGGCAGTAGAGGTCTAAACTCCTCGGACAGGGAGACAGAAGCTATAAGATGAAGGTTCCCTGTGTTAGCCGAGAGCTGTAATGTATTAACAAATTTTTTTTTTTACATTTCTGATGTTGGAAATCTGAACAATGTAATAGCTTTACCTGATGAAGCCAGGTAAAGCTATTAATGTGAGTAAAAAGTTGTGTTTTCATAATGGATCATTAATCATATCAACTTTGTTGTCATAAATTATTTTATTAGTGAAAAATAGAGACGCAGCAAGTTCCGAAGTAGCCAATAAATTAACAAAGAAAATTTTATCACCACCTTATTCTTTCTGATCAAAATGCTTTGCTGGCAGCAACAATTCTGCACTACGCTGGTGTAATAGCCCCCTGCCTCACCTGGGGAGGGGGTCTTACATGATCACGGTTAGGGCCAGCAGCAAACTGAGGAGGCTGCTGGACAGAGCTGATGAGGTCTGAACTGCCCCAGATCTGTTGTTGGGGTACACAGGTGGTATGGGCCCCCCATTGCAGTGCCTCAGGTCGGCCCCCACGCAGGCAGCATAGCCCATAGCGTGGGCAATGTAATTTTGCTCCTGGACTCCGCTGAAGAGGTGAGCCATGGGTCCACGGGCCAGCACCGCTACGTCCTCCCCGCTGTGGGTGGTCGAGTCTACGGGGGCGGCAGAGAGCTGGACGTAGTTTTTATCATCTGCAAAAGAAAACATTTACAGAGAATGAACATGTCCAACCTGCAGGAAAACAGCTGAATTATCTGCCTGCACACTGATCAAGTTTGACTTATCACATGGTTTTCCTTTAAAAATTCTTCTGGGTTTTTAACACCCACTGTCAGCCATTAAATATTCAGGACGGCACAGAGAAAGAGAGAGAAAAAAAAAGGCCAGAGAGGATTTTCTTGAAAAACTGCACACAATCCGTGGGCTGCACAGTGGCGCAGTTGGTAGAGCTGTTGCCTTGCAGCAAGAAGGTTCTGGGTTAGTTTGCATGTTCTCCCTGTGATTGCGTGGGTTTTCTCCGGGTACTCCGGTTTCCTCCCACAGTCCAAAAACATGACTGTCAGGTTAATTGGCCTTTCCAAATTGTCCCTAGGTGTGAGTGTGTACACATGGTTGTTTGTGTGTCTCTGTGTTGCCCTGCGACAGACTGGAGAACTGTCCAGGGTGACCCCGCCTCTCGCCCGGAACGTTAGCTGTAGATAGGCACCAGCACCCCTCCTGACCCCACTAAGGGACAAGGGTGTAAAGAAAATGGATGGATGGATGATGGATGGATGGAACTGCACACAACCATCTGGGTCAAAAACGTGATTGTAAAAGTTAACTATTTTACCAAAACCAAACCTACAGTAATAGCCAATAAATTTGAAAGTGTAGTTAGATGAGTACTGTTTGTCAGATTCAGTGTATCTTCTGAAATAACCTTTAAGCTTGTAAAAAACACACTTTTATTCATATTTCTGATTTTAAATAGTGTCATATTAGTCAGATGTAAAAATCCAACTTTTATTGGAACTTGCTGCAGACATCAAATTCAAAATGCAAAGCCACAATAAAGTTTGTCCATTTGGACATTAAATATGTTGTCTTTGTAGAGCTGAACATAAGCTGAACAAGATTTGCAATTCATGGTATCCTGACTTAACATATGTTTCTGCTGCCTTTGGTTGGATTGTTACATAAAATCTGAATACAACCTAAATAAAAATACATTATGCTGTAAAATGTGAAAAAAACATCTTGTAGGGTAAAGTTAAGTACCCTACATGATTGTACCAATACTTCCTAGAAATATTGATACAATACAGTAAATATTGGGTAAATGTTGGTACAAAAATTTACCGTACAACCTTAATTCCAACTTCACTGAAATTGAGACTGTATGTTAAGTAATGTATTATTTTCCACTTCACAATTATGCACCATTTCTTGCTGTCCTTTTGTAAAATTCTCCGTAAAACACATCAAATCTTGTTGTAATGACACAAAATAAAGATGCAGATGTTTACAAAGAACTGTAGTTTTACATAATCCTGTTTAGTGTGGCTAAATTCTGTAATTAGAATCCAACTGCTCTATAAATAGTGATTGAGTCTTACTGGTGGTGACATTTCGAATGTCAGGGCGCTTGCCGTTAATGATTTTGTGGCCCGGTCCATTGCCATACATCAGCGTAGTGTAGGGTAAAAAGTCTGTACCCCACAGAGGAGATTTACCTGGAAAACATGACAATAAACTTGAATATTCTGTGTTGTTTCCACATGCACACACAGCGGTTATGAAAACACACGAGCACAATAGAAGGAGGGGTTTGCAGATCCCCAAGGTGCTGCAGAAGGTCTCGAGCTTGTTGAGTATCTCGGTGTTTCTCTCCAGATGAGCCATTAGCCTGGCGAGTCTCCCTGCTGATGAAGAGCTTAGAGTTTCACAGTATCATTAATCACTGCTGTACTGCTGGGAGAGGAAAGAGGAGGAGGGAGAGGGAGGGAAGAGGGCAGGACAGACGTAGCTGAAAGCTGGAAACTGCATGAAACAACCACACATCAGTAGGCCAGTCAATAAAAGCAGAAGGCTGATATTGATATTATTGTGGGAAGCATCTTTTAAAAGGGAAGACTTTGCTCCAAGAAATCCTCAAAATATCAGTGCTGGGCCGAGGATTTTGTTGGAAACGTCTTGAAACTTCACTTCAGGTGCAAAAAAGTTTCTCTGTGATTCAAACAAGACTAAAAAGCAAGCGCTTACAGCTCCGTGGAGTTATATAAAAGTAAGAGGAGTACAGGTGAATAAAACAAAAAACACACAATAAGAAGCTTTGCAGAACCAGAAAGGGTGGAATAAACAGGAACCTATACCACTGGTTTTACAGCATCACATTTTCACCTCTACTCGAGCTTGAAGCGTATGTGAAATATGAAAGATATTTAAGAAAACAAAAACAAAACAAAACAAAAAAAAAACAGGTCAAGCAACAATGCAGAATATAAAAGCCACCTAAAGCTAAAGCATCATAGAAATGTCAGTAGAGCAGATGTGAGAGGAGTAGTTAGAAGACTAAGTAAACTGTCCCTCACCCAGGGATTTAAAAGTTTTCTTTGCTCAGCCCAGAGTTCACCAAGTGGTGAATGACCCCTTGCTACAAAAATTTTTTAAGTGGAAGCTAGAAGGTCTAGGGAGAGATTTCTCTTGACCAGTTTATTTATAAACATCTCAAGCATCTTTTAGGAAAGTAACTTGGTTGTAAGATGCTGTAGTGAAAGTGCTGGTTGTGATTGTCGCTGGAGTAGAGATGTCGCCGTTCTCACTACAAAACTCTATGAAAACTTGATGAAGAATTATCAAATTCAGCAGTGAGTTTCTTGGCATTCAGGCTGTTTGGATTTTTTTTATTATCAAGGGTTGTTAATTTTACAACCAGGATTTGTTTTCATGTCCCATGTTTGTCTGTTTCAATCAAACTCCACAGTGGAATTAACATATTTTTTTATAAGTTTGTGTATAAAACTATTTAAGATCCTGAAACATTACTACTGATCATTTTCTGTTTATGCTTTAAGGATCCTTAACAATTTGGCTAAACTGCCATTAAGTCATTTATTTATTGTTATGGTGAGTTTGACATCTTTTGACATGCTATTGCTTGGGGAGATTGTTTGTGTCATTGGTATGATTTTGTTTGTATGTAATTATGCAATGTCCATTTATGAATTTATTTATTTCTTCTATACATTTAAATCCAATTTATTAATTTGACTGTTCATTCACCAGATAATGAATCTGTCAATTTAAGATTTTTAGGTTTCCTAGCTCTATAACGCGATGGAATTTTCTCTTCTATTGTGTGGCATTATCTCCCTGTAAGCAGAAAAAGAGGAGAGAACACTGAATGCTGAGAGCTGATGGTAAAGATGTTAACAGCATGTGAGGAAGGTAGGAAGACTCTCCATCAGGGGAAGGTGAGAAACAGGGACGCACTGTGGTCGATGCTTGCAGACAGGTAGAGAGGAGAGATGAAGAGACGGGAAGTGACTGAAATAGAAAGGAGAGGAGGAGAGAGGCTGCCAGCCATGTGTTTACCTAGACTCCTGTAATTGCAGGAGAGAGAAAGCAGAAGAAATGTCAAGCTGCAGGTGGCTGAAGCACTCTGAAGCTGTGAGGAAGCAGGTGCTTGTGCACACAAAGACAGACACCTGGAAGGGCCAAACGAATGGGAAGAGACGCGCTTAAGTGGGAAACGAGAACCAAATGTCTCTGCAGACTCAAACTTCAAAGCAAAAGTTTAAACCTAAACCTGCAGACAAAATTCAAGCTGAAATTACCCAGAATGCTCTGCCCTCGAAAGGGGAATCCATTGAAGGTCAAGGGGTGGGAGTGGTCGGCCGTCACTACAGTGAGAGTTTCGTCCTCTTTTGTGAGTTCGAGGCCCTTGGCGATGGCGTTGTCGAAAGCAACAGCCTCGTTGAGGGCCATGTAGGCCCGGCCGGCATGGTGGGCCTGGTCGATTCTCCCCCCTGGACACACGCATGACAAAGAGGCTTACATGGGAAGCTTCATGTAGAGGGGAAAAAAAGGCAATGAAAAAGCTAATGCAGGTGCTAAATATAAAAATAAATGGCTTGTTTTTAGCTGAGCTTTCTCCTTTGCCTTTGTTTACAGTTCTGATCTTAATGCTTGACACTAAAAAACTAATCATGAAAAAGAGAAACAGTTAGTTGTACAATATCATAGTGGTCTCACCAGCATATAAAGACAAAGCATATGCCGCAGATAATTTCCTTATATCTTTATTCAAAAATTGTGAGGCAAGGTGTGGTGTTTTGAATTTGGTCACAGCATAACTTGTGTTTTTATTTCTTTTTGGAAGCTGAAGGCTGGGTTGGGTAGCGGCTGAAATGAGACAAGGTTGAGAAATGGCTTTTTAAATAACAGTAATATTCTCGTAAGAAGCCTAAGCTATCCCCAGTGACCTTTGAAAGTCTAATACAAATGTGTGCCACATGCTCAACCTTTTCTTTGTCAAAACTAAAATTGTCAATGAAAGAAATACATGACTCATTTTCATTCTGATCACACAATAAGATGCCATGCCACATAAATCCCAGCCCAAAATACAGGGAGGTTTGCGGTTGTAACATGTCAAGTGAAAAAAAAACAACAAAAAAAACTTCAAGGGTATGAATGCTTCACTTTATGTTGGAAAGAGAAGTATAGGCCAGGTGAGAAGTTGAGATCTCTGGGAGCTGTCAGTGACTGGATGCACCATATGCCTGCTTCTATTTCTACATTTGCCTGTTATTTATAAGTCATTGTGAAGACATTCGGTCGAAGCGAGGCATCCCCAGGCAGCTGCCTCAGATTAAAGGAGAGATGGATGAGGAGGCCAGCGCAGCAGCCGAGTGGAACAGAAACACATCAGCGCCTCCACGCCAACCCCCACCCCACTACAGCACACGCTGCAGCAAACTCATTGAGCTGTGGCCAGAATCAATGTCAAGCCACCAGATCTACTGCGGGTACATTGTCCTCTGAAATGATGCATTGTGGAAGTTGGAGATGAAGCTGATGGCATGAGGATTGTTCTAAACCCCCCAAGATTGATGGTAAAAAAATAAAATAAAATAAATATTGGAAAAGTTTTGTATTTACTGTAATTCCTAAAGCCTTTAAAGGGGCAGAATTATGAATTTTTCATTCACAATGTGCCATTTGATAATAACTATGTAATCTTCAGTTGATATAAAATGCTGTGTTTATAAAAGAATTTTGACTTTGCAATCAAATTAACGCTGTGAAATTGGGCCTCTGTCTCTTTAAGAAGCTCCTTTTCTTTCTAACGCTCCACTTTCAGCATGTCATCAAAACCTTTCTCCAATAGTCTTTAACAATTGCTTTTACAAATTTTAGACTGAGAAGTAATTCACATTATAAGCTCTCAGACTAGCAGTTCCATCAGGTATTTGCCAATTGCTGCTGCAGCTAGTTTGTAGGAGTGAGTGGGGGGTGATGGGAGACGGGTGCTCTGTAAGGCGGAAGCTCAGCGGAGACTGCAGATCCAAGCAGCTTTGGGTAAGACAGCGGTGCTTTGTGAGAGCAAGCATTTAGGCGCCCCGATTCAATAAGATTCAAGGATTTTTCGAAGATGGATGAAAGAATCAAAGTGGCAGTCCAGGTATGTTTTTGATGAGGGAATAACATTATAACATGATGTAAAGCTCAAAAAAGTTGTTTTTACAAAATATTGCCTCTTTAAACAATTTGTAAATATAAGAAAAAGTGTATTTGGTACAAAAATAAAAGGGATTATTTGAGCAAGATTCACCACAACTTATAAACCATTGCCTCTTACCCTCCACTAGCAGGAAGAAACCTCTTGGGTTTTTCTGCAGGATCCGGATTGCTTTTTCTGTGGTCTCAACAATAGACGGATCAGTGCTGGGATCCCTCTCCACCTCATAACGCAGATCTCCGGGTTCAAACAGAGCTGTGAAGAGACAGCATCAGAATTACACATTTCCAGTTTAGCCTGAGAGGAGGCCGAGCGGCACGGTTTTCATCCCGCTACCATTGTTTTCAAACAAATATGAAAATATTAGAAAATAACTCAATAAAGCTGTTAATGCTCTTTCTGTCGCTAATGCAGAGCTTTCCTCGTGTTTTCATGATTTTAAATCATATCATCTGATGATAAGCAGCAACTTTCCAAAATCAAACTTTAAAGAGTACAGGATGCTAAGAGGACACATCTGCGAAACATGGGCAGATGTTTCCACCAGCTGATCTAAAATCCTGTTCATCTGAAAAACTGCTGGGATAAATAAGCAGATGGTTCTCAAAAAAATCAAATCTAGCTGCTCCAGTCCGCTCCGGTCCCCATCATGAACAGCTTCCATTTGTTTTACATTACTGAAGCATCTGAAAGCCTACGCAGTTTTCCCAGCATGTGGCTCGGGGACTTTTCTGCAGCAGCCCGGAATAAAAGTAAACATCCGAAGAATAAATGTAAAAACACTGATACAAACTCAAATAGGCATATTTTAACATTTGCTGCATTGATCTATATTTGATAAACTAATGTCCCGAAGTCAGGAGTGTGACTACAAAGTAGGGCTGTAGTGATACAATAATCTCACGACACGATACACGATACACAATATTCTGCTCACGATACGATATATATTGCAATATTCAGCAAATGATACAATTCAATACACGTTTGCGATTTTCTGAAAGATTTTAGAGGGACAGAGTGATTTTGGTGACATTTTGCGACTGTTATAAAGTTGGATTGAATTAATTTAACTGAAAACTGATTAAAAGCACCAACTACACAATACCTGGCTCTGGTTGGACATGGACACAGACTTAAAGTCGACAGCTGGACAAAATGAATCAAAGAAGTGGTGAGAAAACATGTTTCTTTTAATTGAAACAGTACAAACTGTAGCTTACATGCATTTGTAAAGTAAATAAAGTGCTCCAAGTACCCTGCTCTGAATAGTTTGATACCTTTTTAACCTTGACACTTCACATCTGAATGAATCACTCTTAGCCTGATGACCTAATCACTCTCCCGGCGAAGCAAGCAGTGAGTGAGCAAGGTGACAGTTGGATGTTATGATACATGCGGATGAATATAAATTTTTTTGTAGGAAAGAAAATATCGATATATATCGCAAAATCAATATTATTACACAGCCCTACTACAAAGGTAGATTATTCTCTTAATTTGAGTTAAAACACAATTTATAAGGAAAGAAAAACGAACAACGGGATAATGTTTTACATTATTAAAAAAATATGCATATATGTTCATGAGGAGGGTTTTTGACTGTTTTTCACAATACTAGTCTAAATGGGGGAAAAAATCTAAATACCTTTTGGCTAAAGCAATCCCTGTTCTGTATTACGCAATCAAATATTAATACTGTCTTAGCAAACTACAGAAGCAGCTGTGATCATTTTTATATTTACCCATAACTATAAACTGAAATTTAATGTAGCTTGTTATTTCTTAAAAACATCTGTAGATGAGTTGAGTTTATGAGTATTCAGGACTGGCACTAGGACATGAAAGGAGTCTATTGAAACCCAAAGACATCAGGACCAAAATGAGACGCTTTCAACATGAAAGTTGTGTCTGCACAAAGAGAGAAACGTGTAATAAGTCAAAGGTGAATGGAAAAGTGAGGAAAAAAAGAATTACCCATGAGGTAGTCGGTGGCTTCAGGGTCAACAGCATCAAAATCGCTTTTATTCCACACATAGTGGGCTACCTGGAACACACAGACTAAGAAACTTAACACTGTAAAGAAAAACAAGTTGTGTTGACAGGTGAACTTTTTGATCTTTCTGTTTTATAGACATTTGTTTAATGTAGTTTAAATTTAACACAGCTGAAAATCTTGTGTGTAGTTTTCACTGTCAGATCTCCTCTAAATAGCTTTGGGATTTGAAGTCAGTTCAAGTGAGTTTTTGCTCTTAAAAAAATACAAACAGCACTTTTAGTTCTGGTCTTCAAAAACATCACATTTCCATAATGATTCCATCCAGGAGAAAATTCGAATGTATTATTTTGAAAAAACAAAAGCTGATCAGATTGTCTCTCCCTGGTCAAATTGCATACAAGATGAAAAACACATTTGTCATTTTTGAACAAAGTTTTTCAAAGAGCCTGCAGGTCTCACTTGACTCCACATACTTTGTTGCTTTATGTTATGTTGGTTGAAGTATACAGTTTGTATATGTTGCTTGATTTTAAATACTGGACCTTTAAAATAATCGTGAAGATATATTTTAAGACTGACTTTCACATATCAGAGTATTATTTTGGAATCACTGCATGGCTGTTAATGTCACAGATACCTAGTCATTGAAAGAATTATTATATTTACCCTTTTGAATTCATTTCCAAAACTTTGATGAGTTAGATGGGTGTGTTTTGTTGATGTGAGGGTTTTATTAGTTGATCTACATGTCAGCTCTAGTTATCAAAAGGTCTACCTTTCCTGTTTTCATGCTCTGCCACTCCTGGATTAGGTTTCGTCCATCTCTTCTTGTGCCCCAGGAAGACAAATCCAAGGAGTATTCTGGGTCTTTGGTGCCCCGCGGTGTCATGTACTTTCTGCCTCCACCAATGATCACCTGAGAAAAACCACACACATTATTATTGGGAATCCTTACGTTTTTACACACTGAAACTTTTAAAGAATGAATCTGTTTAAAAAACGTCCATAGTTGTAATTTCTGGCACAAAACAACGTACATCAATGTCTATGTTTTCGATCAGCTGCGATGCGATATCGGTGCAGTTGTCCGTCTTGGCTGCATCAGGCAAGTCTGCATCGCTGTACCACGTCCTGCTGGCACTGTGGGCGTAGGAGGCTGCTGGGGTGGCGTGCTGCACCCGTGTGGTCGTTACAATACCAACAGACTTACCTGCAATATTAATGCAATTGTGTTAATGGAGTTACTGAGTAAAATGATTAAGTGAAGAATGTTACCAAAACTGCAGAAACATTTTATCCCAGTTTAGGTTAATATTAAAAACTGTTTAAATTCTTGTATCCCCAGTTAAAAAATACATGGGAGATAGAAAAAAAACATGCAGGCTTCCTAAAATGAAAAGAATTGCAACGCAATATTGACCCTCATTGTCTTGAGCTTTAAATATCAGCTGGGCATAGAGAAGCCCATAATGATCAACTTCTACTACTACCAACTATTCCTTTTACTAAAGGAGGGCATCAGATAAAATCTGCCATTTACAATTAGCGCATTTATTTTAAAAAACTAATTCCGTTGTTTATTATATAGTCACACTTTCAACAACTCAGGGATTGGGAAATAATCCACAAATAGCCAAAATTAGAGCTCTTCCTCAAGCTATTCTGACTATGTTTATATTTATATCTGACACTTTAAAATGTCTTGTTGACTTTTGTGTATTTTAGCTGACAGTTAAGTCTCACTACTCAAGAAATGTCACCTCTACATGTCTATGAAGATATTAATAGTCAAAGCTAATTTAGAAATCAGTGTTATTGGTTAAGGTAATACGACTAGAGAGACTTCCATCATTCCTGTTTCCTATTCCTCCTAGTGTATCAGAAATCGGCATAACTGTAAAAACAATATTTTCATAGCAGCATCTTGTTTTGAAATGAAAACAAGAAACAAGATAGGATATGTATGTTATTTAGTTCAATGTTTTCATATAAACCCATGTTATTGTGGAAGAATGGCATTTTTGCTGAGTGTTATTAAATCATCAGATCTAAGCCATGTAATGCCAGCTGATGCCAGGTCCACAGACCGTCATTTATTTGAGTTGCCAGTGACACCTACATTTATCTTCGGACAGCTGGGGGTGCTTCTCTGCAGAAGTTCCTTCCCAACAACTAAATGAAGTCTCACGAGGAACATGGCTTGTCTGCAGGATGTTTTAATGATGCGCTGCAGAGTCCTTTTCAGGTCAAAGACTAAGAATAACATCGGTGTAGCAACGTCCAGGTATTAAAACCACAGTATAGACCCTGGAACTCAATCAGGGTCAAAGTGCACATTAGAAACAGCTGAGCTAAGCTGTAAACCAGGCTTGCCGCATACCTGAGGGGTTTTCTGGTGCAACGGCGCAAATCCGCTTCCTCCACAAAGATTTTATTTTACTTCTGAAAGCTCTTATCTACTTTTTATGTGCATGTTTCTGTTGTTTTTAATAGACTTTGTCCTAATGTATACTCATTTCTTCATTCTTAATTATAGTGAAGCTCTGAATATCTTTAGAGCTTCTCCAATTCAAGCTATTTTAAACATTTGAAAAGATGTAGAAGGGCAGAAATACTGAGAGTCTGTCATCAGATTGTATCATAGTCGAATATTATTTTACCCCGTTCACAATAGAAATGTCAGTGTATAAGATAAAACAGATAGAGGAACTGTGATTGAAACTACTCCCTTTTTTTTAGCTTGTTTTTGCACTGGCAGAGCCATAATTTATTTAAGTTTTCTTCAAAAGCAACGATGTAGGTCACATTGAGTCATTTTTGTTGTATCAGCAAAGTTGGAATATTTGTTCTCTCAACATAAGCTTGAAATCTGGGGACAGATTGTGCTTTAAGCTGTGAAGGCTTAGAGAATAGGACGGTATTTTGTGTGAATAAAATTATTGAAGCACGAAGTGGGGTCCAGCTCCCCCTTGCGGTAGCTGGAGCACACAGCACTTTGACTGTATTGAAGTTATTAAAAAAAAGAGAGTAGCCAAGAGCTTTGTACTTTTTCATAAGTGGAGATGATAATAAGCATATTGCTCACTGTAACACTTTCATCAACCTTGTGTCTTCTGTTGCTGCAGCAGAAATGATTATATTTGGGACTTTTAGTATTATTACAAAGCAGCTCATTTTGGTAATGTGTGATGTAACTGGTTAGTGTCTTAACTTGAGTTCTTCCTTTTTTTTAATGATAATCACACATATGTAGTGATGTCCTTTCCAAGCTCTGAACATGTCTACTTGTTGCACTGTTTGCGAAGCTTAACATAAGGAAATGTTGAACCTGGACACTGGATTATTCCTGAAATCAGTAGATTGTCTTCCATCATTTTATATGTTGTTCACTTTCAGTTGTGCCAGAAAAAAAAAACATCTCTAGAGCAGCAGTCAAATAAAACCACAGAAAACAAACTAACTGTGAACAACAGTAACGCAAGTGTAGTAACTACGGTAACTGAATATTAACTGCCTCATGCAAAAATCCACTGATTAGATAAGTATAATACACAAATCATATTTCTTAGAAAAACTGCATTGGTACAGTAAACCTGCCCTTCTGTCTTAACCCTCCAAATTATAAAAATAAATCTTGATTAATTTTCTAGGAAAATTATGGGGTAATTATGTTCTCAGAAGGGTCAAGGTGACCTTACCAGCATCTTTGGCCCACTTCAGAATGGAGGTGACCTCATTCCCTTTCTGAGTTCTGCAGACGCCGTTGCGAGTCGCCGCACTGACTCCGATGGTGTTCAGGTTGGTTTTTACTCCACACAAATACGCCGTGGCCGTGGCTGCACTGTCTGGGATCTGGAAGTCTACGCTGTAGGTCTGCACAAAACACACACCGCACTGAGCTGTAGTCCTGATGAATGCTGAGGACGCATGTAAACCCCATTTAGATATTAGTCAGGGTTCATGTTTAACGTTTAAACCAAAACGTTTCGTCTAGTAACGGGGTGTCAAACTCATTTTCATTTTGGACCATATCAAAAATCTGAATGTTCTTAAAGGGCCGGTTGTGCCAGAATATATTTATAAAACCAATTAGACTGTTAAAATGTCTATAAATAGCTGCTCCTCTGGGATTGTAATTGTTTTGCAGATTTTTTTGGTGCCAATTTAGAAATATTTGTAAAGAATTTGTATAATATTTACGCTAATGTATGACGTTAAATGTGACTTTTTATTACTCGCTGTGTCATTCACGGACTATTGCTTGACATCAAGTAAGACTGAGGCAGTGGTCTTTTAAGCTCAATAGTTTTGACCAATTTTGAGATAATTCAGAAATCAGTAGAAAAAACGTGGACTTTGTGTGAATTTTGTAGATTTGTGAAAAACTGGGAGCACTTATGATTTGGGGTCTAGAGGGCCACATAAAAAGCCAAAGCAGGCCAGATTTGTTTCCCGGGTCTTGAGTTGGACACGTGGTCTAGCAATAGAGGAAAAACTGTAATTTACAGGTAGAGACCATGAGGTTTGTATTCAAAGTCTCCTGTTATATAATATGGGTATTTTTATTCTTTTAAAAATTTTCCTATGAGAAAACATTGTGGATTTTTGCTGCTGCTGGGACATTTTTGAAGTTGTGTTCAAAACAGTTCAAAACGCCATTCTATGTATTTATAGTGTCTTAAGAAAACAGGACATCTCCATATGTCACTGTGCTGTACAAACCTTAGCCAGCCCCACGTGTGGGAAGGTGTCCATGGTCATCACTGTCTCCTCTCCGGTCTGGTCCTGCAGCTGCCCCTTGAGGATTCGGGCGGCAGTGTAGGTTGTAATTCCCATTCCTGAGGCACACAGCACAAACGTCTGCATGCATTCCAGAGGAAATAAATAATTCACACAACCAATATTCCAGTGTGTTTCTAAATATCAGAGAAGTTCCGATGCAGAAGAAAACAATGGGGGAAGAAAATAAGGAAAATACTGATTCTTCATGGTGGTGGCCACATCTGTTTCAGACGGGTTAATTAGCAACTAGTCTGGAAATGTCTGGGATTCTTGAAACTCACCATCCCCAAGGAAAAGGATGACATTCTTGGCAACATTGGTGTTCAGTTTTCTGTCCAGGACTGATTGTAGAGTCTGCTTGGCCTTTGACCTCCAGAACTCAGGGTTCTCCTCCTCAACTGAAAGAAAAACATGCACACGAAACTGACTAATATTATTTATATTGTTTGACATTTAACATGGTATTTTTATGTTTTTTCACACAAAACCTTATGAGGGCTACATTATGCAGCTGTAAGTTTTAGAACGTAACCATCACAAGTACCCAAAAGATGAGAAATAATCGACATCAATCATCACAAAGATCAAGTAGGTAAATAATTCTGTGTCCTCAGGAAACCGGGAGAAAAGAACAGCCTTTTGGTTTTTTTTTAATAAACACACAGCATTCAGGGTTTTATGCACCGTTATGGAGAAACAAATAAATAGAAATAACACAACTGAGATTCAGTCTGGACTTATTTAAAGTTAATAGCAGCTTATGTTTACATATAAGCTCTGCCCTGAGGAAGGAAAACCTCTTTGAGACTGTAACGGAGTTGAGACTGGAATGTTTAGATCAAAACTTTAGAAGATTTTTATTAGAAAAGTATTCACTCACATGGGACTTATTATAAATGCATGCCAGACATTTATTATTTTTATTTGTGAAAAATAAGGCAATAAAAAGACAACAATAACTTAAAGGTTTCACTCTCCTCTGAAGGCGTTTGTACAGTTTGTGGTTTGTACAAAAACTCATCTGATCAGCATTCTGGAGTTAGGACGGCTTTTCTGATTCCTAGAGATGTGATCAAAGTTATACCACAGAAAAAAGTTGCATGAAACAACATAAAAGTAATTCATTCTCATCTAACAATTTCAAAATGAGATCAATGGCACCTAAATGTTATTATTAAAGTTTTTTTTTTTTTTTTAGTGCTGACAGGGATATTTCAGAAACATTTCAAAGTCAGTGGAAAGCTGAGATAAAAAAGGTTTGTGGCTTGAAAAGAATGCTACAATTTTCTTTCAGTGCCTCAATCTACATAAAGCACCAACAGTTTTTGTTCTGTGGTTCTCCCAAAGAGAACAAAACATTTTGACGATCAAATTTTTCTAAATGTTTGTTAGAGCAAAATATGTCCACCAGCTCCAGCCCAGGTTCTGCTTTGAAGAAACGTCAAACTTGAACGTAAGGGAGATCAGTGTGAGCAGAGAAATCCTCCGGGACCTGAACGTGCGCGTTTGTAGCAACAGCTGTCACGTCTCACTCTCACACTCTCTTATCTCCTGCCTACATCTCTGTGTGCTGTGAACAGCTTGGTACAGCCATGCACAGTGAATGCTGACAAAGCTCTTATACAGCTTTGTGTTTGCCAAGCTAAAAACATCTTCAAGCAATCTTGTGAAGGGAACAGTGAAAACTCTCAAGGATGAGGAGGAACGTGAGACCTGAAGAACTCTGAAGGGTAAGGAAATGAGTCTGTCATCTGCCTGAATCATCTGTCATTCAATATTCAAATGAAACCTTAAAACACTGTGAAGAAAAAAATTGCAAAAAAAGCTCATTACTGAACTTTCGAATGTTGCCGAAATGTTCTGCTCTGAATGAAAACATTCTCACTGGGACCAAGACATGAGTTCATGTAAGACTGGATGAGTTTTAAAGTGAAATATGATTAATAGTTTAAATGATCATTTCTGATCCAAATATAGGATGTTATTAGCAATCCAGAAACAGATCCAGAGCTTGACGCAGAGCTTGGCCCAGAATGCAAGCCAATCCAATGTCAGTATTTCACTTTTTTAATGAATTCAAATTTAAACTTGATACTTTTTGAAGATTTCGAGTAAATATTTCAAATTTATGCAAATAGTCAATATTTACAGCACTAACTCCTCCTCTCCATCATTTCAGCAGTTTACTCTGTCTGGGTGTCAGATCCTGACTTGTGGTGATCCGTTCTTAGTGCTTGAAGGTGATGAAGGATGCAGAGTTCTGCTCATCTGACTGATCTTGCCTGAGCATATTTTGCAAATCATCACCAAATTTGTCTCTGGTTTTTTGGTAGAAGTTGCTCCTGGATAAAGTTTTGATAAAATTTCTTATTCATGATCATGTTCTTGAATTATGTCAGGATGCTTTATGTATCAGGACTCAAACTAACACTTTTCTTACGCCAAATGTCCCAAACTCCTGCTGCTTCTGTCCTGGAGCTTTCAGCAGAATTTTGTACAATTGTTGATATTCTTCTTGGACAAAAAATGTTTTCCTTGCTGCACATCTTGTCATAAGGCCATTTTTCAAACATTTCTGTCTCACCGTGCATACAGATACACTCACCCCCAACTGGCTGCCACTGTGAATCAAGCACTGATCTGTCCATCCTAAAGTTGTTTGTGATCTGGAAAGCTGCTGGAAAATTGTAATCAAGGATGCCATTTTGAGGCTAACAATTAGCAACAAAAGAATGATTTGAAGCATATATACCTGTCCCTTTTGTCTGTTACGCTACTTAAGACCTACATCAAATTCTGTTGGGCTTCCTGACCATATCCATGCAGAAATCAGTTTTTAGGGGGCTTATATCTTCTGTGCCGACTACATGAAGGAGGATCATTATTAAATCACTAAAGGTATAAATAGGAATGAAACTGAGTTCCCTTTTCCATGTTTGGAACGGCAGACTGAAGAGAAGCCGAAAAGGTTGTAAACAAATTAATATTTTAATAAGTTTTCCGCACAGTTTCAAAAAGAACTGAAAGATATCTATAAAAAAAACTGTAAAGAGTGTGTGGAGTAGCCAAAATGTGAGGAAAAGAAAGTCTGGTGAGAAAACACATCCCGATGCCATAAATCAGATCAGAGACATTAGAGAGTTGAATAATAACGTATCTTCTTGGTCTTACCCTTGGCTCTTGACGATCCCAGTGTTACCAGCAGAACCAGAGCAACAAGGGCCAGTCTTGTCAACTCCATGGTCAACTTCTCAAGCTGCAGATCAACAACTGCTGCCTTCCAGAAGATCAGCCCCGTGACTGATAGATTACTTCTCCTCAGAAGTCTTTATCAGGATGCCATAAATTCATAAAATCTCTCCAGCCTGTAACCACTGACTAAGAACACCAAATTGCTGGATGAATTTTTGTTTTAGTGTTTATAAAGTCATTATTTATGATGCTGAGCTAAAGTTCAAGGACCTGCAATTAAACCCAGAACACAGCACTTGAAAACGTGTGTGTGTGTTTTCCAACCATAAATGCATTCTATCTAACAGAAAGTGCAGCGAGCCATAAAGTTATGTAAGTGAGAAGCAGAGTCCACCGGGACGAGGCTGCAAGCTGGAAGCCCTCAACCATCTATTTTCAAATGAATACATTAAGGTGAGAACAAAGCCCGTATTGACCGTCGTGTTTTTATTCGATTGGTTGTGCCAGTTCCTTCATCTCTGACACAGACAGTTAAAAGTTGCCCTGGAAACAGATGCAAACCTGTGCTTCAGTTTTAATTCAGCAGATATCGTCACGCACTGATAATGAGATATTTATATCAGCTGTTTTTGTTATCCAATGCTCCCTGTGAGGACAGTGAGAACCCTCCCAGTTGTAAATGAGCGTGACCAAAGCCTGCTGGGGTTTTGTTAATACTGGAAATGAATTAGCGGGGGAAAGGGAATCATCATGACAGATTTCAAGACTGACAACTACAGTGTTTCCCAAATGTCTACATATACATATTTTAAACTTTGACAAATCATTTCAGAACTTTTTCCACATATCCTTTGACACATCCTGCACAATTTAACAGAAAACTTGTTGACAATGTCTGATAACAGTAAAGAAGCTGCAAGAACAAAAAAAAACCAACTGTCGATCTTGTTCTTCTTGTGACGACGGTCCACTCGATTCTTCATACATCTGGACAAAGAAGTCTCGTTGCAAGAAAGACTTTTCTTTTTACACAAAACACCCTACATCCTCTGTAGGTTTGCAAAAAAAATTTCAGATGATAGATTAAACAGAGTTTTATGTCACTTTCAAAGTGTTGTAAAAAAACAGCAATTGCCCACCTTTACAGATTCACGTCTTTTCCAAAGTCATTTGCTGAAATGTGAATTTCCCTCTGGGGTTAATAAAGTATATTCATTCATTTTCAAATTATGATTTCATTCAAGCAACCATCTTCAATTTGCTGTTCATACATGGAAAACCTCCCAATGTTGCTGAATAAAAAATTTCTGCAAAGCATAATGGATTCAAAATTCCTCAGTGGTCGTGTTAAAGACTCGCTGCCGATTATCTCAAACCGTTGCCACTTAAGGCTGCACAACCAGTTTTTAAGTTTAGGGTGCAATTATTTTTTCACGTTGACACAGTCAATTAATAAATTCAAAACTACTTTTTGTATTTTATCATTATGTGACAGTGATAGTGATTGTGGGGTGTTTAACTGAAGCAGAGATTCAATGCAAAAGTTATGTTTTTTGTAAAGGTAGGATAATATATATAAAATCGGTAACATATTGATTATCAGGCATAACAGCAAAACTAATGCTGCATATTGATTTTCACATCAGTGCATCCTTAGATTTTAATTAGGTGGATTAGAGTAAATACAAATACAAAGTGCACTTTTCAGATTTTAATTTGCACAAATCCAAACTGTTTTGCTTTCCTCCCACAGTGTGGTAAAGCAGAAAGCACATGATGAGTCTTTCTCCTAGCTTCAATAAGTTCAAAGATCGATTACTGACTACCTTTTAGCCTAAGTTTCTGCTTTTGCACTGAAAATTTTAAATTTGCTTGTTTAATGTGATGTAAAAGTAGCCATTCAGTCTGTCAGCAAAACAGCCATCATTCATCTAAGAACCAAAGCTAAAACGGGACCATAACCCAACTTGCCCCCTTAACGGCCGTTTCTGTTTCCCAAAAAACGCCCACGTCACTAAAAAGTAATGAGCTCGCATGACACCGTCATGAATCATCAACTCCAGAGCAGATGGTCCGAGGTGAGCAGCAGCCTGTTGTTGTGCAGGCTGCAGAGACCCACGCCAGGGAGGAGCTCTGATGCAGCATCATTAACAACATGACTGCCACACCAACCCATTCACCTGTCACACACTGCTTCTCCTTCACAGTCTGCTGAAGTGCACAAAACGCAGATTTTACTGAATGCTCCACAGAGAGAGAAAAATGGGCCTACAGCAAAGGAACAAGGAGAACAAGGCAGATTGCGTTGAGATAGGTCACTGTTTGAAAGAAAAGAGCTTTCAGACCTGAAGGAGATTTGACGACCTGTAAAGGTTTAGCTTTAAAACCACATTAAATATGGCTCAGATGTTACTAAGACAATGAGTCTGTTGGACTTCCAGACTGTTAGAGGTCAGTGGTTTTGTGTCTGATCCTCAGTGGCGCAAAAAGTGGGTATGCAGCGTATGCAACGCATAGGGACGCAGCACCAGAGGGGACGAGGTCCTTAGGTCCTTAGCCCTGACCTGACGTACCTTCCTTCCAGGGGGGGGGAGGGCCCGCTGATTTATGTTTTCGCATCCACCTGAATAATGTGTAGTTGTGCCACTGCTGATCCTTTCTGGAATATTTTTTTTTATTATTATTATTGAGCCATAGAGTGCTGATTTATGAGATCTTTCAGCCTGTCAAAAACTATTTAGTGTATTGAAATTCATTATTTCTGCAACACATTCTTCAACTATACGTACACTGAGCGCTAAAAGAAAGGTGTGATAGTGCCCTCTAGTGGTCAGATACCACACTTACATTAAACACTGAGTTCGTGTGTTTAAAAAAAGTTTAACTGCATTTTTTTAGTCTATACCATAGTGTCTTATTTTCATTCTCCAAAAATGTAATCTTTTGTAAAGCACAAATTTCTTAAGAAGAAAAAAAAAGTTGGGTCAAGAACCAAAGGAGACAGAATTTCCCATTACTACAGTAAATTGGATATTTTAATGCAAATCCTCCATGAATAATCCTAATTCTGGATGTAGCACTTAGCACTAGAATTACCTGCTAATCCAGGCGAGCAAACCTCTGGATTTAAGACATTTGAAGATCAATTATAGTCTTTTGCCAATCTGGCCGAGGTGATTGGTCCAAAACACAAGCAGAACTTCATGGTTTAATCCAATGGCACTTCATACTCAGTAACAGCCTGCATCATTTCTCCATCATCGACATACGTTACCTTCACTGCTGATTCCAGTATACAAGCATAGACTGAAACAGTCCCAGTTTACGAAAAGGAATACAAATTGTCAAAACAAATTAAACTGTGCACATTGGTCATGTAACCAGGCTAAAACATGAGCTGATGCCTGAATTCAAAGTTTTCCTTGATCAAATGCTAGATCAGGTCTGTTTAGTGGAGAAAGAGCACAACCAGTGTTTACACTTAAAATAGAGGAGGAAGAAGTGCCAAAAGTCATACGCAGAACAACTTTGATGTCCCTGTTATAAAGCGAACTGTCAAAGAGGCCTGGCAAAGGAAAAATCTGAACCACGTTAACAAACAAACTACAATTTCGTTTGTGTCCTGCAATCCTAAACCAAAGGCTAAATAAAAGGAGGTAAATTGGGAAGATTTGAAAAAACAAGGACTGTATTCTCTGCCTGGCCCAAGAACACAGATCTTAACCTTCATTGCCTTAACCAGTTGACAAAACTACTGACAGAGTAAGAACAGGTCACAGGTCACTGGTCACCGTGTGATAAAATCTGAGACCAGCTGACAGTGAAAGCAAGTTGAAGATAAGCAGAGGTCGATTTACAGAGAACCAGAAGTTCTGCTGTGTATAAAGTCCTAATGGATAAAAACATTAGAGTTTGACTGAAAGACATGCTGTGTTGGAACACTGTGTTTACTTTTTGGGTCTTACTGATTCTTCTGGGTCGAGATGCAATCTGGAGCCGTCCAGAACTACCACACTTTCTATTTCTGCTGGAGAACTCGCTGAACCCACTCCCCTCACTGGAACTGTTCTGTTTCAGCGCAGACATACAAAACAACGCTTTCAGTTTAGGCCAGAAACATTCATACCCCTGGAAGACAATGGATTAAAGCAACCTTTTAATTCTAGCAACACTTCTGACTGGGAGTAAAGGTGATGTGGTGTAGCGGCCCAGTCAGAGTCCCGACTTCAGCCTGATTGATTTTGTGTGGAGCAAGCAAAAGATTACAATGCTTCATATTTATTGTCTGTCACTGATTATTGAGAAGGGATTAATAATTTTGGCCACACCATTTTTGAAAGTGGTATATAAAGATTTTTTTTTTTTTTCTAAATTAAGACTTCTACATTGTTTTAATATCTATGCAGAGATGTCTGACTCAGGTCCAAGCAGAAACAATCATTTTGGTTAAAAAACTAAAAAATTACTTTGAATAATCTAAATCTGCCTTGGATATAAATAATTTTAATCCAGTACACAGTGCAGGCCTAATCATAACTTATACACATTTTACAAAAAGGCAGAAAGCAGACCAAATAACTCCATAATTCATAACTCCAGTCTGGTGTAGGCCTGGACTTGGGGAGGAAAGCTGAGCTTCCTCTGGGAGTTTACATGAATCCAAGACAAATAGGTGAACCTATTAGGTGGAAACACAGGAGATCAAATCCCAAAATTCACGTCTGTCTTATGGAAAAACTGCAACTAAAAAGCACAGCTTTGTTTATGCACATCATGGGTTGTTTTAGTCAGTGGATTATGGAGCCCAATGAACACTTTTGACCACACAGACCAAACAGAAACATGTTGTTCAAAGTATTTAAACACTTATTAGGCTCACACTGTACCTTAGGGAGTTGAGGACGCACAGCCAACAAGTATTACGGCTTACAGTGCTGAAGAATTGACGTTTGTTCAGTAGCAGTTGTCTGACTGGTCTCTGCTCCAGTCCACGCTGTGTTGTTGCATCAAGTCAGTTCTGTAACATGCAAACCAAATAAAACTGCAGGTTTAGATGAAAACAAGGAAGAAAATGTTCTCCAGTTAAGGGAATGCATACTGAGGATTGTATGAGAAAGAATGGGAGCTGAAAACTCACCATTTATTTTAAGAATGTCAGAGTGTAAGCACAGAAGCACCAAATGAGTTCTCCAATAAGTGATTAAGTGCTACAAGTTTGGAATAAATGCTTCATTGTGGTGATGTAATTTGGAAAAACAATTTAATGTATTTTCCTGCCACAAACCAGCATGATTCAGATCCTGTATCTGAATGACTAAACCACATACTGGAGAGCTACAGCTCAGTGAGACGAGTGGCCAGTCTTTCCTCTGCCTACATCCCCCAGAATGCTGTGTGGTTCTGGATACTAGTTCAGTGAATATTAATTTTATTTAACCCAAAGCTTTAGTTTTAGGCCTTAGAAGTTTTGGGTATGTTGAAATATGTTTAAGTTTTTTTTTTTATTGTGTTCCTAAATTTCATTTTCCCAACGAATAGGGGGAAACACAGCAAATGTGAAAAATCCTATTTTGCAATTTGACATTGAATGTAGCACCACCATTGCAGAAGTGTAAAGCATTTTTACAAATTATACTCATATTAACATGATACAAACACCAACAGTTTCTAATGTTTAAGATTAAAAACACAGGATCAATGCAGGTTCACAGATTCTGTTGCGATGGTAGTTTTGGCTTCACATCTTCAGACAATCTAATTAAAATCTGTTAAGTTGAAAACTACTGAAGCCAAAGGATTGAAACAAAGTAGGGTTTGATGTCTACAAAATGTCACTTCAACAAATAGCTTATTTCTGTTAGAAATAAGCTATTTCTAATAAAACTAGAATTTAAGCCGCCTTTACATTAAAAGTGAAATTCCCTCGCCAGAATGACGTTAGGCCAGGGTTGACATGGGTATGAAAAATGTTTAAGGAGGAAAGAAATGGCTGCATTTAGGAAGGAAACGGCAAAACATCAGATTAACGCACAGACTAAATTTGAAATAAAATATACAACATGCCTAATTGTATGTAGAACAAACTTAGGTTTTACATCTATGAGATATTGACATTTTGTTATAAATAATAGTGGTACCATATGGCTCTTGTAATTGTAATTATGTATGTGTGTGCTGGCTACTTTCATTTTGGTCTCAAGAATAAAAAACTGCACAGCTTGAAGCCCAAAAAGTGAAACTCTACAGTCAAACTCTCTCTTTCTTGGCCGGTCTTCCCCTTCAACAACCTTTTCCTCAGCCAATTTATAAAGCCAAATGCTGAGGGAATATTTTTTGGAGTTCCCCAGGAGTTCCAGCAACAATTAGTTTAGTAAGGAACCAGTCAGCAAAAAACACAGGGGTGACGTAAAACAGATGCTTTGGCCATGTTTTTTCAGACTGGTGGTCCAAGTTAGCGGTTACACAAACTCTCCCACTGACGACAACTCTGCACCAACAAATCCAGCATCCTCTTTGCAATCCTGCAATAATTAATAGATGTTTTTTAGTTTTAGACCCAATGTGGGGCTCAAAGCCAAAGCTCATGTTTCTGTGCAACAAGGACAAAGGACATAAGCTCCAAGGTTCAAGCAGCAAAAGGAAGAGTCATCAGCTTTCAACTGCAACAAGATCCATTTTCATTTTTCTTTAATTAAATATCTTTTTAATAAAGTAAAGCAAAAAAGTATTTACACATTTTCAATTAAACTGTAATCAATGAGTTGGATAATTACAAGCACCTTCTGCCAGCTGAGGAGAGAAAAATATAAATACAGGGAAAAACTGAAGCTTCATTTCAGAGGAGAGGGGTTACATTAGCATCTTTTCTTTGAAAAAAAAAAAAACAGGAAAAACTAGCCATCTTGTATTTACAGAGCTCTCCTGAAATTCCACTCATGGAAGCAACAAAAGGCCTTAGAATTTGCAGTTAAACTTTTTTTTTTTCTCTTAAAAGTCCCATCTCAAAGTGATTTTGTTTTCTCTGTAAGCTTTATTCAAGTTTTATTTGATATTTTGAGTTTTAAAATCCGATGACAAGCTCTGGAGGGGGTTGCAGCTGCAAACCGGCTCTTTCTCAGTCCATAGTTTTGTTTCTGAAGCGAAGGAAACGAGCCAGGCGGCTGCATCGGCAGGTCGAGATGCAGGTTCAGCGGGTCTTTGCAGGAAGCATCGTCATTCTCCCGACACCAGAGGCGCAATAGAGTCCATCGAATCTTTCCTCAATGATACTGTCCCGTGTCGAGCCTAATGTTCAGAACCGTCGCTTGTGTCTGAAATGTGCCAGACGTCTCTCGCCGCTTCTCTTTGTAGTTTTGTTATTTTATTATAAAAAAAAAAAAAAAAAAGAAACACTCGATTCACTCAGCCAACACTGGAAATAACAAAAAGCTACTCATCTACATAAGCCCACCATGCAGATCGGACGCACCGAGTGGCTATGGCCGGCCTACATGATAAAAGATGAATTCATCAAAAATATAGATGGGATCAACATTTCACTTTTCTCTTTAAACGCTTATTAGGCAAATACGATTTGAATAGTGTTGCTGTGTTGAGGAAAAAGCCATTCGCAAACGAGCTCAAACATCACTGCAGCATCTTCAACAGCATGTAACAATCATCTCTTATATATCCTCTCTATTTAATCCTGTAGTTTTCTTATCAGAAAAAAAGACATTCTGTTGCTGGGGTAATTACAAGAACCCCTCCCCCCCCACACAAAAGAAAAGAACAAAATAAAATGACCGAATGTTCGATCCATAATACAATCTCTCCCATTTTGAAGAATTTTTTTCTCTTTTTTTCGGTTTATGCAGAAGGTTTTGCCCCATCAGGCGCTTCTGAATCATCCACAAAACGTTCCCCGCCCTTCCAAGGAGCCTCTCCAGGTTCCCTGAAGCGCTCTTAGCTGTTATCGGATTCGTCCTCCGCTTCCCGGAGCCACGTGAAGAAGGCAGTGACGGACTTGAGGGCCACGCCCTTCCCCTGCTGCTCGGCGGGGTCTTTGCTTGACTCCCACTTGTAGAAAGCTTCCTCTTTGATCACGTCCTCATCATAAAGGGTGTCGAAGAACATCCGAAGCAAATCTGATGGAGGGTAGACATAAAAAGTTGTCAGAACCACAAGTGTTGGAAGTTCAACTTTACATTTAGAACAACTGGGAACAAATATTGGATGCAAAAACCTTCAAATTTATGTGAAGTCAAGTCATGCATGCATAAATGACGTAGAAGTAAAGAAATACAAATCAAGAGTGACAAAACTGGTTAACTCTTGATGTGCAGAAATCAACAGCTCAGGTGATAAGGAAGATTAGGCATTTACTCCATAAATCTGGTAAACAGAAAACTGCTTATCCTCCCTCTGAAAGGTGGTATTAGTGTCTCGCTTAGAGGGCAGAGTTGATGGAAAAACCTGAATCCACTGAAGAATCTATGACAAGACTTGTTCTAAGATGAGCTTGAGCTGTTTTGCAAATGACAGGCATTCAAGTTTTGACTCAGGGTGATATAAAATACAAAGTTTCACCACCCGTTTTAGATTTTTATTTATGAAAACAAAAAAAAAAAGTCTATTTTCCATTCCACTCTAAAATTTAGCACCATTTTATAAATCCTTATAAAACCTACTGAGGTTTGCGGCTGTAATGACACACAATGTTGAAAAATGAAAGGGGTAGGAATGCTTTAGCAGAAATAAGTGGCAATGAAAGATCATTTGAGACGCTTACTGGCAGGCTGCTCCATCTGCACCATCAGGGCCTGCAGGCCGTAGAGAGCCTGCAGCTCCCTCTGCTCGTCCTTCAGGTACCTCTGCAGCAGCTTGGCCCTCAGCTTGATTACTTCACTGTCCACTTTGTATGGATTCTCACCTGGAGGGGAAACAAGCTCGAGGGTTGGCTTAGTGGGAATTTTAACTCATTGGCCTGTTTAGAATAGTTCAGTACTCACAGATAATGGCCGACTGACAGACGCAGGTCATCAGTGTCCGGACAAACATGCTAGATGACATTTGTTGCTCATCTAGGTTGGCCTACAAAGAGAAATAAATATTCATCCACAGATGAACCAAAGTGGCGTAAATTTCGGCATATTTTGATAGAATAACTCTGCTGACTTAAAATAAATAAACATTTTCAAAAAACTAAAGTGGAAAATGAATATTTTGGTGGCCCTTCAGGATCAGGGCTCTTTTCTCTACAGCATATTAAAACGTGGCAGCATTTCCACTACCGTCTTTAAAAATAAACCAGAAAACACTAGAACTGAAATCAAGCTGATGCTGGACACGGACCTCGATCCAGTCAAAGATCCTCTCATTGTCCGCCTTGTCCTGAAGCAGTCTGTCCAACTGCTTGGTCAGCTCTGCTGAGCTCATCTCCTTCCTGCTCTTCTCCGACTCTTCGCCCAGAGTGAACTCAACGTTCTGCAGAAAGAGGAACGTTATGGTCAGCATGCGCCGTCAGGGTTACAGAGTTCGCTTCATGACTCCAGTAGATCGCAGTGGAAACACAAACATTAGTCACATAAAATGGTGACTCAATGTTTACTTATACTACCATGAAGGTAAGAGCCAAGACTTATACAGAAAAAAACAATTATCTATTCATATAACCTGATAAGATTATCAGATCTGATAAATTATTCAGTTACTTTATTATTGAAGCAGTAAACAACAAAGCTTTTCAGGAAAAAAAAATCAAATCTCAAAAGACCATACAAACAGTTTGTGGCTACATGCTAACAAGAATTGCACCATTTAGGTTTTTATCAGTTGATGCTGATTTTCTCTGAAGTCTGATGATGATGCACTGATCAGACTAACCTTCTCTGTCACAAACTTGTTGACGTCCACGTCTTCAGGCAGGAAGTCTGTCCACCGAAGGCCAGCTTCTCTCCACATGGTGCCAGCCTTTTTATGGCTCTGGTGAAATCAAGATGCACGTGTTTTTTGAAGTGTAATTAAAGATTTCACCAGGACTATCCTTCATAGCTACCACACTGACGCCAGTTTATGGTGCTCAATCACCCGTTGTAGTTTAGTTTGACCACTGTGTGTTTTTATAGCTCAAACTTCAGAAGGTGAATATGTAGCTCTTACCATTTCTTTGCAAAGTAAAGTGAGGATGTGGACCAGCAGGACTCCAGCTTTGGCCATTGGGATCAAAGGCTTAGAGATCTCCCTGCAGGGGGGTCAGCAGAACATTAAAAACTTAGTAAAATACAACAAAAAAGTCCCAAAGGTTATCAAAAATAAATAAATAAGAGTGGTTCTTACCTGAATAGTTCTCCCATGGGAATGCCTCCCTCATGCAGCATGGGAGTGATCAGTTCTGCCAGGTAGAGAAAGATGTGGGGGATGTCTATTGCCATGTCTTCAGCGATCTCCAGAATCTCCTGAAACCTGGAGGCATGAAACACATCACATTGTAATATGAGTTTATTTAAGAGGAAAAGAAAAATGTTAAACATTCTAGAACAAGGATGAACTAAGTAAAAGTGAAATTTAAGAATCTTCTCTAAACAACTTTAAATTCTGAGAAAATAGTCCAGCTAATGATTTAGTCGGATCACCTGCAGGAACCAGCCAGTGGGAGACCTAAGACAATAATGTCTTGGGTCTTTCAGTTTTGTGGACATCTGTTTTTCAATTTTAGGCTTTCAGTAAAACTGTCACTGTGTTGGCTTCAAATGTCAGTGCATCTCTAATCGACAGAATAAAGCACCATGTTGTGGACCTCAGGTGATCCTTTGCATCCGTTTTATCTGCCAATTTTAAAAATCAAACCGAAATAACTTTTACTGCCAAGCATCTTCATACGGACCCTTTATAGTACTGCTGTGTTGGGAGGATGCCGGTCTTAATTAGCTGGTGCAGCAGCTCGCCCATGTGCTCCCTGGCAATGGTGCTGCGCTCCAGGGTGGACTCCAGTCCGTGCCGCACAAACACAAACAGCAGCTCAGCGCTGTTCATCTCCCTCACACACTGCAGGGCTTCCTGTTGGGACACCCATGCAAAGAGCAGATAAGGACGTGTTTATTTTTTTTACAGCATTTCTAAAATGCTGTAAAACTTCTGTTAAATTTCCAATTTAACAAAAGTTAAATTGGAAATATTAAAAGATACAAATGAAGGAATCCAGGTTATCAAACAAAGATGTGCTGTGTTGCAGTACCTTCATGTCGTTGATGTGGAGGTACTCCTCTATGATGGCTGCCGACTTCTTTTCTATCTCGGGAACGGTCAGTGCAGGCTTCGCAGGGGTCTGCTGAGGTGGCGGAGTGGCAGCTGCCTGCCGCTTCACTGTTTATGTACAGAACAGATGCATAAATAACCAAAATACTGAATACCGACTTCACTGGCAGAATATCACAGCTTTCTCTCTCACTCTCCACCACATCGTCACCTTGCTCTTTGCTCGTGGCTCGCTCGCCACTGCTTCGGTCTCGCTCTTCGGTCACACTCGCCACTCGGCGGACCGGATCAGTTGAGCTGCGCTGCTCTCTTTCCCGGCTTCGCTCCTCCTTCTCCCGGCTGAAGCTCCGTTTGGTGACCTGTATCCGGTTTCGGTCATCTCTTCGCTCATCCCTTCTGTCGAAGCGATCGCCACCTCGATCGGAGCGATCAGAGCGGTCGAAGCGGTCGCTGCGCTCTCGACTCGAGCTGTTTCTGTCCGGATTACAGTTAGAGAAAAATGATACAAACCGCTCAGTTCTACACTGCTCTTGTTATTGAAGTATGAACTAAAGACTTGGGTAGCAGGAACTGTTGCTCACCTCTGAGGAACTCTTCTGTCCAACTCTTGTGATGAGGATGAAGGCTGCTGCAATGCAGAAAACCTATTCAGAGTGCTGGTGGCTGGACGGTTTCCAGACTCTGAACCTGGAGATAAAGTGGACATGAGACAAGAATTCACTTTAAACTTGAACGTACCTCGGATCATTAAATGCTGATGTCCCTTTTATAATAAACTTACCAGAATCTGAAGGTTTGGCACTGGTGCCACCACTGCTGCCCTTCCCCCAGCTGCCCCAGGTGCCCTTACCACCAGGGGCAAGCAGCTGATTGTTGAAGTCAAGAACAGGAGTCTGAAAATAAGGGAGCTGATTGTTAAATAAACTGTACTTGTGGAGCTGCATAAACTTTACAGAGCTTAAACTTACCTTAGTGATTTTACTAAGGCGAGAGGTGTCGATCGGTCGGTTCTTGGTGGAGATGGGGACTGTGTTCCAGCCCTCATCCTGAGGCGGAGCTCCCCGGCCCGGGGTGTGAGGACCACCTCGGCCTCCTGAACCTCTTTCCCCCATTCTGCCTCCTGGGCCTCCTCCACCAGACTCCTTCTTGGAGATGAGAGCCTGCTGCACCTTCATCTGCTCCCGGTGTTCCTCCATCTCAGCCTCTTTGTGGATCTGGTCGATGGTCTTAGGGCCCTGGTCGCCTCTCCGGGGTACCCAGTTGTTCTGAAAGTTCAATACAAAGTATTCATAATTTCATGACCAAGCTTAAACAACAGAAAAGAAGGCATTGATGCACCCAAATCAGCTTCTACGTAATTTATTAAATTTGGCTAAAGAAATATAGCGAGTGTTTTTAGAGAAAATTACCCAAATCTTGTTCTTATAATAAAATTGTTCAATCAAGCCCAAAAGTATTTAAAATTAAAGGCCTTTTATTTAATCCAGACATGCAAAATATTTTTTTAAGTTTTGGGTCCACAATGGATAACATCCCTCTTCAAAAATCAACAAAATCTGACTAGTTTACTTGCTTAATTTTTATTTGGTCTGTGAGAACTTTTGATTCGTCGATTTTGGCCAACATGAAAGTTTGGACACTCCTACTTTTCATGCTTCAATTACTACGTTTTCTGACAATCTTTACTAAAAAACCAACCCATATCCTATCTTAACACTGCAGTTTGAATGTTTTTACATTTTTGTTGGCCATTCCTATTGTCTCCAAAGACTAGATCATTATGACAACTGTAGACTCCACATGCCAGACAATTTCAAACCCACAATGTGCCCTCCGTCATATTCTAACCACTGATAATAGTGTCTAATGAGTCTACAGGCATTCCATGTCTGGTACACTTTATTCACTGTTTTGACTGCCTGTCAGGCGGTCAGAAGACAATACTTCACTCATGGTGCCGACACTACTAAAACCCTCTGGCGAACCAAATCACATACACACTGAACCGTTCCTTCTTTTTTTTTTTTGTCAGCGAGTGTATTTTTTAATGTCAGAATGATAATTGACAAGAAACAAGAGCTCAGCCACCTAACCCACCAAGGAGATGAAAAATCCCAGTATTTATATTACAAAGTAAAATGTGCCAGTTTGACTTTGAGCTGCTCACTGCGGTTCCTGCAGAAAACCTGCAGGAACTGTGAATTCAATACGCTCAACATGACTGTAATAAAGTGGCTTCACAAAGTCCCTTTCAAATAAACTGGACATCAAAACAAGATTTAAACAACAATCTATAGTGAGTCCATATAAATGTGTCAGTACTAATGGGAGGATTAGTTGATTAATCCCATATGAAATTAATAAAAAAATGCAAACAGAAAAGATCAGTATGTTGTCTCAACCTATGGCACAGAGTAGCTCTGAGTTCGGGAGCTGCCCTGCATTAAAGAGCTGAGAAAAATATTTCTCTCTAAGCCCTCGTATGAGACTTGCACAGATCAGGGCTAAAAGACCAGTGCATATGTCTGCAGGGCTACATTTAACACCACACACACACAACACCAAACAATAATTGCATGTGTGACTTTTCTTCCAGAAATCCCCTGCTTTCCATTAATCTAACATCATCCTTCCTGTTTAAACAGAGACATTCAGCATGCTCCAAAGTAAATGGTCCATATAGATGCAGATTGGATGAACGATCACTTTCAGGATGCACTGATAGTTTTCTGGCCAATCACTGAAAAGCCTGACTTTCAAATTACAATTTTGGCTGATACTGATGTTTTTGTCTGAAAAGTAGCTAAATATAGCAAGAAAGTCGCTAAGTTGGCAACATTGGGTTGAGCAAAAGGGGACCTTTGCAGTGAAATGGGGTCCGATTTCTCAGTGCAGCCCTAATCACAATCCGTCAAATTCTGAATCCAGCAGAGTGATTGTATTATGATTTCCAGTACTGGACCAGAATGACACGTTTAACCAAAGCAACAATAGATCGGCACTAACATCGTTATCCGTTGACCAGAACAAGAGTGTTTATAATCTCACTTAAGACACCAAAATTATGGCGGTTTGGTTTGGTGAATGAACAACTCATCCAAAAACTACCACACAATGCAGAGATGAGCACATCAAGAGATGACTAAACATGCAGATAAAAAAAATCAATAAGGAAAAGAGGAACATCCATTATATGTTCACAATACATTTTGAAGTGAACCAACAACAAATGATAACACCCCCAAAAACGAACGTTTTTAGCTACAAATACAAGTCAGACTGGAGGAATCAAATATCAGGTTATTAATCTGTTAATTGAAGGTCCAAAGTGGCCCAAAAACCCTAAGACTAACTTTGCAGAAATGGCAAGTTACAGTTTTATTTCTCCTGAAAACATCAACCTGCTGAAAGATTTGCTTATCTATACCCTAATAGAAATGACTGGAGCTTGTCACAATGTATTTTGCTAAAGCTCTGTATTCCTACTTAGTTTCACCTTCAAAAAGAATTAGCAATGTGGGCTCTAGCCAGGGTTTGATTTACTGTAGGTAAACCTTTAAATTGCATGAGGCCTAACTGTGATATTCATGCTTCTGCATCGATATTCAGAACCACGTCTGTGTGATGATTTACCCGTCGGAGGTCCAGCACATCTTGTAACATGAACCGGATCCTGGAGGTGGTCTTCCTCTCCTTTATTATTTTCTCCATCTGATTGAAGTACTGGTCCATTCGAGGCTGAAGAGAGGCAGAGAGGCTTAGTAAGCTAACCATTTTGTTTTCCCCATCAGTATGTAGGCTGAGTGAAGAGGTTTGTCAATGTAAATCTTTACTTTGTGTGTTTTCTGTTACCTTGGCTTTCTCAAAGTCCAGATCCTTGCCAATGGTGGACAACAGTCTGCAGAGGCACTCCAGTGACTCCTCGTCGTGGTTTTTGAGCAGCTTCACAATGCAGTCGTGCATGATAACCTCTGTGAGCATTTTGAGCTTGAAAAGTTCACCGATGAACTTTATGTTCCCGAGCGAGCGCCGCCTGGCCTTGTCTTTAGCCTCTTCCAGCTCCTCGATTAGTCGCTGCTTCACCTCGTCCTGTTGGAAAAACATCAACAGAAAAAAAGAGACAGAATAAGAGGGGAAGTTCCACAAGAAAAGCTAGCTGCAACTATATAAGCCTTTAAAATGTTCCTGAGAAACATCACAGCATGTATAAAAGCAAATAAAACACTTTTTAATAAAACTCTGACGTCTATTTGTATCTCTTTAAGTACCTAACGCTTTAAATCATGATGTAGTAACTTTACCCCTGAGGCAGCTTCCAGCTCCTTCTGCTTCTTCTCAAAGATCTCATCATCATCTTTATCCTTCTCAAACTCCTTCTGGCACCGGTTTAGTAGCAGCTTGCGGAAATTCACAGTGGCACCAGGCTTATCTGGGGTTATGACTTTCAGCTGAAAAGAGCAGCAACAATAAAGGTTAGAAAAGCAAGAAAAAACAAACCCTTGTTCTGACACTGCTATAGAGGCTCCTCAGTTCCTCAGTCCCATCACTTGGATCAGTGGCCCAGACACATGGCACAAAACAGAGGTCATCACTGATGGAGCCTGGAGCCGAAAATAATGATATGTGTAGTAATGATATGTAACGAGTATTTAGGTGTTTGAATGTTGTGACAATTAATCGATAAATTGGATAAAATGTTGGCACCTTCTGCAGATTTTCCATTAAACCATTTAAAACTTTACACAATATTAGAAGTACATTCAGAGATTCAAACTAACAAATAATTCAACTCCTTTTTCCAACCTTTTTTTTTATTTTTATAAAAAGCAACATAGGATTCCCGTAGTGTACACTTCATAATTTGTAGCAAAGGATGCATCAGCAGCTAAAAAATACTTCTAATACTGCAATATGAAAAACGTTCCACACTTCCTGTTTCACTTAATGTTAGTACAGTGGAGGGTTGATCTATCGATTTGTTGGTTTAACCCGTTAATAACTGGAATATAAATATCAGCAAATATCTTTTTTGTTGCGTCTGTGTATTCCAATTTACGATTAATCATCTACTAAATTATTTGAGTAATTGATTCATCACAATTAATTGTTTCAGTCCTAGATGTGTGAGACAGGATGTTTTTACTTTAGTGAACTTTGTCCCCAGTGTTGGACTTAATGAAGTAGTTATTACCCCATCACTGAGACTAAACATTGCTTCTTTCACTACTGAGGTGAAACTACATACTTGATTTAGTGAACAGGTGATGTCTTAAGGCAAACTTTGCCCTGTATTTGTTAAGAGGAATCAAAGTAAAGGGGTTGAAAATAGACACAACAAACACAAAAATATGAGAAATGCATTTTCTTTTTTCTTCCACTGCAGGTAAATGTGGCTCTACTTACCCCTGAAAGACAGCGGCACATGTTTGCATAGGCCACTGAAAAGTCTGGCTCGGAGATGGCCTTCTCAAAGGTAAGGTCTATCACTCCTTTTAACCGCTCCTCGGTGTCGACAGTCAGTTCCTGCACCTGCTTCATTAGCTGCTGGAACTTTTGTGGGGTGAGTTTGTTGAGGATACTTCGGACGCGCTTGAACAGCTCCTGCGTTTTCATCTCTTCGGGCTCGTTCTCCTGCTGCTGCTGCGCCTCCTCCGGCTCCCGGCTCCGGGTGGGTTTCTTTAATGAAGGTTTCCAGGCCTTTTCTGCCTTGTTGAGCTGAATGTCATCGTTGAGCGACATGCTGGTGATGATCTTCCTCGGCTCTTTCCTCTGGACCTGCTGAGAACGTCGGGGCCCGCCCACTCCAATGCCCATACCAGGGGGCTGGAGAGGGAGAGAGTTGAACCAACAGAGACACCATTAGACTAAGAGTCTAATAAAATCATGAATGCTTTGATGGGTCACACAGAGAAACTGGTAACTCACAGGTCCTCTGCTTCCTCCTCCCATTCCAGGCCTGCCAAGGTTGGCGAAGGAGGGTGTGAAATCAGGACCACAGTTCATACCTGGAAGACGACTCGGGTCAAGTTGGCGAAGAGGAGTCTTGTTTGCCTGAACAAAAAGTAAACAATACTGGTTTATGGAGAGCTTTTGGATAGATATTTTTGAGAAATCTCTCAAATGTAACTTTTATGAAGCTACACGATGTGAAAACATGCGAAGGCTTGGAGTTAAGGTAAATAGTATGCACCTTGTCTAAGACGACATCGCTGATGGCTGGTAAACCCTCAGGCTTGTTCATACTGGCAGAGATGAACTGGAACCCAAGAAGGAACTCTCTGTCGTATTTCTTCTTCTCTTCTTTGTTAATTGGCTTCCATTGTTCTGAAGCAGAAGAAATAAATCATCAGCTGATTCACCCCCAAGAATTGCTAAACGGGGATCCTCAGAGGCATCAGTGTCCAGAGACCCACCCTCTTTGTACTGGTACTTCATGTCGGTGGCGGCCGGCTCGATGTTCTCGGCATCCAGCTTGTCCTCTTTATCCTCCCAGGTCAGGTCTGCCTCTTCTTGTGCAGGAGGGGCTGCAGCTGGGGGCATTGGCTCTGGTGGTGGGGCAGGGGTCGGCTCAGGCTCAGGCTGGGCAACTACCTGCTCCTTGATCAAACAAAATCCAGGTCCAGTATTAAAATTACTCAAATTTATATCCAGAATAATCCAACAAATTGGATTATGCTGTCACATTGAGCCAAAGTGACCATTTTCACATTACAGGCATCTATTACTTTGTAGAAAGAGTTTTTTTCTTTGCTGCAACAAGTGGAATTATTCAAGCAAAAATGTACATAAATGGCTTGTTTTCTAATATTGAAGGTGTTTGAAACTGTAAAGTGGAAGAATATTGAGCCAACGATGTCAAAGCGTCCTATAATCACATTGCAATCAAATCGTAAAGTGACTAAAGAGCACCACTTCTTTTACTGATGTATGATGCATTCAGGCTTGCTATAACTGTAGTGCCTGGTGAAACTAACTGCAGAATAAATGTGTCAGAAGGTAAAATGGAAATGTCAAACAAAACTGGGAGTAAATGCTGCAAGTCAGTGACTCAATCGACTGAGTTTTTTGAAAATGCTTACACCCCCTATTTGAATCATGAAGTGAACTTGACTGGGTTGTAAGGGTTGTCACAATACTAACATTCATGCAGCAAGTCTTGATTTTTTTTTTTTTTTTTGCTGAAATCCGATTTATTTTCTTAATTAGGTCAAAACCAGTAAAGAAGAGAATTTGGATATCATTTATAAATACATAACTTAAAAGTGATCCTTCTCTGTAAACTAGAAAAGACCAAAATCTATAACAGGCTTACTCAGGACAGCAAAGCTGGTAAACAAAGGCAATATGGACAAGCTGCTTTTTCCAGAACTCAATGATCCACCTCAAAAAAAATATTTTCCACCAATTTAACAACTGCAGTTGCAATAAACACACCTCCTTAAAGGCATCTAAGAGGTCTCCAACTGCCTCCTTCTTGTTCAGATCTTTCATCTTCCGCTTCTTCTTTGGCACAGACACAGCAGCTGCAGAGAGGAGAAAAATCAGGACATACACATGTTTAGAAGGGCTTTGAGAAGAAGCAAAACAGCTCCAATTTCAGAAACGGACTGACCTTGCATAGTAGTTTCCACATGGGATGGGGTGACAGTCGGTGGACTGGGAGCCCCCTCCTTCTCCTCTGCTGTGGGAGGAGGAGGAGGAGTTGAGATCGTCTCAGATGTGTTATCAGCTGAGGGAACAGTCTCCGTAGGCAACTGCGTTTCTTCCTTGGTGTCCGTCTGGAGCTGTGGAGCATCTTCCTCAACCTCAGAGACAACCTCGGTAACTGCATCCTGTACCTCTGACTCAGAGGGTTTGGTCAGGACAACCGGTTCGGTTGGAACTTCTTCGACAGCGGGAGCAGATGCTAATTGGTCGACAGCAGCGAGTGTGGCCGTAACAGTTTGTTCGTCAGCTTCCTCAACGGCACAGCTCTGTGCGACAGGCTGCTGACTTACATCGGGCTCAGCTATAGGGCTGTCGTCGCACTCAGACGTGTCGACTGCAGATCCATCGGGGATCTGAGCGTCTGGTAACGGGAGGCCATTAGGTAAATGCAGGTTGAGCTCCTCAGGCTGAGCAATGGGAGATTCTAAAGTGTCCTCCGAGTGAGTGGGGGGTACAGTAACCGATGACTTCTCAAGCTCCATATCTGCCACACCGTTAGAACTGGGGGCCTGAGCACTCGATGAGTCTAAACAGGCTTGTATCTCTTCGACTTTAGTCTCTTCCTCTCCAGAGTCCTCCTGTTCTACAACATGGTCTGTGTTTTCTGTTTTGCTCTGTGCAGAACAGGTGGGGGAAGGGTCAGGAAGGGGTGCAGGGTAGGCAGGGACCTCAGGTGCTGATGGGGGGCTGGGTGTGGGTCCTCTTTGAGGTGAGGGAGCCTCTATCACATCAGCAGCAGGAGCAGAGGGTGAAGGCTTGCTGAGGGAAGGTTGTGTGGATTCGGAGAGTGGAGGGGGGGCAGACACCTTGACAGCAGAGGACGGGGTCTCAGTGAGGATGGGGTCAACCTTGGGAAGCTCAGGGGTCTGTGACAAAGACGGTGGCGTACGTTTCCCTCCGTCATCTAAAATAAGTAATAAAAAATAGGAAAAAGGTTGTTAAAAAGTAGAGAAATTATTTTACACATCAAGCATCGACAATTTAATAAACAATTATCTGAAGCAGCCCCCAGCCCAAACAAGATTTATGTAGCACCTACCTGGTCTAACCAGCGCTGTTGTAGCAGCAGCAGAGATACTGTCACCGTTGGCCTGAGGCAACGCTGTATTATCCGATCCAGATATGGCCGTCTGTGGGGAAAATGTAATAAAGGATAGGCGTGATCTCACTGCTGAGCGTGACACACTTTTCCACTTTAACAGGAGAAAAAATTATTTAGGTTTTTCCCTTAGTTAGAAATTTGCAGTCTCTGTCTAAAAGATTTTAAAAAACAACAACGGTCAACATGAAATTGAAGTATATTTGATAAAAACTCATGATGGCCCAAATCAAAGTAGAACTTATCTGAAGTACAACCAAAGCAAGTACTAAATATGGTTCATTTTTAATAAACAAAAGTCTAAAAAAATGTGACTTACATTGTAATTCAATCTCCGTTTACACCAATACTTCTAAATAAATTCCAGTGCAACCCACTGCCTTCAGATGGTAAAAAGTGTCCATCTGTGTGGACCCTAATCATAACAATAATGCAGCTGTTTCACATTTGGTAGAGGACCTTTTGTTGTATCCAAGTTGACACGTAGGAGACAAATTAAATTTGTGGAAGGTGCTCTGGTCAGATAACGCCACAACTGAAATGTTGGTGGAAAACTCTCAAAACACAAAAAACTGAACAAACCGTCTTCATTGTAAAACATGGTGGGGATATCATCATGCTGTGAGGATGTTTTCTTCCCCCAACAGTTAGGGAAGCTGGACAGTTAATGAAATGATGAATGGAGCTAAATGGAATCATAGAAGAAAACCTGTTTGAGGCTGAAAAAGACTGGAGCGATCCTAAACCTGCAGCCGCAGCAGTGTGGTTAAAATCAATAACCTCGATTTGATTTAGTCTGGAACTAAATCAAATACAAAATCGGTGTCTCTCGAGTGTCTGTAACTGATGTTCACAGACACTCGTCATGCAATGTAACCGATGGTAAAAATTTCAGCTCCTTTATGTGCAAAGGTAGGAGCTTTACACCTGAAAAGTCACCATCAAAGTATTGACACAGGGCAAGAAATTAATGAGTTTGTTTTGGTGACTTAACTGAGGTAATTGAAGGGTCTTCAAAGTACTATTATACTCATTCATCTTTTAAGTGTTTCAGGAAGCCCTGACCATTCATGTAACTCATGTGAAAACCATCTGTGCTTGCTGCAACATGTTTAGCATTGAAATAGCTTTTTAGGCTTGAATAGTTTTGGTGATGAGATTACTCTTTTGTTGCACAACTTGAATACAACAATAGTCTTTTATTATTAACCCCCAGTGGGTCAGGAAAAGTGGCTTTGTCATCAATCACAGTCGTTTACGGATGTCACTTGTGCATCTGAATTAAGGGCGTACCGGAAGCACAAAACATATAAATGTTCCTGCTCAGGATTTTTATAGGTAAAAAAAAAAGCAATTATGTTAATATTTTTAACACATTAAAATCTATGTAATTAATCAATCGAAATTAAAGTGACAAAGTCCAGGCCCTAGTTTATTTGTAATGGTGAATAAAAATAAAATATTTAGAACCTTGTATTCGACACACGTTGCTCCGTCAGATAAAATCCAATGAGACACTAAAATTTTTTTGCTTGCAACATAAAAAACCTGAAGGTCACATGAATGCTTTTGCCAGGCTTGGTAGCAGTAGTCTAACCAAATGCTTTGCAGTACTTCCGGCACAGAGTAGAAGTATTAACATAATATACACAGCTGTAAACAGTATGGCAATATCAGTTTTTAGTCTGAACACAAGCTCAGCTTGTACTTCTTTATCCTTCTGCCTGGACTCATTGCGTGCTACTTCAGCTCACCTGTGGGGGCGTTGGGGTAGAGCCACTGCGGCCCCCAGACATAATCTCCTCTGTGATGTCCTGGCCTCCTCGGTTAGGATCTCTTATTCTTATCTGTGGAGCAAAAGGAGCAAATTAAGAGCAAAGCATGGTAGGAGGAACACGTGGTAGTTTAAGGGTAAGGAGCTCCCGCCCTGTAGGGTTAAGACAAGTCAGAAGAAAGTAGATGAGGAAGTGTTGCGTTTGATCAGAGTATCAAAGAGTTACGCCTACAATTGCCAGCCCTTTTCTGTGTCGTCTGTTGAGCTCACTCAACAAAATCCACATCTCTGTTCCCGTTTTGATCAGATAAAAACCAACTCTTAAGATTGCTTCACAAATTCCTGTGTGGCTCTACCGACTGTGCTTTCAGAGTCAACAAAGAAGCAGGCTGACACTATGAATCTAATCAACCAACCCAAAGCCAAATTGTGAAATTCCACTGCTGGTTTAAACTGGCAGAAAAAGGCATGACTATGCCAAAGGCAAAGCATAATCAGGTGTGACAACAGCAGCCTTGCATGTGCACACACAGACAAGACATACAGAGGGAACTAAAGTGGGTGAAAATCTGCTCACTCACACAGCACAAGTCTTTCTGCTTGGCTGTGATCTGTTGATCATGTGGTATTTGTGAAATCTGACTCATAAAACGAAGCTGAATGCTACTGGACAGAAACTGATCTATAAAAGTTATAACGCGGCTTCTACAACACTTTTGCTCTCTAACCTACTTTTTAATGAAAGTGCAGCAATGTTTACCCAACACTACTGACCTTTACCTGGTCCGGTTTTGTTTGCAAGTCCTTCCCAAAAGCAGTACAAACCCCGGTGGGCCTCTCATCCCAGGGCTGGAGTAGCAGCTCCTGCTGGCTTCATGCTGGACTTTCAACTCCACAAAGCAGGGTGGGGGTTGGACACAAAGTAGTTTTGCCTTGGTTTTACTCGCATAACACACTGCCAGGCAAACAGTCCAGCAGAATAGGACCGCATTGAGCCAGGCCTGACTGTCTGTAAGCTAGCTAGCAGCGTGATCAGCCTTCTGTCGTGAGCTGAACAGAACAGGGAGGGAAAAAAGGGAGAAAGAGACTGGCCTTGTAGAGCTATGGAGCTGGAATGTGCACCCCCGCCCACAGAGACTCACACACAGATAAAAGAGGCCTGAGAGAGGAGGAGGGGCATGGTGCGAATGGGAGGGTTTCCAGTTAAAAAAAAAAGAAAAAAGTTCACATTATCAAATAGGCAGCAGCTTGCTCAAGAAACTCCCCCCTCCATTTCTTTAACACAGGAAGGCTAAAGTCACTCTTCAGATTTCGGTTTCAGCTCACGCCTTCTGGAAGCAGAGGAAACTAGAGCAGGAGGAAGAGGGGGGGATGCCACAGCGGCAGCGGAAGGCTGGGGGGGGGAGGAGACCAGTGGCCACGTGGACCTCAGCTATGTGCTGACATGTCCCTCAGCCCCCTCCTTTCAGGACTCTCTCGGTCAGAGCACGTCCGCAGAAATTTGGAAAAAAATTTCTGCAACAACTTTTGCAATGCACATGGTAAATAGAGACGTCTAAATAGCTACTTGTGAGTTTAATGTGCCAAATATTAAAAAGGCACAAAAAGACCTGACTTCTCATGAGATCAAATTAATTCCGTCTCTTTTTGTTTTTATATATAAGTACGTTTGCCACTACACATAGCAGCACAACTTTGTCAAGTCTGTTTATACAGTCTTTTGCACAAATATTGTTCAAAGGACTACAGCACCACCTCCATGAAGCCGTTTAGAAACTGTAGGTATAGCTCAACAGATTCCAGCTGCAGCCATCTCTCCAACAATCGAGTTTGCTCACACGCCTTTGTACTTTCCTTTTATTTATCGAGACTAACGGCTGATTGGATTAACTGATAAGGATTAAATCAAGTTAAATAGAGAAGAGTTCTCCAGAGCAGTATCACTCAATTCATAGTCGAGACCCTTTGTTATGGAGTATCTATTAGGGTTGTTGCGATGCTAAAATTTCAAACTCAATGCTAAGAAAAATACTCGGCATCACAACATTTTCTCAAGGGTTCTTTCAATATAAGAGAGTAAAATATGATTGATTACAATATGACAATGTTTCTATTTTAGAAAGTTATCGATAAATTTCCCTCTTTAGGGAGAAAATGAGGACTGAACTGTTACCTGTTTGACAAAACGGGAGACAAGTTCACAGTATTTTTTATAACTGCTTATCTTTAATGAGCCACAGTTTATCTGTTAATTTGATGTCGATATAAATAAATGTTGCAACTGGGGGAGGCAAAAAAAAAAAAAAAAGAATCATTTTATAATAAAATTCTGTTTCTAAAAAAACATGGATCTGGCACATAGCAAACCTATTTTTGCAGTGTAAACAGCAATGTGGTCCAAGCAGATGTATTAAGATGCCGCCCTGTGCACTTTCTGTATTCCTGGTAACCTTATTGTTTATAAATCAACTACTGCAGTAAGGAAGATTCCTACAGGTTCCTACAGGTTTCTGTTTTTTTTAAGTCGTCAGCTTACTAGCAATTTCCTGTGCTAATTCTGACCTGAATAGAACGAAGTGTTCTGTCGTTTGCAACTTCGCATATATGAATTGCAGCTCAATGGGGGAGCATAGATCAGCAGAGCCCCATTTCTGGGTCGTCCGTGTCTGTGAAGCCAGTGTTTAAACAGACACTTCAGCTCGTCTCATCTGGGAGGTTTACCACTAAACTTTTCCAGATACAAGAACTTTACTGACATTTTTAAGTTAATTCAAACATGAGTGTCGTAGCATTAGCATAGCTGGTATGTAGCAGTTTGGATTTTTGATTCATCTCACAGTAATCATATTTACACCAGCAACAAAATAGACAACTATAAATGCATATGATTTTCCACCTCTGATATAACAGCTACTTGCTGAAATAAAATTAATAAATGAATGTACAACAGCTTGCATCTTGTTTTATTGGCTTGACCAATAGATTATACACTTAGAAATCCACTTTTTTCAAGTTAAGTGAACCCATCATGGCAGTAGCACTTCTCAGGAGCCCATTTATGTCATAAGTTATGTCCATCTAAAAACCCTGAAAGAACTGAACAAATCAGAAACTGGCTTTCTATCAGTTTTCAGCGGAAAAAAAGTAATTAATATTTTTTTTCCCAGCACAAGAGAATTACCATTGCAATGTATGGTGATAAGAGTGACTGACTGAGTGCATGTAAATATTTATGTAGGGTGCCGGTTTGTAAAGTCTCCAAGCTACTCCATTTGGACGGCACATCTTCTCAATTCCTCTTCCTCGAGCGACAAATCACCGATGAAACTTAAAAGATCATGCAATCATTGCTTTCATATTGGGTGGACATTGGGTCATGTATTAAATTTTAATTTTAGTTTTCAACATAAAATTTCATTCCTACTGGTCAACTTTCAGCTGCATCTTTGGCATCTGTCTTTTACATACTCTTATACATCTCTTGACTTCAAACACGTAAATGAATAAAATAGTCATATCATCAAGGCTGCACTAACAATTATTTTAATAATCGAGTATACTGAAGATTAACAGGATAAAAAAAATTGCACATTCTGTAGATTTTTTTAATATAACCATGCAAACAGTTTTGAGGAGTTTTTGAAAAACATTAAAAGATAGCAACAATTGAAATCTTTTTTTTTTAAATAAACATTTTCTTGCCTAAAATGCAACAAAAATATTCCTTTAGTGTACTCTTGATAATTTGTATCAAAGAATGCATCTGCAGCTAAGAAAATAATTCTAACGTGAAAAGCCTCATCTGCTTGAATAATAATAATAAAAAAAAGCAAAAAGTGCTTAGTAAGAGGTTGTTTTTTTTTACTGAATTTGAACCAGGTGAAGAAATCTATGTCACTCGAGGAGTTCTGAGTAAAACATATTTAAACAATGCAAAATGTATATATTTTTCCACAGTTATGGCTTAATTACACTCTGTTCTTTCAGAAAATGGCCTCTTCGAGTCTGCATATTCCCATCAAAAATTCATCAATTAAATTAACGGATAATTTCAATCATCAATTCATCACTTCAGCCCTAATTGTCATTAAAAGCAAAACTAGTAAAATGATAATACATATAAGGTTTAACAACATGTTTGTGCAGTTGCAGCTACCACACAAAATATACTGAGTGATTCCATTACTTTTTTTTTTGTGCCAAAAATCATATATCTTAACATAAGTGCATCAATTGCAGCAATTAATGCAACATTTGCATTAATACATATTGTTAATACGCATTATTTTTTTCACCTGTTCTGTTTTAGTTCAATAACCACTGCAATTTATTCAGACATGATGATAGTGATACGAGTGTAAAGCATATCACTATTATAATTCTGGAAGTTTCTTATGAGTAGGAAAGACACATCATGCTCAAATAATTGCCCTAAAGGAGTTACTGAAGCTTCAGAGCTGGACGGAAAAAGCTGACCATTCCAAGGAAACTGAAGAAAAACTTTCCAATTTAATGATCAAGCCTGAAATATAAGGATTATTATTAACCAAAGGGGAATTCTGTAAAGATATAACTTGATTTTCTAGGAAATGAGTATCAGGAAGAAGTTAATCAGGTACCGCAGAGACTAAAAGTCACAATGCTGCAGTTTACAATGAGGTATGTTTTGTGTTACAGACCACCGACTCTACCTGTTTGCGTTCCCGTTTGGTGGGGATGTGTTGAGAAGGCTGAGGCGGTGCTTGTTGTTGTTGCGGGGCCGGGTTCATAATGACAGGCGCCGCCTGCACAGAGGGAGGGAACGGGGGCTGTGCAGGGTAGTAAGTCCCTGTTGTGGATAAAACAGAAAGAAGAATGTAAACCAACACACACACTGACCTAATGTTACAAGAGTAAAACAAGGGTTTGATCCACACAGTATGTGCAGAAACAGCTCCTCTCTCTGTGTTTATAAGCTGTTAGAGAAGTTCAAACCTTTCTTGTTTTTTTATATCTTTAAGGAACTGTGAGACGGTTCATGTAAAACACTTAAATTCAGTTTTTAACAACAAAAAAACAAACAAAAAAACTGTCAATTTAAATTAACATTGAGGACGCTTTGGACTTAAAAGATATAAGATATTCTTATGGCAAGGCTTTAAATATAAAAGCTGCAACAAACAAGAATAGAAACAAAGGATAGGAAAGTTTGAGTGAATTAAAAAAATGGATGAATCTTTCAATGAAAACATGCAGGAAAGGGGGAAGAACAGATGGATGGAGTGAAAGGAAAAAATTGAAAATACCAAAAAATAATTTAAAAAAAAGGATGGAAGGGAAAAAAAGCAAATAAACAATCAAAACATACTTTAAAGAACAAAATATGGAAAAAAAGAATGAAAAGAAAGAAAGTGAAAAGGAAGTAAAGAAAGAATAATTAAGATAGGAAAGACTAGAAAATACAAAAGCTTTATGCATATTTTTCCATAGATATATAGACCAGGAAAGTAAATAAATTCAATGCCACACTCCTCCAGATTTTGGGCCCATATGTAATAACCTGGACAGAGCACACAGTGGGCAAACAGACAATGACCCAGCAGTCCCTCACTGCTCTACACAGCTGACCCTCAGTGCTTAAGGCGAGCTGTAAGTATCACATTCAGAAAACCTATTTAGAAAACTCCTGCCTGTGAAGCACATTTACCTCCAACCCTCCCCAAAGGTTCGCACAAGTTGAAAAATCCTCAACAAACCCCACAACACAAGGCAAGTTGCTCAATAACAAACACAGCCATGCAGCCATTACCTGGCCTTTTCACTGGCTTCCGACAGTCCAGCCTCAGAGGGAGAAAAGCAAACTTTAAATCAAAGAGGCCATTATTCAGGCACAGCAACAGCTAGCTGCCACTCAGTCTCCCTCCCCTCCTGCGTGCATTTCAGTCTAACTAACATTACTGAGTCTGCATTGTTGACCAGGAGCAGCACAGCCTAAATATAGTCAAAACCCACACAGGCTCACGGACGAGTCTGCGCAGGAGAAGGAAAGAAAGTGCGAGCGAGACGTGGCCCATTTACCAGAGAGCGCCAAAAGGTAGAATGACACGATTCTTGGACAGCGTCCCTAACCATAAAAAAAGAAGAGACTGGAGCCCTGACTCTTGTTCTACTGAAGCTTGGATCAGTGGTTCTGTGGGGGAGCGTGATGGGGGGTAAGACCTACCCTGAGAGACCTCAGAGTCCTGCTGCTGCTGCGAACCACGGTTCCCCATGTGGAACTCCGACTGAATGCGAAACAGTGTACAGAGAGGGCAAAAGGAGGAGGGTTCTCCTCAAACCCCCTCTCTAAACTTCCTCCAGTTCACTCTACAGGTTCCTCTCAGACTGACTTCTTCTACTGTTCAGTCCATCCTCCTACAGACAGAGTTGGTTTCCGATTAGCTCCTCCCACTGACCTTCCTAATTCCTCCCTCCCCTCTTTCTCCCCCTCTAGGTCCAAAGACTCCCGTACCTCTACACCATGAACGTGTCATCTGATCAGCTGTAGTGACGACATGGGAGCCAACTACATGGGGTGGGACTGGGGGGAGGAGGGAACCTGCTTATCAAACCACTCTTGGCAGGTGGGAGAGTTAAAAATAGCTAAAGCTACGTAAGATCAGTCCACTTTTTTTTTTTTTTTTTTACAAAGGTTTTTCTCCATTTAAACTTTGGGTATTTAGGTTGGTGTACTCTTGACTGGTGGGGTGAACACCATGGTAAGATAGGAAAAAAAACAGTCTAAGGCCTTCAGACTAAAGATTGAACCTCTGCTAAACTGGCTTCTAGACAATTTGAAATTTTATAAATGTCATATCAGGCTTCCAAAAGAGTTCAACAAGAAGCAAGTTCAAATTAGTTTTGAAGGTAGTAAAAAGTGACTTTTGTACATCACAAGTAAACCAAAATGTAACTTAATAACATAACTGCAACGTAACCAGAATCAGACATCAATAACAGCTCAATCAAGGAACTACATTACCTTCAGGTGTTATGAAAATGCTGTATATAACATAAACTTCAAATAAAATTGACTTTGCATCATAATATTATTGGATGCCTTGAAATTCATCTCTGCTTTCCAATCCTTTCCCACACATTCTCCTTTCAGAATGTCATTACAACACTGCCATTCCATGATGATGCTTAGGGACATTGTAGTTTGTATGATAAGCTCAACAGACTCGCAGTTCCACCAGGTGTTTGCTAATAGCTGCTGGCACTAGTCTGGAGGAGCCGAGGAGAGGATTTGTGGGGGAGGGATGCTCTATTAGAGGGAATGCTGCAGCTTCAAGGAGGAGCTTTGGGTAACTAGGCGGCACTTTGCGAGAACAAGAATTTGTGCAACTCTGATTGGTTGTCATGGGAGATTAAGGGAGTCCTCAAACATGAAAAAATGAAAGCGACATTCCAGGTATGTTTTTTTTATGAGGGAATAACATTATTACTTACAAAGCTCAAAAAAGTCAATTTTACACAATGGCCTTTTTAATACCTCAGACTAAAGTGCTAGGCAAGGAAGAATGGCCCCAAAGTCCAGTAGATGTAAACAACTAATAAACCGTTGCAGTTTCCCTTTCAGGTGCCTTTATTGCTGCTCCTGAAAGTTTCTATTCAGGCAGAATAGAAACTGATGGAACACAATTTAATTTTCTAATAAAATCAATCCTCAAATCTGTTCAGATTTGTGAACAATATGAAGCTATTCATAATCATATTCATAAAGCAATTGAAGTACTATTGGAAAGTTTAAGGCTTTTTAATTGCACACATACAAAGTTTGACTTTGTAATTGTTTATCTTAAGCTGATCATAAATATATACAATATCTCAGTAATGTTGCATTCCACAAACATTCTATAGTCATTTCATTATTAGAGCAGCTCTGTGGCTTGTGAGCAGTCAGATTCAGTGACTGCAGCTTCAAAGGTTATGCCACGACTGGACCATGAGAAATGAAGAGCAAAGAGCAGGACAGTAAGTGGTAGGAGGGAGGCCATTTCTACAGGTCTGCATTCACCGCACTGCTGATGGACTAGCTTCACAAAGACAACACATACCTCGAATGCCTGGCAGTGAGGGGTCAGCAAGTTTGCTGCAAGGCATTATCACTTTCTGTGCTGCATTGACACCCAGTCACCTCTAGATGGTGGGATAGCACAGCAGCAAAACCTGCATATCTACAGTGCCTTGCACAAGTCCTCCTGCCCTACACTACATATAAATTTATGTAGTGTAGACATAAATTTGGCTACAAATTTGGATTTTATAAGATAGTCCAAATCAAAGAAGTGCTTCTATGAAGTAGAAAGAAAATGCCACGTGTTTATTCTACATTCTATATAAACAAAACCAAGTTATTTGTGCTGTGTATCTTTATTCAGCCCAACTTTTGATGCAGTTACAGCTGCAACTCTTTTGGAGCATTTCTTTACCACCAGTTTAAAGCAGGAGTCAATGTTTTGTTAGGTTTGCTGTTGTGCTGTACTCTTTCCATTTCCAGAAGACGGACTGAACATATCCTGCCAAAACTGGCAATAAATGCAGAAATGAATCAATGACTTGATAAAGTAATTAATACATCAAATAATGGACCAAAAACCCTTACAAAATAAGAACTTTCCCCAACTTATTTATTTATACAGTGTGTTACCTAATGTTTCCATCATTTAGCAGGATTTGACATAACTCTTATTTTCCATTTTCAAACATATTGTTTAGTTAATTTTTGTTAATGTATTTTCTGTGTTAATAAGACACAATTTATATCTAATTTACACATACTCCTAACCTGACATGTTTTAAACAAGGTACCCCAGTGACATGTTTGTACGGCAGTCGAGGCCCCGAGCAGAGCCTCTTACCATAAGTACCATATTCAGCAGGGCTGGTGCCTGGGTAGAAACCTGGGGTTCCAGTTGGGACCGAGTATTGCTGCGGTGTGGCCACATACGTTGGAGACCGGTACTGTAAAAAAACAAAACAAAACAAAACAGAAAAAACCCCCGGTAAGATCAAAGAAAAACAATTGCACAGTATCACTTTCAATGTTGTGAAAATTAAGACTGCGTCTCATTACCTGTCCTATGAAATAAGCTGGGCCTTGTGGTGAGCTGGGGAACTGCAACTGCTGTTGGGGGATCATCATCATCTGGGAGCCAGGGCCCGCCTGGTAAACATGGGTGGGTGTCACAGCACGGGGAGTAGTGCTGGCTGGGACGCCCCGAGGCCCACTGCTGGGAGGCAAGCTGCCCCTGTTGGTGTAGTAGGGCTGCAAGTGGAATAAAGGTGTGCAGGATGAGAAAGGGTACAACAGTGGAAGGAATGTGAGCAGAAAAAACCTGGGCAACAACAACAACAACAATAAAAAGTTCGTGAAGAGAAAAAAAGAAAGGAAAAACACAAAATCTTTTGTTGTCATTGAAAAACAAAAGATAACTGTGTATCATAGACAAGAGAAGCTAACATGTGCAGCTAGGCTAACAGTTTGTGTATGAATATATGGCCAGGATCCAACTGGAAACATATTGGCCCCGCCTGTCAGCAGAGATAAAGCAGCTAATACGAGTTCATTCAGAGCCTCCTCATTGACATTCTGCTGCAGGCCTGGGAGCTAACAAACTGACACCAAGCCAATCATGCAAACCCCTGCCAACTATTACACACACACACACACACACATCCTCACCATGAAAAAGGAAAAAAAGAAAAAAGAAGAAGAAAAAAAAAAGATGAAATCCAGTTACCTGTAGCGACCTGAAGCTTCCCTTCAGCAGCACAAACAGATCAAACACAGAAACACGGCAAACAGAAGGAGTCAGAAGGTGGAAGAAAGACGATTGAGAAACAGAAAGCATCAATCAGAGCAGAGGAACGGCCCTTTCTGAGGCAAGCGGTGAGCTTACAAAGAACATGCAGAGAACAGTGGACCGCAGTAAACCAAGAGCTCAAAAGAATCCAGGCACTTTAGAAGATGGACACCATTTTAAACTTTTTTTTTTAGAACTAATAACCAGTGGTTACCCTTTGACAGGATTTTTATACAGTAAAACTTCAGTGAAAGCCAGTAAAAACAAACATCTGATTTCAAACTGCCTATTTCAATAAAATGCTGAATGCTGTAATGACCACAGTACATCAGACATGCACTAAAAATGAATACAAAAAATCCTGTTCCATTTATAACTAGTTACTGTGAACTTTCTTTCAAAGAATGAATTCAAATGCTTCTGAAACAGCTTTCTCGTCTGTCAACTGGAGACGGTTTTGGTCCTTTACTTTCTCAAGTTTGCATATTTCCCCGAGTCGTCCAGAGGTGATGCGTCAACAGCACAGGTCGTGGCGTTTTAATGAATCACCTTTAGACTACCTAATGAGCAGTCAATCTCTTCGCTGCAGCAGACAGCAGTCCAAACAATGTCAGTCTGGAAAGCCTGGGAGGAATTTTAATGAGGGAATCAAACAAACAGCTTCTTATTGTGATGAAAGAATTTGTCACCATCTAACATTACATATAACACTCTACTGGAAATTACTGCCACAAGTAATTCTGTTAGATTTAGTTGTTTTTTTTTTCATTTGCCATTACTTAAAATTGTGAGGATGTATTCTCCAGCTGTGACTCATTTCATCAGTCTAATTTAAACAGGAACCCTTAAATCAGCTTGATTCCTCTCCTGTTCCATCCTATCACTTGTGAATAATACATCAAGATACCTGAACCCTTCCGCATAAGACAGACTGACACCATGGAGTGAGCAGCCTTCCTGTTATTAGATAAGAAGCATGAGCTCAGACTTGGAGGAGCTAATTATTATCCCGGCAGCTTCCCATTCAGCTGCAAACAGCTCCAGAAAAGCACGGTGAGAGACCCAGCTTTCAGCTTCAACGCACAAACAAAACCACATCATCTGCACAAAGCTCATTTGAGACCCAAAGTAAACACACTTGTTTCCGTGCCTACACCTGGAGATCCGGTCCATGAACGCCTCATACACAACGGGGGACAAAGAGCAGTTTCCCAAACTTCAACCTTAAAATGCTCACACTTTCGAGCTTTTTAGACTATGCTGAGCATCCCACAGTTGTCTCGGGTAATGTGGTTTTAAGCCTTCTTCAGTTCAACATGTGGACCAAACCAAAAGGTTTAGTTCAAAGTTAAAGTCAAAAATGAAACAACTGCGACTGAAGTTGGTGAAATATTTTCACATCTCGCGCTACTTTACATTCTGTAATATTTTATCTTTTTGAAATCAGCAGACTAAGAGTGAAAGAACACAAATAAGTACATTACCGAACTAAAGAATATCAGTAAGCATAAAAATGTTATGCCTACTGTCAAGATATTACTAAATGGATACAAATTCTGGTGGATCACCCAAATAGTGAAGCTAAATATTCGATTCAAATGTAAAATGTTTAAAAAGATTTTTAAATTCAACCATTTTGCTCTTTGTAAAGCCCCTTTGGCAGCAAAACAGCCTGATGTCAGATAACTGGCTGAGGTATTTGTGGAGCTTAATGTAGTGTTCAAAATGAGCACCACCTTAAAAAAGGTAACTTTTGGTCATTTTCAAGCTATAAGTCTTTTATGTGGCCAGAAATGCATTTAAACCAATATATTAATATTTACTTAGTTTAATGGAAGAGTTTAGCAGAACTCACTTTTGTCAGCCAGATGTTTGACAGTGGGAAGCAACAGGTGGTGCTCTGCTCTACACAAAGCAGAAGAAAACTTTGGCACTTTCTCTAGCAACTCAAAGGAAATGTAACAAAGACAGCACTTTAGTTGGTGTTCTCAAACCAATAGTATGCCTCCCCATGAAGGATGTTAATCAAGGCACTTCTCTAAAAAGGAAACAACTTTAATTTCATAAAACTTATTTACCTTGAATCCTTTCACAAGGATTTACCCTGGAAGACGGATTCAGGAAATATTCTCCTCAACTGTAACACTGTATGTGCGAGAGATCATGCATCCTTACTTTAAGGCTCAAACTTCCAAACTGAAGATTTGAGAAAATCTCCAAAGCACAACCTAATTACCAAGCCTGAAATCTGACTTTTAAAAGACGGTAAAGATGTCTGGTTCAAAATAAAAAATCTTAAGTGGAAACGTATTTAATACGGCTCGTTTCAAAGTGTTTGGATTTTCCCAGTTTGAGATATTCCGACTGATTTAATGAATTATCCTTTGATCTTTTGTTCTGTCAGGTTGACTCCTCCATTCAAACCTTCTCCAAGCATCACTCACCACAGTGTGCTACAGCCAAGATGCCAAACCCTCGTTACAAAACACAACTTAAGAAGAAGAAATCTTTCAGTGAAGCTGATAAAGGAGCGTGACCACCGGGATCACACTACTGAATCCTTACAAAGATCTGAAGCAACTTTGTCTCTGTATATAATCTGTGGTTTGAAGTACTTAGTTGAAGTAAATAATGAATTTATGCAAACATAAAAGCACGAACTGTAGTGTTTCAGTTTTGATGTAAAAGAAGATTCTGTTCTGTTTTTTTATGTGTTTTATTCGTAAAACAAGGGAAGGGTTAATTCTCAACTCCTTTGTAACCATTTGATTCCCACCACCCGATGTTAGTCAGCTGTGCTGTTAGTACCTGTTGGTGTAAAGGTCGGGGCCCAGGGGCAAACTAGAGGAGGAGGAGAGGCAGACAAGACAGAGGTTAAAGACAAGCTCAACGTTCATGCATCACTCTCCATTTGCAGTTTTCTCTTTTACATTCGCACCTGATTTCCAAAACAACAAGAAAAGTGAAAAGTCACATTTCTACCATAAAACATGAGCAAGAAGGTCAGAAAAACCACCACTAGTGTAACTCTTAACTGTCAACTTCTTTTCAACAAATAAAAACTAGATATCAGATGTCCCCTAGGAGTGATGGATACATATTAATTATCTTAAAGCCCCAATTCAGCACCAAGTGAAAATCACTCCAATTCTACAAAGTCATGGAAGATGAAATGAGCTGTGAAAGAGCTAAACCATGCAGATCGGATCAAAATGAGCTTAGAAAATGAACACCAGAAGTGGTGAGGAAATGTGAGAAGAAGCTATGAGAACACAGACAACCTGAACCATTAAACACATCTATATGGTTTGTTCCTTTTATTTCCCATAGAGAGAGAGATATATTGATATATTCCATGCCTTATGACCATTTTTGACTGAGCAAGCCTTGCTGAAGAAGAGAGAAAAAGCTTGGCTCATTGATGTGAAAGGAAAAGCATCATTGTAGGTGAGGGGCAGGTCAGCGGTCAGTCCTACCTGTCGAGGCTGTGGCGTGGGGTTCATCTGTGGAGGTGCTGAGGTTGCAAACACAACAGAAGAAGGCTGCCCAGGGGGGAACGAGGGCTGCATCAGACAGAAATGGACATAAACATGAGAAAAACTTGAAAAGGAAGGCTGCCCTGAAGCCATGAGAGATAGGAACATCAATATGTTAGAGCTTCACACAATATGAAATAACAATTGTTATACCAAGAACTGTTCTAAAAGCCTCTTAAATGATAGATTATTATGAATTTTGTTGCTACAAATGGACAACATTCATGTGGGAGTTGAACAAACCCAATGTAGGGTGTGAATGCTGCACCTCTGTTAGTATCAGAGAAATGCCTAATAAATCTCTGTTTTTTTCTCACAGAGAACCAGCACGGCGTCAGAGCATTATCAGGCCTGAATATTATATTAAAGTGTAGATGCTCCATTATGTTATTTTATCAGATCAGAGATCAGACGCAGAGTCCACTATGACCTACCCACATCATCAAGCCAGCATGCTTTGCACAGGTGAAAACATGGCAACCTCAATAGACGAAAAATATAACAAACATGCAAATTTGGAAGTAATTGTGATTTCTTTTTTATAATTCATAGACAGTAACTTTTAGGTTACTATGAAAATTACAATATATTTAGGCCAACATGATCAAATGCTTGGATTTTTTTCTCCTCTGATGAACCTCAGTGAGATTAAACTTAATGAACTTCATGAGTCCCTTGAGACTTACCTGTGAAAGACCAGGGGAGGGGGCAGGGTGGGGGGCAGAGGGGGGTCCCGTTATAGGTTGTGGTGCTTTATTCATTTCATGGGGTTCTGCATGGGGAGGCAGATGTGGACCCGTGTAAAAATCTAACAAAAGAGAAAACAGAAGGCCTCAGTTGGTGTGTAAAAAGGTTAAGATGTGTTAAAAACAACAATAAAAAAAATGCTTACATTTATGATTTTCCTTTTAGGTCCAAAGAGTAGTTTCTGTGTGGAAGAATATTTTTCCTGAAAGAGAGAAAAATTCTTAATAATGACAATGTTCTGGCTTCATTTTCAACACTCAACAGCATTTATTTACTTGTTTCTCAGTTGATTAAAGAGCAAAAACACCACTGACCACAAACAAGAAGATTAAAAAAAATGCCCTGTGTTACATTTTTGTGTTTCCAAATCCAAAAGCTCAAACTCCAGCCTGGAGAGACTTGTGTTTAACTTTTAAAAAACTGCCTCACTTATTGTGCCTACGAAATGAGTAATGAGTTAAACATAAAGAGCAACAATAACTTATTTTGATGAAATACAAATATTTCACAGAAATATTTCACTGCTTGTCTTTTTAAAAACAAATAATTGAACAAAGCATGTACAGCACCTGAGAAAATAATGCTTCAAGTTTCTTTTTGTTTATTTTTTCCCATGTTTTAGCCACGGACCTCAGTGTACATTTGAATTTGATGCGACAGAAAACAATGCATGGCTTTCAAATATTTCTTACATATCTGAAAATACAAATGCAGTTGTATTCAAGTGTCCCCCAAAATAAACTAGAGTTGATTGCTTAAAAATACATTGAACTGATTTTTTTCTTGCTGTGACAAAATATGAAAAGGTTAGAAAATATTAATATTTCTTCAATCTTTCTTACAAAACAGTAAACACAAGAGAGATGCAACTTTTCTCTTGCAGCAAAGCAAGTTGGAGAAATTTTTATAACATCCATCTGAAATACAGAATTTTGATCACATCCAGCTATTAGCAGTAAATTAAAGTTGTTACCAACAGTGACCAATAATTAACAACTTACAGTAGCATCCAGTCTGTTCACCAAAAATGAAATAAATAAATCCTAACTTTTATCATAAAAGTGCAACGTAATGTAAATGAATGAAAAGCATTTGTCATTTAAAAGCTTCCCTACAGTTCTATGACTCTCTTATGATGACACATTTGTTATTTATAGCTAAAGCCGCTTGTATATATGCCAATGGCACACTTCTACACCAATCTACCCACCCTCCCCCCTTACTGACACAACAAAAGGAAGCAACAGTGTAAAAGTCATGAGTCATTGTGATTTAAGGGTGTTTTTTTAAAGAAAATCACGCTGCAGAAAGGACTATAACCCCTGATCTTTTCATAACTATACCCACACAAACAAAAAAAATGACATGACTACATTTGCTTTTAACTGAGTAATAGTTTCCATTCATTCAGCCAGATGGCATCACCGGGTTAGACAAAACGCTGGTGAAGACATTAACATTTAAAGTTTTGCAGTTATTGATTCAGGCAAGATATGAGGACAGAATAAAACCGTTGAAATGTTGGAAGAACAGACAGCACAAGTCAAAGTCTAAATCACACTTCCCAGGCCATGTGGGGACCGGAAAGAAAATAAAATGTTAAGTAAATAAACTGAGGGCTGAATGGGATCAATAAAAGACAGAGACTGTCTTCATAGGCTTTCCTCTGGTGAGCTGGAAACCACACAAATAAAACCTATTGGATTTGGAGCACAACGCTAAGCAAACTTGTCTAATCAATTAAACATTTTACCATCAGACATTTATGTATGCAGAACTAAAAAAACAGGAAAAGTTTGAAGAGAAAGTGAAGCAAAGCTCCCACTGCACTCCACATCTCGCTGTGCTGCTTTCACACGCCGTCCTGTCATCTGAGCCGCCTCAACATGCGAGCACCACAGGGGTCCAGACAGCCCCCATTTCAGAAACATGCTCCTCCAGATATTGCATAAGCATAATGATCCAGTAATGGAGAGTGGCGGAGCACCTGTTTGCTGCAGACAAACTCAGATTAATGCCTCTTCAAATGCAAACATAAATACTACACTGGCCTCGCTGCCTGAACTGCATTCAGCCACAGTAAAAAATCTCTGCATTAAACCAACTCTGATTGCTCACATTTGACTTTATTTAACGCTTTTCATTTTCATCCCGTTTTAAGCATTTATTTTATTTTCCTGGTTGTTAAAGCAGTCGAGGAATCAAGCTAGTCTGATTCCTACTGCAGTGAAGAGCCGCTGACATCTGGCACTTTGCCAAAATCCTAATATTTATATTTTCCTGTAGCAGTATAAAAGGCTATAGAGTAGGCAGAAGGTGGTTACAAAGTGCAGGAGTGACTCAAGTTTTCCTATGACTGTAAGGAGAACATGGAGTCCCACATCATTCCTCCACTTGTTGTTGCTGCTGGCTGAAATAAGTTTGCTACAATTCTCCTAAGTTAACAGAAAAGGCAAATTCAGATTGAAAAGTTTTAAAGTAGCAAAGTGTAAATCATACATCATTCATGGTGTGCAAACTAAATCACGAAGGTAGAATTTCAGCGGATCATTTTGTATAAATGCTGTGAAAACTTGGTGTTTTTGCATTAGATTACAATTCTGCTACAACTGCATACTAGTAGAGGTTTTTTTCAGCTGAATTTGAAGGTATACAAAAGAAAAGAGTAATAAATAGAAAGAAAAACCAAGGGACACGCTGAATAATAAAGAGGTCAGTTTTGAACTCAAGATTTCAGTCTCTCTGGTCAGGCAGCACACCATTCCCCAACTGTGCTGCCATCCTTTTGTATAGCAGTAATATTTTCGAAACAGCGTTATGATGGACTAAAAACCACAAAAGTAAATCTTCTGCAAAAACTGTCTAAAAGCTACAGGAGCACAGTGGTGCTTTTACTGCACCTCAAAATTTCAGTGGTACAACTGCTGTCACAGAAAAATAGAAGAGAAGGAGTGGAAGAAAAGAGAATGAAGAGAAGAAAAAAAACAATAGAAAGTCTTGCAATGGCGATATCAGGTGCGATATCCCATTTCTTCTGCTGCCATGAGATTCCATCCAACAGGCTAAATGTTACATCAGCATGAAAAATGCTAAATCATAACACTTATTATGTCAGCCAATAATTACGGCACTCCCGACACGCCTTTGTGATATGAACATTGCCTTCACTGATACTGGAAAGAAAAAATATTGAACTGCCTTACATCTAACAACAAGCTAATTTGGCAGAGGTGGCGGGTTGCACAAGAAGAAAAAAGAAGCAAAAGCAAAGCTTTGTGATATTATGGTGAGCTTGTGGCACACGGATATAAAACGTCTACATGTCATATTCACTTATTCACACTAGTCAGATTATTTTTTATAAAGAAAACAGCCAGAAGATAATTCCTCTCGATTCAGTAATCTTCAACATCAGTCATTTGAAACCTCATCTGCAGCGATTCCAATCAGTACATACTATGCCTGAGCAATAACAATGTTATTTTTGTATGTGTGGAAGCAAACATCCCAAATTTGTTATCAGAAGTTTTAGTTTCTGGTCTAGAACCCAAACAATGCAGATAACTCTGTCATTAAGTTTTGGTTTCGTCTCTCTGGCTTTAAAACAACTCCTGCTAGAACTGATGACACAATCACTTCTTTAATAAGTGATCCAATAGAAATCTCTGTTTTGAAATCAGTTGATAGCTAATGGCTCATAGAGCTACAAATACAAATAAATAAATAAATTTTAGTGTTATCTCAACTACTCCGATGAATATAGCCAACAATCACCAGTGAATAATCAATTTAAGTGAATGACAAGCTATTGACACAGTCCACAGTGAAAAGGATTTACATACAGTAAACATTATGCCTCAGCAACTAGGCATCACAACACCTGTCATCATCTTCCTCCTCTCCCTTCGCCATCCTCCCAAAGCGTTTTGCCAGAGCTCACTCATGCATGAACTCAGGGCATGTGGCAACAAAACTGTGACAGCCTGGTTCTGACACACCATACATTTGTGCTGTGATTAAATCTCTGCTGTGAGATTCTGGTTGAAGCATGCCCGACATCCCTGCATCACAATGACGGTTGTTTGCCAACAAAGAAATAAATATTTGGGGTAAACATGTTTATATGTTATGCAGAGTAAACATCGTCCATTTTGGACTCACATCTCCTGCTAGAGTCACATGTCTGCAGTGTTGAACATCAGGATCATCATTTCTGCAGCAATAAATAGTTCAAAAACGAGCATTTAAGCCTTCTGTTCTCACCGATCTCAGTACATTATAGTTCAAACAACCATCACCAACACGTATTTAATGTAAAGTGAGGGCATAGCTGTGTTATGGCACAGGGGCGTGTCTGTCTACGCGCAAGGCATGAGCTACGATGACATCCACTAACGTTAAATTCATTCATAAGAAGCACTTTTCCCAAACATAAGCGCCTGTAAACACGCAACAGGAATGCCGGGCTGTTCCGAGCTCTGCTCAGCGCCCGGTTAGCCATCATGCTAACTTTCCTAGGCCCAACCTGGATTCACCACGTGGTTCCTCCCGCTGTTGGCGCGATACGCCGCCCAGCAGCCGGCTTCACGCCAACCACGCCTAGGCCCGTCTTTAGCTGTGACAACCATGCGTGTCTCATAACACGAATCCTGTCAAGCCAAGAATTAGCCAGACGTGATAATCAATAAAGGATACCACTGACTGAAGTGAAAGCTCTTGATCGATACTCGGTAGCTTCTCACTGGCGAAATATTAACATGAGCGTTGGATCAGCGCTGCACATGATAGCAACAGAATCACAAAAGAATAGTGATTGTTTTCTTATTTCGCACCTTAACACACACCAGCCAAAGGTCTCAGCCTTTGCAGCAGCGTCTACTGTTGCAATGCTGCAGATGCGGTATCCCAGATGATGCTCAAATAAAATCCAACATTTACCGACTCCTTGTCCTGCTTTGCCCCCGCTGAGAGGGCATTGCAGTTAGCCAAACTTCAAGAATGGTACAAAAGACGATAAATACACTGAAGCTTATTTAAAATACACGTCACACTATATATTTTTTTGTGTTTTATCTTAAAGTGAGCGCAAAGAACAGTTTGTCTCGTGGACAGACAACAGCGTCGGACTGTGATGTTTGGATTCTTCACCGTAGAAACCACACGTCTCAGATTGCTGGCAAAAAAAAATTGCATCGTAATCAAATGGCTCCGGCTAACAAATTATCACATGCATGTTCTGGTTTGAAACTGTTCCAGATTTTTGTCTTAAACACAAACTGTGGAATGTATGTCCCATCACTTTCTGCCACAGCTAAAACAAATACAGTACAATCAAAGTGGTTTAACAGCTAGAGATGTAGTATACGGCTGGATAGCTACAGTATACATAACGCTAAGCACTGATGCTACTGTCACTCCATTTCTTCGTATATGTAGTGTATAGCACAGATTATCCATCAAGTCACATGAGTAAGGACTCGTACTGGTAGTAGGCTGTACTGCTAGCTTGCTAGTCAGCGTAGCCCCTAGCGAAGAAAGAACACCCACGTCGTCTTAGCACGCAATGCTAACTAGCGCTAGCTAATCCCTGAAAACAGCAGGAGCAGCAGTCAGCACTCTACAAAGTCCCACCACAGAGCAATGTGCCGGGAATAAAACTATGACACTGACACTTAACTTATCCCCAGATAGTCAAAGTCCATATCCTATGGTAGATATAAGAAAAACTAGATATTTTAAAGAAGAATTTGGCCGAGGACCGCCGTGTTACCTTTCTCTCCTTGAGTCCGCAGAGCCGGACGGACGGAAAGCTCCCCGGAAGCCGGTAGCTACTAATTCCGGCCAAAACTAGTCACGTGAAAATGTCCCAGGCAGTAATCATTCATTCGCACTATGGGTACTTTCATATCAGCAATAATCTTTCTAAAAACAAGCGTTAATGTGCTTAAAACTGAGAATGTGTCATTATATGTTTACAGTTTAAACAGGTTCAAGCTCCAAAGTTTTCATGGAAATTTAAAAGTAAACAAAGGACTTCAATAAAGTGTTCAAAAATGGTATTCCAAAGATTATTTTGAGATTCAGTCCTTACGGTTAACTCAGTAACTCTTTGTACCTGCCACCGTTTATTACAGTTTAATGCAGATTACACCAATCTGTCAAAATCCCAGTTAGCTGGGATCCCCCTCTTGTCAAAGTATGTTATAATAATAAAAGAAGGATTTCAAACATGTTTTGTCATAGCTATGAAAAATTTAATTGTTCTAGTGAGTATCAGTGACAAAGTTGATACAATTTGGGTTCCTTCTCTGGCATATTACAACTTTGTATTGTGCCAGCCTCATTACAATCAAATCTATTTTGAATGGGATGGCTTTCTACTTTTCTTCAATCAGTGCTAGTTTTTGAGATAGAAACTATGATTCCCATTATGGATTGACAAGTAGTAGGTCAATTATAAAACAATGCATCCCAAATAAGTAGATCAGGGGCATAAAAAAATAATTTTGAGATTGAAAACAGTATTCTGACTAAGAGAAAAAGCAAAAATTCAGAGAAAAAAGTTTGAATTATGAAAGTAAAGTCAGATTTTTTTTCCTTTAGTTGCCATAATCCTCTTCTGTATCCATTACTTGTCTGTATATTAAACAAGCATAATTTAGAATTTGAGCTATCTGTTCCTTGACATTTTTCATTACAAAATTACATACTTTTACAGTCAAATTTCAATATTTTCCTTTCAAATTCGATAGAAGCTGGACATTTAAGTTCAAAATACTAACTTTAAACCTGGCCGTGTCATGTCTTATATGAAGGTTCCACTGGTTCTTTTGGCATTCATAGACCAAGTTAAATTAATTTAATAAAAAACTCTCCTTTACTTTTTTTGTAAAAACTTCCTGAATGGAGGGTTATGTTTTTTACACTTTGATCAGATTTAAGAACCATGAATCCACTGCAGCATAAATTTAAAGTTATTTAGACCCAATATTTAGTCAAACTGCCTTCTTAGATTTATTAATGCTAGTGCTAAAATAAAAAAAAATAAAAAAGAGTTGTGGTGAATCAACATAAATCATTCTGACTTACATCAGTTAAAAAAAAAATCAATGCACTATTAAACAATATTAATACCGTTGCTGTTCTTTGAAGTCTTGTCTACCAAATAGTCAATGCCTTATTCATGTTTAGTTTTTCCTTTTATTTCTCCTCTGGGGTGAGCCGCATAAATTCTTGTTTTATCCTGAAAAAAATACATAAAAGTTTTAGAAAATATTTTTCTCAAATATAAAGTTTGAATAACAGAATGTATCATAACTCAAAACACACCTTATCCATTTACATGAGGTACCAGTTTCAATTTTAAGCAGCGAAACTGATTAATGCACTTATGAGAATTTTGAGAATTCAGCTAAATTCAGAAATAGTTTATCCTAAAGGAAAACAAAATGTCTTAACTCATATAATCAAAGTACCTTTAAAGACTCGTGGATGGTGATGGTGTCTGTGGGCAGGAAGGATCACCAGTAGCAGCCAGTCTTACAACCAATCTGAAAAAGCCCTTTACTAAAAACCGTTGCTCTGTGACACTCTCAAAATGCAAACAACTCCATATCCAGAAAGCAGACACAATATTTAACATGTCCTGGTCACAACATTTCGGCAAGCATGGCTAATCCACCTCATTTGTTTTTTCTTCTCGTCTTTAAATCTTACTGGTCTCGTGGGTCAAGAGATGTTTAAGTTGTGCATATGATTCTGGACGATTATGATTGATGGAAGAAATGGTTTGAAAAAAGCTTACATAAACTACAAATTCACACAATCACCACATTTCCATTGAGCTGATTTTATTGATGATTTAACCTTTACAGCACTGTAACAAAAGAAAAAAAAAACAAACAAAAAGGAAAACAAAAGTGATGGAGAATACATAACTTTAAATGCTCTAGTTACAAATGGTGGCCAAGGATGTCTGCTAATGAAAATACCTGATGTTCAATCAGGATCGGGTTATTCATGACTGAAAACTTTACAGGAGAGTGACAAACAGGTTCCATCGCAATAAACTGCTCCCAGGTCAGTCAAAGAACTGGGTCAGCATGTGAGGAGAAGGTGGATCAAAATTAGAGCAATGTGAAAACCAATTAGGTTGTAAAGGATGAGGTTCTAATTTATCCTCCCTTTTATAGCGCTCCAACCAAACACACCCCATCCATCCATGTTAAAGCGTGCTGGGGCTGGGCCACAGACAACAAATGATGATAGGCTTGTTTTGAGTCCTTTCAGCAATGCAATCAACAACCAAACAACAACTGCCAAGAGCCTCGAAGGACAACCCTCAGAGACAAGGAAAGGCCAGAGAAAACGGGTGCAGTCTAGGTCTCATAGTTGGGGTTCTTGCGGAGGATAACAAATCCCTCCAGGATTGGCGTGACGGGGAGGTATTCCTCCGTGGCCAGCTCCGCCCGCTCTCCGTGAGCCAGCAGCACCGGTGTGGTGTGAGTCTGGAAACCTGTGATGGCCTTGGGTTTGCCTGCCTGGCCTACAACATCTACAGCCTGTGGGGAAAAAATGACAAATGCAATTAATTTTCAATTTCTTCCATGCTCACTGTCCAAAGGTTAGAGTATATATAGTTTAGAAGCTGGTAAAGGCTTTTGAATGTGAAGTCAGACATTTTGGTGCCAAAAAAAAATTAATAAATGGTTTTATTTAAATCACCAGGAGAACAAATCTGTCCATACGAGGAGTTTGTTTACACTTCCAGATTAAAATAGAAAGTGCTATGAAATAGAAAGTGATATCTAGAAGCTCATTGAAAAAAAAAGTACAACAGTCAGAGATTTACTCTTTTTTTCCCCCACTCCCAAACAGCACACATTATTCCCAAGCACCAACAACAGCACTCTTTAGTTGGATGCCATAACTGATTTAAGAAGTTAGTTACTGTTGAAATCTGAAACAATACAGCTAGAAGAAAAACGAAACAAAACAAACAGCTATATAAAAAAAATGTTTTTTTTCTTTGAAATGCTGTTCAGGAAAGATCAATATTCTTCAACAGATAACAGCAAAGCTGAAAACTCTGGAGCTTTCGACTTGTGTTGTGAAACGCTATTCTCTAAGTCTTTTGGAAATAAGGATTCTCCTGCTGTATAATACATAACCACACCAACAGCTAATGTAAAAGGCCAAAGACATTTTAAATTGCCAACTCAAAAATCCTTTAGCCTGTTAATAAAAAAACATGTTTTATATCAACCGTTTTCTAACACATCCAGTATGATCTAAATTATGTTTCTAATACAAATAATTAATGATTATTTAATGAATTATCATTCATTATTCAAAATAATGAATAAGAAAAAGGTCCATGGGAATTTTAATGGGAAATTGGAAATGGCTAAACGTGGTTGTAAGAATGTCAGAAGAGAGGTTCATTCTAATTGGTTCATCATTTTACAAATTCAAATTAGCAATTAAATCATATTCCCACACTGATTAAATCTTAACAGTTTACATCATTATCATAGTCTCAACTAAACATCAATTTAAGTAAATTTATATTACTACTTATGATTCACAGAAAAAAGACAAGATAAATATCTAAGGAATTTATGCATGGAAAAACTAGTTCAGGATATTATAGAGGAGGAAACCTGCAGCTACATATTTCATAATGTACTGTGCCTGGCTTGTTTTCCTAATTTAGTGAAAACAAAATTAGGAAAACAGCTGCAAACATTACAAGTCCGTTGGATTTTATTTAACTGGAAAAACAAAGTTGTGCATAAATTTCTAGTGGAGAGAAAGCAATACTTTGCTTTAAAGGGTAACAAACTGCCTTCAGAATTAACTACACAGCTTTGCAAGATTAAATGTCAGTGAAACTGATTTATGCTGCCTGAAATTAATGAGCAGGTCAATAAGAAATTGTTTGATTTCCTCTGAACTTGAACTAGCACCCTCCCTAAAATCAATTGCCTCACTTTCAAAAACATACAATTTGAAAACATTTTATTAGTTGTTTAATGGGAGGCTAATTATTCTCATCTTTACCTGTCCAACTCTAACAGACACAGGCAGCGGTCGCAGCTCCTCATCGAATGTAACCAGCATACGGGGCTGCATGGCAGCAACCAGGCCATACAGGATGTAGTGAGACTTGCCCAGGATTACTGAAATGCACACAATGAACAACATGGGTTCATTAACACAGACGACTGACAAAAATATTGAATTTTCCACTGCCAACACAATAACAAATGTGTGTAGAGAACCAAGAGGGAAAAAAAACAAAAAAACTTACTGTTCTTGACGTCAAGGAAGGAAACGAGCACGGTGAGTAGTCCGGCCACGGCAACCTGACTCATCAACTGCCTGTCACTATGGTAGGGACAGAGTGTGAGTGTGCCTTTGCCCAGGTGAGTCAGACCCTGTGGACGCATCAACAACAAAGGCTCAATAGATATTCACACATACAGTTTCCTTGAAGTCCACTAATGTCTGATGAAGGCTTCACGTTGTTGTGCCACACACCTGTGCCAGTCGGACCATGAAGAGATTGTTGGGATCTTTAGCATGATACTGGGCCAGCTGTCGCAACATGGCTGCCAAGCGGGCATTGTTTGTGCCTAAAGACAAGGAATTAAATTCAGACTACGCTACATTTTGAAGGGACTATATGTAAGAAAATGAAAGAAGCAACTTGTAGCTGCATTAAGAGGTATTTTCTGTAAGAAACATCAAGGATTTAAAGAAAGTCTAAGAAATGAATTCACAGATAATATTCCATGCTAAAAGCAGATTCTAATATTTTTTAAACATTAAATCATGCTGATGCGTACCACTGCCCACCATGCCCATGGCAAAGATGGAGTTGTGGGAAACCTCTGGGTCGGCGTCGTGAGAGAACTTGCTGAGGGTGTCCAGGATGTTCAGACGAGGATTGGATACGGAGATGAGAGCGAGGGCCAGGGGTACCGCTCGCCTCAGGGTGGGCTCTCCATAGCGCAGCTGCAGCAGTGAAACATGAAAATATAAGCATCAACGAGAACAAAAAGTCACAACATTATTTGTCTGGTTTAAACTGATAAAAACAGCTACCCTTAGATTTATCCCAAAATAAAAATATGGTAAAGATTAACAGGCGATAATAGAAATGAGAGCGACATAATAGAACAGACAATAACGTAAAATGAAGAAGTTATGAAAAAAATAAAGAAAACTGACCAAGTGTCCAAATGTTCGCAGAGCCATTTCAGAACCAATTTCCTCTCCCATGGCAATCAGGGCGATGCCGAGAACAGCAACCCCCTGAAAGGAGAGAAACACGTCAACATAAACTTTCTTATTGAAACTCCCGACTTACAGTTCCAACGACCAAAGACGATGTCAAAAAAATATGAAGCAGTGTTGATATTTTTCATTTGATTGCTTGTGTGACTAAAGTGTGACTCGTTCACGCAGCCACGAGCACTTCTGCAGCTGTTTCTCCTTTTTTTCCCCCCCTTTTTCCCATCCAACCCCAGTAATAATCACATTATTATCCACCATTTGCGGTGAATTAATACATTTCAGTTGGATCTTTCTAATGCGAATGTGATGCAGTAACCAGTCATGTGAATTTTTTAAATCTTAATGTGTGCCACATAACTCCTCTATGTATAGAATAAGTAAATCTAAACGCAAATTTTAGACTTACAAGAGGTGGTATAATACTTGTATCTGGGTGTAAGTACTTTTTAGAGGCCAAAGCAGCAGCCAGAGGCTTTATGTGAGACAGTACTTTGAAGCAGACTGATAGGCGAAGGCGCTCGCTTCAACAGTCCCCCTCAAGGCCGCTGCAGGCTGTGAGAAGCACCAACAATCGGTCTGGTAACACACATACACACACGCGCGCACACACACACACACAAAGGGGAACCTTGTTCTAGGCTTTGAATCATACTGTAAATAGGGATGATTCAAAAACTCAAGCATGTAACCGTCTTATTTTGTCGCTCAAGTGTGAAAATGTCTGATAAAGAGCTGCTTAGATTTGTTGCCTGAAGTCAAACATTCCTTCTGAGATAAGAAATATAGTCAGTTTCTTGTCTATCACTTCTTATCATGGAGCCTTTGTGTACCTATAAAGTGAGAAGTAACTTTTGCATTTGTTAATATTTTATTCTATCAGCAGGAAATAACACAATTTGGAAGATAAAAATGTTGTATGAGTTCCTAAAGAGAAAATCTTGACATACTCTTTGATGCTTCTTTATCAATGGAAGAATGGAGCAATCATACACAAATGGGAGGGAAATATGAATGGAACATTAGACACAACATACAAGAAATTTTTAGAGATGTGTGGAAGTAACTACTAACATTTTGAAATCAAGCAACAGTGATCCCTACCATCTACTGAGATCTTCTGCGATGACTGGAATCATCAGATCATTGATAGATCAACAAGTTAGACTCTGCTGTCATCAGAAAATCTTCATATTTGTAGGATACAATGCCATATTACAGAGAACATATTAAGAAAAAAAAACCTTTTGGCAAGTTTCTGTACTTCTATTTATGCCTATACTGTCCTAACACTACGTCAAGAAACACTCACCTGTTTTCTGCTCATAAGTTAATGTTTCTTGGTGCAGGGAAAATGAGCCATTTCAGCACTTCCCCGTTACCTAGTAACCATGCAAAAAAAAAGATGCCTTTCCTGCAGTCATCCAATAAGTGGAGACAAAAAATCCTGACTTAGTTAAACACATGCAGACAGCAGTAAGGGAGCACAGAGCGTACAAACTTTGGAAGAAAATTGTCAGAACTTTCGTTAAAAAAAAAATAACTGAATCGTAAAACGATATTGCTTGAAAACACAGAAGCTGTCAGATTTGGTGTTCAACATCACAGATGACGCTGACAAATCCTCACCTGGTGAGAGCCCATATCAGCAGCTGTCTCCTTCTTGTCTTTGTCTTTTTTATCTTTCTTGTCTTTGTCCTCATCCTTGTCTTTGTCCTTGGCTTCATAGTGCTCACTGCAGATATGGAGAAGCTGCTGCACTTTCAGCACATTCCCAGACCCTAGGGGGACAGAATCAGAGTATTTTAGGGTTAATCAGTTGCTATACCGTATATGTATCCACATATTAACACACAATAAAGAAAAAAAAGAAAATTTAAAAAAGAAAGCTTACCTGCATACGCACAGATGTCCACTAATGTGTTAGCAAAGCTACGGAACGGTTCGGGAACAACCTGCAGAGCTGCCAGGGTCGTCTCAATTGCTTCCCCTTTACCTGAGGACAATAAAAAAGACCCCCTTTAATCAGAAACATACTTTAAAAAAGTGATTCAGTCAGCATGTCTTACACAGTTTGCACTGAATCATTTTATTCTCCTCACACTGTGAGCATACCCAGGTGGTTGAGTCCCAAACCCAGAGGCAGCCAACGAGCGTAAGTGTCCTTCAGCTCCTGTTCGTTCTTCTCCATGATGGTCTGGACGATGGTGGAGGTCACGTCACCATTACACGACCCCACCGCTATCATGCCGCACGCCAGCGCCGTCACACCAACCACCTTCACATTTTACACAAGCACTTCAACGGTACTAAACTGATATCCAGTAAAATAAAAGGCAGTCTTAATTGACGTTTAGTTGTACCTCCATGCTTGATTTGGAGTCTCCCATGACAGGAAGAAGCAGGGAGAGGACGTCTTCTCTGTTGGAGCCTGCATAAGCAAGACCCAGTCTGCAAGCAGAGAGTAAAAAAAGAAAAAAATGACGTTAATCTGTACATCTACTTTATGCTAGCGCTGGGCGATAAACCGATATTATCGATTAATTTTTTTTTAAAGATCTTGTTTTTGGAAAATCTGGATTCTTTTTCACCAATGCATTCCTGGAGTTTCCATACTTTAGAGTGATGTCAGCACACCAAAGGCCTACCATCTTGTTAGCTTTGCAGCTTTTATTTATTTGAGTTCAGTTGAATTCACTCTGTGACGAAAGATTGGGGCAGGCTAAGATTTTTATGTTTTAATTATGAGAGGAAAGTAATAATATTACCAGAATAAAGTTGTAATATTAGGAGAATAAAGTAGCAATTTTGTGAGAATTCATTACACAAAAAAATTAAAATGAGGAATGTTGAGCATCATGTCAAGTTAGACTTAGGTATAAGTTTTACAGCCAATACTTAATCTTTTAACAAATCAGCACCAAATTATTATCAGTAGTACAGCTTTGAAACGATCATGCTAGATCTTTCTGCTAGTATTATGACTTTATTCTTCATTTAAATAAAAATTCCCATAGCCTGCCCCTAATAAGGAATGATTGAAATAATAGCCACTTTAAAAAAAATATTTTCTGTCATCTGTAAATTATTTTTCAAAAAAGAAAGCAAGCAACAACAAAAAAAATTAGACCTGGAATGAATAAAAAAATTATTTTAAAAATTGGAAATGTTATTTTCACGCCATATCGCCCACCCCTGTGTTGTGTTATGGAACTTAGTTGGAGCATAACAACATTTCTCTACAGACAGAAAGCCTTACCCAAAGATGGCACCTATCCTCATGATGTTGCTGTTGTGGAGAACGTAGTCTGAAAGCAGGGCCAGGGCTGGGTCACACTCGTTCCTCACGCCAGAGTTCACAATGCCACAGGCCAGGAGCGCACCAGACTGCAGAGCACAGGCACAGAGATGACAGTTTATCCATGACTCAGTTTCACTGCTGGTGCCAACATGAAGCCCGGCTGAGCAGGCAGTGCCAAGACCAGATGTGAGGATAATCTGATTGTTTAAGCCACATTCAGACACGCTACTGGAACTTGGTTCTGATGCCACTTGTAGGTTAAAAAGTTATAATTTTATAGACTACATTTTTCAAAATCCTCAATCCCTTTTCAAGTCAATTTTCAAATATATAAATTCAAAACCAAGCCTGCCGCAATACGCAATTGCATGCACCTCATCATACCTTAATGTAGTCCTCAGAGGAGTAGAGGTATTTGTCAATCTGAGTCAGACCACCGTCCACGTCCCAAAGCAGGATCATACCCAGAGAAGCAGCAGCACTCAGCATGCCTGAGGACATTCAGTTTTAAAAAATTAACAAGCAGCGGCTCAACGGATTTACTAAAGACAATCAGGATTACAACAACACATGTCAAAAATGTTGTATGTATGCTTGGTGGGTGTTCCTCTACCATGATCTTTGTTCTTGTACAGCCACTTGTTGCCATCATCTGTGAGCAGCTTGTCCTGTCCGAAAGCTGCGTTGACGAAGCCGTTCACAAAGGAGGAGGCCAGGTTCATACGAGCCGAGTCCACCTGGGAGCCGCTGCCGCCAAACCCTGTCACATGTCGCACAGAGGTGAGCAAACACACAGCGGGTTCAACTGAAAAATTATTCTGTTCACATGATAGAAATGCAGCTTGTTAAACCACGGCTCCAATTGTTTTCCTGCTCAAATTTCTAGAGTTCTCGGGGCTTTTCAAGCAAAGGTTTCAGAGTAGTGTTGGATGGGGAAAAATTTCTATTTTGTGCAGATTTTCAAATTGGAAAAATAAGGAAGTAAGAGCAGAAAATGGAGGGAGTAATGAGTGGATTATTTTACACACTTATCTAAACTGCATAGGAGCCCTGCCAATTTCTTTTTTTGAATGTCAAACAAGCTTCAGGTCCATTTATAATCAATTTCTCTCGTGAAATTTACACACAGCCTAAACCAAAAGGCAAACATGAAAAAAATATTAGCTCTTGTGATTGTTTTATGTAACATTTTGATGGAATGCCCATAAGAAGATGATAATAATGGTACTAGACATTTTTCAGATTTTCTCATTATTTTGTCACAAACATTTCCTTTCTTGTCTTCATTTTCCAGGAATGTGGACTTTTGGAACATGCATTTTCAAAATGCATGTTCTCTGCATAGAGAAGACTAGAGAAGTCTTCTCTATGCAGTCTTTGTGTTTCTTTAATTTTTCTACAAAAGAAACACATTTTGTAGCGCTAGCTGACGAGTCAGTTTTCAGAACTGTTTTCAGAAATGTTTGCAGCTCTTAGCAAATTTTAAGCTGGACAAGCAGTAAACATGGCTCTCTGTTATAGCTGATCAAACACTGGGAGTTGAACTCACTGTTGTTTTCCAGGTGGGTTTTGTAGATGTCATCTGGGACTTTGGGTTCCATGATATCCAGCTGGAATAAACAAAACACTTTGTAGTAAATAAAAGTCAAACGTAATCAGATAAGGTGATTAGCACAGAATCTTATCTCCAACCCTGGTCTTCAAATTCTTAGTATCAAGCTGCATGTGATTTAAAATCCACAGATTTAGGGAGTAATATATCTCTTGGACGTAATGATAAACCTCTTCCCAATAAAGTACAAAGAAAAATGTCAGTAACTTTTTATAAAGCATGCTGCAGCCACCATCTCCTACCTCTCTGGCCAAGGCCAAGAAGTTGCTGTTGAGCTGAACGTTGGACATGATCTCTGTCAAGTCTTCGTAGTCTTCTACGTCTTCATTGAGTTCCAAAAAGACGCCGTGACGGCCCAACATGAAAGCCATCTGCTTCTGGATGACGCTGCATGAAAAGGACACAAACTACGCATTTAGTACAAATCCACAAAGACAGGGAGGTTTCACAACAACAAGCTAATATAACAACTGCTCATGTGATTATTAGTTTTTCGTAGTATAGTTATATTTCAGTTGGTCAACAACAAAAAGTCCAGTCTCCTTACATGTCTTTGCAGGATGTGAAGATGTTTTCAACCAGCTCCATGTCGTTGAGCATCAGGGCCAGCCGCAGGGCCTCTGGGTAACGGTTAAACTTTCTGAAAATGTTCAAAGCGCACCTCAGCAGGGCGGAGTTTTCTGGCTCAGGAACATAACTCACACAGCTAAAAAGAAGAAAAACAAAAAAGACATTAAGCCAAAAGTGAAGATGCATATTTCTAAACATCTACTCTGCGTTTTCTGAGCAATGGGTGCTAACCTGGTGAGGTACAGGCAGACTTTTCCGTAGGCGTTTTCATCGATGTAGTCCCCCAGCATGTCCAGCCTCTCGATCTCCATCAGTAGGTCGCACGCCTCATGCTCTGCGTTGTGAGCCATATTGTAGGGCACAATCTCCTTCACCAGTTTGAGCAGAGTGTCCTGCTGGGCTTTGTCATTCTCCTCCACTTCCTGCCATTCTTTTGCCACCTCACCAGCAAGGTGCCTAACAGAAATGGGAGAGAATTTGAGAATAAGCACTAATCTCAGATAAAGCTAAATAACATTTTAATGACAAGTCATAACACCATTTTACGTAACTTTTAAAAAGCTCCTTGTCTTGTACTCAATACTGCATAGAGAAGACTAGAGAAGTGCAAATAATCCAAGTTTTAAATTCTTGTTTCTCAGTGTTTAACTGAAGGCTTTCTTGCCATATATACAATGTCAAATATCTGATTAAAAATACATAAATATGTTGACATTAATATATGCAAGTAGAAACAACATAAAATTTACTAAAGAACCACTGCATATAGAAAAAAAATTAAACAGATGTGTTCTAACTCTTATTTTCTTCTTCAAAACAAAAAAAACACAGCTTTACTATTGACCCAAACAAATGCAATTGTGATTTCCAACATAATGAAGCCGTTCTAATGACTACCTGGTCATCCACAGATGGATAGAAAAAAGGAAAAGCAAAACAAACATGTCAAAATCTCTACATTTCGTTTATCTGAAGGTTTTTACATATGGAGTAACTCATATCCGAGGGAACATTATTTATTTATTTACCTGACATATTCATGACCCCAGGAGGCCAGCTCCTCCTGAGAGCCCACCAGACGGTACTTCAGACATTCCCGCTCCCCGCTCATGGTCATGGCCAATACAGACACCACATCTGCACAGAAACGCTACAACAAAAACAGAAATAAATCATTTAGTCAAGTATGAAGATATCAATATCTGCAAAGCATCACGATGAAGAGCTAATATCATTGCCCTGTTTTTTTTGTTTGTTTGGTTTTACCCACAACAATACTACTATTTAACTATACGCATAAGAGTTTAAATTAACTATATACTAGAATTGCTGTCACGGGTTCTCTCCATCTCCTTTCACTGTTGTCAGTTTATTAGATGTTGAGCTTTACATGCAAAGTTTAATAGCAATAACAACCCCATTAAACAATCAGCTTCTATAATGCACACATGATCTGTCGGAAATAAGATCAGATTCCTATGAAGATGCAAAGGAAGAAATAAGACTCATGTTTTACATGCAGCTCTTATCTCAAACCAACACTGAACACAACTGTGCTCAACATCCCTTGTTGGTGGTGAAAAAACAATTTTAATCACAAAAAGACAATGATTGGCATCATTTTGATGTTAGAATAAACTATAACCTTACAGAAAGTAAAAACGAGGCTCACCTTGTTCTCTCCGGTGGTCATGCCCTCGTAGATTTCCTTTAGTTTGCCATAGTGTGGGCGCAGAAATTTCAGGGGCTTTGGCACGGAGGTCATGGAGGTGGTTGAGGAGCGGATTTGTCGCCTTAGCTCTTCTAGCGCTTGATGATGCAATGATGCGTTCTTCTCCTGTTGAAAAAAACAAGGAAAAAAATATTCTCAGCTGAAGATCGGACATCCTAACACACACACACGCAGAAGAAAGGAAGTTTGCAACACTCACACTCAGCCTCTCCACCATCATCTCCAGGTCCTCTTGTAATTGCTTGTCTTCTTCTGACTGAGAAATTGTGACAAAATGAAAATTATTATTATCAAACATTAAAGATCATTTTACAAAAGAAAAGAGGCAATGATAGAAAAAAGCGTCAATGGTGTATTCGTGGTGCTTAATGCAGGAGAGTGACAATGGTCAGAAAAAAGAAAATGGATCCAGTCAGTTATAGTTGTACTTAATGATAAGATAAAGTAATTGAGTCTTCATCATTTTCTTAAGTTATCAGTCTAAAAGCACAAATAGACATAACAAATTCCATCAATAACCAAAGCTGTGTTTTTAATCTTTATAGTTTTGAGAAGAAGCTAGTACTACTTTTTAATTTTTTACTTTTCTTTAAAATAAAAAGTACTCCTGAATCAATGTTTCTGTTTCTTTTTTTGTGTGCATGGTTTGTATCTCAAAATGACATTTTCCTGTGGAAGAGTTTTCCTCTGTATTGTTGCTACATGCATGCATGATACTACATAAATAAACTGAATTTGGTTGAATTAAATTCACTCAAATAATTGCTCATCAGCAGCTGTAAACCACTTCTACAAAAACACGTTTTTGCAGTGTGCCATCCGTACCATACAGGTGTGTGTCAATAACATGCCTAGAAGGTTGAGCGCTGCGATGCATGTTAATATTGCATCGCAGTGCAATGTTAACATGCGCTGCGACAAAAATCACAGAATTTGTGATTTTGTCCACAAAATCACAAATTCTGTGGACCAAAGCCACAGAATTTGTGGCAAAGTCTTGTTTTTGTAGAAGTGGTTTACAGCTGCTGTTGAGCAATTATTTGAGTGAATTTAATTCAATCAGAATAAAGTCAGTAGAATATAAAAGTTTAAGAAAGTGAACTAACAACAAAGTCTCTTCTCTATACAACACAAAAAAGCAGGATAACTCAGGTTTGCAAAGCTGCTTTTGAATCTACAACAATAATTTCAGAAAAATGCTATTTGAACAAGTGAGATAAAATCAGAGATGTTTGATAATCATGCACTGAAATATTAATGAAAAAGTCTTAGAGGGCGCCTCTACGCCTGCTGGATTATTCTAGTTAATAAAATAGTTATGTGACATTTCTGATGAACATATCCGAGTTGACAGTAAGTGTACGTGGTCTATAAAACAGTAACCACCCAATGGACTGAATATTTGTGGGTGACTTATCGGCGACTTTCATACGCCGTGGAGTTACAAGTCACACGTATGGAAACATATAAACAAAGCAGACTAAGGTCAATGTGCTCAATAAATTTAAAATCATTTGACACACAGTTCATTTAATTTAACTCATGACAAGCTTAATCACAGATGCAGTTCTGTCAATACGAAGCACATTTTGCTGTGGGGTTATTGTTTAGACCCAAGCTGCTGTGTCATACAGTAAAGTTTAGCTAGTAGCACAGCTAACACAGTAGGACGGATAATGCTAGGCTAACAGTAGCTAAAGGGCTTGAACTTCAGTCATTTGTCCTGTTACGTCTGTAAGTACATACCAGTGTTAACATTTTAAGGGGTATGTTTACAATTCGGAAAACCAAGGGGTTTTAGATGGTATAATTAAATACCAGAGACTATGGCCCGCTATGTCGGTGTTGTCAAAGTGACGGTGACTAAGGCAAATATCTGCTCCAGACCCTGCGCTTATAGTTAGCACATTTTCAATGAATCACCACGCTCCCCAAACTTACCAGTTCTTGTTCCTCCTTCTTTTCTTTTTCTTTCCCAGAGGACTGCTGTCCCTTTTCCTTATCCTTGTCCTTCTCTCCCCCCTTTTCTGTAGGCTTATTATCTTTCTTTTTTGCTTCTTCCATGGTGGTAGCTATCGGTTAGCTAGGGAACTGTGCCGACTGGTAATTGACTTCTTCTGATAAGACAGTACAGCGTGTTTACCCTTGAGCGCCCCTGGTGTGCAGTGGAGAGCTGTCTTTGCTGCTTGTGCTACTTCACGTACCATAAAAATAGGAATTCACAGTGAATGTAATGTTTACATTCTTGTTATTGAGTCTTCAATTTCATGAATAATTATTGCATCGATAGTGAAATATTTGCTCAACATTTGACTCAAAGACTGAAACTGAAAACCACTCATCACCTTTAAACGTTCAATACACAACACACGTTTATAAGATAAAACAAGTACTTTTGACAAGTACACGCAACTTGTTATTAGCTCAGGTGCCAGGTGTGTTCGAAAGTTGTGTGTTACTGACGTGATTTGTATGTAAAGTAAGAAACTGAAAATTCCTACGTCTTTTGTCAGTACATAAAGCAGCTGTAGTGTTTGTCATATGACTTCATTTTTATGGGTCACATGTTTCAGTCTGTTTCCTTTATTGTGTTTGTGCCGTCATGGCTTTTGAAACGCACTGCTTTTCTCTTTGTAAAGTATTAGCACTCAGTTTTGCACTGTTCGGCCTTGTTTCTGTGGGAGAAGGTCGGTTCAAGGGCTTCAGGAAGTTTGATGTGGTGCAGGATTCCAGCCATGGAGCTGTGTCTGAGGAGCTGTGGTTCACCCAGAAACTGGATCACTTCAATGGTGGAGACAGCAGAGCTTGGAAGCAAGTAAGCCACCTGCTGTCTATTCAAAAATATTTCGCATATTTTATTTATAAAATGAGCTCATGTCTTGTTTTGAGTGCAAGAGCTAACAAATGTTTTGTTCCAAATAGGTTTACATCTTGAGCTTTTACCCTTAGCACAAATTAGTACGTAAACCATCAATGGAAGGAAAATGATCTTTACAAGGCGAGGGTTCAACTTCCAGTGGGACAACAACACTGTACTGTCAGAGCTGCAGCAGACTAATTTAGGGGTGCACCGATTGCAGGTTTTTGGTCTATCACTGGTCTTTAAAAAGCCTGACGATTTCCGATTTTGACTGATATGTGTATCATATTTTCAAAAAAATCACAAGATTTGAGGTCAGTTGAGGACAATCAAACAAAACCTAAGCTGCCAACAAATACCCCTAGTTTAAATGTTCCTTATAGTTTAAAAAAATGTATGCCCAAATGATATTTGCAAGATTCATGCATAAGATTGGCTTCACATGCAAGTGAAGCCGATCTTCACTTACGTGTGAAAAAAATAAAGCACCTCACGCTTTTTGTTCTCTTTTTGGTCTTTGTAACTATGACATGACAAAGTGAGAAAATGTCCTACTTTTGCAAGGCAATGGATTGCAAAAGTATGCCCATATGTCGAGGTTCTCACTCTCCACCTTTCCCCTTGCAGAGATACTTTGTAAATGAGGCCTTCTACAAGCCTGGAGGTCCAGTGTTTCTGATGATTGGTGGAGAGGGCCCTGCAAACCCAGCGTGGATGAAGGAAGGCACCTGGCTCACCTACGCTCAGAAACTCGGAGCCATCTGCTTCATGCTGGAACACCGATTCTATGGGAAAAGTCACCCAACAACGTATGTTTGCTACTGATTTATTTGCATGATGTTGAGTTGGCGCGAGGTCCCCAGCTACAACATGAATCAGTTTAGGCTTCAATAAGACAAACACAGAAGTGAAATACAATTCACTTTGCTGAATGTAGCCATACCAAAGAGAGCAAGCAAAATATGAGGAAGGAGGCTGATTATATTGAGATTATACAGTTTCCTGTTCAGTCATATGTTCATAACATCTGTTTATTGACCTCACAATTATTACCACCCCTGTAAAAGAATTGTAAAGAGAAACATATTTGCCAATATGACATAGCTTTTTCTACTCCACATTTAACCTAAATTAAAGGTAGGATTTTTAATACATTTTCAGTGTTAGATTATGTTATTGCAGTTAATGTTGGTGAATTTTAAGAGATTTTAAACAGCTATACCAAACGCTGCCAACAGATTTCTCCTTGTCTGTTTTGGGAGTGTTGACAAAACTTTCCACGTAAAGGTGAACCTGCACAATCTACTTGATCATGAATAAAGTTCATGCAAAATCTGCTCCAGTCTTTTGTTTAACCGAGTGGTTCAGGATCTGTACAGTGCTTAATGCCAATTAATACGAGGTATTATTTTGCAGAAAAAATGTTAATTTTGACAACATTGTAACTATTTTCCCAATGTTAAAAAGAATTATAGATTAGGTAATTATTACAAAAATCTAAAAATAAGTCATAAATATAACTTTCTGTTATATTTTAACAGAAATATAACTTTCTGTTATATTTTAAGTGTATATACAGCATTTGTTCTGATTTAGCAGGTTGTACAGTTATAGAGACTAGCTTGATCAGATTCATTTTCTTACAAAATTAAACAACCAAACTGGAGAAAAGATGGCTGTAGAAACCAATATTTTATCAACAACACCACTAGGTGGTAGTCCTGCATTTAGATGTCCATGATGCATGCTTGTAGACTGAAGTTCAGGAAACTATAATGTAAATGCACACACTGATGACTTTAAGATAATTTAGTGTTTAACTTCAAAATAAATTTTAGCAGAAATAATCAAGGCTATTGGGAGCACATGCTGTTCCAAATTCTAATATTTGTCCCCTAATAAAATTTAGAAAACCACTTGTTATTTTAACTCATGCTATTATTTTTCTGATATTGAAATTTGTTTGCTTTTCTAAAACGGTAAGTGTAGCAAAAACAGTATATACATTTTCATTGCAGATATCTGTTTTGAGTGTGCCATGATATGTAAAGTTGTGTCAAACAGAATTTCTGATTTCCCCATTTGTCACAATAAAGGCAATGAAGTCTCTGTCTTGTTTGTGCATCTTTTTTTTTTAATTTATTTGTATTGAGTTAGTTGAAGCAGCTGCGAGTGTCTGACAGATCTCCCATGGAGAATTGTCTGTTTTTCAGTGCAGCAGCAGCTCTCCTGAAAAGGGCTTGAAGATCACAGGCATCCGTGCTGCCTTTTACATCTACTGCCTGCATCTAGAGATATTGTTGGGTTCATTTAGTTCTCTGATAATCATACATTATTTAAAAAATAAAAATAAAAAATGCTTTTGTTGCTCTTTCAAAGTGAGTCTGAATTCTTATGAGAAATTTTCAACTCGTATACTTTCACTTCATGCTTGTGATTTTGTTCTTTAATTTTTACACTTTTTCTTCATTTAGGGACCTCAGCGCAGACAACTTGCGTTTCCTCAGCAGTCGCCAGGCTCTGGCTGACCTTGCACACTTCCGCACTGTGATGGGGGAAAACCGAGGGCTGACCAACAGAAAGTGGGTGGTTTTCGGCGGGTCGTATCCAGGTTCTCTCGCTGCGTGGTTCAGGCTCAAGTACCCTCACCTGGTGCATGCCTCTGTGGCCACGAGTGCGCCCGTGTTCGCCACTGTCAATTTTCCAGGTAAGAGGAGACGCCACATGGTAAGGAAACTTGTAAATACAGGTGCTAAATGCCAGCCTTATTGCAGAGGTTGACAAATCTATTGGCACCTCTGTGCCTCACTGAAATGATTCTTCGTTTCTCCTGGAATGTGGTTCAGATTAATTAATCTATGGGAGGTAGTGAAGTAAAATTATGAGAAATTAGGATTTAGAGTTTATTTTAAAAATAAATATGCACTTAAACACTACAGTATGTTTTAAAAACCTATTTGCCCCCCTTACAGAATTGATCTGTTTTTTTCCATTTTTCCCCACTTTAAATAAGTTTACCAAACAAAGTTCAGTGTTGGATAAAGAGAACTCGAGTAAAAGGAAGAAGAGTTTACAGATGATGACTGAAGCCAAGTGTATTGCTCTGTGTAAGCCTCAGTTGCAGTCATGGGTACTCCAAGAGGAAAAAAATACCAAAACATCATAATGTCTTAAATACCCCTTCATCAATACAGATAATAACCTTATCAATTAAAATACTTATTCTATTCTATTTTATTCTGTATTTTATTCTGTATTTTATTGTGATGCAGAGAGATCACTTGCCATAAAATCCCAAATATTGCTATGACAACAAACTTGTGATATACTGTGCTTCTCTAAAAAAAAAAAGAAGCTTTTTCTGCTCAACTCAACATCAGTGCAGTGTAGGGTTGATCTGTTGATAATTTTGTTATCTGCTTATTAATCAGTTAATCCAAGAAAAGTGCTTAATTGGAGATATCTTTTTGTACTACAGAATTTTATCCAATTGAAGCTAGAACAATGCCACTTGAAGAGTTTTGGGTACAACATATTAAAGTTTTTTTTCTAATCTTAAATGTAAAATCTCTATTTTTTTTACATATTTTTGTACAGTTTGGGGTTTATTACTGCCCTGATTGTGTTCTTCTTTTAGCAAATTGCCTTTTTTGAGTCTGTATACTTCAGTTAACAATTGATCAATTTCTAAATTAGTTGACAAATATTTCACTATTTTCAGTAATCAGTTCATGATTAATCCAATGCATTGTTTCAACACTAATCTTTATTATCTGTTAGAAATTAAGACACAGTGACGCAAATAACTATCCAACTAAATTAATAATTAAAAGCAAAGTCTGATTTGTGTTAGTGAATACAACTCCAGTTTGGAGTTGTATTCTTATTTATTTGTAAGTGTCTCTATTTGTAAAATTTGTGTTTTTATTCAGGCATCAAGCAGGCCAGTTTGTTTTTGACTTCTGTGCAAGTTTCAGCTGGAGGTGCACAACAACCAAGCCTTCTAGACAAACCATGCACCTCTCTTTATCTGTGTGCGCCTTGTGTTTGGCTAAGCTTGTTGTTTTTCCTTTGAGACTGCAGATCAGAACGGCCCCACTTCCAGGCACTTCCACCTACACACTCTTGCTATCTTTAAGACACTATTGCACACATTTGACTCAGTCCCTATGACCTGAAGGAAACGCTGAGATGAAACGCACCAAGAGCAGTGAACATCATGTTCTGAGGTTTAATTTTAGTCCCAAAAACGGCACCAACAGAGGTGCTCAGCAACCCAGCAAGAATAACTTGTAGGGAATTTATTCATAAATCTGGAGTTCCACCTCTGAGCTCTTTGACTTTCATAAATTGTAGAATTCACCCATCATTTCACTTTTGACCTCACTGAAACCTGATACACTCTAATGCTTAAAAAAGGGGTTTGGCTCACACACTGGTTTCAGAATGACTTGAGGCTTTTGCTTTGCCTCAGAAATAGCTCTCTGTTTTTAACTACAGCAGGCGCTCCGTATTATTGTGGTCATGCTGGTTTAAAGTGCTCTGCCTTCTCTCTGCCTTTACGCTTTTCCAGAGTACTTGGAGGTTGTGTGGCGTTCGCTGGCCTCAGAAAATGCAGATTGCCCTGTGCTTGTGAGAAAGGCTTCAGATACCCTCGAAGAACGCCTGAAAGACCCGAAAACCTTTGAAAACATCACCAAAGATTTCAAGTACAGTGCATTTGTCATCTTAAACTCTATGCTCATCTGTCTGTAGTTCATGAAAAATAAACGGAAATATTTCTAGTTCAACTTCATCTACTTTCAAGGCCTTGTGCCAAAACAGATTTGTCTTTTAATCAAGTTTGTTTTCAATATGTGAACTGTTGCTGATGTCATCACCTACTGAATTGAAAACTGAACAATAAAGTAAGTAGAGATTCTGTAATATTCTATATAAAAGTAAAAAAAACTCATAAAAAGAAAATATCAGACATGTTCTTTTGCTCGTGATCGCGGCACTTAGCAAATAGAAACGATTTCGCAAATTTTAACTGACCTGAAACAAAAAAAGTTTGTTCTGATTTTTAACATTAGGCATTGAGAAAAGAAGGTAATGTTTTTTTATTTCATGTATACAAACCTCTGATTTCAAATGTGACTGTTTAATTCAAATTTAAACTGCATCTTACATTGTATCTCTTCAGGGTAACCTAAAATAAAAATATGTACAGTTAAGCCCAAATTATTCATGACCTGACATATGTAGGCTAAAAATATAAATTGTATACCAATAAAATACACTAATTATGAACAAATTTTATAAAACAAATTTCTTCTGACTCCTACTTCTATGTTTTTTTTATTTTAACTCAAAGACTCACAATGTATTGAAAAGACTTTTTAATTTACATGTCAGAATATTTTCTGTTAGCTTGAGAGGTTAGCATACTTAGCAAAAAGTCCGTTCACGAAGAGTTTAATCAATTTTTCTCTAGGATTAATGTAGAGTTAGGGTGATTTTAGTGGCATATTAGCCAATCGATTCTTCACAGACTACAAATTATTCTAGCATCTATTGTCTCTTTCCTGTTTTAATTACAGTGTCCTGTGCTATTTTAAAACCATTTTAGTTTGTGTTAGTGACTGTGAGGTCAGACCAAACAAGCAGAGCTCAATGTCTTCTGTAATGGTGCGGTGTGCCGTCCTAAACTGATATGGTCATGGAAACGGAAGAAAACCGGTCAGACCACACGAAAAATCTATTCTTTAAGCTTCTTGCAGACATGCTCTCATGCCGACAGTAACACACAAAGGTCACAGCAGTGGTCAGGAAGCCTGTCCAGCTCCCAGTCCGCAGTTACTTGCAGAACACAGCACTTGCGTCAAGACATAATTTTGCACCCATAAACACTCAAAAAATTGTTAGGATAAAGGATTTTGGGTTTTTTTGTCATACCACTTAGCTAGCTTGTGGTATGAAATTTAGATTCAGGTCCCAGATCAGGACAAATAAAAAGATTGATCTTAAATGTAACAGCATAAAGTTGTAATTTTGCCACCTACAGCTGTCTTCACAGACGCCTTTGGCAGATAACCCTATGCAGTAAACGATAACAAAACGTTAATATCCAGACCTTAGTTTTGTTCTCATTGGGAAAGTTGGACAGAGGTTCCCAAAGTGTGGTTCAGGGGCCATTTGAACCCATCACTTTGTCTTAGAGTGGACTGTAATTCAAGAATGCTGAATGTCTTGACCGCAACCACAGGGTGTTAATAAGAAGAGCACTTTTCCAGGGTGAGATATTTAAAATGGAAAATGTTAGTTATAACAACAAGCATTTGCTTTTATTAGTCATATTTATTTTTCCTTGCATTTTCATTTCTTAGTAATTAGGGACACAATTGCTAATAAGACTAATAAAGCAGACTGGCCGGCACCCATTCATTAAACTTCCCTAACTGCAGACTTTTACAGAAAAAGAAATCTGTGTGCCTTTATTTGTCATAGTTGGACACTTTTGCAGACCAACAAAATGGAAAACTAACTTTTGATTAAAAATAATTGGAAACTATATGCTTCTCTTCTAAGGGTCAACATGCGAAACCCTTTTTATAATTTAGGTCTCCAATTTTCACAGACCAATTTTCGACACAAATCAGACTACTCTGCTTTATTCAAATATTGTAGGTTTTGTTTATTGCTGAGGTGATTTTTAAAACAAATCTATTTTTACATTTTTAATTAGGAATGACTGTGGTACTTCAAACTTTGTGACTTTGGCCAATTGGCCACACTGCAGTAGGATATGTATCCAAACGTGTCTGTGGCTAAACTCAGAATAGATTTTAGCAGTAAAACTAGAAAAATGAGGAGTCCTTCAAGATGCTTATTGTCATTTTTTGTTCTTCTTTCTGATTTCACCCACATTTTCTTCACTCTTTAATTTCCATTTTTCTCTGATTAACTTCTATTGTTTTTGTCTTCTTCTTTTTCCCTCTGCTCCTTCTCTCTCCTTTTCCCACTCCAGTTTATGTTCCACACTGCAGATCCAGTCAGAGATGGACTCTGCTTACTTCCTGGAATCGGTGGCTGGCAACTTCATGGATGTGGTCCAGTACAACGAAGACAACAGAGGATTTGAGGTGAGGGGGCGTCAGTACAGGTGTAGTTTAGGTGTCTTTGCTTCTATTCCAGCTTCCTCTTTCACCACATATTCATTCACACTTAACCCTAAGCTCTCTGTCAGTCATTATGAATGTGTGCCAAAATGCTCCAAGTGCTCGATATGACCAGAAAAATGAGTTTGGTCCAGTTATTTAAATGACCTGGCTGCTAAGTTTACTTGGAGTATTTTGAAAGAGCTTTTTTGCCAAAAGCAGTCAGTCACCACTGTGGAAATTAAAAAAGATCCAGCTTGCTTCATAGTTGCAATCTGTCTGCAATCTGTGCTCCTACCCTTACTTTCTCACTGGACAAATCCCCACATAAAACCTCGCTTTGTGAACTGACTTTCAACCTGGAGACTTTGCTTTAACTGCTTTTTTTGGGGTTGGAACTTGGGTGGCATCGATACCAGAGTTTGGCGCTCCAAATGAAACATCTTCTCACTTTGATACACGGCTGGAAGGAGTCAGTCTATATTTTGTTTCGGTCTCTTGTACATATTGAGCTCAGGCAGAAATGAATATCATCATTGTGAGCTTCATGCCTGAATAAACTGAAAAGGAAACATTGTGCAGAGCTTTGCACAGTTTTAAGGCATTAATTTAATGAATCATTTTTTAAATTTAGAATATCTTAATATAAATCTCCATTGTATTCATTTGTTGAATTGCAGCTCTTTCGCCCTCAGTAACTTAAACAGCTGATTGTTGTGGAAAAGTTGAAAAGGTTAAGACTGTTTGTGAGGGTGTGACATTGGAAGGAGGGTGACTTGTCTACAGAGAAGACTTAGCCATAACAAAGTAACCTTGGTAAAATGTGAAATAGTCAGCTCACTATGTTTCTTTTCACTATTCACACGATGTGCTCAAACCTATCCAACATTTTCATGTCATGTAAAAATGAACATTCAGGATGAGTTTTCTTCTCTTGGTGTCTTTTTGTCCTCCTGGTTACTTCTTTCGTCCCTTCCCCCCCATTTTCTCCCCATTCCATCGCCTCTCTGTCCCCCTGCTGCTTTGACGGGACGTGAGTCCGGTTACCAATAAGCCGATGTGAAAAAGTAACAAAAGCCTCTTTGGTCTCTCTGGTTTCCTGTCGCCCCAAGCCAAAGAGACGCTTGTAAAAGAACTGAGAGGAGCAGTGGGCCGCAGAGTGCACATCGCTAGCTAACAAGCACAGCCCAGCGTCAACTCTCCACCACAAAGGGCCGGGTGCAGAGCGAGCTACCGGGTTTTAGGTACCGCTGAGGAATGTGTGGAAGAGAGAGGCGTAACTTAATCATCAGAATCGGCCTGCCGGCTCCCAAACCGCGGGGTTATCAATGGTGTGCTTTATGAACTGTAGCTTTGAGAATAACCTCCCAACACTTCCTGTTTTTCCTCAGATAATGATGATGACGGGTGAATCACTGGTCATTTTTAGTTTGCAGTGTTTTCAGTTTTGCACACATGCATTACTGTAATCACTGCCAACTGTTTACTTTCCCAGGTGCCTTGGAGTAAATGACACTCATTGCTTCAGGCCAGTGTATACCTGGCTGGCCCCTGCCACAGTACTGGACGGAGAGCCTCTCTGAGGAGCATTACGGCCACTGTGACAGCTGATCGCCATAGTTACCCAGAATCTGCCAACAGCTGACTTTTCCCATTGTTTACTTTGTTTTAGTTTTTTCTTGCCAATATGAGTTTTTCAACACTCTTAACACAGTAGCTGGCTTGTAAATGTTTTGCAACAGAACTCTGACGCAGAAAATATGTCGTAATCAACAGGAAGTGCTTTTCTGTGTAACTTTTAACCTGCAGTTTCAGGAAGATAGTAAATTTCTATTTCCTTATTAAAATATCAATGAATCTGTATGTTATATCTGTCTTTCCACAGGGCCCAACCTTTAAATACATTTCCTAAGTTTTGCAATAGCCATAGTTGTGTGAAGTATTTTGGTTCAGACTGACAAATCCAACAACTTTTGGATTTTTTTTTTCATCTAACAGGCATAATAAACATTTATCAGTTTTTAGTTGTCTTTGCTTCTCCTCAAGAATCACAATAAGATTAGTATTTGGCCAGAACCTGAATGTAAACCATCTCTATTGACCAGGTTTGTGTGCACATGCAGGACATTTTACTCTGGTTCCACTTTGCTTTCGTCACAGAGGTGTTTAAATACTAATGTGTATTCATGTTACAAAAAGAACTTGTGAAGTGCTCTGCTGACCATCTGCGGTTCCTCCTCGAGTCTCATTTCACCGATTAACGGCATTAATACTCTTATTACTACCATTAGTAAAGACATTACAAAAGGCTTAAAAGAAAGTAATCCTATAGCATGTTCTCCCTGATTGATTATTGTGTATATATATATATATATATATATATATATATATTTTTTGTTGATCTTTATTGTGAGGTTTTTTTTTGTCATTTAAAAAAAAAATTCAACCAACTCCATGTTAGGAAATAATATTTTTAACAAATATCAACACTACCAAAATTGCTTGCACTTTAGTATAAATGCAACAATTTTATTTATTTATTTATTTGCTCATTTATTCACTTATTTCTTTATTTTTTTCGACACTGCCACACTTGGATTTAACGTTTTCACAATTTGACAAGTGTCGAAGAACTTTTATCGAATAAAATATGGCTTTGGAAAGTAACCTGTTGCCCTTAGCCGCTGCTCAAAATGGGAAAAGCAAGAGAACATACCAGTCATGTCAGGCAGATGATCATCATAAATTATAGAACTGCAGCGACGATCGTAATGATCCCATCTACATGTCATCCAGTTGGTTACAGCTCAGCCAGGCAGGAAAAAAACCTGTTAAGTCCACCTTCCTGTAGCTGTGGCTCATCAGCTACAATCATTACAGATCACTGCGTATTCAGACACAAGATTATTTTTGCCTCACCATGTCCTTTTATAACATGTACAGCCTCTGCTCCAAATAAATAATGTACTTTTTCTGTCTGCAGGGGGTTTTGGGCACCAACATAACCATCAAGGTGCTGTGTGACGTGATGGGTGACGCCTCACTGGGAGATCCATACACCCGCTACGTTGCTGTGGCCCGCCTCATGATGGACACGTTCTCTGTGAAATGCCTGGATGTCAGCTTCAGTAACTACGTCAGAGACATGACGAATACGTCCTGGGATGGGCCGGCCGCAGGAGGAGGTGGGTGCATCCACTCTGCGTCATGTAGATTTGTTGCCTTTCACAAGTGTTCATACTTATTAAACTTGTCTACATTGTTTCACATTAAAACAACCGACTTTGATGTGTTTTATTTGAATTTTATGCTAAACACAAAATAGGACATTATGACGTGGAAAGGGAATTCACGTTTTTTTCTTTCTGTATTAATCTGTATTTTATTTTTCATTATTGTCCATCTTCCTTGTAGTATAGCTTCCCCACAGCATGATGCTACCACCGCCATGTGCTACGGTATAGATGGCGTTAGTTTTCCTTCACACATCATATGAAGGCAAAAAAACTCAGCTTTGCTCTCAATATGTGTGCTGTGGGTGTCAAAATGTAAACAGAGGGGTACGAACACTTGTAAAAAAAAATTTTTATATAACAAATGCTCAGAATAAACACTATTTTATACAGGATGTGTGTGTTTTGTACACAACTGCAATATCATGGTAAAACTTTCCATAAACAGCCAAAAGGACTTGTAAGAGCCTTTCTGGAGACATGACTGTTAGGATGTGGTTTAAGTCATTTAGTGAACCAAGATTTGGGTGTAGCTGAAAGTCTTTTTTTAGGAAATGTCTAAATAAGACAACAAGGTCTTATTTAGCAGGAAACCTAAAATGGGATTTCTTTACCATGGAAAAACCTCTAAATAAATCCATGGACAACATTTAGGTCAGCATCTTTGTCTTAAAACATGAATCTGTCTAGAAAAGGAAATTTTAGAAATGTGGAATGCTATACGTCCATGTTTGTGGACAGCCTTAATCTGGAATATTTTTCAGCATTTCACTGGATGTTATTGGCCTCCACTCTGCTTTGTAACTTGGACGGATTGTTAGAAAAATAAACCGTCCTCACAGAAGGCCATTGTGATCCAGCCGCATAAACTTCCTCAGCCACCCTTTCAACTTCATCTGAGCTCCTTCCTCTCTTCATTAAGGCTGGATGACTAAAAGGACATAGTTGTTTTTTTTTTGTTTGTTTTCTAATAGCCATTAAAGCTAAGCTTCAGTCCGCCCGCTCTCTGTTGTTTCTGCCTCTGTTTTGCAGAACTAAGTTAATATGCAGCAGTGATTAAATTTTTTATGCATATGTGTTGTCAGGGAGACAGTGGGTCTATCAGACCTGCAGTGAATTTGGATTCTACCAGAGCACAGATTCACCGAACCAGCCATTCACCGGCTTCCCTCTGGAGTGAGTGCAGCACACATTGTCTCTGTGCCTAATAGGTTCATAATTATGATTCAGTACAGTGCACCTGCTCACCCAATCACCTTTTATTAGTTATACATCATGCACTGTTTAATGTATTCCTTTCTGGTTTTGAAAAGACGCTGCATTGTTTACAGTGCTTGGCAAAAGCATTCATGTCACTTGCGCACATTGGATCTGCACATGTTGAAGCACAATAATAATATTTTATATGACAGAGGGAAAAAAACACAAAGTGGAGCATCTGTGTGAAATAGAAGGGAAATGATGCACAGTTTTCTTAATGTTTTTCACAAGACTAAATATGCAGAATGCAGCCACCTTTAATGGAGACAGAAATATTAAATAATTTTTTGAGCTCAAGCTCAGAAAGATTGAATGAAGAGTGTATGACGTGGTTTTATATTCTCTAATATACTTTTACACTTTTATTGTGGATTGCATGTAGTGTTGTTTTTAGTTTTTGTAGGTACGGACTTGGACTGTGTTAAAGAGTTAATGTGTGAACTTGAATTTTCAAGTTGCCTGGACTTTAACTAAGGCATTCTAATACATAAGATTTTGTTTTAAATCATTAGATTGTTGTCTTTCTAAATGGAGAACCTTTGTCTGAGTCTCAAGTCTTTTGCTTAAATAATTGAAATCTGAAAACTCCAACCTTTCAACTGTGGCTTTTTTTTTGGCTTACTGATTGAGGTCCGATTTATGTAGTGTGCAACTAATAGTTGTTGCATCTACAGGTTCTTTGGATCTCTGCAGCTCCTCCAGAGTTTCCATAGATTTATTGGCTTCTTCACTGTTTAATTGAAAGAAGTGCCACCCTGTCATTTTTATGTAGAAGTTTATTTCTTGGTAGCTTTTAAGTTGTGCCATGCTTTTTTTTTCTTAGAATAAGAATAAGAGTCTGTAGTCGTGTTTTTCTTCTTAGAAAAAAAAAGCGCATCCTTTTCCTTCCACCTCACAATTATGAACTACGGAACTATGGTTTCCCAGATGCAGAATCTGTTTCTCTCATTTGAATCCAGTTATCAGGTGAAACAGTGTGCAAGCTTCTACAACATCGGTGCTGAGGAGGTGGCAGAGGCCGTCGCCCAGACCAACGAGTATTACGGCGGCTACGACATCCAGTCCAGCAGAATCGTTTTCCCCAACGGGTCCATCGACCCGTGGCATGCTTTGGGAATCACTGCAGACATCACAGCTGAGCTCCCTGCTGTCTTCATTAAAGGTGAAGAAATGCACCTGAATCTGCTACCATGTTGGTATAATGACTGATCAATCTGATTTATTAAGTTAAAATTTAATGAGCTTAAGGAAAAAATAAGCGTTTGAGGTCTGTAGTCATGTTAGTCTGTGGGTCTATTTAGTATTTTCTGTTTAAGAAGAAGCGTCAGTGATTCCGTTAATATCCAATGTAGAATAAAAGTATGAAACTCTCCCTAACTAAGGTCTGAGACATGGTTTAAGTCCCTGTGTGCTTTGCATTTTTTATGTGTGTGTAAAGCAACACTTGTACAGTTCATGTGTGATTCGTGTTCCACAATATAAAGAGGAAGGAATCTGGAATATGAGCTATAATTTTCTCTGTGAAAATATACCCTTAAGATGATATAAAACTTGGATTTCATTTTTTTTCTTCAGCTCTTTGCTGCTTTTTAAAATTATACTCTCACTTTAGAATTACTGCATTGTGTTAGTCTGTCTCGCCAACTCTAAAAGAAAAACGTATGCAAAATGTGAAATAGTCCTAGGGGATTAACACTTTTCCAAGCAAAAGTACATACTTTGCTTTAAAGAAGACAAACGCTGCTTTTTTTCTTTTCTTATTTTAAGTCTTTTGTTCAGTAGCCTCCCCAAGCTCTTTGAAAGTCCCTTAAAGTTACGGCGCTTTCTGCTTCCCCATTTATTTTCGGTTTCAGCTCCTTCTTAATGTTTAAAGAAATGTTCTGTGTTTACCCGTCCCAGAACTGATCTGTGAATCATTAAAGTCGGCAAAAGCCAATAACTCAGCAGACGAATAAATATTGTCTACTTGTTTTTGGCAACTGTCTTTTAATTTTACAGCTGACGTTTTCCTCTGCACTGCCATTAATGGTCATGTTTTTTTCCCCTCATGCAGGAACTGCTCACTGTGCTAACATGTACCCAGCAAGGAGCCAAGATCTTCCCCAGCTATCTGAGGCTCGGGATCACGTCTTTCTGCTCCTCCAGCAGTGGTTGAAGTAGTGATTGAAGGCTCCTTCGGCTTTACAAAGCAAACGCATCACTTCTGATTTCTGAAATTCAAACTTGATTTCTTACTGTACTGCCAAATTTTCAGCTCCTTGAAGTCTTGTAATGCACCTTTGCACAAGTTTGATTTGGGAAAGTTTTTGTTTTTAATGTGTTAAAATTTTAAATCATTTTTAAAAATTATTATTGACATTAAATTTGAATTATTTTTACCTCTTAGTCCAGTGTATTGTGTGACACTGTAGAAGAAATACATGCTGTTTAGCAGTCTGATAAACCCCTGGAAAGGGACAAAAAAAACTAAAAAGGTTTGGTAAATTGATTTTACCACTAAGACATATATGAAAAGATGTTTACGAGTACAAAAAACATATTTTTTTATGATATAGTTTGCTTTTTAAATAAAATATGTGGTATCTCACTTTGTATCGGTCATACCAGTATAACTGATCACGCTGTTCCATCTCAATATAATTCAAACTACTGAACATCATTTTGAAGTAGGAAATTTCAGTAGATTTCAAAATGTGGGTTATCACAAAGTTGATCAACAATAACCAGTGCACACTCATCCTTTGTTTTCTCATGTTGCAACAAGAAGAATGAAGACAGGCAGCATTTTAGAGCTGGGACCTGACTCAGTTTTTGTGTTTGACGGGGAAACGTGCCCAACCACCATGCACCAGTACATGTCAAAAAATTTGAATATTGTGTAAAAGTGCAATATTTCTTGCTAGTCATCTCAGAAAGTGAAACAGTAACTTTATAGATTCATTCAAATAACACTAAATAAAATATGTCAAGCCTTTACTTTTTGCAATTTTAATGATTGTAGCTTACAGGTAAAGAAATCCCCAGAATTAGCGTCCAAGTACAAAATATCGCATTAGACCAACAAATGTCTAACTTATTGGCTCTTCTGGAGTGGATTTCACTTGACAGTTATTTCAAGGCTGTGCTTCTGCCCTTTACTGGTGCATCTTTTCTTACCACTCTTTTTTTTTTCTTCCACTCAATTTTCTGTTAATATTTTTGTTTGCAGAACTCTGTGAACAACCAGCTTCTTCAGCAATGACCTTGTGTGGTTTACTGTCCCTGTGAAGGGTGCCCTATCAGCAGTCTTCACCCATGAATGTCTAACCGATTGACCCAGAGTCAGAGACTGTTTAAAGGGTCATGAAATCTTTGCAGGTGTTTTGAGTTAATTTGCTGATTAGGGTGAGACGTAATGAGTTTCCATTGGTGACGTTTGTCACAGTATGCAAATTTTCAGATATGCTGAATTTTGGGTTTTCATTTTCTGTAAGCCATAACCATCAAAACAAGAAAAAGATGGTCTTTTCTGATTATTAAGAGTGTTCCTTTTCTTTTCTGCTTATTGGAAGTGTTCTATCGCCAGCAGGACCATGAACTGTTGCAAAGACCGGATCGGTATGCACTGTTCCCTACTTTTGCCTTTGCCTCATTGTTTCAAATAGGATATTGCGAAAGCTTAGCAAGACATGATTATCATACAGGGCATGTTTATTGTTTGTTCTGGCCATCTCCTGAGATTTATCCAAAACACAGACATGTTGACCCAACTCTGCTCTGCATTGTTTGTTTTTAATTCATCCCAGCCAGACACAACGTTTAGTCCAACATTTCTGGCTCGGACTAAGCCCCTGTATTGGTGCCTCATGCTGTAAAACTGGATTCTTAGGTTTTTTTTACATACAGTTGCTGCAAAAGTGATGTTTTGAAGCACATTCCTTCTCGACCAAGAAAAGTTACTTTGTCTTCTTAAAATGTTTTATGCTCACTGACAGAAAAAGTTTAAAAGTGAATACAAGATAACACAAATGCTGGAACTGAATCACTATTCCAATCAGGTGAATAACAGAGTTGGCAGATACTTATGGTTTGGGTGTGGAATTTACTCAGGCTTGCTTGCAAATAGATTGTCGGATGATCAAGGTATTCATGAAATTGAAAGATGGAATAAAGTACCTTCTGGATTTTTTGAGGTTCACCTTTAGCTATATTAAAGAATGGATCAGCTGGAGTAAGGAAGTCTCTGTCAGATGTTCAGCTTTATGTATTGTTTTGTAATCTGTTAATTCTCCACAAATGTATACAGCCCTGAATTGACTGGTTTAATTCGTAGTCTTCATCATACTGTTTATTCTTCTTACACGATTATGGGAGTAACTTTTCCTACTTGGAACCTGAACATTTAACTTCCATGAAACGCAGTATGAACGTGCTTTTATTTTGGAGGTCTAGAGGAAGTAGTTGTAATATAACTCAGCATTTGATGCAATCAGAGCGAGCGCCGCTCCCACTCCGAGCTCGGTTGTTTGACCAGAAGGCGGAGCTCAGTCCAATAAATTCCTCTTACAAAGCAACCGTGAGCTCAGTTGTAGTGCTCCGGTTAGCGGGAATAAACACACGTTGTTTCTTACGTTATATTACGGTCGAACCGTCGTTTCTCGATTGGACTTGAGTTAGTAACGGACCGATATAAGGTTGCAGTATCACCTGGGGGGATAAGTCGAAGAAGGAAAACGTCACACGAAAGGTAAGGAGAACCGTTTAACTTTGTCCTCTTGAAATTGTAAAGGATATAGAATATATCATATGTGCTGCGTAAAGGGACGGAGTGTTGCTTTAAGCTTAAGTGGGCGTACAAAGTTAACTTCTCACTTTTTTTTCTTGACTTTTGATATGCTAATTTTCTATGATTTCAGTCTGCATTTTGCATCGATCAGCTATTTGTTTTAACACCAACCCACAAAGGTCTTTTTTTATTTTTTTGTTAAAGCAAACAGTTGCCTATAGACGTGACTTGAATTGTTATTGTTCAAAGAGAAAGTGTGCTCCCTCTTGAGTAGCTTCTTCGACCCCCCCCCCCTGCTGTTCTCACGCATTGTTTTAATTAATGCCTTGCAGGATGGTCAGGGTAAGCCGTTAGCCATTGTAATAAAATAGGTGATTTTTACTGGAGCAAACCCAATTTTTCTGAGAAATTAGCAGGGTCGGTCCCAGCTTTTATAGGGCCCTAAGCAGGAATTCATTTGGGTTCCCACTTCTTCCAGATAACTTCCCTGCCAGAGCAAATTCTCTGTGATTGATCATATACATGTTTAGTATTTTCTAAATTAGCGCTGATCTGGTGTTTTTTCCCCAATCTATAAAGATCTGACATGTTGATATAAAGTTTAACTAAATGTCATTTCTCTTTAAGAACTTTGACGTTCCTAATTGTCTAATGATTATGAAATATGAATGTCTTAAAAATAAAAGGGTTCTTGTAAATATTTTTTTTCAAAAAATTTACAATCTCTTGAATAAGAACAATCAGTACATGTCAAGAAATGCGCTTACATTAAAGTTCACCATCTTACAAAGTTAACTTTTCTACATGATTAATTAAATAACTGTAGTCTGAGATAATATTTGAGTGGGAAATGATCTGTTATGTGCGACTTAGATTAATGCTTTCAATAATGTACTGTAGCTGTGTATGAGTCTTATAAAAAGTCTTTCTGCAGTTGATCATTATTTATATTGGGAGCCGACGTCACACTGTGAGAGTAGGTGTTAAATGACTGGATGGAAACAGAATTTCCTTATTCTGAAATGAGAAAATGACAGATGGTGTTTTTAAAGCGCCTTTAGCCTTTTATATTGATTATTGCGTTCAGCATTGTTGGCAAATCTGATTGTAAACATCAGTCCTGTGTGGTTTCCCCTTAGAGCCGGGGTGGGCAATCCTGGTCCTCGAGGGCCGGTGTCCTGCAACTCTTAGATGTCTTCCTGGTTCAACACACTTGAATCCAATAGCTGAATCACCTCCTAAGTGCAGTCAAGTTCTCCAGAGTCCTGCTAACGACCTCATTATTTGACTCAGGTGTGCTGAAGTTGAGATGCATCTAAAAGTTGCAGGAGACCGGCGAGGCCTAGAGTTGCCCACCCCTGCTTTAGAGTAAGTAGACTCTTGCGTGATTCTGATATTTCTAGAAGATTGATATCAATTCTAAATCCTGCATATTTCATGAGACACAATTGGACTCTTCAAAAGGGTTGAATAAAACAACTTTAGGTGTAAATCCGTCCGCTTTATTGTTTTAATTTCATGTGTTGTAACAGCCTAATTAGCAAGCTGGCATATCTTAATTTGCTTCACTTTCCCATTCAGATTCACTAAATGGGAAATGATCAGATTTTTAGTGTCCAACAGGTTGGAGAGAGTGTGAAAATGACATGGGACGTCATAGTACTAAGTAGACTACACTGGCTACCTCAAACTGACTGACGCAATAGGTTTTTCATGACGAAGCGGTGTAGTCACCATATTTCCTGGTAAATATCACTTGAAAACGTCATGTCTGAGTCTCTTAGAGGAACTATTGGAAAACAAACTGCTTCATTTGGGAGGTCTTGGCATGTTTTACACACAGCCATGACGTGATTACAGATCAGACACAACCAGCAGACATTATGAGATTATTTTAAGTTGTCCTTTTGCAGCGTTTCCATCGAACCAATAGATTTTCTTTTTTTTTTTTTTTTTTATCTCAATCAATATTATGCTCTAAAATATGCATTTGTCAATCTGTTTTGAGTGAAACTTCAAGCACTCTTGGAAACACTGAACTGGTTTAGGGGCTCAAAGCAGCAGCAGCAGCAGTTTATTTTTATTACTTTTGGGGCTGACCCTGATCTTGAGTTTCCCATTAAAGGTGTCCACTTAAGGGGGCATCGTTTTGTTTTTTCCTAGAGGAAAGATAAATTGTCATCTAAAAGGCAAACAAGCCAATCATGTTGTTACATGTGGGTGTTACACAAGACGAGCAGCAATATTTGCAGTAAAGCTGAGCGTCCTTTCATTGCTCATCACCGGCAGGCATTAAGTCTGGCTCTTGTGACCATATTTACTTTACTTTGCTTTGATCAGTGGAGCAGGCTGAAACAGATTTCCTAAGATGGCCCTAAAGATTTGGTGTAGCCTAGTAAAATGGAAAACCTTTTAATGTGGGTCTGTTCTCATCACTCTGATTCAGCTGTGCTAAATAAAAGGTTTTGCTCCTCAAAGGATGACGAGGAGCGTGTGTGATAATTAACTATTACCAAGAAAACCGGAGTGAGTTGTGTGAAAGGAATGAGTGGCCATGGAGACTTTGAGGAATGCAAGTTGTGGTACATTCATGTTTGATAACAGGTTTGTTCTATGAGGAGCAGCACAATCAAATAACTTCATTCATTGCTTTTCTTTCTCTCTTTCAAGGTGCTTCTGAGATCAAAATGAAGCACGTCTCCTTCCTCTGCCTGTATGCGCTGGTAACCCTTTGCGCCCATAAGGGTGTGCTGTCCGCGGCCCCCTCGTATGGCGAACGCGGCTCCGATCTGGGCATACAGGTGTTCCAGCAAGTAGTCCGCTCAAAGCCTCTAGAGAACGTGGTGCTTTCACCCCATGGAGTGGCTTCAATCCTCGGCATGCTGCTGCCCGGAGCCCATGGGGAAACGAGGAAGCAAATCATCAGTGCACTGCGTTACAAGAAAAACGGTATGGAGGGTTTTAGACAGAGGAATTTGGTATTGAGTCCTTTATGATTTGAAATCACTATTTAACATCAATCCAAAGGTTAAATACACTTGTTGTGCACAGGTCCTTATAAGATGTTGAAGAAGCTGCACAAAAACCTGACTTCGAAGTCAAACCAGGACCTTGTGCAGATTACCAACGCCATGTTCAGCCAGAACGGTTTCCCAATGGAGGAGACCTTTATGGCCACCAATAAAGCAAACTTCCAGTGTGAGAGCCGGAGCCTGGACTTCAGCAACCCCACTGCAGCAGCTGATTATATCAATCAATGGGTCAGGAATAAGACCAAAGGTAGGGGTCATGCTTGGTTGGTACAGTTCTCTATACACATTTTTTTGAAGACTCAGTTGTGTATGTTAAAAAGATTTGTTGCTTTTTGTTGCAGATCTAATTTGAATTTGCAGTTTCAATGCATTACAATATTTCCTATTAGAATAAAGTTTGTCTTTAGGGCAGCAACTAATTGTTTTAGTAATCTATGGATTATTCCGAGGATTAATTGACAAATCTTATAAAAATGATTGCCGTTCTAATAATTTTTTTTTTGTAAACCCTTAACGTTTTTTTATAATATTAGAAATGCATTAAGAGATGCAAATAAACAAAATGGGTGAAGCTAAAGCTATGCTACTTGAGTAGTTCTGGGTAGAACATTATTGCACAGATATTTTTTTTTAATTTCTGAAATGCAAAATTTTTATATAGATTTTTACAGTTTGGGCTTATTTACTGCTGTGAATGTGTTCTTTTTTTAGTTTTTAATTATTAAATTACTGAATGAGTTGCAGATTATTCCAGTAATCGATTCATCACGATTAATAATCATCATTTCAGCCTTGGTTTCCTGTAGGCGTGGCACCCTTTTCTGTTTAAGACTCTTATTTTGAAATGAGAAAGGAAGTAGTTCACTAGTTGCTCTGTTGTGTTGACATGGTCCACTAATATTACCAAGCGGTCTACTAATATTGGATTATAAAATAATCCAAGAAGCCACCACTGATGTAAAATCATACTGGCAACATGTTGTATGTGGTTTAAAGAATGTCCAATAACAGATCAGATTTAATTGATGTTTCAACACTTTGATAAGCGTTACCATTTCCTTCATAGCTTTTTCTTCTGCTAATGTTAAATGATATCCAACAGCTGTTTAAAAAGATAACTCTAAAACTGAAGTAGATGATTTCCGTTTCTAGATCTAAAATCTTTAGACCAATCACACCTGAACTGGATGAGTCCATGTTAATTGGAGACCTGGGCTGCAGTTTAGTTGCAGTTTACTTTTTCTGTCTCAAACAGAAAATGCACCATCAAGTCCATCATATTCACAAAAACAGAGATTCTCAAACACAATTTGGGATTTGCATTCTTTAAAACACAGAGTGCGATTTAGGAAACCTTTATTTGTGAAAAGAAAAAAAACGAGACAAAACAGAATGTTTAGCAAAAATATTGCTGAAGTTTAATTCCTTTGAATCCAATAAGTTTTTTTTCCTGCCTAGAAAGGCTGGTAGTTACAACACTAGTTTTTAACAGTACTGATCTAACATTTCAGCAATGAGAGTCTTTCAAGTATAACTCATGCTTCTTATTGTTCTGCCTTAATTTATCATCCCTGGACTATAATTCACAAACCACTCTGCAAACCTTTTGTCCTATGAGTCTGCAGTATCACTTCTTCTTCCAACATGATTTGAATATAAAACAGTGGGGGTTTTTTTCTTCTTTTTTTTTAATCAAACTTTGTTCTTTTACCATTGTGTATTTGGGCAGGCCACATCACCAACCTGATCAAAGCGGACATGCTGGATTCGACTCTGACCCGTCTGGTCGCTCTCAACTCCATCTACTTCAAAGGCTCATGGAAGTCGGGTTTCCAGCCCATCGACACGAAGATGAGGGAGTTCACTGGCGGTGATGGAAATGCATACAAAGTGTCAATGATGTCCCAGCTGTCCATCTTTAACTTAGGTGAGTGAGCATGCTCAGAAGCAGCTGGAGTTCATTATGAAAGGATGACATGCAAACACACTGCAAATGTGCCTAATAGTTTTTTTTTTTTTTTTTTTTTAAATGATGTGAACCAGACATAAATGTCCATTTTAGGAGTTCTGGGGAGACTGAATTTCAAGGCAAAGAAGGTTTTTGTTTTAAAAAATATCTTTAATGCAAAATTCGTACAATTTTGGCGTAATTAAGCTAAACAAGTAGTTTTTTTAGAAATTTTTTTTTTTTTATTCTCTATATCCCTGTTAACAATTAATCAGTTCCTAGATTAGTTGATGATTGATGATTGATTGATGAAATGTATTAATCATGATTCATCCGATTATTTGTATCAGCCCTAGTCCTGAAACGGTAAATTATTTTCATGTCGACTTGGAGTGGGGAAAAAGTGGCCATTTATTTTTGAAGCCCGATCAGATACCTTGCAAGTACGACTGTACACTTCAGATTTGTTAATTTAATTATTTTCTACTATATTAATTTTATTCTTCTGGTGGAATAACGGTCAGGATGTGATTCATGGTCCAGATTGTGGCAAGTTGTAAAGAATTACAGGCTAAGACGTGTCACATCCACATGATGTTTTTAGTTATGTGTGAAATGCAATAATGCACGAGTCAGTCAACTAAATTTAGACATGTCAGAGCTGTGGTGGTGCAGTGAGTGCGGGGGATAGATTCTCATCCAGCGACTGTAATAAACTGAGGCCATGTTCAGCTGTAAAGCATAAGATTCCCTCATTTCTACTGTAGATGCAACATTCAGCACCTTTACAGAGGTTTTCAGGGGCTCTGAAAACCTCTGTAAGCCTTTACAACACCAAACTTCAATGTTTTATCAGCGTTTGTTTTGATGGCTCGTCAATGGTGAATAACTGAAGTAGAAGGAGAGTGTAATTTATACAATTAAAAGGAGAGGGCACAAAAGAAGATGCATGTCTGTGACAGTTTGTCACTTCCTAGCTGTTTATTTGTTTTTATAATTTTAGAACCTCATTCAAAGAGTTTGCAGTTTTGAGTTCGCTTTGAGCTTGTGACATTAACAAGCTTTTAATTCCCTTTTGAGCCCAAATTAATATATTTTAATTTTTGTTGCTTGAGAAGCTGACATTTATAAAAAAAAGACAAACTAAAAATCTCTCAACATTGTCACATGTTGGATGCATTTCCCAGCCCTTGATGGTTTTCTAAGTCAAGAAGATTAAACATTTAAAATGTAAATTGTTGTTCTCATCATAAATCATTGGAAGCTCTTATTAGCTCAGTTTACAGTAGAAATATACTTCCTTTTCTATAATCGTGAGTGTGTGTATATAAAAAGGGAAAAGGACAAGAGTTTAACAGAAATCAGAAAATCGGTCTGAGCAAAACTGGAAGTTTAACTTCAATGGCTTTAACACCTGGGTTAATGTGTTGACCCGCTATAGTTTGTCAAATGAACACAATAAGTCAGATGCTGATTTATTTTCAATTTCTGAACTTTTAAGCTGAACCTGGAAGTGAAAAAACTCCCTACTTGCATATTTTAGGTGACCTGGTGGTGTTTGTTGAAGCGAAGGTTTTAAAGTTATAAAAGTCAATTTTTATAAGAACCCTGCAAGATGGATGTAATTCTCTGCTGGACAGTCAGAGCTCCCATTTTTATAGCAGCTAGGATGATGATATATCTAGGATGTGTTATCGTGTCATAGGAGTCAGCTGGCCGGAACAGGAGTCGGAACCAAAATTAATTGAAACGGATGAAGCTTCCTGACATTGGGAAATTTTGCGAGTTCAGTATATTAAATTAATTCACACTTTTTCCTCACTTGTTTTGGTTCCCTTTATATTTTTTATGACGACTTTATCTCTAACAATAAACATCTTTGATGCTTCTTAGATTTCTGCCTTTTTATGACCATTTGTCCTCCACAAGTAAAACTATAACACCTTTCAAGATAAAAATTACAAGTGCTTCAACAAACGGAAGAGAAAATACACAAGACAAAATTAGACGGCAGATTTGAAGAGAAAACCCAAAAACTGAGCAATGTTTTGGGACACGAGGATCAATTTATGAAATATAAGAGGAATTACATGAAAAACTTGATTTAGAAATAAGTTAAGGCGTGTTTTTTTTTTTTGTTTTGTTTTTTAAGTGATTCTATGCTAGGACTCTCTAAATAGTTTAAAGACCAATCAATCTGTACTGTGGTAAAAGCCAGACAGTCTTCGGTCTTCTACTGGCCACCAGTGAGTTATTTTTCATTGACAAATGAATGCCCGTTTGAGCATTAAAAATATGCAAAAATGAGGCTAAAGGTTCAAAATTTCCCTCAATGTCTTGGTGACGTCCTTGCTGATTCACACCCTGATTACTTCTTAGAGGTATTTTAAAGTTGGCCTCTTGTGAAAAGAGTCTCTGTTCTTCCACGTTGTTCCCTCTCTTTAGTCCCCCAGTGTGACTTTGCTGGGTCTGTGCCGCCAAGTTAATTTTGGATCTTTTTCCAGGTTCCTACATCTCATTTACAGTCTTTCTTATCTCTGGATTCCACAGATTTTTTCCCTCAACCCCATCTAATCGTACTTGCGAGAATTTTTCCAGGGCTTTAAATAAATGTAGACGTAAAGAGGGAGATGATTGCTATTGACAATTTAATTCCCTTCCTTTTAATCGATAGTATTCGATTGGAGAAAGCTTTATATGAAGCATGATAAACCAGTATTCTGTGTTTGTTTTTTTTGTAATCTCTTTTCAAGCTAACTTCTAAAGCTTCTTATGTTCTTAGGCATGGCCACCACTCCCCAGGGGGTCAAATACCGGGTGATTGAACTGCCTTACCATGGCAACACCATCAGCATGCTGATCGCTGTCCCCGCTGAGGACACGCCTCTGTCCAGTGTCATTCCACACATCAGCACAGCCACTGTGCAGAGCTGGGCCAACCTCATGCGCAAGAGCAAAGTCCGCCTGCTCATTCCAAAGTAAGTCCTAAACACACACACGTAACTGTGGCTTTTGGTGAAATGAACAACAACCGCACGGTTCTGTTTGTTTGTAGGTTTTCTGCAGATGCAGAAGTAGACTTGAAAGCTCCTCTCTCTGCGTTGGGAATAGCAGACATGTTCAGTCAGGATGCGGCCGACTTCACACACCTCAGTGAGTGAAAGCCCTGTTAGTGTGACGCATACACACTAGTAGGATGAATGTGTTTGAAGCAGGTTGATTTTAGGTTTGAGTAAGTGTGAAAACCTGAGGAGAAATGTTGCCTAATCACTGCTGAGAGCCAGTAAGAAGTTGAAATAGTCTCACTCCTCAGTGTGAAAACTGAATCAGGGTGGGCCTTGGGAAATGCAGCTTTGAATAAAAGGTTGTAGTGCCACCATGTGGTGCTATAGTCAGATCTGTTTTTTAAGATTTTTTTTTTTTTTTTTCAAAAAGAATTGGATTTAAACTTTTGCGTTACTGCCATCTTGTGGCTTGAAGTAAAAACTAATGTACAGGAAGTCATTATTTTGAGGTAAGATGAACTGCTGCCGTTCTCCCAGGTACCGAGCCGGTGTACGTCTCCAAGGCTCTGCAGAAATCCAAAATCATTGTAAATGAAGAAGGGACGAAGGCAGTAGCTACCACCAGTAAGTATACCCGATTGTTTTTTTTTTTTTGTTTTTGATCAGACATAAATCTGCATGCTTTACCCCCAGTATTTGTTTATACGCCCCACTAATCTGAGTTGTTGTGGTGTGTGTTTAGCTGCCATCTTGATGGCTCGCTCCTCTCCCCTTTGGGTGACTGTGGACAGACCTTTTCTGTTCCTCATCAGACATAACCCAACAGGTCTGCAGTTTTATTCGCAAAACATAGATGAGTGTATTTTAGATTTGCATTAGCAGTATCTGATATTTGTGAACTGTCTTTATTTCTGTTTGCAGGGACCATCCTGTTTATGGGTCAGATCAACCAACCATGAAGCCCACCTTCAGTTCCTGTTGGCTCATCTAGCAGCACCTGATATGCTTACACACTGTCATGCATGAACACACAAGCACACAGATGTGCTGTGGTTGTTGACTTATGAACAATGTGGACATATATTTGTCTTAAATATTGCTTTTTATGTTGATTTTTCTGCAACGCATAACATGTCTTCCAACATGTTTTTGCAGACTAAGTTTTCCTGCTGTTTTAATTTTTTGGTGTACTTTTTTGGCTTTATCACTTTTTAAAAAGACTTTAAATGTCACATGTGTAATTTCTTAACTCTGGAGTATGATGATCTTTTTATTTATGGTGTCTCTGTTTCAGTTTAAACTTTTCTATCTTGAGTCATGTAACTCCGGTTTGCCTGTTTCCCTCTTTCGTTATGGTGATGCCATCAAGACTTGAAGTGCATTATTGCCTACATTAAAAGTTGTTTTCTCCTTACTGAGAAGATCTGTTCCTTCACATGTGGAAACAAAAATTAAACTACAGAAATTTATAACGTCAGTAATTTGTGCCTTGCTGTTATTGTGGTAAAACATTTTTGTTGGAAAAGAGCATCATGATTATTTCTCTTGACTGTTTCTTGAGCAATCGTGTTAATTTATGCAAAAATGGTTGGAGGATCAAATTGGGAATCGATCACATCTGTACCGAACCAAAAGCACATTGACCAAGAGAAACTTTTGTTAAAGAAGCATAAAAGAAAACTGCTTTTCAAACGGAGAAGCATAGCATCTCTGATTCACTGAGAAAGTATTCACACTGTAAACTCTTACTGACTCTCAGTATGATACTTCACTTGTTGAAGTAGTACAATCTGATGTAAAAGGTTGTAAAATTGATGGTTTCAAGCAATTTTTACAAGTAAAAATCTGAAGTTTACCATTTGTATTCGGTCCCCTTTAACACCTGGAAATTAAGTGCAGTCAACTTTCTTCAGATGTCTCAGAATTAGTAAAGAAAATTTGGTGTTGATCTCAATATAAATGTGTGCAAAACGTATGAAGTGGAAAACTAGAAAATTATCCTGAATTAACTGTTTTGAGGATGAAACTTGGAGGCAGCAGCAGAGGAGCTGATGGGAAGAAGGATAGAGCTAAATACACATCAGTCCTGGTGGGAGGAACCTTCTCCAGGTTTCAAAAGATTGCTGACCTATAGGTAAGACGACCTGAAACGTATAGCCTGAATACCAACAAATTGGTGTGAACATACAAATGCACCACACTTTTGAGATTATTGGCTAAACAAAAAGTTTAAAAACCTGCTAACATTGATTCTTTCCATTATGCATTTATGTTCTGCTTTGTGTTTCTCACAAAAAACTTAAACATTGAAGGTTGAGCTTGTAATATATGAGAATAGATTAAAGGAATGAGTTTTTCTGCAAAACACTGAACATTGAAATTATTCTAGTAAAGTCTGACAACAACCAAAGTGGTAGTTCTAGCAAGAACTACCACTCACCAGTGGTCAAATGTACCATATTTTGTTGCACATGCTCAGTTTCTGGTGAAGAGTGTGCTCAAATATAGATCCATTTAGCATTAATCTACTGACACAGACGTTTGATCATAAGTTTTCTTTTTTTTTTTTTGTATTTGCAATAATGTAATCAGAGAAAAAGTATAGTCTGCAAATTCTGGTATTTTCAAAGGATACATTAATAACATTAACTGACTTCATTATATTATCTCACAAAATTAACAATGAGTATGTGAACATACATAGACAACAAATGAAACCTGCCCTAAAAAGGAGGTTAGAAAGGGGAAGTCTGTGCAATACCCTTGTCAGGGTAATACTTCAGTATGTGACAATTTACAACAAAATAGCAAATAAAACAACTGACCACAACATATTATGTTGGTAAGTAAGACAGTGAGTCAGAGTGCTTTTACTGGAAAGTCTGGCAACTATGGTTAAAAACTATCTGATTTAATCTACTCTCTATATATCTTTTTTGGCTACAATTTGTCTGAATTTGTAATTTCTCGGGATAATTACGGTAATCCCTATTGCGCCCTCTAGCAGTCTTTACGGTAATCCTGACAGGGGCTCTGGGTGTCAGCTGATCCTCCTGCTGGCGAGCGAGGAGGAAAAATCCTCTGAAGGAAAATAGTGCTTGCTAGGTAGGTGAAACCATGGCTGCAGAAATTCATTCGAGGCCCCAGACCGCTAGACCAGTCCTCCTGAACAAGATAGAGGGACACTCGGACACGGTTAATGCGGCCGTTTTAATCCCGAAGGAGGATGGAGTGATCACGGTCAGCGAGGACAGGTGAGTCCGAGGAGTCGAGCTAACAAGAGCTAGCGGGCTAGGTCTATTTACTGGTTATTAAATTGATATGTTGGTGAAAGGAGGGGTCTGAAACAGAGAAGGCAGCATTATTGACCCTCACTGAAACGGCTTTTGTTTGGGAATTCGATAAAGAGCTAACGCTTATCCTCAGTTTAGCTTTAGCGCTAAATAGCAACCTGTTTGTGTTCGTCGCTTTTAAAACAGTTTGGACAAAGATAGTGACATTTGGGAAGCTGGGTGTAAAAATAAACCCTCCAAACTATCTTCTGGATCTAGTTTTTGTGATTTAAAGAGCTTTGGGGACCAACTGTTTTGCATAAAAATGTGCAGTAAAATTGTGTTGTGGTAAACAAACTGATAGACACCACATTGCATATTCGCAATGCCAGTCGATAGTCACAACATTATTGAGAGTGGACTCTGCCTCCTGAACGTCACACTCTCCTGATCAGCACCTGAATGCATCACGGTACCAAAACGCACCCCTTGGTCTCAGTTTGACCCGACCTAAATAATCTTTGCAGGGTAGGTCCGTCATTTTTCAGTGGATTATTCTGAGAAGCTGTCACACTTTATTACAAACAGTAAAGGAAGCAAATACCCCCTCCTTTCAGGGTCGGTGGAACAAAACTGAAACCATTTCCGTCACACATGAAACCCACTTGATGTAAGAAAAAAAAAAAAAAAGGAGAAGTCGTGGCTCGGCCGTGTGACAGGTTACTTGATGAAATTGGTTTTGACTGCTGCTGCTTTAGATAAGACAACAACTTTACTGACTTTAGTTGTTTATGTTCTCTTGGAGGAAGCTTGACGTTTTCAAAGAAAATGCATATGGATTCTGATTTTAATTGGCTCACCAGTCTATAATTGCAGTGGCACATATTTTTTTAAATCGGAACAAAACTGGCTTTAAGTCTCCATGGTTTAATTTTTAAGAAAAAATTTCATAGCAAACTTCACTATATGGCTGTCCCTTTATTTGGAGAATTAATCAGAGGAGCAGTAGTAGGTAACTCTGGAGGAGCTGCAGAGATCTACAGCTCACGTGGGAGATTCTGTTGACAAGACGGCACTATGACAGAGTAGTGGCATCATCATGCTGTGGGAATACTTCAGCAGTGGCAGAGAAACTTGTGAGGATGGACCTAACTACAGTATAATCCTAAAAAAAAAAAAAAAAAATCCAGTTGCAGGAGACTTGAAACTGGGGTAGAAATTCACTGACCTAAAAATGCAACCAGAAGTCCAATTGAACGGTTCAGATCAATGTGCACTCATCTGTTAGAATGGCCCAGCCAAAGTCCAGACATGACGCCAACAGCAAATCTGTGAGAAGAATGCCTCAGCAAACTGATGTACCCAGATATCCTTCAGATAAAGGATCAACTATTTTTAGCTGTAGATTAACAAAGCTAAGCATTCTCAGAAAGACTCATTGCTGTAATTGCAGTAAAACGTATTGACTCTGGGGGTTTCAGTCTTAAGTTTTTCTACTCTTGCTGTTGATGTTTGTCTTAGGTGTCTGCAGATTGGTTTAGACTGATCTCTTTCTGCACATTTTACCTTCAGGACCATCCGAGTGTGGCTGAAAAGGGACAGTGGTCAGTACTGGCCAAGCATCTACCACACTGTCTCCTGTAAGTACGGCCTTCATTTTATTGAGAGAAACAACGTATTAGGCTTACGAATGCATGTGGAAGCAAAACACCGCTGCAGCTACTTCCCTCCTTGATGCTCTTGTCTGCTTCTTTATCCCTGCAGCTCCTTGCTCTTGCATGTCATACCACCATGACAGCAGACGCATCTTCATTGGTCAGGACAATGGAGCAGTTGTGGTGAGTGAGCTCAAACTCTACTTGGGACATTGGAGGTCAATGCTCTTTAAATTTAAATCTGTGTTTCGGTGTTTATTTGATGTGATAGTTTTTATTCCTTTGTGCTTGTTCTTGTAGGAATTTCTCATCTCTGAAGATTTCAACAAAATGAACCACGTTAAAACATACCCAGGTGAGGACAGAAAAAGGAAAGTTAGGCTCATTGTTATTGAAGAAAAAAAAAAGATGTCAATGAACCTAATTGAGAAGTTAAACAAAATGAAGCCAGGGTATTTAAATTGGTGGTTGTGTGATTATTCTACATATCAGATTAATTTCACCACTTATGGTGGCAGCATGTTGGAGTTTCAGTACCGTAAAATATCAGAAATTCCTCCTTTAATTTGAAAACATTTATCCAGTAAATCTAAGAGTTTTAAGTTGCGTAAGTTTTAAGACTCTCACTGACACAAGAGTGGTGGACAATTCTCATTTAGTTTCCACATAATTACTGTTTTTTTTTTTTTTTTAAGATTGGAAATAGATAAAACTAATTAAATTAGTTTTTCTCAGAGGTCTGGAAAACGCGTAGAAGGGATATTCAGGGATGGCTTTGTTGTGTGAAGCGGTTTAATCTTCTGCCCCAAAATGTGTCATTTGAAGTCGTTTTAAAGTTCTCCAGATTAAACATATTTTCTCTGCCTGACAGAAGTGGCTCTTTCCACGCTGAAGGGTAAATGGGTTAACGTTACTGACATGTTTTTACTTATTGAAATCTCCAAGTAAAATTCCAATAATACAACATAATTTAATGTAAAGTGCTGCTTTCTGTTGACATTTGGGGAATAACCATTACCCTAATTTGTGAAGAAATTATAAACCAAACACTTTTTCACCGTTAATTCCAGTTTCTTTTCAAGATCATTGCTCCTGTGAGCTGATTTATTTAGAAATCCCAGTTTGAAGGTCAGACTGTTCTTTGGAGAGTAAATGTCTCTCCACTTGTCACTACTACCGACAAGTGCAAGCAGCAAAATCCGCATGAGTCACAGTGAGATTAGATAAAATGCGGGATGTGACTGTGCCTACTGATATTTCAACACATATCTGGTGGCTTTGTATTGACAAGCTGTCATTTTAATTCAGTGGAGAAAAAAAAGAGGCTCTTTTAGATCCACCAACAGATTTTAGACTAGAATCAGACAAGTTTGGAGATTAAATCTCCTGTCTGAGTGTCTTTGCTGAATATCTGGACAACCACTTTGAAAAAATAACTCATGTAGGTAATAGAAGCAACTCACAGCCTCTAGATGTAGGAGCTAATTATTAATCTAGGACACTTTGAGGAAGTAGAGACAACTCCCTTCTTTGCTTTGCTGATGAAGTGTAATTGTGTGTTTAAAAGATCAACAGCATGTTACACTTTATGTTCCTTGTGGTAATTACAGTTTAAAAATTTGACATTAGCTCCCACTTGCTCACAAAAAGTGCACATTTGCAGAGTTTGGGCTTGAAAACAAGGCTTTCAATATTTAACTGAAAACTGTTCTGAAGTTTTCACCACTGGATAAATCCAATTTCCAAGCACTGGGCAACGACTGATGGTTTCATGAAACCTCAACTTAAGTTGGCACATCTGGTTTTAATTTTCTTGATTATAGTGCTGAATCATAATTTCTAAGATGATACATTTAGACTCTACTGGGTTCACTTGCTTGTTTATTAGAATTTACGTATATAGGTCTTAATTTTAAATATCCATTTTCTTGAACATTAATTTTATTCCTATAAAACATTGAAAAGCTCCTCGTATAATAGAAATAATATGAAATGGTTGAAATGAGGGTTATTTAATCGGTTTGTAAAATTTTACTTTTTCTACAATAAACTAAGCGTGCAGTTTATAATGAAAATAAACTTTTGCAGTAACAGCATCTGTAAATCTCTTGGTTTTAAAAAGGTGTAAGGCAAAAATGTTGTTGTTTCCTTTCCATTCTCTTGGATTAGAAAACAAACAATATAGCCTACTATCAGCAACGAGAACAGAATATGGGCCACTCCTTCTTAACCGTTTTTGAAGAATTGGCACAGCAAAGTTTCCTGTATAGCAAAAACATCCGTTTTATTTGGTGAATGTAAGTCCTGTCCAATTAATCTTTATCTTTTTGCAAAGGCCAGAGCTAATGTTGGCGTCGTAGTAGAGAGCCATCTTAGTTAAATTTAGATGGAAGAGTCTGTTTGCACAATATACAGCTTGGTGTGTTCTAACAAATGTTCTACATTACTACCTGACTTTGGCAAGAATATAGCAATGACTCCCCTGGCTAGTCCAGGGAAGTGAAGAAAAGATGAAGGTACATCGCTTTTATTATCCACCAGCCCTCTTAGAGAGATGGGAGAAAAAGGGAGGATCCCACCAGTTTCAGTTTACTTCACAACTCTGGTATTTGCACTTGGTTCAAACCCTGGTTCAGAAATACCTTTTATTATGCCTTTCAAGTGAGCTACCTCCATCATGAAGGGAGCTTTAAAACTAAAATTGATTGATTGAAATCAAATAAAGTTTTGACATAACACTGCTACAGGAGATTTTTCTGCACATAACCGTTAGCATCTACAACAACTCTTTGAAGAAAATCATTTAATACCAGTTACAACATTTATTTTCCTTCTGGGATTTAAAAAGTATTTTTTAGAATTGAATTGAACTCTAATGCCATTTGCCTGTTTAGTACTTATGTGTTGGTGTTTGTTCTTATCCTGTAGCCCACCAGAACCGTGTGTCGAGTATGGTCTTCTCTCTGGAGAGCGAGTGGGTGGTGAGCACAGGCCATGACAAAAGCGTCAGCTGGATGTGCACCCAGAGCGGCAGCATGCTGGGGAGACACTACTTCACCTCCTGGGCCTCCTGCCTACAGTATCCTTCCGTCGCACGCTCTCTGTGCGATGCGTAAGCCGTAATAAAACGTGGAGCTCGTTCAGACCCTGACTCCCTCGCTCAGATACGATCACGAGACGCAGCACGCCTTCATCGGTGATTACTCTGGACAGATCACTTTGCTGAAATTGGAGAAGCAGACGTACTCCACCATCACGACTCTGAAGGGCCACGAAGGTAGATTGAAAGACATGTTCATAGCCTAGATGTTATAGCTCTGATGAGAAAATGTTTATTTCAATGTTTAAAAACTTCAGTTAACTTAGATTTGGAAAAAATGACTTGTGAACATCTCTCGGTACTGCTACCTTGCACAGAGGTATGCAGGGAGTGGGAGGACTAATAAAAAGCAAAAAAAAAAAAAAAAAATTAACTGCTTCAACTTTGTAGTTTGAAGGTCAAAAACTGGAAAACCTGTCTGAGTTTCACAGTGGACAGAGCAGACAAAGCAGCGAAATGGTCTGACCTCAGCTCCATTTCAAAGCTTTGTAGCTGGTAATGGTCCAGTTCAATTGAACTCTTCTGACTGGGCGAATATCCAGCCACTGTTTTCTCAGAACCTTTGTTGAAACTGAAAAAAATCAGTGATTTAAAACTGCAGAACATGTGAAATCATTCCAGAGTTCAAAAAAATTACTTATCATCTGAAATTATTTACATGTAGACATCATATTGTTATTTACAACTTTATAATACTCTATTATTTTTTGTGTTTGTAATGCATCACAGTAAAGGTGCAGTTTATTCTAATCTTAAATCCTTTTTTAATATTTAAAAAAAACATGTTTCACAAGCTTTGTCCCAGTATTATTTTAATGCATAAAAAAATGTGTTTCTAAAAAAACAAAAGGGGCTGAAATACTGTTATAGTCAGTAGTTTTTGAAACCTCAAGGGCAACTTTGGAAAACTCGCATCAGCTCATAAAGTTTGGCTTCTGTAGAAACATTGAATTGTAATTAAATGCTTGTATTTAAAAATTACAAGAATTTTTCAAAAAGTGGAAGCTAGAAAGTCTCGTATTTAGAAATTAACTGTGTAGCAAACCCTGAATTATTTATTGTAAGTTACTCATGACTTGTGGTCCAGAGCATAGAGCTTTTGTTGTTTTTTTGCCTCTCGTTGTGACTTGAATCACGGAAAATGCTGAACAATGGGCCGTTCCTAATGAGGTTATTTAAAGACTAAACTGAGCTGTTTGGAAAGATTAAGGAAGTGAGACACAGATTCAGTAATCCAACTAATGCAGTTGGATTTATGAATTTAGTTGATTTATTAAATATAAAAAAGGAAAATGTAATAATCCAGCTGTAGTGTGTATCCATGATCAGGAACAAAAAGCAACAAGCCGGTGGGGATGGCGTGTAAAAGCTGGAAAAGCCGCAGCAAGAGGAAAGAAAGACAAATCTATTCCACTCACTCAACTTTGGCAAAACTTTTGCAGTCTTCCATTAGGAAAGGGGTCTGCATATATTATGTCGGACATTAAACCGAGCTGCCAAATCTTAATGGAGAACAAGAAGCACCACCACCCACTCAAGTACAGATTCCTTTTTGGACGAGAATGATGGAAAATACCATCAGCCGTGCTGCTCGGCAAACTCCCACAGCAGCTTGTTTTCAGTTCCGATCTGGCAACCGTGCAGTTCTCATGCTCATCAAGGCGCTCAGTGACCATTCCAGCTCTTCAGATGGGGACTGTTGTCACTGTGGAAAATTGTCCCTCATCCAGATAAACGGGCATAATAAAGAACAAATGCATGACTCAGATGCGATTTTGTTCTGGGTTCTAGTGACAAATGGGGGGAAAAAAACAAAAATGGCGACCAGGATGCTTCGCTGTGTGAAACCGACACTTCCAAGGGTTCTGCGCCAGGCTTGGACCGAACATGAGCTTGTTAAAAAGCAAGCGGAGGCCTGACTCATGTGACCAGATGAAAGTCTAATATTGTCAGATTCTTACCACAGCCATATTGCCCACTCTTCAGTCAGATGGACTCTCGTGTTGCCATGTGCTTCGATGACACAGAACTATCCCAGCGTTAAACCTCCGTCCCTCCTTCTGATCCAGACATGTGCTTTGATGTCTCTGATAATTTGGAGAGCTGCTGATTTATTTTAATGGGCCGAGATCAGAGCTCAAACTATACAGACACTCTGCAACAAATATTTTGTAGGAATTATGAGGCTGGCAAAAATATATGGAACGGTTAAACCTGATGTCTGTTGTCTCACTGAAACTTTTTAAATTCTTATTTTTTTTGTTTTTACGGTGGTCCATTTCTGTAGAAGTTAAAATTAGTCATGTTGACCCATTAAATGTTAAATGACGATTATGCAGTCCCTCCAGGAAGTTGTGATCACAGCTATTAATGCAAATTCAGTCATCATTTGCTAACTTTGCGAAGACTTGCAATCCTCAGAAGTCATCACAACTTTACATCAAATCTGGCCAACCACCTTAATGTTTTCTATATTTTCTGCTTTTCTGGCCAATCAAAATGCTTTTGTTTTGTAAGGACTTGCTTATACTGTGTACACAATCATGGGCGTAGCTGACACAGTTTCTGTATCTGTGGCCTCTTTCAGCCGGATAATGTTACCCAAATAATGATTAGTTAATCTATGTCAGCGTATCATATTAAACTTGTTGACAAGAATATTATTGTTGTTACCTACTTTACATTCCTTGCTATTCAGCTAACGCCAGGGTTAAACCCAATCCTCTTTCATTTCTGTAGAGAAGTTGTACCCACTGCTGCGTTCCTCATATTTAAAATAAATCTTTATTGTCACAATAGAAAGAGCAGAGAGTCGGGGAGGAGACATTAGACTAGAGGCCAGCAGCAGGATGATGATGCAGGGTCTTCTCAGGTAAGGAGGGATTAGAACTTGATGAGAAAAAGAGAAGGAAAAGTGCAGCAATTTCAACTGTTATGCAAGACCAGGTTTTGGCAAAATAAAGCTTAAAAAGTTTGCAACTTTGACCGCAACTTTTTTAAAAAAAAAAAAGAAAGGTTCTGCAAAATGCATAATTTTAGGTTGCAGCAATCACAATAAAAACATCGCAACATCCTGGAGGGACTGATTATGGACTAAAAATATGAAACAACCGGTAAGACTGTCAAAAAAACTCCACCTCGAAGACATTTGTACTGCTTTCTTGTTTAATTGTGTACAGCTGACAATTTACTTCAACTCCCCTCATATTAAGCAATTCCCCCAGCTTCCTCTAACACCGAAACATTACCCAAGGCACTATGCAGTGATGCTTTGAAAAGGAGCTGGATCACAGGATCCTTCCTGCCATGCAAATCAGACAACCAGCCACAGCCACAGGCTGCTTCTCATCATATGACTGCTGCAAGAGTTCAAGAGTCTTGATCATCTCTGATGAACTATTTATGAATGGCCAGATTTTGGCTTGCAGCAGTGATCATTTTCTGCAATTATTAATTTCCAACATGTAGCTCCAGAACCACAAAGTGGTTCTTTGGACCTTCCACAATTGCTTTGACTAAAAATAATTAAGAACCAACTGATGTTGTTAATTATAGGGGCAAAAGCAAATTAATATTTTAACAGTTTTTCCATCTTTTTTTACAAAATAATTGCAAAGTGCCAGTAATATATAGTTAGATCAGTTTTTAAATCTTGTCATAATGTTGGGATCTATTGTGCTTTTATCACATTATTTCCCACAAATACCAACAAATGTTTCTATTCCCTGGTTTGAAAAGTTTTATGCTTTTTTTCATTTTTAAACCTGATAATATAAATGAAATAATGGTTCTTTAAAAATAACAAATATGCTACAGTAGATCCATCCATTCATTGTCTGCTGGCAATGAATATAATAAAAATTAATCTGAAATGATAAGCTTCCTGTTTTCATGTAATATTTGTGGTGCTAAACTTTAATTTAATTTTATTATTTCTTGACTGGACTGCCAGCAAAAATGCTCCGACTTGTAAAGTTTGCGGTCCTTTGCTTTGATAGGAGCTGCTTGCAGTTCTCCCAGTGGGCACTGGGTGGTGCCAGCGGGGTCACGTCATATAAGTCTTTTCCTGAATAAGCTTCTGGAAATCAATTGAAACCATCTAACATGAGATGTTAACGTTTTGCAGGTAGTATAGGAACCTTGTGGTGGGACCCTGTCCAGCGGCTGCTTTTTTCAGGGGCCTCAGACCACAGCATCATCATGTGGGACATCGGGGGCCGCAAGGGGCGGACACTTCTCCTGCAGGGACATCAGTAAGTTCCTCTGAGGTTGGCACAAGTTCATTAGGACTTAATTTTCTTTGGATCTGCAAGCAGTGGCCATAGAAATGCTGGTCTGTGATCAAGACTGTAACAAAAAAAAAATCACCTTCTCTGATTTCATCATTTCTTTGATCAGGTTTTATGATTACAGAGTCTGTAACACTAATATCCGTATCGTCTTCTTCAAAGGCAAATCCCCTTGGAGTCGGTAACTGTTGTCTCCAGGCACTGACTTATTTTTGTTTTTACATCTCAGTCCTCATAAATATTTCATCACCTCCCTGCCTGCCTGTCTGTTACAGACATTATCAAACAAAGCCTGTCAGCACTGATGAACACCGAGGAAAAGGCCATGCTGAATCCTGACATTCTGTGGCAGGATTTGCAGATAGTTTGGTCAAAGATAAAAGTTAGATGAGTAATTTCTGCAGAAATACGTTTTTATCAGCAAATGAATTTAATTGGTTTGATGTTTGTCCTTTTTCTGTCGTTTCGTTCGTGACCTTGCATTCTGAAATGTTGCCACTAGATGTCAGTAAATTCTTCACATGATAAACAAGGCTATTTTTAACCGTTGAGTTGATTTGCATAATGTGTCATTTTAAGGTTTCAAATAGCATGTGTGTTTCAGGTTTTTGTGTGAAACGAGCAGTTATCCATTAATCACACTGATTGCCAACAATCAAATAGTAGGGATATTGGATGTGTCTATGCTTTTACAAGCGCATAATTTAAGATGACTCATCCATCAAGGTGGGGGATATGAAAATGTTTGTTTCTTTGGAAACCCACAAACAACAATTTTCTTGGGATTTTATGAAATTGACTAACACAAAGTAGTTGAATACAGAAATAGAAGCAGAATGACATTGCTTTCCGTGATTTTCAGTCCTTGAAAGTGAGTAAATACTTTATAAAGCCACCTTTTTATCATTGAAGAGCAATTATGTGTAAATCTCTGATTTATTTTTATTTTTTTATTTTGTAGCTACATATGCTTTACCTTCCACTACTTTGTTTAGGCCTCTCACATAACATCCCATCAAAACACATATGAAGTTTGTGTTTGTATTAAGACAAAATCTGACTCTATATTTTTGCGAGCCGCTGTACGTCCTACTTTAAAACCTTGAAATGATGTGAATTAGCAGTAGAAAATAATCCAAGCCTCCGTCTCCCTCAGTGAGCGTGTGCAGGCGCTGCGTTATCTCCAGTTCACAAGGCAGCTGCTGTCGTGCTCAGCCGATGGAGGCATTGCAGTGTGGAACATGGACACACAGAGAGAGGAGGTTTGCATCACCATTGCAGCACTGACAATGATCTTTTTCATGGTTTGAGGAAATGTTTTTTTTTTCTTTCCTTTTATGTTCTTATGGTTAGTTTTTTGTGTTTAATGCTTAGACTTATTGTGCACGTGTCTGCGCAGGCGCCTCAGTGGTTAGACAGTGACTCCTGTCAGAAGTGTGAGCAGCCTTTCTTCTGGAACATCAAGCAGATGTGGGACACAAAGACCTTGGGACTCAGACAGGTACCAACCACAGTGTCTCACAGGGGACTGGAAGCTCCAGTCACAGTCGTAAATCCTGCTGATGCCTGTGTTTGTTGTGTGTGTGTCTGTGTGTGTGTGTTTGTTGTGTGCAGCACCACTGCAGGAAGTGTGGAAAGGCTGTGTGTGGGAAATGCAGCTCTAAACGCTCCACCTTCCCGATCATGGGCTTTGAGTTCCCGGTGCGAGTGTGCGACGCCTGCTTCGACACCATCAAAGAAGAAGAGTAAGCGTAGGCCTTCTCTAAATGTGTTTGTGTTTTCATTCTGTGCGGCTGCAATTAAAAACGCTGTCATCGTGTGTGTGTGCGCGTGTGTGTGTGTGTGTGTGCGTGCAGCCGAACACCGTTGGCCACGTTCCACGAGGGGAAACACAACATCGCCCACATGGACATGGACCCATCCAGAGGCCTGATGGTCACTTGTGGAAGCGACCGCATTGTTAAGGTCAACAACAGAGCTTTGATACCAGATGATTCATGCGTGTGCTGGTTCTGTTTGGAACAGAGGGCCTTTGAGCTGAAACTAAAACTAAAACTCATCCCAAGCTTTAGAAAGTTAGATTTAGAAATGAGAATTCAAGAATTTACACAGGTTAGAATTAAGTAATCTCTGGACCAAGATGGAAATTATACTAAATTATGAACTCGCCTTCTTAAAGGTGCAGTACGTAACGTTTTATAAAGAAATATTTTTTTTAATATATTTGTTAAAATGGTCACTATGTCGTCACAGTTTAATAACAGACAGATCATCTGTGAAAAGACTGAGCTCCTCCATCTCCTCCCAGAGCTACTTGCACAGCTTCAGCTTAAAAACAACCAATCAGAGCCAGGCGGGGTATCTTAGCGCTGTCAATCATCCTCATATATGCGCTGCTCAATGTGCTAATGGAGGAGAAATAACTTACCTTTAAAATGTATCAAAAAAGTTCTATTTGGATCACTTTTACATCTTAAATTTTATTACTGCAGAAAATTGTCCTTCTATATCTAAGTCTGTGCATTTAGGCACCCATTATTAAACTTGTAATGAAAATATTTAGGTTAACTGAGCTTCAGTTTACCTACAAACACTCCCAAGAAATAAAACTAGACTCAATAATTACTCTTCCACTTCCAGACGAATGTGGACTGGATCTATAAAATGATAATAAATCTGCACATCTTGATACAAGTTGAGGCCACACCCTCCCTCATTGCGCAGAAACACATCACCTGCTGCACTTAAATCCATCAACTATTCAAGTTTATATGCATATGAAAAATATGCCAAACAATGATAATCAGGCCAAAATGCTCAGCTGCTGAATAGTTTTGTTATCTCTCATAGTTTTTCTGTTTAATTGGGATTATTACCCAAGTAATGAATTTAATCAATGATCATGTCTCGCTTTATGCTTTCCTGACGCTAATGATGTCCATCTCCACAGATCTGGGACATGACACAGGTGGTTGGCAGTAGCTTAGCAACAGGTTTTTCCCCTCGCTGATTGGCCCAGCCCTCTACATGGTACCCTCGCCTGGCTCCAGCCCTCCCCCACTCTCTCAGTGTCATGGAAACCCTTCTGTACAGCCCACCTCGCCTTCGCGCCTGGGGTCCGCCGCTCCAGCCAGGCCTGCTCTGGGTGAACGCGTGTGAGCCCCTCCACATCTCTTCGTCTTCTTGTAACATATTTTGCTACCTGTCAGTCTGACTAATTTAGACTGTTGCTCTGATCTCAAACTGAACCCTAAGCACAATGAAAGATGTGTGTGTGTTTGTGTGTGTGCATGTGTGTTCTGTTTTCTTCTGGGGGAGGAATGGTATTGCTATTAGTGTTTACACTGAATATGTCCGATGCTTTTTTTTTTTTTTTTGATAAAAGTCCTTTTTTTTATATTATTCTTATGATTGCACCGTAACGCTAGTGTTCACCATTGCCGACCTGCCATAGCTGTAAATATGAGCTCCCGTTACCTGCTCAATCCCAGGCTACTTTAAAGAAATATTCACCTGTAAATTCTTCTCCTTTCTGCGTGTAGTGGATGCTTAAAACGTTTTCTGATTTCTTTTTCACTAGCTGGCCTTAAGTCACTATCTCAGGAGCTTTTCCCATCAGTAAGTCGTCACCGGTTGGGCTTGGATGATGTCAGTCGTAACGGTTCCTACACTTTAATCTGAAGAAAGTTACTAAAATGGCCTCCTGATGGGGTAAGGATAGTCTGTGATGTAGTTGTCGGCAGCAGCTAACCCACAATCTACCTTTTGGGAAGTTGATGATTGGTTTCTGTAGTAACCAGCAAAGTCAGCAGCAGCATCGGGTTGCAGGTCTGCGCTCAAGCTTGTGGGATTACCTTCAGAGATCATGATTTTTCAGTTTAGGATGTAAATTTTTCTCACAGGCGGAGGTGAATTAGACAAACGGCACACTGAGGTTCTGGATGAGTAGTCCAGACTAAATGTAGCCCCAGCTGCTGAGATGTTGACTTGTTCCTGGTCACATCTGGATTCCTGCAAAGGCCTTAAAAATAAAGAAGACCCACTAAAAGCCTTCTGAGCAGTTCTTGAGCTCGTACGACTGTTCATTTTCACCATCCCTCCTCAGTTGTTCCCTCCTCACACACATTTGTGCATCAGAGATGTCTCTTTGCACTGAATTGCACAAGTCAATCTTAGTTTTTTGTTTTTTTTTGTTTTTCCCCCATTTGTACATTTGGATGCAGGAGTGCAGCTTTCCTGTGAATAGCAGCTGGAGTCATCTAATCTTAGACTAAAGCTTGCCTTATTTGTAAGTGGAAGACGATGAGAAACATTCTGCTGGAGTTGATTCGTATTCCAGTTTTTGGGATCATTAGTGTATATTTACATTTGCAGTAAAATAGAATATGTGTAACCTCTATAGGTTCTGTTTTCTGTGCCCATATGACATCTTGATTCCCGTGTTAAAACCGGTTCCTCCTTCACTTCCGAAGCGCATCATGCAGACTCGGTGTAAAGATGAGCCACGTTATCAAATCCTGTCAGCTGTTTCATGTGAACATGGATGGGATGGTTTTGTTAATAAAGTGACAGCAGAAACTTGATCAGTGAATGCTTAGGTGTTTCGTGTTATTATGATTTGGTTATCCTGACACTCCAGTGTTTTTTTGTTTTGTTTGTTTGATTTGTTCTTTTACTTTTATTTTTAAAATGTTAAACTAGCAGATCATATGTATGCTTTTCATCCCATTGGTGGATATTGGGAGTTCAAGGTTGAGATCTTAAAACTAATTTGCATGATGTATTTATTATTGTATCCACTATTTGTAGTAAGGTGGCAGGTACCAATTTTAATACGGTCTAAAATTGAGAATTCTTTTCTTCTTCTTCTTTAAGTATGCTAATGGACAAGTTTTTCCTCAAAGCTACAGTAGGTAGTATCTTATCTCCTGGTTTCTTCGTTTAACATAAATCCAAATCAGATCGTCCCAGTTAAAGCTAATAGTTTGTTTAAGAGTTCATGACATGAAACATCTTGAAATACTCAGATCTGAAAAACACCAGTTTTGTTTTTGCAAAGGCTGCAAGCCAAACCTTTTTAAACGTTCATAATGTTTGCTTTGGGAGTTATTCATACAGAAACCGATGATCGGATCATCATTAAAAGGTTCATGGAGGTAGAAACCTCAATGATGTTCCTGTTTGAAACGTATTCAGACAAGTAGTTGCAGTGCATCTGACCAGAGTCCGTGACAGATTAAATAAAATTCTGTAGCTATACGTTATATATTCTTATACAGAAGTGAATTTTTGTAAACCTAACATTCAGGAAATTGGAGATATTTAGAGATGGTAGAAGTCTGGTCTTTGTTCCTCTCTGACTAGCCTTTAGCTTCAGCCTCTGAGAGCAACTCATCTGGATTAAGATTAAATGAGTGTGGCAAGAGAGTTGCACACTGCAGGTAAGATATTATTTATTAATAACCTCTCAACAAGATCTCACTTCAAAGTCCTTCAGCTCCCCTTTAAAGGAAACTGAAGACTTTCACCTGTTGAACCCTTTTATCCGTCTGTCACATGCTGAAGGGGAATTGCATTAGGTTCATCAGAGCTTTTCATAAAGACATCATTGTGCTACTCAAAAAAAAAAAAAAAAATATATATATATATATATATAAAGACACAGACATCCACAGAACAGTCAGTGGAGTTTATAAATGGTGAACCTGTGGCTGTGAAGTTAAAAGAAAGAACTCTTAAGTGATCCATCTTCAAGAAGAAACCAAGATCTACAGTTTAATCTCTGCCTCATATTAGTCATTTCATCCATTATTAATCATTGCATCGACTGAGGTAGATTTAAAATGCTCCTCCACAACTTAAAACTCTTGGTGTGTCTAAGCTCTTTTCACGCACGCAGAGAATCTGTATTCAGAACTCGTGAAAGGATCTTTTAGCTCATTTCACGAAGCATCAGAAGAGGCTCCTCATAGAGCACAATGGAGGATCATTAGCAAAGCTACGGTACAATCTGGAGCCTGAAAAGCCTCTTTCAGTCATTACTTATCGGGTCCTTGGCAGATGTGTGGAATGCTGAAGGAATGATCGATGCCGAGATTTGCTGTTTGCGGAAATGGCTCAAGGAATAGATCTCGAGATTGCTCGTGCGTCTCAGGAAGGAAGCAGTGGATTTAGTCTCGTTATCAGTTTATGTCCTCTGTCACGTAACGGAACAGTCACCTCTCTTATCATCTTTAGTTTGGCGCAAGAATCGTGTTATCCTTTCTCTTTTTTTCCCCTCCACAATTCATAAAATGTTACATAATTCTCTCCTGAAGCTACTTGTAAGTAATACTTGCCATTCCAACAAAGTTGTTGTTGTACATCTGCAAATAACTGTATTTTTAAATGCTTTTGTTGATATTTCAGAACTGACTTGGGTCTCCATGTGCCCTCAAAGCAGAGCACTGAAGAGTATAAACCACACTTAATAAAGATATTTGATATGTTTGACTGCTGTTTTGTTTTGGGGTTTTTTATTAGGAAAAATACAAACAGCAACACACAAAACGTTTTGTAAGTTTGTTTTATTGACTCATGAGTTAAAAGGAAAGTTACAGGAAGGGCAAAAAGGTTTTTCAAAGGTGCCGACATCAAGTCACAGATGTGTAAATATGCTGCACATGTCGAGCGATGCTGCTGCGCTGTTCTAGAGAACGCTTCGCCTCCAGCCTGGGTTCACCGTGCACTGTACAGTAGCTCCACAACACAACACGGCACACACACGGGTTACTTACAGGGGTGTTAAGATGCACATCACTGGACACGTGCGTGAGTCAGAAACACCAGCGTGACGCTGAACCCATGGCTGGTGAGCGAACACATAAACGTGACCTTGGCCACATCAGATTCCCATCTGGTTGACGTTAATAAAGTCACAGTTAGAGTCGTGCGTTTGGGCTTTAATCAATGCTCTCAGCTGCAGATGTGAAAGCAGCATCACCGTCAAACATTCCTGCACTATAAAATATAAAGTCCTGGGGAAAAAAAAGCTAAGCTTACAAATAGTTATAAAGCGTTACCAATCTGCAATCCCTCGGTTATTTCTAAATTCAGTCTGCTACTGTTAGGCTGGGTTTCCAAAACGCTCCTTAGCACTTTAAGCATCTCTTATTTTCATATCCCACATCAAATGATGCCAACAGAGGTGTTTTGGATAAAGTAGATGTACTTCCTGTCCAGCCTCGACCAATAGGAGCTGATGGTGTTAGTGCTGCTGTTTCTCTCTGGGCTGGTTCTGGCTCAGTGGGGCTGAAATGTCTTGGCCAGATCCTCCAGGAGCGCCACGAGCTTCTGCTCCTCCAGGGGGGAGCTGTGGGTCCAGGCCAGGGGCAAGTGGGTGGGCACCACCTTTCGGTCTGGGCACACACACAAACAGCATTGACTCTGGGCGATCCAGGTGTTTGTTTTGCTTGTTTTTTTAGGCTTTTACAGGCCTTTGTATATATTTATGTATATATAATCACATTTAATTTAGTGTTTTTTTTTTTTCAAATACCACGATGTTTATTCAGATACCTGAAACAGACGCAGGCAGAAAAAAAACATATTTTATCCTACCCCCTTTTTTTATGTCTTACTTTGCACATTATTCTTTTATTTAAAGAAAATAAATATATTGGCTACAATAAATTACAATATGTTTTCTTATGTTTGATTAAAAGTACATTTTGAAAATATCCATCCATTTTCTGACACCCTTGCCCCTCAGTGGGGTCGGGAGGGGTGCTGGTGCCTATCTCCAGCTAACGTTCCGGGCGAGAGGCGGGGTCACCCTGGACAGGTCGCCAGTCTGTCGCACATTTTGAAAATAACTTTCTTTATAATGTTTTATTAATATTAAATGCCATATTTTTGATTAGACGTAAGTGGAAAGACATCATAATACGAATGAAGGCTTAGACCAATCTGTGTAGAATTGGTCTAACTTTCCCAGTAACTTGGGAAAGTTACTGAAACAAACGTTTCAATAATATTCTAATTTATTGAATTAAGACTATGTCAATTATGACCACATTCTTCTACTGAGTAATTTTAACGTTTCTGAATATAGAAGGAAAAAAGCTCTGGTGTTCTTGATAATGTTGAACTTTTGAAGCGTACAGAACAAACATCATGACAAAAAACAGTCTGGATCTGTCTGACCCTTACTGATGTGGTTCTGACTGATTTCTCTTGATCCGATCATCACTGTGTCCAGTTGTAAAACTGTCGTAATTGCTACGACTAACTAAACCGGACAAGGAAAAATGAGAAGAAGCTGAATTAATGATAACATCTCTACCTTTCCACTCAGGTTTTTACACAAGTGCCTTAAAACCACAGGGTTAGCAAAGCAACCTAGCTGTTCTCAGACTGAGACCATGAAACAAAATCTAGAAATATTATCTTAAGAAGCACTGCCTACATAAAGAGTTTCTTAAAAAATGAGAGCATAGAAAACTTTTTTTTCAGCAGGGAGGTTTGATCATTTTAATGGTGTCGGCTCATCTAAACTGCTGCTGCCAGCATCTTGGAAAATGGATCCAAATACACCAATCCTCAAATCACTGCATTGGCACCTTGTTTGTCAAAAGATGGAGTGTAAAATCTTGTTGGATGGTCTATAAGAAGCTAAATGGCTTCTTATAAAGACCTTGATACATTCAGGTCTTCATAGACCATCCACCAAGGTTGTACCTGGTGCCATGATGAGACCAAAAAAGCAGGTAATTGGTTGGAAAAACAGTACTTGGAGCCAGTGGAAAAAGGTTATTTGTATCACTTTGTGCCATACAACTAAATCCAAATAGTCCTGTCCCCTTCAGTTAAGTGTTGCTGTTATTTGGTATGATAATGAAAATCTTTCAACTCAAACTCAACTACCACTAGAAATAATGACCTCATTATAGATCTTATAGAAACACGAGTGCGACATGTTTTTGTCAGAGCTGAAGTGTGTTTCCTGTTAGGCCAGAAGCTCTCAGAGAACCATTGTGAAGGTGCGTTTGTTCACGATCATAGAGGCACTGTACTCTCTGGCAGTATCTGGCACCAAAACCAGCCCACTCCAGCTGCAGTGGACTCATGCCAAACCTGCACACAACTACACACATTATACACACCATCGCACCCACAAGCGACAAACACTTTTCCCAGACTGATCTACTCTTTTCATCCTTTCAAACAGCTTTTTGTTTGTCCTCGGAAATTAATTTAGTGCTTCTGAAGGCTTTTGTAAAGACCTTTAAAAAAAAAAGAAGGCCTGCATACATGTAACTATGGCAACATACCCTGATAGAAGCGTCCGCTCGGGTTTGTGGTGGCAGCCTCGGAGATGGCGAGCCACACTACTGTGTCGGCCCCCTGATCCGGGGTCCGGAGGCTATCCTTCATGGAGCGATGGAAGTCCGGCATAGCATTGGCCACCGCTGCAACAGACGGATACAAATACAGAACACACACAGATAGCAATGGTGATTGGTTGTCAATGCACACGTGGAACATGGATGATCAAGGTTCTCAGTGGGCGAGTTAACCTGGAGTGTTCACCCAGCCAGGATGCATGACGGAGAAGTGGATGTTAGCGTGAGTCTTTGCCAGCTGCTCTGTCATCACCACCTGCTGCCTCTGGAAGACAATCACATTTGCATGTTTGTTAAAGTAACGAACAATGCTGGTTACCACAACCCAGATCAATTTACTGCGCTGATCACAGACTTGTCAGGAGTTTCCAAAGCTCAAGAATGACAGAGAATGAAAGGCTAGCTCTACATCAGAGGAAGCATTTAGAGAAGCTAATCAGGAAGGTGCAGGTGGTTGGAGACAGAAGGACTCTGGCTGAAGTAACATCACTGAAGGAGGGTGCCTCCCAGTCTGCATGAAGCTGCTGCTGAAACGGAGAGCTCCTACAGTGACAGACTGCTGCATCCTGGGTGAACAAAGGAGCTTTATCGTAGATCCTTCCTTCCAGTTGCTGTTAGGCTTTATAACCAACAAACTCCCAACTAACTCAATAACTATTCTATTCCATAAACTTCAGATCCTTCTTTACTGAAGGCCAAGCAGTGAAATTAGTTACTTCATCTTTTTATTATACTGATTTGATACGTTTTGAAGCAGTTTAAATCCGTTTTTTTATTCTTGTCAAAATAGTATACTCAGTACATACCCAGTTACAGTATGTATACAGTATACAGTGGATGACAAGAGTAGAAACCCCTGTTAAAGTGCCAGCTTTTTTATTAATAATAATAATAATAATAATACATTTTATTTCAAAGGCGCCTTTCTGGCACTCAAGGACACCGTACAATAGTAAAAACTGTGACAGAAACAAATAAAATGTAACAATTAAAAATAGATAAAAATAAATAAAACAAAACAATGTATCTATATAAAAACTATGTAAAATCATGGTCTCATTACAAAAGAATGAGACCATGATAAATCAATAACATGTTTTCATCTCAACTGAAATGACAATTTGCTACAGGAAAAATACACCACCTTTTTAAAATAACACATTCAAATTCATTATTAGCTGCAAGAGTTCAATGCAGAATCAGATCTGAATCTGGTTCTACGACTTACAAAGACATTTAGTTTCCCTCTGGGATTACTGAAGTAATTTTAATTGAATTTGAACAGAGTCTGGATTCTGGAGAAGGGTTGTAGGAAAGTAGCACTGTGCATCGCCAACAGTGAAACATGGTGGTGGTAGCATCATGCTTTGGCCTGCTTTTATTTAGACTTTAGATTTTATTGTCCCAAAGGGGAAATTATTCTCCACAAACCAGTCCCGGCACTCCCACTTTTATTTTTCTTTAAAAAAAAGTTCAGTAGCATTCTGAACTGTTAGAATGCTAAAGTGAATGCATTTCCTTTTATGTTTAGCATCAGAGCTAGCCTAGCTGCTTATCTAAATAAACACAAAGTGTGTGAGGTCCCCTGAAGGACAAGAATCACTCTTCCAATCTGACAGATTTGCAGAAAATTTGCAAAAAAAAAAAAAAAATTAAACACAAAGTTAGAGATCAACAAGGCAATTAGTATATATTTTGGCAATTAACATCTCTTACTAGAAAACTGAAAAAAACCTCCCATGTATGAATTATCAATGCTGCAATCATTTTCTTTAGCTTGATAAATGATAATGATAGTGAACAGCTGCGATATCATCAGTGGCTGTGGCTTAAGGTTCGAAAAGAATAAATGAATATTCGTGCTGGGTGTTACAGTGGTTGTGTTGAGAACACCTACAGAACCTCAAACCTGTCAGATGACGCTGATCTGCAGGTTTTAGCGCTGAGCTCTTACTTTGTGCTGGGCGTAGACCATGGTTCCGTCAAAGCGGCCTCTCTCAGACTGCAGGTTTCCTATCCTGAGCTTCTGCACCAGCATCCCACCCGACGACACTGTGATCTGCACACACAGGATCAGAGAGAAAGGCTAAAAGCTCATGTTCAAGTGAGCTGAGCCGCAATCTTTAATATTCGGATTTTTGATTAGTCACTTTGTGGTGTGTCAAGTATTGAACATTTTTTTCTAGCAAAAAAATAAATAAATAAACAGATGTGGCTGCATTCTTTTATTTATTTTTTTATTTATTTATTTTTTTTACAAATAATATCTGCATCATTCAAATTCTGGTCAAACTCACCACTCTGGGATCTGTGCTCTTCTCCAGGAGGGGAATCAGACTCTTGGTCAAAATGTACACCGCTGGAAGTTAACAGAATGCTCCATAACTATCCCCAACTCAACATTTTCCCCGCGCCTCATACTCGGCCCTTGACTTACCGAGGACGTTGACAGCGAAGCTCTTCTCCAGTCCTTCGGCGTTCACATCCCGCTGACTCATGATGGAACCTGCGTTATTGATCTGAGTAGATTAAAATGAATAAGGTCGTCATTTGCTGGGGATAAAAGGAGAGATCTGACATTGTGAAGTTGTATTACCAGCACATTGAGAGCCTTGAACTTCCTCTTGAAGCCCTCGGCAAACTCCCACACCTTCTTAGTCTCAGACAAGTCCAGAATGTGGACATAGATCTCCTGCAACAGAGTCAGCCGTTTGGGAAAATATCATTCTAGCCATTGATCTGTGGCATTGTTTTGATGGATAGAGAGGCGAGTAACACTTTACTTTGTTTCCCGTCTCCTTGACGATGTCCGCCCTGGCCTCCTCAGCCTTATCCTTGTTCCTGCACACCATGTGGATCGTCCCTCCTGTGACAAAGATCACATTCCTGAGTCTATATGCATCCAAAATTAACAATGAAAGGAAAGAAATGCTAACAAGCTAACAGTACAAATGCCACAAGAACAACGAAATAGCGATACCTAATATTGTATACCCATGAAAATAAACTAAGCACATAAAAATTTACACAAAAGTGAAAAAATGTGGTATTAAGTAAGCTACTGACACTAAAAAGACAGTAGCAAACAAGCAAACCAAGTCCGTCTTCGAGTCAGCCTGACCACAAATCATTTGAGTATTTTGATCTTCGAGTTGGAGCGTATTTCCCTTTCTGCTTTATGATTTCACATGGAGCGAAAAAGAAGAAGAAATTGAACAGAACTTTGGCTGACTCAGCAATTTCTTGTAAACACGCTACATAAATAAACTTGAACCTGAACTGACTCAACAGAAATCAATTTCTGGACCAGCTGAGACAGCGCACACAATAAAATCTCAGAACTTATGGGTAACGCACAAGAACACGTTCTTACTTGATGCCTTCCTGCAGATGTTAATTTTACTGAAGCCCAACAGTCTCGAGATTTAAACATTCGAAGCTTCCAGCATGAGTGTCTCTTTGACTATTTTGTCAGGTTTTCATGAATGCAACGCCTTCATTCGACGTCACACCGATTATCAAAGTTGTTCAAAAACAAAAAGTAATGAGAACTTGCTGTATTATTTGGTTGACGATACAGAGACTCACCTGCAACACGTAATTGGTCCCAACAAGAGTTTCAGCAACACAACCTGATGTTTTTTTAAAAATAAATATCTAACTCAACACACTTCAGTAAACTCATGTTTTACTCCTACTGGCGATGTTTTCATGTGGAGTAGTTTGCTGAAGTGTTAAGCTAACGTACGTAGCATGTTTCCAGGCTCATTGAGAATGTGGCTCGTAATATATTTCAGTGAACTTTAACTTAATTTATGTGTGACGTTTAGAGAAAAACAAATTTGTCCTCCTTCATAAATGTAGCGCTTTGTTTGGAACGTTGTATGTTGCTTATTTTACTACCTGGTGTTTCAGCTATGGAGAGCCATCTGGGCAAAATCCACAGAGCAGACCTTTACACTGGCATACAAACAGGAACCCACAGGAGTCAACAGTCTTTCTTTAATTGATAACAGCATCAATGTAAATGCTAAAAAGACGTGTTTTGATCAGTCCGATCGAAAAAAATAACATATTATGCGAAACACATGCATATTAGTATAGGTATTTAAAAAACATCAAATTCCAGCGCAAGAGCTAGTATCGCTGGTTTGAAGAGTTTTACTAAAGCACTTTTATGCTGATGTGTTGGGTTACACTTTCTTTAATGCTAGTTTTTAAGAAGGTTTACTGAGCTGCAATTACACTGAAATTAAATATTATTTATACTCGAGATAGAATTGTATCTGTTGACTCCTGAATGGTGGTTTATCACATCTACATGATAAGCCTTTTATTAAAGAAACCCCACCATAACACACAATTTAGTATATTTAAGCTAATATCGCATCAATAGGTGTACATTCATTTTATTTTTCGTCTTCTGTTTTTCCCTCTGTGGGTTCTTTTTTTTTATTTAGCTCATAAAATATATTGTTCAGACTGGTGAAAGTAAGACAAATACATGACTCAAACTACCCAGGAGAACAACTGATACTTGCTCACCATCCACTGTGATCTAGAGTATCGCTCCTCTTAAAACCAGATCAGCATTTTCTGTGTCGCTGTGCTCGTCGTGTCTAAGTTGATTTGCTGCGACGCCGGGGAGCAACAAGTACAATACCTCTTTTGGCAATAGCCATGGCAGTAGCTTTTCCGACGCCACTGTTGGCTCCTGTTATCATGAAGGAGCGTCCAGCCACGGACACCTCCAGGTCCTTCTCCACAAATCGCTTGGAAGCTGACAGGTGGCCATTCCTGCAATAGATCACAAATCACTGTGTGGAATTTCTGTAAGACAGAATTGCCTTAAGGATCTATATTATATCTCTGACTAACGCCCCAGTAGACATGTATGTGTCTGTGCTTTCAGGTCAGTGTAGGCCAGGCCGCTTACTGTAGGCCCTTCATAGTGTTACTGTACAGACACAATGAAGGAGAGTGTGCCTGGGGCTTTGGGGTGAGACTCCCCTGTGGTGACAACAGCACTGGTTCAAGAGCGTGTTCAAAAGCATGTGTGGCACCAAGAACCTCAATTAGCCCCATTGTCCCTGAAGCCATTGTTAATGGCGCCTGAAGGGGGACACGCGGGGGCCGAGGGCGCTAAGGTTAAATGCCCCCTCTGTTCGATGGTGTCATGCAGAGAGCTATTAGCGCAGGGTCAGAGCGGGTTGCCGGGCAGGAAAGATAACACAGAACAAAGGGAAGTAGGGAAACAATCACAAAAGAATCACTTCAGACAACTTGGCATGCTTTATACCGACGTGGAAAGACGCCCCGGGGCTGGGATAGATCAAATAGCACTAATAAAGCTCCCAGAGGACCTGTTAGTGGTTGAATAGATGATTCCTGCAGCTCCATAGCTCCTGCTAAGTCACCGTTATTTTTGGTTTGATTCAAGCAAGCATGACATTTAAACATCTGCTTCTGTTGTCGCAGTTCAGTGATGCTGTGGCATTCAAAGGCTGAAAACTGAATCAAAAAACAAGCAAAGGTCGAGTTCTCACGTGAGTTTGAATAAAAGCAACCCTCACCCGTTTCAATGTTACCAGAACAGTTTGGTGATGATAGCATGAGTGGCTACATAGCAGGAAGCAAAAGTTTTTCCCAGTTTATTTTAAAACAAATTAGGTATCATTCACAAATGAATGTCTTAACTAAGCATTCCAACATTCCAGATATCAGAATAAAGAACAAATAGAAACATTGAATTCATAAATCTGAATTAGTGTTTGACAGTTCTATTTTAAAAATATCTATGTATGTATTTTTCAAACCAACTCTGGATCTTCAGCTCTGACCTCTCATTATTTTATAAAATAAAAGTCAAATAAATGAATAAACAGAAGAAAAGTAATAGTAAACACAGCAAGTACATACATCAATAATAATAATACCATTATAATAATAACTTACTGACAGTCAAAGAGAAATCTCTGTAAATCACATATCTTCGATCGATTATATACAATATGATTCTTAGTACAATATATAGACGTAAAAATAGACTATTTGAAATCTTAAATGGCAAAAGTTATACATTTTTGGACCTCAAGGGGACCCTTTCTTTTTGTTAAAGCCAACATCTGAATGCTTCATCATATAATTTGCAGCTAAAAGTCCAGCATGATCAGCAGCCTAAATGGACTTCCACCTGTCGAGATGCACAGCTGACCACCAGCAGCAGCAGCAGCAGCAGCAGCAGCAGCTCACACTTCCAACACCTAAAACGCAGATAGACTTGGTATTGATGAACAAAGCTGAGTCAGTAACTTACTTAGTGAACTCGGTCAGTCCTTTGAGGAACCAGGCGGAGTTGCGGTACAGAGACATGCTGCTGCTCTGGAAGCTTCTCAGTCTGACGGCTTCTCTCCTCTTCTTTTACTCTGGACCAGACCCACGTGTAGCTCCGCTGAATAAACATCTCTAAAGCACAACTCCAGCGGCCCCCCAGCGGCAGCACGAAGACATGCATTCATTCAGCTGGAAGAAGAGCGTCACAAAGTCTAACACCTTCAGTAATATTTTTCTTTCGTTTTTTAAATTGCAATATGCTTACAGTGTCTCTCAATATGGGGGATGGGGTAAATAAAATTCAAATAATTAGTTTGTATTTATTTTAGATAGATAGATAGACAGGCAGACAGACGGATATATATAGAGATAAACTCCTTCCACTCCACTCCTGGTTGCCGTCGTCGACAAAGTTGGTAAAATTACACTTTAAAACAGTTGCAACATGAACGAAATGTGTGGAGATTTTAATTACATTCAGAAAATTAACATAGTTTATCCGTTAGATTTAATCTCCTGCACTGTGATTTGCACACTCCGTCCACTCGGTGTGCCGGTGTGTAAATGGTGCGGACCCTCTGAGGCTCCACGGCAGCCAATCAGCCGCTGGGGCGCAGCTGGGTGCGGCTGTGACTGGACAAGGTGTGCACGCTTTGATTTATGAAAAGACAAACAGTTCCTCAACGCACTGTGTGCGCATGTTCAGAAGCGCTAACACATCCCGACAAGGTGCATCGTCAGTCTGGCCGGTTCGTAGCTTTATAGCTATTTTATCAAATGGTGAGTATCAGGAAACTTTGTTTCTATTTCTACGTTTGTATAAGTATGTAATATAGCTTGAATTCGTGTTGATTGCTGTTTGAGAAGTAAAAACTATACGTCGGGTGGAGGTTACTTTACTTTGTGATTTAGGAATTGAAGTGATGTCATAGGAAAACCTTACTAAATGTGACTTTAAACAAACTAACAAACGCACAAACAAAAAAAACAACAACATTTATTTCCTTCGAAGTGCGATATTTCCTCCTGGCAAATAAATATTAAATGGTTGTCAGTCCTGAGATATTTGCGTAACCAGTAGCTTACAAACGTCAGCGTCATTTTAAAATCAAGAGTTTGCTGTAAAGATATTGCTACTGTCCACATGTTGAGGTTTATTGTGTTGCACTGAGCCTGCAGCTGCACCCTGGGGCAAAGCTCTCATTAATTACCCTTGCACAACCCAAGCCTTGTATTTACTGTGCCATAGCACTCAGAGGTGATTTATACGCGCTGTTTCCCAGGTGATCCTCCCTTTATCTACCTGGTTGTGCAAACGCTGTCTGATGGTGGTTTCCGTGTCTAGAGAGAGTATTGCTGAATGAAGCATGTTGATGGCAGCTGAACAGCCATCAACATGCTCAACACCAACCAGCCCTGATATATATATATATATATATATATATATATATATATATATATATATATATATATATATGTGCGATTTAACAGGTTGCATTGAAACTTTACACAGCAGTGCACTCTAAGCACTGCTGTGTAAAAACAACCCTCTTTGAATTATTGTGTTATTGGGTCAAATATGAAGTACAGGGTCAGGTTATGGATTTGACCCAGCATTCTGGGTCATGTTCTTCAACATGAAAAATGGGTTCAAGTACTTATCTCTATATTTAGAGATAAAAAAAAAAGAATAACTCATAACTGGAATAACTAAGTAACACAAATAACAGCCATAAATCTATCCATTTTCCCGTAACTTATCAATTGTGGTATTAAAACTGCGTCATCCTTTTAACGCTCCAGTTTAAAAGCCAGGATGTTCCATGGTAACCTTATTGTGTTTGTTGTAAACAGGCCAAAAGCCTGCAATCTTGTTTTTTCAATCAAGTAATTGACAGAGTGCAGCAACAGGTGGAGGAAAGTCAGTTCTATTTTACTCTGGCACCCAGAGAAAACTCTGGTAAGTCTTTCACTGTCTCTAGCATCTCATTAGTGAGACTTTAAATGACATAAAATAATAGTAAAATAGACTTTGGCACTTTTACACAATGCTACAAATCACAGTTTGGTACATACTTTGGTTTTATTACATACTGCACATGCTAAAATGTTTTTTTTTTTTTTTTTTGGTGGAACCAAACAAACTGGGTCACAAACTCTAACCTGGCGTTTGATCAAACTTATGTCCCAATAACAAATGTCCTGCCGTTGAGTTAAAGAAGTAAGCCAACAGTTTTTTATGTGTACTTGCATTAGTTTACACCATTCAATAAACCAAACTCCTCCTCTGCTCCTTGCACCTTTTTCCAGTTGCGTTTCCTGTTGCTGTTCAGTCGCCAGGGAAAACTCCGACTGCAGAAATGGTTCGTGCCGACATCAGACCGGGAGAGGAAGAAGGTGATCCGTGACATGATAATGTTGGTGCTGCCCCGTCAGCCTCGGACCTGCAACTTCCTCCGATGGAAGGACCTAAAGATTGTTTACAAAAGGTGGCAGCACAAGACACGACATGACATACATCTACCGACTTTATATTCAACAGACAAAACACTCCTACAAAACCCTGATACTTTATGTTCTCTCATTATTGATATATTTGTTTTGATTTATCTTTTCAGCACCAACTATCGATGCACCATTTGTAATTTTGGTAATTTCTTGTTTCTGATTATAGATATGCCAGCCTGTATTTCTGTGCTGGTCTGGAGGAGCAGGATAATGAACTTCTTGCTTTGGAGGTGCTGCACCGATATGTTGAGCTGCTGGATAAATACTTTGGTAATGTAAGTTGTCGCTTCACACAGGGGGTTGTGAGTTACTCTGCTGGGATGGCTTAAGTTGCAGCTCTGCTTCGAGTCACGTGAAACTCACAATTCTTCCAATAGGATTTTTGTTCATACACAGAAGGGAAAACTGCACATTTTAATCCACAGCAAAACACAAAGAGAAATGGATTAAATTGTCTAAATTACTTGAGTTCAAGTAAAGAAATTACAAACTGGTGGGGAAAAGAAAACTCCTTTTACGTGAACTCTGAGAAGACCAAGAGTTTGATGAGGCAACAGCCCATAAAAACGCTGCCATCAAGCCAAACGTAAGGAATTTAGGTATTGTGTTTCTTGAATGTGTGTTCCCTTTGACATTAAATAAGATTTTGTCAAAAAAAGACATATCGTGTAGATAATGACTTATTTGTAAAAGCAATGAAAACATCCGAGGGGCAAATCACTTTTTAAACGCACTGTATATTTTCTGTTTCGTTTTGAGACGCCGACTTTATCTTTCATGCTCCTGCTTGCGTTACCGGATTGTTAAAGTCGCAAACTCCCACTAGAGGATAATCAAACCAAAATATTTGTCACCTTAGGTGTGTGAGTTGGACATCATCTTCAACTTTGAGAAGGCCTACTTCATCCTGGATGAATTCCTGATGGGAGGAGAGGTTTTAGAAACCTCCAAATTTGCAGTGAATGTGTCTATGGAGCAGGCTGACACGCTACAAGAGGTATTATAACCTTTGCCACAACATCATATCATGTTGCTTTCATTGTTGCATCTCAAAAGCATTTGTTCTGCATCCACAGACAATGGAGGAATATATGAGCAAACCTGCCTACTGAGTCATGAGAGGATGAGGACGTTGGTGAAAATGTGTTAGTAGTGTGACCCTGAAGGCTCCTTTTTATTCATCTCAGGGTTCTTAGAAGGATTTACTGTTCAGGTGTGTGTGCTGTGTGTTGGTGAGTAAATGGAGAAACACAACACAGTAAGGAAAAAATAAAGTCAATGCTTTATTAACCTCAGGAATGTCACATATGACCACAATTAAGAAAGAATTACAAAAAACACACAGGAATCTAAGGAACTGAACACTGGCTGTGACTGTCTCTGTATGTGTGTGTGTGTGTGTGGAACACTTAAGGCTGGTGAAACATTTACTGTATGCATCGCCGAGCAACAAATTTGTATTCAGCAAAACGTCAAATGAAAATCTGAACACTGATTTTTACCAATAAATAAGAACTTTTTTAAAACCCACAGAGCAGTGTAAGTTGTGTGTGTTTTATTCTTCAAAATACTTTATTTTCGTCTCTCCCACCATCACCTAAACAATATATATTTAAATATGAATCTGTATCAACCCCCTATGATTATATTCCTTTTGCAGTTTTGTCTTCACTTTCTTCTGTCTCTGGGTTCAGGTAACTCAGCACTTTCATCACAGCTTCGTTCTCCGCGCTCTGACTTTGTGTCTCTCCGTCCCTCTCTGCATCTTCTGACTGTCTCTTTTCTTTTGGGCTTTTTTCCGTGTCGAGCAGGTCAAAGTATTCCTCGATGGCCTTTTCTAAGGAGCCCGTCGTCCTCTGTCCGACTTCATCTCTTTTTTGGGTGGCCTTGCTGTTGCTAAAAGCAGGTTTGGGATAGCGCGCCAGCATCTGAGCTGCTAAATAAGCTGCCAGCTCATCCTCGTCCACCGTGTCGTCGTAGTCATCTCTGAACGTGTTGGGAAGGCGCCGTTGCGTGGGAGCGGATTCCCTCAGACGCCCAGCAGGCTGAGTGTGAAGTTGTGACAGGGAGCTCTTGTGCTGCCTCTGCTTCCTGGCAGGAGCTGGCTCCTCCTCGCCGCCCATGCCCAGTATTTTGAGGATCTCCTCTGTTCTCAACTCCTCTGGGGTCTTTCTCACATAAGATGATGGGCGTATGTTGTAGAATTTAGCTGCAGGAGTTGCTTTCTTGAAAGAAAACCTGCTCTCTGCTTGCGGTAGTTGATTACTTTTTCTCAGTTTGCCTTGGTCCATTCGGTTTCCGGGTCTGAGCAAGTCCATCAGGTCTTCGGGTGGGATCTGGTATTTTTGGGAGATGGTGAGGAGCTGATAGATGACTCGTGGGTCAATATTGTCTTGGTACTGATTCTGAGGCAGCCTCCTCTCTGTCCTCCCGCCCTCTTCCTCGGCTAGTTCTCGTTTTTGCTCCTCTTCCTCTGTTTTTTCAAGCACCTTCAGGAGGTAATAGTCCACCAAGTTGGCCACATCGTCCGCATCACTCGATCTTTTCACTGGAAAGCTGTCTTCGCCTTCATCTTCATCATCCTCTTCAGCTTCTTCTTCATTGTCATCAGTGTAATCAAGCCCTCGGTCAACCTCATGGTTACCGTCCATCTCCTCTTCTTCCTCCTCTTCATCCTGTCCATCCAATGGACCCCAGTCTGTGAGATCTCTGTCTCCGTCATCGTATGCTGCATGCCTCACGCTGAACACATCATCTTCTTCTGCTTCGTCTTCTCCCATGCCATCGCCTTCGTCTTGTCGCTTCTGCAGGATCTTTGCACCTGTCAGCTTGTCCAGCTCGTCAAACACGGACTGCAGCGTGGCCAAATTCTGAGGCGTGTACTTCTCTTCCACGTTCTCTTTGGTGCGTTTGAAGGGACTCTCACGTCTGGGACCTTCTCCGTCCTCTTCCTCGCCACCCTCACCTTCTTCCTCATCCTCAAACAACAAAGGCAGCTTCTTGTGAGGTGTGACGCCTTTTTGTTTCTGTGGCATTCTGGGATAACTCGCGCCCATTCCCTCTGGACCTGGGCGGAGCAGAGCTGGCCTGGCAGCTTTCTCCGTCTGCTGGAGAGTGCTTAGCACAGCCTGGAGCAACTCTTCGCTCTTATCCTTCCTTCTCTCATCCTCCTGCTCTTCCTGCTCGTCTTGGGTCTGTGTGGGGTTGGAAGCCAGTCTCAAGATGGCACGCAGCTTCTCAGCGTCATCCATATGGCTGATATCACGCTCTGCAGCGTGGGGAGCTCTTTTGTGGAGACTTTCAATGTACTCCAATGCTTTCAGCATATCTGTGTCAGGTGCCTGGAGCACATCTCCTTCCTGTGAGTCAGGTTCGCTTCCCCGTAGCCTGTGGTCACGGATCGAGGCCCCGGTGACACCAGTGAAAGTGAGGAAAAGGGAGATCAAGAGCGGGCTGGCTAAATAGATGAGGAACGGCCTGTGCGGTGAGGTCTGAAGGAGTGACGGCATGGTGACGTCTGCAGGAGGAAGATAAACAAGCGCATGTCAGCACTGACCTTTATCCATTACAGCTAGCGCCAGGTTCACATGGTGCACTGCTCTGGCAGGGGTCTGTTGTTTTTTTTTTTATTATTGCTGATTAAAAATGTTTATCCCACTGACTGCATAAGAAAAAACTGAAAAAACGGTTCTCCCTACAACAAAATATCATTAGAATTAAATTAATATATACTTCGAAGCTATTTCTCTTTTTATATATTTTATTTTGATTTTTAAGTGGGAACCTTTTTAGTCAAACTACTTTGTTTTGCCATTTAATAAATCTAGAAAATTATACTGAAAACAATATTTTTATGAATAATATATTTCTGTATCACTGTATTTACATAAGAACCCGCCTGTTGGTGTCATTTGAGCCTCATACTAGGACGCAGTCGCCTCGTTTCCAGTAGCAGCAGCAGCGGCGGTATTCAGCTCCCGTAAAAATCCTATTAGCCGTCAACTTGCTGCTCTCCGGGAGTCACGTCGCCGTTGTCAAGGGAACCCGGTAAAGACTGATGTTCCCATGAAACCTCTCCTTCACCCTGGATCAACCTCCCAACATCCAGTTGTAGTTGTTTTCATTCCACCTATGAAGCTTCTTAACCAAGATGAAGTGTCCTGAACTTCACGCACATTATTATTATTATTATTATTATTATTATTATTATTATTATTATTATTATTATTATTATTATTAATTTAATTATTTATTTATTTTAAACTATCTTTAGAAGTTTTATTTTATATTTGTTTCCCAATTTTATTCTTTGAATTTTTACACTGCTGCTCTAAACTTACCGGAAAGCTCTTTTATTTTTTCATTTTTAATTAAACATATTTTTTGTTTGATAGTCAGCTTTCAGTCGACAGAGCGCAAACGTTGCATATAAAATGATCTAAATGGGCCGCGAGAAGAACAGCTTCCTGCGTGCGACAACAACATAACCTCCTCGCCCGAGCATGTGTGGCGGAGCCTCAGGTTGGAAAACAGCTCTCGCAATGTAATATTTTATTTATTTGTTAATTTTTCTTATCATGAAACAGAATAAATGAGCACTTATTTAACTTATGAATGACATTAACATTTAGAGTATTTAGCGCAGACCAGAGTTGGCAATGCCGTTATTAAATGACAACAGGACCTACCTTGTGTTCTTAGTTTGTGTCGAGGCTCGTGAGTGAGTTGAGCATCTCTCTGCCTCGCGCTTGGAGTCTGGTTTCAGCACCGCGGACAGCTCCTCGTGCTATTAGAGGTGTCACCTGACTCGTGCGTCACGAGATACGCAACTCTCTCTCTCTCTTTTATTTGTGTTTTTTTTATGTGTGCGCGCCCGCGAGTGCGTTTACACAAAAGGCACCCCCCCGACGCACGCGCGCTGTTCGCTTGAGTCAGCCAAACAAAGCCTCGCTCTCTCTGGTGTGAGAAGAGTTTCGTTCATACAGCCGCCACCTCTCCTGTCTCAACTCATAATGAAATGAATAATAACAGGACTATATTTAGAACTAAATGTCTCTTTGAAGGTGAGAGTTACAACGCAGTTTTTTTTTAGAAGCGCTAAAGTTAAAAGAGAATTGAACTCCTGTTGCTGTATTTGATGCAGAGGTGAGAATATTAAAGAGTTAGTGAAAGCTTACAAGGAACTGTTCCGGTGTTTTTATTTTTAAATCTGAACAGACTGATTGTAGTTATGGCATCTCAGTGTGTGTAGCACAGGCCTTGACGTTATGCTGTCATTGACTGATGTTGTGTCTCTGCTGCAGCGCAGAGGGACATACACAGTTAAAGTCCGCCGATGACTCACATATGGACTCCGCCAAAGCCCGAGACGGGCGGGGTGACAGAAGGACTGCAGAGATGTGTGTGCGTGCGTGCGTGTGCGTAAGAGAGGATTTTGTGTGTAAGTCATACTTTTGCCTACAGCCACTGAGCTCTACTCTCTATTTTTGGCTGCTTGTCAAATCTTGTCAACTAAGGAGATGTGTGTGTGTGTGTGTGTGTGTGTGTGTGTGTGTGTGTGTGTGTGTGTGTGTGTGTGTGTGTGTGTGTGTGTGTGTAAATTTGCAGTTTCATTCATAAATCTGGTTGCTGCAGCTCCAGCTATCCTCCACTGACCTCATCTGATAGTCTGATGCTTGCGACTTAGTCCTGTTCGCAGCATAAGTAGAGCCTTGCAAAAGTACGAAATTCAAAAAAACGTAAAAATTTTGTCACATTACAATAAACCTTAATGAACTTTACTGGAGTGGTGCATAATTCTGAACTGAAATAGTTATACTAATTCTAAGTTCTTTATGTAAAAGTGCCAGGGAAATAGCTTTCATTGAAAGAAACTCTTAAGAATTTGCATTTCTAAATTATCATAAGTCATGTAAGGGATATAATATCAGGATGTATTTCAGAGTGGCGGAGGACCAGAGGTTAGGAAGAGCTACTTGCCGCCCCCTGATGAAATGGTACCCTGGGTGGTTGCCCACATCACCCACATCAGAAACCACCTGCGGTGGTGGCAGCATGCTGTGGGAATCATTTTCTTCAGCAGAGACACTGAAACTGCTCAGAGCTGATGGACAAGTGGAGAGAATGAGTGGAAGAAAAAGAGTTATAGAAAAAAAAAGCCTTGAGACTGTAGTGAGTTTCACCTTCCAGCAGAATATTGACGTCGCACATAAATTCAGAGCCAAGGTGCAGTAGTTAAGATACAAAAGATATTTATGTTCACAGCAACTTTAAAATGTTTGAGCTATTCTGAAAGGAAAAATGGGCAAAAATGGCAGTCAGCAGACTTAAAATCAAAACTTTTCAGAGTTCTAAATTCTCCTTCCAGTGATTCACAGATTATCTGTCCATTAAGAAACAGATTGAGCAGGAAAACAGTTTTAAAAGGTCAGCCACGATTTCTAGTTTTAGCTGGAAAAACAACATGAGGAAAAAAAGCTTTTACTTTAAGAGAGGAGGGGAAATGACTGCTGAGTCATAGAAGAAAATCCTTTCAGATTCAATACGGGACTTTGAAGGTTCAGTCCTTTTACATTCAAACATTTATCTGGATTTTTAGAAACACAGCACAGAAACAGCAAAGCTTACTTTTCCGCCATGGTTACTCATGGAGTAAAATAAACCAGAACAAAAGACTTCCTCTTAGCCTGAGTACAGTTCTCTGCTTAGTTTTCCCCTCTTACATTTACACATTCTGCAAACACATGTACTGCACCATTTTTGTACTGATAAAGCCTGCGTCTTCTGGCTAATTGCCTTAGGATGTGTTCCTGGCAGCAGTACTGGTAAACAGAAACCAATTACAGCTGCCTCCCACCCACATGTCCACTAAAAAAAGACAGAAGAGTTTCAGGTTAAATTATCTTCCTAACAATTACCAACATAATTTCCCCCCCATTTTGTGGTGTAAATGTTTTGGTGTCAGTCCTTCCTCAGAGGGTGAATTTGAAACTGTTCCCGGAATGGCAAAACCAAAGAAAGATGCAGGTTTGAACACATTTATGCCATTTGTGTGTTATTCTAGCAAGTTTAATTAATCTAACTGGGATTTTCTTTATATAAAAATCAATGCAGAAGGACAGCATCTGAAAAGTGTGGTGAGTATTTATGTTAAGCCTCATTTACTCTGAGAATAAACATCACCATAAGACCAAGAAACACAGTAGGGGCTATGTTGCTGGGAAATTTGAAGCGCAACAACATCTCACAGATCTCTGTTAAATCGTTTATCAGAAATCAAAACACTATGGCACAACTGCAAACCTACAGATAAATGTCCAGGTAAACTGAAAGGTTGGGCGAGTGCACTATTAATTAATCTCCAGTGGAATGGTTCAGATCAAAAGCATAGTTGTGAGTTCGAATGGCACAATGAATGTGTGACAAAAGTCATATTTAACCCATCCAAACTGACTGAGGTTAAGGTATTTTTGCAAAAAAAAAAAAAAACAATAAAAAAAAATGTCTCTCATGTAAAATCTCAACAAAATGCAGGTTGTGAGAACAAAACAGGAAACCTTCAAAATATGTGGAACCTTTTGCATGACGGTGTGTGATATGTTGACGTGTGTCATTCCGTTTTTATTAAAACAGATGAAAATTTCTCTGTGGAAGTGTTTTTTTCCAAACATGAGCTGATCACTCCCACTGAACTGGCGTCTCCTCTTCCTACCTCCCGTCTCCGTGTGTTTGTCCCCCCGACGTCAAACCTGCGGCTCTTCATCCATTTTAACTCGGCCTGCCGGCCAATGATCCTGCGTCGTAGCTCAGGCTGTCAGGCTCTTGGCAGGCACCTTGTAGAGACAGAGTGATGCAGGGCGGTAGAGGGAGTGGTTGTGAATGGAGGTTTGACGTCAGCCTCTTCCCTCCACTCCACATTAGTATGGGTTTGTGTGTCTGGGAGTGATCGATGCTTGGTCGTCGCTTTGCTCTTTTAGGTTTTTGTAAAAACATATGATCTACCACCTGTCTCAGAGTCCCTTCGAAATGATATATAACACCTGGTCAGATATGAAAAATGTTGTTTTTTTTTTCTCATGTTTTTACCTTTCTCTGAAAAGATGAAAATAATCAAGTCGTTAGATTCTGAAAATAGCTTGTTTACCTCGTGACATCTGTCTGCTGAATAGAGAAAAGGACAAACACAAAGCGTCCCATTCATATCTAACATTGTTCCCATTCCAAAAAAAAAGATTTAGATGGCTAGTTTCAATTTATTTCCACCGGACATTGTTGTACATGAGTTTAAATCCGTAATTGTGCTGGCTTTTTGTCTATTTTCTCCCTGTTCAGGTGAAAATAGGGAGCCCACTGTAGGCCAAAAATAATTTGCATATCCACAGGAGCATGAGTCACTCCGACTTTCTGAACAGAATGCAGCAGAACCAATTAAGGCACTTTAGCTTCTTATGGAAATCTAAATGAAATGGACCAGATTTGTGTCACGCATAAGGAATCACAAGATGACCTAAGGCTTAAATTCATCCTTTACAGACAGGATGTGAAAGTTTGACCAGGTTCTGCTCCTCTCCCCACTTATTTTTATTTCACTATTTGTAGCTGCAGCAATATAACATAACACCAGGTTAAAATATATATTTTGATTCGGTGGGCAAGACAAAAAAGTATTTAATCGCTTTTAAATTTTCATTGCTAAGGTAATTATTTGTTAACTGTAACACTGTATATTTTTAGACTTAAATGTCAATTTCACACACATACGCAATCTTCATCTGACAGTTTGTTTTATGTCAATATCTTTTTATGTTACCTTTCATGGTGCTTTATTACATAATGCATCTTTTTTTTTTTTGGCACTAGAGTGACATTGTCACTTTCACTTCTCCTCACTTGTCAACTATCCACATGCGCCCATCAGCAGCTACTTCCTGTTAGCCAGAGAGTTGTGTTAACTCAACTGTGAGCTTGCAAACTTGTAAGTAGAGCCCACAGTGCAAGAGAACAAAGCCGCTTCTTAGGGCTCCCAAGGCACTAGAGGCCTCTCATTAATATTTGAATTTTAAGAACATTAAATTTGTTTATTGAGAATGTGGATACGAATAGATTTGATTTGAAGGATATTACCAAGCAGCTGAAGTGAACAATTAATAATCTTGATGTTTACATATAGTATCGTGATCAAGCGACTTACAGCTATAGGTCCTTTGCAGTGGAAAAGAACTATGAAGTGTGTTGAAGCACATACCACTCTGGATTACGCATAGATCAGTTGAGAGACTGAAAAGTTGTGAATTTTGAAGCTGTAGCTCAAATGAAAAAAAAAAAGTGTTTTCCACACTGTTAACCTTAAGTCTTGTTGCATTTACCAGGACAGGAAGAGGAAGAAGAACATATGAGCAGCAGCTCATAGCAACCAAAAAAAACTTTCTTATCTAAAAGTAAATATGCAAGTTTGTGAGAAAGTCACAGGATGGACTGGAAAGGTCATATTTTATCACTGAGGATTTGGAGCCACCCTCTGAAGAAAAGTTAGTTTATCCACAGAGCCTGAAACAGAAAGATGAATTTCACGGTTTGTCCTGCTAGAACCTGCAGAACTGCTGCACACTCACTACTGGACCCGACGTATCTCCACTCACCTTACAGCCGATATGACGGCCTGTGAGAGACTTCGGTCACCATCAGAGGAAGTAATTAAAAAAATACCTTGGTGTGCTGTTACAAAGAGGGCTGCTCACTGGGTAAAGCTCAGCTGGAGTTCATTGTACTTAACTCACAAAGTGATTTTGTCTGCTCTGTGTACTGCATTGGGTGTGTAAACAGTCCCAAGCTGCACACAAAGCACACAGAATAAGGAAATGAGGCCAAGAGGAAGACCAAAAATTAGATTTCTAGATGTGGATAAAGAGGGCGTGGAGTTAGTTGGTGAGAGGATTCAGAGGACAGGAATAAATGGAGACAGTTGGTTCATTGTGGCAGGGAGAGAAAAGGCCAAAAGAGAAGAAGGAATACAATACTATGTTAGAAAACGTAGCATAAAAAAATTCAACTCTTGACTGTAGGATGAGGGACGTAACTCTGAGCAGTTGAAGAATGCAAACTATCCACCTCAAACTTTGTTGTTTTTGCATTGATTTTTGCCGCCACCTCCCTTAACGTCATGAACCTGAATACAAACAACATCAAATTAGCAAGTTTTTTTTTGTGCAAGTTAAAAGCAGAATTTTTTGTTTCTGAAATCCTGCAGTGGATATCCATATTTAATCAGTCAGTATTGTTGAAAAGTTGTTTGTGAAAAGGAATACACCTCCGGTCATGAATTTTAACTGCTACAGAACAGACAGAACACAGATTTAATGGATCTCAGATCAATATTTACTAAGTTAGAGCAAAAACTACGTAAAAAAGTTACTTTGCTATTTGGTTTTTTTAAAAATGTTTCTTTGTCAAAAGTGATTCATCCTAGAAAAACTGAGCTATTTAAACACCTGAATTGGGGGCTGATTTTTTTTAGGTCTCCCAATTTACCTCTGATTTCTTCCATAAACAGATAAATTAACATATAACCCACATATATGGACTCAAATTCAAGCTTCTGACTTTGCTAACACTACTTGTGTGATGGTTCATCATTGCCATCTGCACAGAAACATTTTCAAAGTATCCCCTGCTGCACACTTAGTTGCTTTGTGCCTCTCGTCCCCTTTTTTAAAAATGTCTTTTACACATTTTTTGACGGAAATTAAATTAACGATCTTGAGCTGCAAGTGTAAAGACAACAGAAAATTAAAAGTTGTAAAAATGATTAAACGCCTTTTTAATTACACCTTTGAACCAATGTTCCACTCACATCACGAAGCAGGACGGCTTTACCACAGTAATAGCACAGTGGTGCATGATCTTTGCTCCTTAATGTGTTCTACATCTTTTCCTCTCTCTGCTTTTCCAGCCTAAGGCAGCTAATACGACTCATAAAAAAGAGGGAAGCTGGGAAAATGTGATGAAAGGAAGTTGTCTGAAGGGATTATAAAAGGGAGGACG